>NC_090219.1:11118633-11760300 GCF_033026475.1 Channa argus | reverse complement strand
CATTTGACGAACCGTTTGCAAAAGTATTTACTTTGCACAGATTTGTGCACAGTTATAACATCGGGAATCTGCAGCTCCGTTTACAGGGTTTGAGCTCAAAGTCCAGACCACGATTTTCCGTTTGTGTTGAACGTCACATTAACCATTAACTGTTAAGGTCTATCTGCCTTTTACTTAAAATCCGATATCGCACGACGTGAAACTAGGATTTCTACATTGTTCTCCAGAATAAAAACTAAATAAAATCCAGTAATGTGTGTGAGAATCAGTCATATATTAGTGTCAGCTGCACTTTTTCAGATGCATTAAATTGTTGATTTCAGGTCAATAAAAACCAACAGTGGATCCTTTAGCCACAGCTCCACAGACTGAAGATCCAGGGTGCGGAAATGTTTCCTTGCAGCATGTTGACTTTGTCAACACGTCCATTCAGGTGCTTTAAATGTCCCTTGATTCAGGACACAGCAGCGATAAAGTCCAGATGATGTTGGAAGCGTCTCACTCGGACAAAGTCAGGAGAATTTCAGGATTTCAGTGCGTGTCTGAAAGCGGATTCTGAGTCTCTGCACCTCCTGCCACTATCTGCCTGTTAATGCTAGTCTTCGTTTGCCCACATCTCTACACTGCAGGTGGTGATGATGACGTTAGCACTAGGTAAAGCGTCAGAAATACAAAATACAAAAAGCTACTGTTCTGCCTTAGAAAGGAGGAGCTGAGCTCTGCCAGCGTGTCAGCAGCATTGAAGGGACATCAAGAAGAACAGAGCATTGAGGACTGAAAATCAATCATTTGCACCTGCCGATGCACCTTCAATGAATCTTAATGTCCTGGGAACAGAAGAACCTCGATAACTGAATGTTTATTGCACAGGGCCGCTGTGTCCAAAGTCCAGGTCCGGCCGAAGACCTTTGCTATTTGTCACATTCCATGTCTTCCCTCGTGTTCCCAGTCTGCTGCTATCTAGTAAAGAAAAGACTCTTCCTGTGGATGGTGGACGAATGGGCTGGGACCTTCCCCCTCTGTTGACAGAACGATGGCAGCAGTGACGGTCAGGGTGCTTCAGTATCCAAACTGCTTCTGACACGTGAAGATGCATCAGTGTTGTGTTGCCTCGGTGTGGTTGGTTAGTGCAGAGTTAGGAACTCAGAAGGAGGATACGAGAGTCCGAGTCCTCTGCATCTACTCCAGAGTTAATTATAGTGAAGCAGGAAGATTCAACAGGAGCAGGAGAATTGGATAGTGATTTTTGAGAAGTGCTGAGTTGAACGTGTTTGGGCTACGACTGTGCTGCTCCAGCGCTTAAGAAAAACAGACTCAGATGGATGGAAAGAAGTCAGAGGGCTGAGTTTGTTCTGCAGCTTCTCCCACTGTCAGGGTCAGAGTGTTTGATCCCCCTGGAGCTACAAAGAGTAGCAATGTATGAAGCGGAGCTGCTGTGGATAGAAGAGTTGATCAGACAGTGAAGGCCTCTTCAGCAGCTTCACCACAGGGAGCTGTTGATTTGTGAGTGATGTGAGCACAGAGGCTCTGTCAGTGTAAACTCCACTCAGAACACAACTGTGACTGTAGCTGTTGGTCACAATAGTGGCTGCTTTATTAGAAAATGGGCTCGGACTCTTCCTGTACCAAACCCGCAGACTTAAAGAAACCACAGCCTGTTGTTTAAAGCTTCTTCTCGCACTAAATTCACAGTGACCCTCTGCCTCACGCTGTTCTTCATTGTAATATTGGTTTGAATCATCAACTATCTCACAGCGTCAGCATTTCAAATGTTCCAGTCACTGTTCAAAAATGTTGCTTCAGATAAACAAGCGAAGGCTGAAGCCGTTTTTTCTTTAATCTTTGTCTTCGTGTGTGTGTGTGTGTGTGCTTATCTCACCTCGTATCTTTTTCTTTTCTTTTCTTTTCGGAACATCCAAAATGTTTTGATCTCAGTGTTTTGATCTTGGTCTCAAAAGAGAGGATCAATGGTTTCATCATACAATATTTCAGGAAGGTGAAGGATCTGCTTCCTCCTCTTCGTGGACTGCAGAGACAACTCGTCTTCCTCGAACTTTTCATTTCCCTGCCTGATGTCACGTGTATAGTAAAGGTTTATTAGATGTTACATTTTCCTGCTGTGCCAATCTTTTTCAACATGGCCGCCTGCACTTTCCTTCCCACACTGTCGCTGCGTCGGACACTTGCAGAAGGAGCAACGTCACACATGTTGACTGAAAATGATTATTGTTAGTGCAGTAATGTTTCCTGAGCTTTGCAGCTTGTAAAGGTGGAGGTGATTTGGCTTCATGCACTGAAAGCTTTTCTTACTTCAGCCAGTTGATTATATTTAGTTTTAATAATCAGCATCTGTGGAGAAACTAAAGATGACAAATCAGAGAAAAGTCCAATATTTTCTTCAGAAGTGTAGTGAGGTACAACTATAAAGTAACATCAAAAGGAAATACTGCAGTAAGGTACTTCAAAGCCACAGTTAGGTAAAGTACCTGTGTGTATATGTGTTGTTGTTTTCCATCAGTGTGTGTTTCAGGGCTGAACTGGACGTGGACGCATCTTCTAATTAGTGAATGCAGCCGTTGCTAACAGCTGTATCTAATCAAGTGTTCAGCCGTCTTCAAAACATTTCCTGCCTTCAACATTTCATCTCTGCACCTTTCCAGTCGGTCAGTTGCAGTCAGTTTTCTGCCCAGTTGGATTTGTTTCCGTCTGTAAGAGCTGCTGCTGTGAGGTGAAAATGCTTAGATACAGCAACAGCTGAGCCGTGAACCGTTGCAGGACCCCAGCTCACAGGGTGCAGCGTGTTTGTCCTTGGATGCAAAAGTGCCAAGAAAAAAAGCCTCAGCATAGGTTTGCTGATGTATGATTCACTGGCTCATCATCCGTGAACTGCTCATCGCGTCGTCTGACAGTGTGTCAGTGTTAAGAGCTGTTACAGTGTAGAAAACCAGACAATCACTAAATTGTGCTCAGATCAGTGAGTCACAGGATGAATGAATGTGAGCAAGTAGCTTAAACGCTTCCTTCCTGTAGTTTTAATTTACGTCTGAGGGCAACGACATGAATGTTTGCTCTGCTATTACTGAAAACAGAGTTACTGCAAAGAGGTTGTGGAGTCCAGCTCCTGTTCTGATGGCAGGTCGGCCCGACTTCTAACGAGATCAGGTAAATACACGATGAATTTAACGCTGACTTTTTACTTTAAAAAAGGTCAAGTCCAAACTAATTCTTGTTCCGCATGTGCTTCATAAAGAAGGTTTCTACAAAAATCCGAAAATGTTTAATTCGAGTACAGATTCCAGGAGAAAAACCACATCCAAATCCTGATTTCTGACCGTTTACTGTGAAAAATCAACATTAAGTTCTTCTTCTCACTAATGACCCTTTCATTTGTAACAAAACTGTTGGCGTCCACAAACCAGAGAAGTGACTTTTTTTTTCTTTTTTTTTTTAAAAAAGTAAGAAATATTTGTTAACTGCAAACAAACTCAAACGCGTGTAGTGATGGATCAGTGTTACCATAGAAACAGCAGCAGGTAAAGATGGAGAATATTTACATGGACTTGAATCGGTGAGCTGGTTAATTAACTGAATTAACTGTAACTTTCATGGTTCAAAGAGAGTGGGAGGATTTTTATTTCTCGTAACAGTTTTTCTCATTCTTTTCTTAACTTTTACAAAGTAAATGAATCCAATGACATAATGCAGGATCAATTTCTGCTCAGCTGCCTGCACTCGTTATACTTTTGTGTCTTACAGATGATACTTGCATCACATTTGGTAACCATGCAGTACTTTGATCGTTTACTTGGGTAAAAGATGCTTGTTTAAATAAAGTTGCCTTAGAGGCCCTTTAATTTATCCTTAAAGTTCAGGTCCCACATTAAACCAAGATCAGTGTGTTTTTTTTCAAGGCTGCAAATAAACATTCAGTGAAATGTTTCCCAGATGTGTTGGGTCAAAATAAGTCTTCTATGAATCCGTCTCTGCAGCTTCAGAGGAAACTTGGGTCACAATGTCTTCAGTTCATTTTATCCACATCAAACACTCCCAGCTCTGTACTTTGAAGCTCGCTGCTCACCGTCAGGCTGAATCCTAAAAAAAAATCCTCTGCGTGAGTCAGGAATCCCACACTCAGAAGAAGCACAACTGACTGGGTTTTCTGGACCATTTCTCATCTGCGCGGCAAAACAACCAAGTCCAGCTCTAATCTGCCCGAGTAACGCAGATCAAGGGGCCCAGGATCCTCCACCTTCTGTGGCCCTTTATGCTCCTGCAGTCTGGTAAATCCTGCACAGATCTGGGCTCGCTGGTCAAAGAGGTTTCTTGGAGCATCATAAGTAGGGCAGCATGGGAAACTTGAAACCTGTAGTTTTCCATGACCTGAAACGCTAACAACCCCTGAGTGATGATGGAAACATTGCAAGTTTAATGTTTGAGTTTCGCTTTAACTGCGTTTCCCTGGACTGAGTATAAAGATCTGGATGCAGACACTGGTTTTCACTTTTTCAGTCTTTTACTGCTCGTCCCAACTGTTGAGTGGCACCAAATTCAAAATGAGCAAAAACTTCGTATTGTTCACACTCAGTCATGTCATATCAAATCATTCTCTCTTCAGACAGTTTACACAGCATCCTGACATTTTTGTGAAACTGTAAAACACTTTGACTTTTAAAAAAAAATGTCTTATCATTATTATTGGCCTTTACGCTGTTAAACACATAAATGATGTGTCTCATTCACAGGTTTTCTGCAGGATGTCTGGAGTTTGGCTGCTGCTTTTGTCCATTACTGGCTCCAAACAAACCTTCCAGAGAGAAAGAAGGTGAGTGGAAACAGCTGACTATGATGGGCTCAACCACTTGGCAACCACATAAATTAGTTTCAACAATTTTTTATTTTTCTTGGCCTTAAAAAAAGAGGCTTTAAAAGCATTTTAAAAACATTTATTCTGACACAAACTAGTTCCTGTGTTTGAGGGAAACGAAAACGGACAAATTTAGCTGAAAAAACAGTATTAAAGGAAATTTAGATCAACACATAAAAGTAACTTAAATGTTTAATTTCTTTCTCTAAAATGTGGATTTTGTAACCAGTAGGATGCTGCAGTGTCTCACTAAATAATCACGTAAACACCTCAGTCAGATTCATATCGTTATAAAAATACGTAGGGTTGTTTTTCTTTGTTCAAAACGTGCACAGAAGCAGCCATTTTGTTTGAGGTGCTTTGTTTTTGTGCACGACGCCTCTTTTGTTACAGGTACAAAGTGATCACACCTGTCTGTCACCTGCTCATTAAGTTAAACATAATCTATCAGGCCATGTTGAAGTGAGCTGCATTGTAATTAAAGTAAAAGCTAAAACTCACTAATTCCTGTGGGAACAGACAGGAATGAGTCTGTTCTGCTACATTAGTAAATTCCCTGCGGCATCAGTTTTATACTAATGTTGTAATGTTAGAATATGTTGTGGAGCTCAGAGGTAAAATAATCTTTGATATAAGACACATTGTACTGAGCCCGGCCACCTCACTGTTCCTTTAATTATGCTGTTGGTCAAAAGAAAAAGTCTGACACATGAGAAACATTTTCCCCTGAAGCATCTATAATAATTCTAGTAATTAGAAATGATGATGGGGATTCGCCTGAAGCCAGTGTAAACTGAGAGGAGACGTATGAGTAGACTGAGTTTCTACAGGAAATATGAGTGAAGTGTGACTGCCCCCTGCTGGCCGGAGGTGGGACATGTGCAGTGAGCCCCAACATTTAATGGGAAAACAAGGCAACTATGAAATTATCAGGATTGTTTACAATGGTTGAAAACACTAATTTGGTGTGGACTCTGTAGCATGAAGTAAACCTGATTAAACAATTACAATTGATAACGAACAGTTTTGTTAAACTATATCTCAATATCTCAAGCAAGATTTGAGTTTTACTGCACATGAGCATCAGAAAATGTGAGGGGGGGGACACGAGTCTTCTTTGTTTCAAGGAGCATAATAATTTCCCTCTTTATGGTAAATGTATGTTACATTTAGAAATAGATTTTTGCGTCACGTTACACCAGTGTTCTCTGCACCAAATTAACATCCTGTACCTTTACGTGCAGGATGTTGTAAGTGAACCTTAAACAAAGACGTTCTCTGAAAATTCTGTAACATGCTTACACACTGTTTCTTCTGTTGTTCCGTCTGTGCACCAGCTGTGGCAGTGACAAAACAACCCAGATTCCTCAGGTAAAATTGGAAAAACAAGAATATTTTCCTTGTTGTCTAGTTGGGGATCATCAGACTCTAAATGTGTCTTTTTACTTCTTTGTTACCATGAGTTATAATTACTACAGTATGAGTTGAGTTTTGTTTGGCAACATGGCTCCAGGAAAAAAGGCTGGAGTGGCAGGAAGAGGGAGAAACCATCATTAGGATACATTTGATTTATGTGAAGAACAATGATTCTTGATCTAAAGCTCCACACTGTATGTTACGAGTTCTGAGTAAGAATCGTTGCGTGTTACGGTCCAACACGCTTAATATGGGACATTTACAAGTGATCATGCTGCGATTAACTGATGGGCCAAGGTTCATGTTGTTGTTGCAGAGTTTTGAGAATGTGGCGTCGGTGCTTAGTGAAGCCTGTCAAAAGGTCTGGCCTCTAAAACCTGCCTCAGAATGGAAATTAGTTGTGTTTAATACTGAGACGCTCTGGATGTGTTTGTTCGCACTGAGCCTCGTAGCACCTGGTCAGACTGGGGTCACTGCTTGGTGTAATCAGTGCTTCAGCTAATTACAACCGCAATTCCAAAAAAAAGTTGGTACGATGTGTAAAACCTAAATAAAAACAGAATGCGATAATTTGCAAATGTTATCAACCCATATTTTATTCACAATAGAACATAAACACGATATCAGATGTAGGACAGCATCATAATTTATTCACTAGTCTTATAGAAATACTTAAATGTCTTTGTGCAAATTGTAGGCTCAGTCATTTCCTCTATGCTAAAGTGCCAAATGCAGTATTAATTTTGTAAACAGGAATAGAGTTCAGATGAACAAGAATAAACTAAAAGGCTTAGAGTGACACAAACAAACCCAGTATGATGGAAGAATTGAAACTAGACTGTTCATGCAAAGAGATCACAGCAATTTAGACGCCGACACCTTCTGGGTTTGGATCAAAGCGAAACACTGAACAGAAGTAAAATCTAAAGTGAAGAATGTGTATTATTGCTGTCTTATAAATATAATTAACTTTACTTTCAGTGTCTGCAAACGTAACAGCTGCATGAGACGCATTTACAGTTTTACACCGTAAAATGAGCAGAATTCAGTTTGGGCTACAAACGATAAGCAAAGAAAAAAAAAAAGCTAACAGTCATGCCAAGCATTGAAATTTCATATTTGGCAGTTTTGGAATCCACATTTTGGTTAGTACCAATACTATAATCTGATTGGTCCCTCAACCCTAGTAACAAAGTCCTCAAAGGTTCTTGTCGACCACGATTTGCTTGTTTTTCAGCTGCTGCAGTTTCCCTGTGATCCACAGTGGATTCAGCCACAGGGTGTTTTGGAAGAGCAGAGAGCTCCTCCATAAAATATCCCTCTGATCAGAGGAACTGATGCTACATGAAGCTATGTACATTAATACACGAGTTCCACTAATGTGCTTCCAGCTGCTGAGATTCCAAACTCCGTTTTCCTGGCGGCGCAGCTGGTGCTCATGTGGAATTCACTGCTGAAATCGGAGATTATTAAAGACGAAACATTATTTTTGGAGCTCTGTTTTTCGACAGTAACTGCAGAAATGGGGAAATTCCAAAGACCAGGAGATCCAGTGGCCATTGACAGGTGTCAGCTTATCAGTGCTCAGTTATTCAAGTCAGAGTGTTTCTCGTTGCAGGGTCACAGCGTCACTGTTGGAGTCGAGGTTTCCTGTGTTGGAGCTGCTGTTCCTGCTCAGAAAGTCCCTGCAGACCACAGCAAAGTTCACAGGTAAGCAGTCACAATGGAGCTTTGCTAGAAACAGGTTTGGTTTTTTTGTTTCGAGAGAGAGATTATTGAAAAATAGTTTGTAAACAGCAAGTTCAAAGAGCAACATTCTATAAAATACAACGACAAACTAAAATTGTATGTATAACAAAAAGACCTGTTAAGATTTGACTGACAGTTACTGCCGTCAGTTCAGGGTCACAGTGAACAAAGGCTTGATTGTCAGTTAACTGATGATTTAATCTGTAAACTAGAACAAATGGTAAAAATACTCGGAACCTGTCATCACAGTTATCGGTTGACACTGATGCAAATGCTGACTAATCCTCAAGTACATTAAGAAATCTGAGCATTTTTAAAAATTCCTTATCCAAACTTTTCATCTCTATGATTTCTAACCTGAGTTAAAGCTTACATTAGTTTTTGGGAGGATAAGCACGATGCATGCAGACAGCTGAGGGTTAAATCCCCGGCACAGCACAGAAACCTCCAAAACCAATGAATTTCTACAGCATTTTTAGGCCTTAAAAGAGATGAAGGTGATTCTATAAAAAGATTTTTAGGCAACATTGCAGTAAGAACAGAAACAGAAATAAAAGTGAGCAGGATGTGATTGTCTACTTGTGAAAACGTACTGATGGTTACGAACTGAAACCAACAGCTGTCTGTAAAACAGGAGCCTTAAAAACAGCTGCTGTGATTTAAAAGTCAGCTGTGAGATAAAGTGATGCTGGTTTGTAGTAAAAGATGCTAAAACTCTGCAGAGGCTCATCAGCGTTCGGAGCTAATGAGCAGCAGCTGTGAGCAGCAGCGGAGACGAGGTCAGAGCCGGTTGAACAGGACGGAGATGTCGCTCGGAGGAAAGCAGGGTAACGTAAAGCACCACGTGCTTATTCGATCATTTATCGATAAATCATTTTTAAGAAGACTTCACTGGTTTGTCCGTTTTTAACGACCCCCAATAAAACCAACAAAGTCACTTGGTGTCAGTGCTGCAGACCCCCACTGTCCAAAAACAACTGAACTCAGCAGTAATAATGTCTCAACCACGTTTTGGAATGAAACTGATAATAGTTGTCACATCTGACTGAAATCTTTATTTTTCCAGCCACAAGTTTTCGAATAATGAAACGCGGTGTCCGGCTGTGTTTAATGACCATCAGAGGTCTACAGCAGATATACACCACTCGAGACACTTCATGGTTTTGTGTCTGTATGGGGCTTGTTAATTACGTTATTATGACATTATTTGGAAGAGTTATTATTCTTTAGGTTTAATCTGCTACAGCTTTGTCCTGATGGATTTTACAGAAATGCGCTTTGAAAATGAAACAATAGAATTTTAGCATCACCTCTAATCTGTTCTCCTGATACCTTTGGGACTCAAATATTATAAAGTAATCTCTAACTGAACGTACACAGTTTTATTCCTTTTCTTTTGTCATTTGAAGGAGAATCGCCTGTTACCTTGTTTTAATGTGGTTGGAGGTAAATGCAGATCTGGAGAGTTTTAGAATGGAACTAGCTTCACGTAGACGGTGGGTTTGTTTTTATCTGTTTCCCAGTGTATTGTTGACATCTGAGATTCTTGATCCGGTGGTTTACCCACCATTTTAAATCACCTTTGACTCGTTTCCTATCACTACCTTCGTGCTCGCTGCAGCAGTTCCTCTTTCCTCTGAAGCAGCAGCTTCTGTCGCTCCTCTGCTGTCGCAGAAAACCGAACCTCCGCCTTGTCATCCACACCTTCAGCTTCCTCCTCACCCTCTGTGTCATCATCTTCCTCGCTCTCAGGGGGTGGAGTGATCTGTATGACCGGGTGCTCCACGGGCTGAAGAGAGAGGAGACTCAGGTTGTACAAGGTTTCTGTAGGTTCAGACTTGTTCAGTCTAATTAGCAACAACAGGACTCGTGTTGTTTCTAGTTTATCACGTGAGATCAGACCTACAGGACTAATAGACTGAATATCTTGTCAACACTTCCATTCTCTGGTAAAACCTCCAGACTAATTATGTCATGATAAATGTAACTTTGTAACTTTAGCTGTATGGTCAATTTTTTGCAACAGTATTTGAGGGAATTTCTTCGTAACATTTACGTTAAGTGACGTAGATCTTTTTAAATAGACGTGGATGCAATAGTTGGCATCATTGTAAATGTTTTGTTTAAGGACACAAAGTCCAACCCAGATGACGCGAACCACTTTTCTCCGTTAAAACTGACTAAATGGATAATAAACTTTGTCATATTGGTTGGAACATGCTAAATAGCTCTTTCTCCACACAATCTTTTTAGTTGAACGAGTTTAGAAACACAGCAGTTGTTCTAAAACATTTGATAATGAGCCTCTGAGCCTGCTGTAGTTTTCTACATGGGTGTGTGGACTGACCAGTGGCTGGGAGATGGTCTGGATTCGTCCCTCCAGGATGTTGTCGGTGGTGTCCTCAAGTGATCGAGTGATCTCCAGGTCCTGAAGGATGAGGTGCAGCGGGACCTGAGGAAACATCTCGTGGATCTGCTGAGCCTGAGACACAAACACCAGATATACCCAATAAACGTCTCTTAACAAAGTAGGGGACTGAACTGTAGAGTCTGGATCTCTTCCTTTTTACACTGACCATGGTGTTGATCTGGGACTGGTTGGTTGATGCGATGCCTGTGAAGTTGGTTGTGGCCATAACTTCCACTGAGAAACTGGGCAGCCAGCTGGCAATCTGAGAACCTGCAAACAACAGGGGATATACAAACATGACACACGACAGGGTCTGAAGGCCTCTGTACTTTCATCTAACTGCCCACCTGTTAATAAAACCTGCAAAATTTCTGACCTGTTTTTAATGACACACATTTTTAGCCTGAATAAAAACCGACAAATGTGAACAAAGTAAGAGTTAATAACTGAATTTAAGCTTTGAAAATGCAGCAGCATCTTTCTGAAAAGGTGACATCATTTTACGTGAAGCCTGACATGATGCGTTAGCAGTCTTACATTTTCCACTAGATGTTGACAAAAAAAAATAAAAAAGTAATTGTATTGTTATAGCTTCGCTTCTCAACTAGAACCAACAGTATTTTGCTCAAAATGTGAATGGATTCAGCTCCTGCAGAGCAAAAATCTAATGAATGTAATGCAGTTAATACACTTTCATCAGAAGACTAAAGCTAAAACAAAGTCAGCTGCTAAATTATTGTGATTAATTTTAAAATATCAATACAGACAAAAGGACCTGGACAGAAATGGATGAAAACTACAAGGTTTCCTGTCTCACCATCAAAGTGGAAGAAGTGGTTGAGCTGGTGAAGATGCAGCCGGCCGGTGGCTGCAGGCCCAGGAGGCGTGTTAGTGGGGAGGCCTCTCACCACATCACCATCCCCTCCGATGTTCAGGGACATCCGACATGTTGGACATGACGTGTCGTGCTCGAGCCAGGAGCGCAGACATGAGCTGAGGACCCACAAACCGTGCAAAGTGTGTTTCTTTATTCAACTTCAACTGCATGTCGCAGCTGAGTGACTTCATGCAGCACAACTCTAATTTTCCTTTATTGTACTTCATCTGCTCATTGTGTCTTTACTGTATCTAATTATTGTAATGATTCCCCCTGTGGCATTTGTTCTGCCTTTATTTAAACTCATTATGTTTATTTGTTCATTCGTTTATTGGCTCATTACAACAGTTCCCAGCAGCATTTAGCTCTGTTAACCAACTAATGTCCAATATGCTCCCATTATAATTACTGCCCTGCTGACTTCGTTGCTAAAATGCTAATGACTGTCAGAAAGGTGTGTGCGCTTTATTTCTTGACCGGTTCCTGTTCTTCCAGTGAGCAGAACTAGAAAAACCTTAAGCTGCTTTAAATACATTCCGCTGAAAGGATTTGCTCACAGCGACGACTGTAAAGAGAATAATCACTAATTCCTGCTCAGCTTTTTAACCCCCTTTAACTCCCTCGCTCCAGTTTTGTGGCACATTAACGGTCTGGTTTTATTCAAGCTCTGTACAGACCTGCAGCAAACTGCCGATACAGTCCATCTTTACATGCACATGGAATATTTACTAGGAAATGGGATTTAGTACTTGTCTCGCTCAAGGACACTTCGACGTGATAGGAGGAGCCTGGGATTTGTGGACTACTGCTCTACGTCTGTAGTCTTTGTGGACTGGTGCAGGAGGAATTCAATCCTTTCTGTGCGATCAGTAAGTTTAGCTGCTTCTTGTTGACTACCTGAAGCGCTGTAGCAGAGCAAATGGAGCGAAAGGTGATTGGACGGATGTTTAGTCTAATGATAGCACCAGCTTCAGTTGCTCAAGTTAATCAAATTATGTGGGTAATTGGGGAACCAGTTTACGTGCACTGTAGTAACCTGATTACAGTGATCTCCTCCTCCTTTCTCCTCTCTTTAATTTGAAACCATGGCTCACAGATTTCACCTGTATATAATATGCACTTTGAGTGGGAAGTGTCTAATTTCAGCATTTGTTAAATTTAGACACCAACTCTGAGCTGCTTTAACCACGAGGGGGCATGGCCCCTTTCACCTGGATTCCATACCCTGGGTACAGTAAACAGGTTTTATGTGACAAAAAAACAACAGCTGGAGAAAGACGACTGTGATCAGGTTTCTTAAACGCACGTGGTAAAGACAGTGGAACTTTTAGCAGGTAAAGAGGCAAAAACAACGATCAGAGCTGTGTCTCTGAACATAACATCTCTTGTACTGACCTGTGGAAAAGATGACCGCAGGGCAGTTTCCGAGCAGAGCTCATCACATCCCAGCAGATTGCACAGTCGTCATTATTAGCCGCCACTTCGTCTGCAGACGCCACAGAAAACCTGAAAACACATCAGTATGAGTGACACATGCAGCATCAGTAATATGACAGGAGTTTGTGTTTTATTAGTGTTTAAAACTGTAGAACTTTTTATTTCTTCTCCAGAAAGGACTAAAAAATGTCTAAAAAAAAAAAAAAAATGGATTCATTACGTGTTTTTAAACTGCAGAAGTTCTTCGCACCAGACCTACAATGATAAATTCTGTGATTACCATGAAAGCACGTACTGTTTGTTTCCGTTTAGTTTAGCCAACTGCCCGACCAGTGCATCAGACTGCAGGGCCACGTGCACAGTGCTGGTATCAAACATGTAGCTGTAGTTTTAGCCCTAATAATCATCTGGAGTCTCTGGCACTGTGGTACTGACCTGGTCTCCATGTTGTGGAGGACTGTTAGGTAGCTGTGGTGGCGGCGGATTCTCTTCTGAACCTCCTCAATGAGAAAACGAAGCTGCGTGAAGATGACCAGACTTGCCATGGACAACCAGCTGTTAGTGAAGAGCTGAGAAACATCCCATTATTTTACACACGTATAGAACTAAACATGCACCATGTAAGAACAAAATTTTATATTAAAACACACAATGCAGCTTCATTAAAGTACAAGTTCCAACTGTTCTTCATTGGATCTGCAGCTTCTTCTGTTATTCTGCAAAATGATGTTGACCACCATCAACAAAGCAAGTCTACATTTAAAATGTAAATAGCTGCAATAGTATTAAAAACAGGAATAAAAACTACTTTTACACTGTCCTTCTAGAATTTGTGGCATAAAATTAAGACCAAAATAAAATCTCTGCAGAATATACTGAGCTCTAAGGGACCAGTGGGACTGACATTAACTGTGAGTGAGCTAACCAGCATGTGGATGTGATGCAGCAGGTCGAGGCCCAGCAGCAGCAGCTCCATCAGCAGGTCAGTGTAGTAAACGTAGGAGGATTTATTCTCCCAGCTGCCCTCCTGGTTCATGTCCCACAGGTGGATGGAGTACCTGCACAAAAACACAAGGACCATCACACAAAACTCTTTGTGCCACCTTCAAACATGAACCACATGAATCGACCGTGTTTTTCACCTACCGAAACATGACGTGCGTGGTCCTGACCGTCACCAACATACACTGAAACACAACGATGGGTCGACTTCATTAGCCAAAGTTTTTTAGCATTTATAAATTCAGTCAAGACAATGTGATAGATCAAATTTAAAAAAGACAACCAAAGTGGAAATAAGGCTTTATGCTGGTTCTGAGGATTGAATGTTCACACAGGTGGATGAAGCCTTCACGAAGCTTTGTGACAAAACCTGATTTAATAAGGTTTAGTATTAGAATCAACTGTTTTCATGCGACTGGAGGTTGATAGGCAATAAATTGTTACTTCCTCATATATCGAAAATAATGTCTGATCACTATAATTCTCAATTATTGGTGTGTCCCAGTCCTTCATGTGCATCATATCTAGTGATTACTTAAGAAATACCAGCAGGAAAAAAAATTTTAAAACAGAAAAGCAGCAGAATGTCCTGAATTAACCTCATTTAAATTTTCACACTTTGAAAAAATTGGAATTGAGACATTTTGTCTCGAAACATATTCAGAGTTGTGGGAAGCTGCAAATAACCAGGAAGAGTCTTACTGAGGCCATTTCTGAACACTTGAAACTCGAGGGTCAGAGAGAGTGAGGGGAGGGGAGCCTCTCACCTCGGCAGCCATGAAGGCCGCGGTGTGGCGGCCTTGACTGCGAGCCAGTCGGCTGCAGAGTGTAGCCAGACCACCACAGCTCAACAGCAACACCACCAGCAGCAGCAACACGCGAGTATGGCTGGACAGAGGGGTGGCCGGAGAGAAGGACAGCTGGACCGACACAATGCCACAATATGTTAAGACTGAAAAGCAGTGAGTGCTCTGAAAACCAAGTACGTTCAGTGATGAACACTAAGCACATCAACATTAAAATATTAAATCATTGCTAAAATCAGAACAACCGTCTGTATGTCTGTTTGTCCTGTGTGGGTTTTCAGTATGTCAAATAAAAAGAACAGAAAGTCTGCTCACATTTTCTGTATAGGATTAACACAGGCTTTATGTGGCAGATATTGCTTTTTATATTAAGAGTGAATAAACATTAACACCACCGATTGGTTTCTGCTTAAGGAGGAAAGTCAGTCTAAAACCTAAAAATAAATACTGTCATCATCAGATTCTACTATTTAAGGCTGTGTATGATTTAATGGTCAACCTTACATATTCAAAACGGTCCTTGCAGAGCTGAACTAGGAGGTGCAGAAAGACGGGGATGGCAAACCAGAGCCACCACATCACCACTTCCTCCACTGTCTGGACATTCAAGACGCCAAACACAAAGATGAACTTGTAGAAGATGAAGTTCCAGAACTTGTCCTTCAAGTGCTGCAGAAAAAAAAAAGACAATAATTAATGCACCTAAAAAGAAAACTGCCTTCCTCGAATTTCTCTTTCTTTCATGACAAGACTTAAACGGTGTGTAATCTCTGTATTTTTACTCCATTTAAACTTAGGTTGGAATGACGGCACTTATCTTAATCACTAACTCACATGCTTAGTTTCATGTCTTCAAAGCTTTTAAGTGGGTGACCTAACGAACTTATCAGTTCAACCTTTTACGAGTAAAAAACTCTGGAGCTGAACATATTATTAATAAGATACTAATATGAAACTAACGCCAAACACCAGAAACAGACATAGTGACCTGCTTTTCACTGACACGCAGTGGCCCAAACACGACGCACTGGATGAGTTTGGCGATGAGCAGCAAGACACAGCAGGCTGTGTTCACCATCACCTGCACATTAAAACAGTATTTGCATTAAGAAGTCACAGTGCTGTACGGATTACACATTCATTTTCTAACATTGTTCTGAATAAATACAAGGTAAGAAATAGCAAGTGCAAAGATTATAACAGAAACCGCTGCTGCGTCTCCAAATTGTGGTCAGGTACATGTTGTTTGCTTTAATTTCCTTTAGGTGAGTCTAGATTATAACTCAACTGTTTAGAAAATCATACATAGGACATGTGGTGACAGAAACACAAGCGAAATCATTTCTAAAGCTCTGAGTTCTCCCATCAGCACAGTGTCCTCAATAAATGAGAAATAAAAAAAAAAATCTGGAATCACCAGGACTCTTCCTAATGTCAGAAATCCAGCCCACTGGAACAGCTGAACACACCGTTTTTGATTTTTTAAATTATTTTGCAGCATATTCCCCCTTGTCATCATGTGTTATTGAGTATGAACTGATGGGCAAGATTTACAATTTAAAATGAAATATTCAACACACTGATGTGCCAAAGGTGCAAGGAAATACTTCCTAAAGCCCCTCAAAGTATAAGGTCAGTGACAAAATGGCTTTTCTACACACCTCAAATTGAGTTTTTTGTTTTAAATAATTGACCATTTTGTATGAAACTGTTTGAAGAATTCTGAGTTTAAAGTCCAAATCAAAGCTCATGTCCCCCAGTGGCCCCAATTGTCCAACGTAACACATTCACTTCAGTTCTGGGCGTCTGGGAAATGAATGGATGTGACATGAGAGTTACACGCAAGTTTACATCCTAAAAGTAGAAGCTAAGCAATTTCTAAAATAAATCTTGCGTAGAATCCATTTTACACCACAGGTGATCGCTCGATTAAATCACGACACCTCCCGGAACTGTAACAGGCGAATAAGCGATTTTGATGAAATAAGCTTATTATGTGTCTGCATTTAAAAAACTCTATCAAATACAATGTGAACATAATGAACAAGCTAAGAGAAGCGGCGGGATCACTCACCCAGACAAACACACTGTCCGTCAGCAGGTGCAGCAGGACATCGGAGGCCACATCTCCGTACCCTGCACCCAGGTACCGTGCACTGTCCCTCAGGTGACGGCCCATCCTGGAGTTGTGGAACGGATGGGTGTGGGTCTCCTTTGGGTCGGGCTGTGCCCGGGAGACAGTCAGGACAGTTCCGACCAGCAGGGCAGCACTCAGCGCCGTGTAGGTCTGTAAACTGGGCCATGGGAGCCGCTCCAGCAACAGGAAAGGCATGATGATGGACGGATTAACGTGCAGTTACATAACACAGAAAACGCGTAACCGTCACGTGCTGTTTCATGGAGCAGAACGTTAGAATCTTTCCCGCACTTCAAACGTCCAACGCTACCGTTACAACACTGTCACAAGGAGCAACGCCAGCTCGCTCTGAGCCAGCTTAGCTAACATAACGCTGACCCGCTCATTTTGTTAGACGGAGACAAGCACATAGAGTTAAAACTAAGCGGAGAAACGTCATAACCTTAAACACGTTGGATCTTTTAACGGGGGTAAAGCGGCGTGTGAGCGACGCTGGAGAGGTGGACTCACGTCACAGCCCAACTAATTTTAGCCCAACATTGGCTTTTCCGGTTGTTGTTTTTCAAAATAAAAGGCACCACTTCCTAAAGCCACTTCAAACTAAACGCTTTTGAATTTGGGAATTTCCTCCGGCCTCAAATACATTTACTTAACAAATACTGATCATTTCTATAGCACAGGTAGCGGATATATTCTTCATAGTTTAAGCTACAGACGCAGTGAATGCAGCTTTCAAACAATGTGCAAGCTATGGAAAAGTAATTATTTTAGTTAATGTTATTTAAACATAAAGCCGTTTCGGTGGGAGATTTAATCTACTTTAATTTATTTATTTAATCTATCTTTCACAAATGCATTTTAGCAGCATTGTGGCATTTTATAAACATTTTAACAAATATTTATAGCTGGGTAACATTAGTTTTACCACCGCGACATGTTTTAGCTGGTGTTCACCGGCGGTAATGTTTTGGTGGAGGACCGGTTGAGCTGATTTCCGGTTAGTGTTTTTACCATGTGAGAAATGGCATCACCTACCCACGACTTAAGTCTGATCGGTGTGTGTGACGGAGACCTCGATCCCAAGAGGTACCAGTCCTCATACCTAACCAATAAGGTCGGGGGTCACCCGGACTGGTTGCCGGTCATCTCTCGGTTGTCTCCACGTTGCGGTCGCTGCGGGGCTCCGTTAGCCCATGTGGTGCAGGTGTACTGCCCCTTGGAGGCGTCCCCTTACCACAGAAATCTCCACCTGTTCGCGTGCACAGGTGCCGACTGCAACGGCCGTTCAGAGTGCTGGAGAGTGCTCCGCTCTCAGTGTCTGGAGACTGAGGTGGGAGCAGGGCCCACACTCTGCAAGCCGGCTCCGGCTCAGGGAGCTCCGCTGACGGCCACTGACTGGTGTGACACCGCCGATGACTGGGGGATGGAGGAGGGTGATGCTGAATGGGTAGGATGTGAAAAGCAGGACAGGCAGGTCCAGGAAGAGGTAACTGCTCCCAATGTAGAAGGTAAGGTTGAGCTCAATGGTAAAGTTGGGTTTTACTCTAATATATATGTGAGATACAGCTGCATATTTACAACCATCGGAGGGCGGCATGGTTAGACAGTTGTTAAACCCAAATTGAAAACCCAGTATTTAAGACACGCTCACATGCTATTAGGGGAAGGTAATGCTATTTATAGCTAAGTTTAGGTTTCAGGAAATGCTGACACATGCAGGAGGAATTAAGTGAGCTCCAACTGTGACTATTAAACGGAACTTTAACAATCACAATAGTTGGAATTAAGTTGTTTTTTTTTTTTTTATCTTTTTGATCTGATGTGCCAATCAAATGCAAATGTTGTGGCAGAAATGTTTTATTCGCTGGGTGGAAGCGACACCCCTGCACAGTTTCTACCTCAGCATATGTTGGTACCTGCCATCTTCCGACTGGCAGTCAGGTCAGGGAACAACTGTTTTTCTACACACGTAGCAAAAGTTGACTGTTCTGATCGGTGACTCACACCAGCTGCATGCAAAATATTAATTCTCCATATGAAAGCTGCTGTTATAAACATCTGCCAGAGGTAGGTGCTGTGGTGATTGTAATGTTTATCTCTTTACTGCTACACAGAATATCCTGTATCCAGTGAGATGGATGTCAGCGGCAGACTTCAGGACCTCAGTTTGGGAGAATCACATGATGACGTTCTCGTCTTCCGCTCTTTCTTCATCAGTGTGGTAGAGGAGTCAGATCTGTGTGGGGAGAACAACGACCTGGAGCACGCTCAGGAGCTGCTGAGGGCGTACGAGAGCAGAGAGCGTGTGGTGGTAGGGGAGCTGGACGGCAGTGAGGGTGGTGTCAGAAGTGGGGGAGAGGAGAAGTATGAAAAGACCAAAGCCAGACACGGAGATGTCATATTCTCCAAGTTCATGAAGAAGATCTCACTCTGTCCACAGCAGATCCTGCGGTACTGCCACGGAGGGAAGCCACTCTTCATCTCTGAGCCACCATCCAACATGGCTCAAGTGGTTTCAGCATGCAGCTCCTGTGGGGGATCCAGGACTTTTGAGCTCCAGCTGATGCCTGCTCTAGTCAGTCTGCTGCAAAGGAAAAGTGGCAGCGCGGAGGTAGAGCTGGAGTTCGGGACGGTTCTGGTCTATACCTGCACAAACAGTTGCTGGACGGCAGGATCAGGATCAGCCGTGGAGGAGCTGTGCTTTGTTCAGACAGATCCAGACCAGCAACTTTTTAAATGACTGAACAGCCTCAGCTTCACCAAGTAGGGAGACGTTTTTAAAAAAGGAAAACAGAGTGATGAAAACAGCAGGTAATCGCATCTCATCCTGCTGCAGTAAAGTTAAAGTGTGCTCGAGGACATTGTTGAAGAATCAGTTTTACTGGCTGTGTTGCATCAGGTTCTACCAAAGCACTATAGAGCAGCTGACGACGAGTAAGACCCAAGTCTTACATCACTTTAAGTTAACAATCAATGATTGACTTCAGAGTGGTGCTTGCAAGTCTGTGAATTCTGTTTTAGCATAAAAATGAACTAAAACATGATCATATTTAGGCAAGTCCTAAAACTAGATAAAAAGGAACCCAATTAAACAAATTGGACCAAAAAAAGAAATGGGCTGAAATCATACCAAGCTGCAGATGTCTGGTTACAGTTTTTGCTACAAAGGAGGGTCACAAAAAGTATTTGCTACACACCTTAACTAGTTACAGGACTTGTGCAAAAATTGGATCATGTTTTAGATCAAATATATGCAGAAGATGCAGATATGCAGAAGATTCTAAAACATTCACAAAGGATCAAACGTAAAGGCCACAGACTTCACTGACATCTCAGATGAATGTATGTCTGAAGTATTCAGTTTCAGTGGGGGAAAAGTTATGTGCATGGTCTATGGACCCATGCATTGTTTGTACATCTGGGCCCAGATTTGGTTTCAATTGCCTACAGTTAGACTGTTTATGATCACTTTTATTTCTGGGCCTATTCAAAAGCTCCCCGAAGATTTTAAAGGGCAGGTCAATGCCGAATCGTAGCAGGCAGAGTAATCAGCAGGGGGAGCACAACAAGAGATGAAGTCTAATAAAATGTGGCTTTCACCTATCTGTATAAAATGTTTTTCAACCACTTTTCATAGTTTATGATGAATATTACTCAGATAGGCTCCCACATGTTCCCCGTTATGGCCATAATGACCTCTAGCTGCACTTCTTACAGGGGGAAATGAAAATAAGCCGCTGAGGTGACAGACGAAAACTACAAACCACATTTTAATAATCTAATTTTTAACAATCGGAACAAAACTAACAAGTCTTGGTTTGTGCTTTTGTTTTTTGAACCTGTTTGGGTTTTTTTTTTTCGGAGCAGGCACCTACATCTACGTCCCATTAGTTCTTATTTGCTACTACTGTCTTTTGCTCGCATGAGCCTCAGCAGAGTTTGAGTACTTTTTCTGCACAGAACAATCTGGTTTAAATCGGAAGAAGCCAGAATGTCACGTGCATATAAAGATGTTAATTCCTTTAAAATAGGACTGTAACCTACTGTATTGATGCCACAGTTTGTGATTTCACTACGCTGCCACTGGCGACTGTATTTAAACTTAAACACCATCTGTGGTGAACTGCGCTTCTGTCAGAAATAGCAGCAGCTGCTCTGACATGTTTCGCATGCTGCCAGTGACTTTGGACTGTTTCAGCTCATACAGCTGCTGCAGCAGGATTCTGCCCCATGTGATTCAGAGCGGATTTACTCTCTAATGACTTTCTCTGCTTCTTTGATCAGTTCCTTAGTTATATTACCTGCTCTGACCTTTGACCTCCCTGTAATAAAATGCAAATAAGAAAATACAGAAGTGCCTCAAATGTAAAGTTGTAAAGACTAATGCGGGTTCAAGCTAAATCTGGGTTCCTACAAATAAACAGTTCTACAACTGGCATCATTCATTTTGGATCATTTATCAAACATGCACAGCTTTTCTTGTTACTTCAACCTTATAATAAATTTGTATAATTCAGTGTCTTGAGCTTCAGAACAGTTCAGGTTGAACAGCAGTAATGTAAATCAGCAAAGGAAATGTAAACTGTACTGAGTAAAACCAAGCTATAAAAATTTAAATGATCAGCTGAAAGGCTAAGTATCAAGACTAGAGTATCAAAAATAGATTTCCTTATTAACTAGCCAATAAATAAAGACAATTTTCTCATTTTTGTGCAACTTTAGCCTCTAAAATGATTGTTGCATGACTTGATTTGCAGCCCTTTTCCTACAATTCTTCTGCTTTGGGTTTTAAAAGTTACAAATCTTTGGTTTTCGTGTGAGGTACAACTCAGTTTCATTACAATTCTTGAGACAGGTGAGGAAACAGTTATGGGATGTGACACCCTGATGAAACGAGCCCTGAGGCTCTGAGTGGTTTTCAGGCACTTGAGTTTGGTGAAATTTGTGCAAACGGAACTGTCCAGTTGTTTTTGTCAATCAGTAGAAGAAGCCTGGCAGTCGTCTCCTGAGGAAGCAGTGTAACTACTGGGGGCCCCCACAGAATGGTAAGGCAGCATCGTTAGACTTATGCTCCCAGTCTGGTCAAACTGGATCTGGTACTGGTCAAACTGGTCGGGCTGGACACTGCTACTCAGGCTGCTAATGTCTCTGTCAATGATCTCGTTCACTGCAACGACAACATAAGCAGGAAACATGATTTTTTTTTTTTTTTTTTACACAAACAAACACATTTGAGATTTTTTTTTTCTTTTACAAAAAGTAACAATTATTTACACAAATCTTATTTTTAGGACTAATAAATGCTTTAAAACACAATTATGACCACAGACTGAAAACAACAACCAGTAAGATGCTAACCTCCAGCAAAGACACTGAACAGAAATGCTTTAAAAAACCGATCGACTGAAGACTAATGCAAATCCAAAATGACCACAAAGCGTCAAGACAACAATAGAACAACAAAAATAAACCACAAACAATGTAAAAGTTTTTGTGTCTTTTATACTCTGGAGCTTCTATGTGGAAGCTTTGTACTTTGGTGCAGCAGCAAAAAGACAAAATACCTGCACAGTGCTTTCTTACTCCACATTCCAGTTTTTGTTCTGCACAGCATGACAACATTTCCATTACTGCAAACAGTTCTCCAATAAAAGCAGGAATTTCTGGCACAACTTTGAATGCAGCAAAACAAAGTGAAATGTCCTCAAAACTCCCCCTTGCTGCAAACACCTGCAGCATATTCAAGAACACACATCAGCTTGTCGACTTCAGCAATCTGAAGCTGATTGATATACTACACATTGCTGCAATATGTTGGCAAATTAACAGCTTCTTTGTGGGGTTGTAAAAAAGATAAAAGTGGTTTTCTGTGGAGATGACAAATCATTGTTTTTCACGGTGATAAAATCTGCTTTCTCTCTCTGGCCTTAGTTTATTTACAGAGCAGCAAATGTCTCTATCTCTGCTGAGTTCTGCCTATTCATAGCTGTGAAAGCTGACACCCCTGAAGCAAACAATACTCTAATAATCATCACCAGCAAGCTGGCTGTTAAACCCAACTTCATCTGGATCAGTCTACTGTGCCCATAATTCTGCTTTTTTACTCTTATCTGACGGATACAGAAATGAGCTTCTCTTCAGATTAAAGCTTTACACAATAACCCTGTAAAGATAAAACCATTTCAGACTGCGATCCCATCAGTTGCCTACGAGTAGTTCGCATTTTCACCACACTGTCCTGCCCAAATATGTAAAATTACGGGAAAAGCTAAAAGGCAAAAACAAGTGCCAGAGTATTATTACTTGAACAAAGGACCTGAATAGTTCTCTACCTTTGAACTCTTTGTCCCTTTCTAGGACCGAGCACCTGGACCTCCAGGACCTGAGTGACAGTTCCTGTTCCTCTTCTGTATACTTTTGAATAAACAGGGAATTTACAGAATTGAAGACAGGAAATTGTAAAAAAATGTTTTTCTTCTAATATTAAGTTTAATATTGCACATTTTCTTTGTGAATTTGAGTTTTGTTCGTAAAATATGGGACAGTTTGTCTCTTTAGAACTCAGAAACATAAATCAAATAAAACAAACCGGTCACAAGAAGACAAAGCTTTGTTTTAGAGGATCACACACTGAGATGGTGAGGGCCCCCTAATGAATACATAAATCAGCACAGAGGTTTTCATTAATGCTGCTGCAGCCACTGCATTTGTGGCAGCTCAGGTGTTTGAACAGACTTTGCTGAGGCAGGCATTTCTCCAGCAGCACCAGCTGGAGCTGCTGAGGGTCACAGTCAAGCTGAAAGGCAGGGAAAGGGTGGTTAGAGCTCTCATGACAGCTGCTGCCCACCAACGGAGGCACAGCAACAAACTTAACTGCCATCTGCATCATTCAGAGCAGTATCCTGCAGACGTAGCTATTATTATCCCAGATCAGAGAGAAGGACAGCATTCACACACACACACACACACACACTGGACATCACAGAGGGACAGAGCATAGCCACACAGACACTTGCATGTGCAGGAAGACCTGCAGTCTCACAGCTGCACAGCAGAAACGCAGTGGACTCCCAGAGAACACTGACTAGGATTTTGTGTATATGAGATCTGTATTTGAATCTCAAAACCACATCAAAAGTCAAAGCAGATTATTTTCCACGTGCTCGTTGTTTCTCTATCAGTTCAAACCACTTGACAGAACAACTCTGCTGCTGATCCCTGATCGATGAACAAAAACCTTTGGCTAGAGTCTCAAACATTTGATCAACATCAGAAAAGG
Organism: Channa argus; assembly: GCF_033026475.1. Taxonomy (NCBI): domain Eukaryota; kingdom Metazoa; phylum Chordata; class Actinopteri; order Anabantiformes; family Channidae; genus Channa; species Channa argus. Next base: position 11,736,323 of record NC_090219.1, on the reverse strand, counting down.
GAAAGTGCTGCTAAGTTGCAGGAATAATACAGCCGTGCCCCCACATTCCTTTATCTGTATAACCTGCAGTAGATAAGCCGGACTGTGTCAGCATTACATGTTTGTGCTGCACAGTAGTTCAGTGGTATCAGCTTTAGAGGTTTCTCACTGATGTCACAAAGTCACTTTGCCTCGCTGATGAGGCTGCAGTGCACATGTCATAATGTCTGCTGAGTGATTTGGCCTCAGTTTTTTACTGTATTTGCAGTTTCCATTTAGTCATTAAGCAGACGCTTTTATCCAAAGCGACTTCCAAGTGAGGTACAAGCTGTGGTGTGGACAGTTAAGTCTACATATTTTACTACTGCAAATGGCCCTTTAACAAGCTAAATAACATAACGCAGCGTGACAACGCTGAATCCTCTGAATGTCCCCATCCATGACTGCAGGTTTACAATTTCTGCTTACCATCATCCAGTGTGATCTCCTGGAGGCCCAAGGATCCCAGATTTGGCTGGTCTTCTCGCTCCTTCTTGATACTCAGCACTTCTCCTGGGCTAGAGAGCAGAGAGTCCTTCTGGGGGTCAGTGGCAGTCACAAAGACTCTCCTAGGACTCCGAGATGGAGACTGTTCCCTCTGAGTTCCAAGGGGAGTAGTCTGGAGAGGCAGGGAGGAGGTCTGAGGAGGCAGGGAGGAGGTCTGAGGAGGCAGGGAGGAGGTCTGAGGAGGCAGGGAGGAGGTCTGTGGGTGGATGGTGAAGGTCTGGGGAAGTACTGAGGAGGTCTGAGGAGGCATGGTGATTTGGGGGAAGATCAAGGAGGTCTGAGCAGGGATGGTGAAGGTCTGAGGAGACATGATGGAGTGCTGCAGAGGAATCAAGGTCTGATGGGGGCTTGAGGAGGTCTGAGAAGGCATGGAAGAAGAGGTGTGAGGAAACATTAATGGAGTTTGAAGGGGGGCAGTGGAGGAAGGAGGATGATGGAGATGAGGCATGTTCTGGGAAGAAGGACCACATGGCACTGGGAGATTAGAAGAATCATAATAACCCACATCTGGGCTAAATCCAGGTGGATTGTGGGAGATGTGGTCCAGCTCCCAGTGCTCCTGTTTGACCACCTGTGCTCTTGCAGGAGAGGTCAGGTGCTGCCTGGCTCCAGGCAGGAAGGTGATGCTTTGTGTTAGACTTCTTTTTCTCTTTCCGTTTGAGATGTAGAACTGGACTTGGACTGGAGCCGTTGCCTTCTTATTGTAACGAGGGACCTCCACTACAATGCTGGACTGAAAGACAGAAACACAGACAGAATTCATCCAAAACTGTTTGTTTATAAATGCATGGAGGAAAAAGTAGTTTAATATTTGTGAACAACACTCACTCAGAGATTCGATTCTTACACACATCCCCTTCAGACAAAGTCAGGAGAATTTCTGAATTCTAGTGCATGTGTCAAAGAGGCTAAAGACTGTTGTTGAGGTCACATGTGCGTTTTCAAGGTCTTGTCCTGAGGATCTTGCTCTCCAGTGCTTTACCATGCACATGTGAATCAACTGTTTCTTCTGTTTTAAGTAAAGTGGAAACATCTTGAGATCTACAGGCCCGTCCTTGAGTAATACTACGAACTGTGATAGGTGTGGTGACAGACGTTAGAAGCCTTTTCGGCCAATAAAGTTAATCAGTCATCTTTGAGTTGAAGTTATTTTAGCTTTTAGCTACTCTGAGATGATGAAAGATGAACTTGATCAGATCCCGAATGAAGTGGATTTGATAAGTGGACTTGAACTGGATTTGAATAATCTGAAATGCTATCGAACCGCATCCAAAAACACCATCTCTGAGTCTCGGCCAATCTGCAATGAATAATCTTCTCTGTACAAAACTATAGCAAGACAACTACTATACGGAACAGCTATGACCGATTCAGCAAAATGTGTCTGAATCCAGAAAGAAGGCTTAGTGAGATCTCTTCAATTCATGTGATGTGTTTTCCTAATTATTTATTCGTACATTTTGACCCTATTTTAACACTTTCACAACATCTCCTCAGCAGAGTCTAACTGAGTGGTTGGATGTGTCAGCACAATGTTTTACACTTTCTTGGAAGACGGGGTTATGTGTCAGACATGTTGCAGCATCTCACTATTTGCCAAATGAGGAACCAGAAACAATCCATACAACAAAACGCAATAGACAGCAACTTCTTTGGGCTGAAGCTTAAATGAAAGTGCCCCGTTTCCAACTAAGTTACCTAATCTACCACAAACTGCCTTTATTCAGTCACGACAAGGTGATTCCTGCAGTGTCCCCCCACTCCGCTCTCTGACATACACTCAGTCTTAAACTGTTTGCGGTTTTTAACAAGCTTTTAGTTACTTCCCCTTTGCACTTCCTCTCGAGGGAATCCTCACCGCCATCTTACATGAGTAAGATGCAAGAGTCACTTTCTGTGAGCTCAAGCCTTTGGGCCTGCGATGCAGAATGCAATGTTTTTTCATTCTGCAAACTGTACGACGGAACATCAGGTAAAACGAGGATGTCACCTTATTGTTAGGCTGAACCTCTTCAAAAACAGATGCTTCTTTTACACATTCAGCAGACACAGAGCAACATGATTTTCCCATTGGCAATTTAAAAATACTCCATAATAAGTAAATCAAAACATCTGCATCAAAACTTCTACCCAAGTAAACGTGCAGACATATTACCAGCTTTATATCCTAAAAGCATCAAAAGTAGAAGTAGCCATTGTGCAATACATTGTTAGTTTCTTGTGAGCGACGTCTGACATGAGGTTGATAATAGTGAATCATCGGTGCATCAGCAGTATTTTCTTGTTGCTGTGGAGCGAAGTGGAGATACTTTTAACTACTTGATGTACAGAGAGTGAGTCAGGGGTTCTCTAAACCAGGGGTCCAACCTCCTATGGGGCACAAGATAAAACTGAGGGGTCATGAGATGAGTGATTGAAAAAGAAAAAGAGAAAAAAAACTGACAAACAAATCTTGTTTCCCTTTACTGTTTACAGATAGTTTAAAGGGGAAGTGTCTGGTGCAAACAATAAGCTATGAAACTCAACAAGGAGACACACCTATACACTCATCCACCATTTCTTCATTTCTATTTTTGTAATGTAATTTAAAGCATTTTATGGAATAGGTGTATTATTTATGCTACACTTTAGCCACATAGTTAGCATTTAAAAGCAATATTTTTACATTTATTAAATGGTTTATAATGACTTCTTATACTATATAACAATATTACGTGGCTGTGGGAAGATTGTGTTGAATAATGTATTTATCAACAACTTTATCCATAAACAGATGCTTTACAAAGACATTGGCATTGAATTAACACAGTACATATGATATAACTTCAACTTAAATAAAATAAGACGTTTTTTCATGGTCTTTTTCTGAAAAATAACCACATCTGTAGCAGTAAAAGTGTATTATCTACCTCATTGTAGTATTGTAGTAGAGTATAATATAGTGAAGTAGAAAAAGGGTAAATTACACTAATAGAAATGTATTTATAAAATGACTGCTCAGATAGTGGGACTGACAGATGGATAATAAAAGATGCACCAGACAGACGCACTATTACAAAATTAAAGTAATTACTGCAAAAAAAGTCTGTTTTGTTGCCAGATTACAATGTTTAGAGCTGGTTTGGAAGCAAATACCTGTAGCCTTGTACTTTTCTCCATCATTTTGAAAATATCTATTTGGTATGAAGTGTTTCATACATGGGACATTTTTCTATTATTCACATAATTTATGTCATTTTATATATTTATATTGTATCAATATTCAATTATCCACATGCCCAAAATAAATAGTTAATCTTAATATTTGTAAATGCAGGGTTTTTTTTAATAATGTTTATACTTACTCCACTGCTTTTTTCTGGCACAACTCTGCCGTCCATTTCCCACAGTGATCTTCCATCTGAGTGAACAGTATATGAAAATTAAAAAGTCATTCAGGTAAAAGGACATTGAACATAAAAAGAATTATATGTTTACTTAGTGCAAATGGTAAATGCTCTGCACTTATAAAAGGGTTTTTACCTTACTGGACAAAGCACTTTAAGATGTTGATTCTGATTCACTCATTCACACACACACACACACACACACACACACACACACACACACACACACCAATCACCAATTACCAATTACCAAAGTGAAATTAATTAACATAAACCAATCTTACCAGGCCCCTTCTCCACAAACACGACCCTGGACTGTGCAGAGATGTTGGATCCAGTGATGAGCAGCTCCTCACCTCCATCCACAGAGCAGCTGACTGGACTGAATTGCTCCACCTGGGGAAGTTCCTGCCCAGAGCGTTGAGCTGAAACACAACACAGTGTTGTTGGAGTATTTAAATACACAGTGGATGGTATTCAGACTCCAAACTGAATTCATTGGACATTACTGTCCAATGGCAAAAAAAACAATTTTATTTTACTAAGCTAATATGTAAGTTATTCAACCCTAATTAAGGGTCTCCGAGTACCGGTACCAGTGTCAGGACCTATAAGGCCCTGTGCACTTGTACGGAAATCCTCAGATTCCACACCCTATACCACATTCACCTCTGGTTGGTTAAGGAGGTAGAGATGTCTTTAGTTTGGAGGTATTTAAAGAGAAGTGACAATGACCAAAGTAAAGCCAACAGTAAGCTCTTCTCTGCTAACAGTCATTCTCATATTTCTCAAGATTATTTTAAACAGGATTAATATTTACAACGGACATATGCAACAACTAAGAAAGATTCTAAAGCTTTACCTGAAGTTTGCTTTGTTATTTTACTATAATCCATGTTGTCTGCACCTCTCGATACAGGATCTCAGTCCAAATCTGTGCTTTTCTTTCTTTGCAGTAAAGGCTGTTCTGTTTATAAAAGGCTGGTAAACGCCATGTTTGCTTTGGCCCAGGAACAAGCGAGAATTTGTCTCAATCAGAACTTCCAGACTTTCAAAGATTAAGGGAAAAGATAATGCAACTCTGGACCGAAATAAATGATGTGACAGTGCATAAGCGCAGTGAAACAATGCCATGCTGAATGCAAAAAAAAGAGCTAAAGGCAAAATTGGAGTATTTTCCTTTTTTTTTGGGGGGGGGGGGGGGGGGAGGCCAGTGCACTTTAAAAGACAATCAACTAATTATATAAAGTCTCGTAATTGACACTATAAGTCAGTACAAAAGCCAAGACATGAGGCTCGTCGTATTACCATCCCTATAGTGAAACTTGTTGGTGGTAGCATCATGCTACCGGGGGCTGAGCCAAAGCCCGGACTTGTCACTTGTCATAAAAGGGGTTAGTGAGTGTAAATTTATGGCAAATTTAATAATGGCACAATAGAATTTGCCAAATATGAAGAGGTCTTAATAGTTTCTGAAGTTTCTAGTTTCTCTACATTTCGTGACTTATACACAGAGGAAGAATTGACTCAGCAGGAAGAGAACAAAACCTCACAGATTGTGATCTGTGTTTATCTTAATTTTGCACAATTATGAAGCAATATCTGGCATCCTCTGAATTTCCTCCACTGCTTTAGTGAAAGAAAAACCTTCAACCATTCTATGACTTGGTATCTGTGGGAAATCAAGAACTAGTAATGGATGCATAACAAAATCAGTTGTAAATGGCATGTATGTATGTATGTATGTAATATTATAAGAGTAACTCACAACACTCCACAGGAATAGACACAGTCTGGAGCCACAGCATCTGGCCGTCCGGCTGTGGAATGGCGACTCTGAACACAACTCGCACCCTTGTGTTTTTCCGCCCAATATCGGTTTCTCCTTTCTTCAGCTCAATATCAGCATTACGCAGCTTCAGGATGCCGGCACAGTCAATGCTGTGGAGCAAGAAACCAAAAAACATACATGTGCTACTTAAATTTGTCCTGTGGACTTTTCAACCACTTTGGAAGACGTTGTGTAGCTCAGGTCCTTTCTATAGGTGGGTCCTGGAAATTGTTTGACTTTCTGTCTGATAGTTTTTCCATGTTCCTTTCGAGGCTCAATGGACTGGCAGCATCATATAATCGGAAACGCTTTAAGGCATATTGACCATTTGACTTAATGCAATACAGGGGCCATAAAGCAAAGTGTTGCGGATTAAGTCCCTCTTTTGTTTTTGTCGTATGCTTTTAATCCACACTCCTGCTAACTGCAGAGAGCAGCAATGCAAACATGTAATCAATGCCAGTTTAAAGAGGGAAGGGAAAAGAAGACAAACAAGTTGAAGAAAGCGCCGTCTTGCTATTGCTGGAACCAATTCATTAGCTGCTACCCTCACCTGCTGAAATAGGTGATGGTAGCAGCATTGCTACCAGCCTCCTCTAATATTGCTGATTCTATTACTACTACTGCCAACTGCAGTCTTAGTCTGCCAATTACTTCAATTTACTTTAAATGATACTATTTTATTGTAAAGTAGTACTGCTGCTACCTGTTCCTATTAGCTGACAGCTACTACTTTATTTATGCCAACTAAAGCTACCAATATCATAACTAACTACTGTACAACCCTAATTTAAAAAAAGCTGGGACGATGTGTAAAACCTAAATCACGCAAAGAAAAAGCCATAGCTCATTTAAAATGGTCTGAGAACAAATGGAAATCTGTTCTGTGGTCGGAGGAGTCAAAATTTGAAATTTTGTTGGGAAACAATGGACGCCGTGTCCTGCTGACTAAAGAGGAGAGGGACAATCCTTCTCGTTATCAGGGAATGGGACAACATTTTATCAGGTGACAGTTCAAAAGCCTGAATCTCTGATGTATGAGACTCCATTAGTGCCTATGCTGTGGGCAGCTTACACATCTGGAAAAGCCCCTTCAATGCTGAAAAGTACATAGAGGTTTTAGAGCAACATATGCTCCCATTCAGACAATGTCTCTTTCAGGGAAGACCCTGCATATTTCAGCAAGACAATGCTAAACCACATACTGCATCCATCACAACAGCGTGGCTTCTCAGGAGAAGAGTCAGAGTGCTGAACTGACCTGACCGCAGTCCAGACCTTTGACCAATAGATAATATTTGGCAAATTATAAAAAGAAAAATGTGCTAAACAAAGGCCCAGAACTGTTGAGCAGCTTGAATCCTGCATCAGACAAAAATGGGACAACATTCCTCTGCTAAAACTTCAGCAACTGGTCTCCTCACTTCCCAGACATTTAGAGAGTTGTTAAAAGAAGAGGGGATGCTACACAACGCTAAACATTCCCTTCAAAGAGTGTAGGTGCATGAACACTTCATAACTGCACCATCAAAAAGTAGCTTTTTAACAGCTCATTATCACTACGTCTTCAGTGTAAACAAGTGTTACTTTAGCACAAAGGAACGTGAGCGTGAGAAGAGGTGGGAGCCAGACTATTTCCATATCACTGAGGTAACACGAATACTTTCTTTGGAATTATTTTGTTTTCTTAGTTTGTTGCAGTGACCTTGTTGACTGGGAAGACGAATACATGCGCAGGTATCTCAGTGGAAATGGTGACATTACTATCATAACTCTACAAAACTTGGGCTGAACTTTAATTGACAGCAGAGGATGCACTAATATTGATTTTTGCTATAGTCCGAAATAAAAATTCCAATAATCAAATATATATATATATAACCCAGCCCCACATTCCAGCCAAGACGAATTAGCTGAAATCTATATTGAACTCAACACAGGGAATACAGGCCAAAAAGTGCACTGTAAGACAGAAAGAGGAGGTTGTACTACTGTCACTCTTACATACTGCTACACCAACTAATACTACTGTTGTTAACTACTATCATTACAACACTCACTGGATTAGTTCACAGAAAGTACAACATGAGTCTAGATATAGCTATAGCCCTGATTGAATGCCATAATTACCTGGCAGACATATTGTTTTCTGGAAGCAGAGGGATCTCCAGGACTTTACTGCCACCCATTATCTTCTCCTGACAGGTCGTGGTAACCGTCTTCCCCGTCACCCGGTGGACTTGATAGAATGAATGAGGGCGAAGGTACCGATCATCTGCGGTGCCGATGAATAACAGCAGGTTGAGCCGCTGCTCACTGTATCCGCTCAACTGCAGGTAGAAATTCAGTGATTCAGAAATGCTATTTATTTCAGTCAAGGTGAACAGCCTGTCTTATAAAATGCAATGAGAAACCCTGGAGCAACATAGGTAACAACAAGTAAAAGAGCAAATTTTGACAAGGGCTGCATTCAAAACACGTTACTGACTGGCCCAGGACTGTGACAAAGACACTTAATAAAAGTAAATGTGGACAGAAAATGTATAAAAATCCTAAACATAAAACATGTGGCAGATGTTTTTTACATCGTTGCCCTACATGAAGTACATTCAATCCTCCTCAGACTTCTACTATTGTTTGTAGATTTCACGCACAAAAAAAAAAATCTTCACCCTGCAAACATGATGGTGTTTTTCAGTTTCCTGTGTAAGTCAGCAGTTCTCACTTGTCCCTGGTTTAACTAGACATACTGCGACTTCTCAGACATCTTGCAGAAGGAAGCTCGTCTGGGTTTAGCAGCAGCCTGAAAATGTGACACCCAGAATAACCCCTGCTGGTGTCAGTCTTATATGAGGCCTTAACTGAGCTCTACTGGTTTCAGGCTGCCTCTGTTCTCTGATTCACAAGGCACATCCCCCCCCCCCCCAATCTAAAAAACACAACCTCAGTAAGCCTGTTATTTCATTCAGGGGGAATAAAATATGAAACCAAAAACTCTGCTCTTCAGTAACTACTCTTGTGCTCTTATATCAGAGCTGACACTAATTGTTTCATGAGGGGCTTTTTTATTTTACTATTCTGTCATCATTTATCACATAAATACCAGTATTGATTTAGTTTTTTATTATTCTTCTGTAAGCTCTGATATACCTGCCTTATCTGTGCTGAATGACTGATAAGGGCCTGAAAGGCACACACACCTCACAGCAGCCACAGTCTGTCGTTTAATGTAATTAAACCCAAATGACGGACGGATACAGAGTTGTCACTGCAGCCTTGTGCAGTCTACACAAAGGGTAGGTGGCCCAGTTCCTCACCGACTACAACCAATACTGAGCACTTCAAACAGCTTATACTGTATGTGTGTGCAATGTTAACATTTCAAATGTACACAATTTAGGTGTGTAACTTACCTTTATAACAGGGTGTCCGTCAGGGGCCTTAATGGACCCTCGGCTGCCTTCTGTTTCATAATGAGCCCTGTGGTAAGACTTGGGTTGGACTTCTAGCTTCAGGTCAAACTGGTCAAACTGGCTAGGCAGAGGCCAGTCCAGGGGAGGGGGGGATGAGGCCCTGAAAACAGAGACAACAGACACAGTGATTAGCATGTACTGTGTAATAGTACATTAAGTCAATGAGGAAGTGATCACACAGAACAGAAGCACAGAGCCTTAAACCATCGCAGGGCTCTTTAAATAATAAAATCAAACAACAATCGGTAGAAATGAAAAATGTGCTACTCTTTAAAACAGTGAATATCTAGAGGGGTTTCAAATTTCCCCAACAATGCTTATTGTCACTGCAATGAAAGTTTTTGTCAGTTCTATCATGTTTAACATTAACATATTGTGAAGTAAACATAGCATGATTGTTGATGACACGATGATTTACATGTGAAATGTACAGTACAGTATAAGGTCACATTTGCCTTAAGGGACACACACACCAAGCCAGTGGTCAGCTTTCTTGCTGCTGGTGACAGATGCTGGTTTTTGTCCGTTTCCTGCATCCTTCACATTATCAGCAGCTTTCCAGCCAACTCAGCATGATGAATAAAATGATAGAAATAGACTTTCAACTAAAGACTGTGGTTTTTTTAATAACATGAGCCTGGTGTGTGCGTGCTGTTCATGCTCTGCTCCGACTGGGCAGATATATTTCGGATACATGTGGTAAATTATGTGTCAAAACACAACATTACGAATAATTTTAAAAATGCACCCTTCATGTTTTTTGGATTCCTTTACATAAAGTATTATATTCACTCATTCACTTCAGTTTTAACTGAAATCAAAATGCTCCTGCTTGGCTCACAAGATGTCGAGGTACAAACAACTGTCAAACCAGAGACAGAACTATAATACTATCATCATCACATTTATTTTTGTCTGACAGAACTATTACTTAACTAAATTATATATTCACCAATAATTCAAAGAACAAGAATACTGTGTAACTGTTAGAAAAAGTACTTCAGTGCCTTCTATTCTGATGTAGTACCTGGTGGTGCCACTCAGTGGTGCCTCTTAGTTTAATTTGATGGATGTACAGTTGCCTGCTGGTTGACTGTTGGGCTAAATAAATTGGGAAAAAAAACAAAAAACTAATTGCAATAAAATAAAGAAATAAAGATTAGCTTAGGTTTCTGTTCATGTGGCTTTAGCCTCAATCCATCAAAAGTGATAAACTGGAAAAGTTGCACTGTGAAAGCTGTTTAACATCCAGTGGTAAAAATCAAAAGGTTTGCTACCGTGAACACACGGGTCAGTCCCACCATTTGCAGTATATACAGCAGGATTGTTGTAGGGATCCATGTTTATTTGATGACATTAAAGTTATGACCCACAAAGATTCAGTCTGACCCCAAGTTGCAGAGCATCATTTGTTGTGTTTAAATCTCTGCATTTTGTCTAGACAATAGTTAAGCAGTGACAAACTAAGGTTGGAGGCACCACAGTGTTACATAGCGTTATTGCAGTGACCAATGCTCACACCATTTTTATTAAAGAGTACTGCATTTCATGAATACTGACTAACCTACGCCACCTAAAGACTTAGTAAAATCACACCAACCCAAATAGAGGAGGGTTTCCAGGTTTGGGTTTGTTCCAGGTGAAGTGGGGGGGCACCTGCAGGAAGAGATCAGCCAGGCCATCCTGTTTACATCCCTCTTCCCTGGGAGAGTCCTGGAAGGCCTCCAGCCCAGGATCTCCCTGACCGGCCAGGAGGCCCAGCTGACTCCCTGAGGTCCTCCTGGTCTTGGAGGGGACATCCAGCTCTGCAAAGCCAGATATCAGGAGGGACCCAAGGACAGTGCCGGGGCTCCCCAACCAGGTGTCGTCAGTCACACTACCTCTTGGGGAGGCTCCGGGTGTGGGGCTGGGTGAGTGGTGAGGGGAAGCGGAGCGGGCATGGGGGTCAGCGCTCGTGTGCCGCCTCTTCCCGCAGGGTGAAGTGGGTCTGGATGACGGCCTGCAGGGAGAGAAAAAAAAAATCTAATCATGTTTTATTTAAATTATCTGTGTTCATTATTAAAAAGCTGCAGAAAATGACAGTGAAGAGCCAACTAATTGGTGCAACAAGTGCCAACATACTGTCAAAACTGTCGTCCAAACTATAAGCATCCTTAAAGGTTTTACACTTACACGCCATTGATCTCCATCTCCTCTGCACATTTCACATTATGTCTTCGTACCAAAAAGGCTGCAGATTTGAACGATATCCACTTAATGTGACATATTTGTCTTAACATTGACTTAAGTTCAAATTTTAAATACATTTTTGCACAGAAGAATTCTCTGGCATGGAGGAATTTCTTTGACACATCTCTTGAAAGCTCGTATTAACAGAAGGAATATTTACAGTGAGTAAAACTTTTCAGTGTTCACCTGAAATGACAAAGACATGAAACACATGAAGAAATGGAGCTAATCTTTAAATAAGAAACAACAGATTTACTAAAAAATATATATTGAGTGAACATTCAGCATTATATTGAGAAACTGTAGAGGCTGCATATGTTTACGTATAAAAATAAGGGGGCAGCTGTGCCTCGGTTGGTGAAATGGCCACGTCTCAACCGTAGGGTCGTGGGTTCGAACCCGATTCACCCCAATATATATAAAACTTCATTAAGTAATGTAACGGTTTGACCCTCTCCTTCATTCACTCCTGATTCACTCCAGCCAAGTCAACCACCCACTATGACCTCAATAATACACAGATAGTAGAATTATCACCTTTATCACCTTGTTGTATTGAACTGCAATAGGTTGCATGTTGGTACCTAATGAAGTGGACAATGACAATTTTTTTTTGGTTTGTCCCCACAGAACCATTCCAGCGTGGAAGTACAGAGTAGGGCATGAGATGCCCCCATCTGACAGAAGACATTTTAGACACCGGCTATAAACAGACATTTAGAAACCGTCATGAGTTGTACCTGCGGTTCAGCCAGCTCTCCTCTGTGACACTGGTGCGAGGGGAGTGGCAGGGCGACTGATGGGGCGACTGACGGGGCGACTGACGGGGCGACTGATAGGGAGACAGCGAAGGGCTGAAGGCTGACGGATGCTGATATTTTTGCTGCCATAACTCCACCCCAAACGCTCCACCCCCACAACCCGGGGACCCTACAGGTGACCCAAGGGGGGACCCAAAGCCAAGGCGGGCATTGTCATGCAGCTCCCCATCCATGTCATCGTAACTGTGGGAGTAGGACTCGCAGGAGGACAAGTCAGACATCCAGCTCCTGGATGAGAGGCTGCTACAGGGGCTTGTAGAGAGCACTGTGTCCCGGTAGCAGGTGTCCAGGGGCAAGTAGAGCTGGTCTCTGGACCATGATGCCTCAAGGTAGCCCCCCTCAGCCCCACCAACTGCCAGAGTTTCCTGGCTAATTTCCTCCACATGGTTGTTAGGAGCAATGGAGGTGATCTGGATGCTTGGGCAGTCAAAGGCTCGGAGGTTCCCCTGGCCTCCGTAATGGGGCCCCTGGGAGAAACATAGTGGGGGACTCTGCAGCTCCTGGTTCACAGGCTGCTCACCCAGGGCCTGTGTGGAGGAGGGAGATGTCCTCACATGCAGATCTGGACCTGTGCAGAGTAAAATAACCAACAACATGTAAATCAGACGTGTGATCATTTGCATTGCAAATGTTAATGTTCGTTAATGCCAAGTAGCAAGATTTAGTAGAAGACAGTTAATGCTATCATGTGGAAACAACCAGTAGACAGAGTAATAAGTGCTGACAAAAACAAACGACCTCATTGTACTTTCAGTGTTTGTTACTGAAGGTGGAAGAGTTTGCTGAAAATGAAAACCTCCTCACCCTCACTCTTCAAAACTGCGGAAATAAATCAATCATTAACATTAGTGCAGAGAGTAACTTTCACTCAGCAAATGCTAATTATTGTGCGTTTCCCATCTACTGTCTTTCATAATGTGGTTCCATCCGTTCTTCATTCGGCTCCGATGGTTACTGATTAAGAGCTGAGATAAATATTCAACAATTAATAAAAGATGAAAGAAAATCAATGATTATTGAATGGCAAAATTAATAGTTAGGGTTTTCCTGTTTCCTGTCAATGTAACCTGAATGTGTGTGAGTTTTAGCAGTTCAGATATTTGTCCCACAGGACAAATGCCACTGCGGTTCCTAATCTGGGGTTTGCATGTTCATACAATGATTTAAAATATATATATATATATATATATATATATATATATATATATATATATATATATATGTTTATTTTTCCAATAATTATGCGGGGAACAAATGTTACACCTTTGTGCCTGTAAAATGTTATCAAATAAAACAAATAAAGTTTTACAATATGCTCTAGATGACACGTGGGACATCTGGATAACCGTGCTAATCCAGCTACGACCCACCACCACCCGACTTTGGATAAAAAGCAGATAACTGATGAATTCAGTGCATCAGTCGTTTCTGAAGGGGAAGGTGCCAAAAATCAGCTTGTTACAGCTGCTCAGCTTTGTCACATATGATACTAAAACCATTATATTTAAGGTTACAATGAATTTACACTTTATAGACCAAATAATTGATCCATGTAGCTGCACATGTATGTGCCATAATGTGAAAAGCTTTAAGGCACTGAAGATCTTTAGATCCTAATTCACTCATCTATCCCAAATTTGTTCTGCAGAAAACATTCCCAAACATTCAGACAGAGTCCGACAGAACGGAAGTATCTTCAGTAACAAGAAGGACGCGGAGTCAAATGGTGTGGCCCTCACTCAGAGCCACGATCTCAACATCCTGGAATCACACGAAGCGAGCGAGACAAGACTGACACAGACTAATTCCACAAAACAACTGCGACAATTCAAGAAGCAGTGTACATGCTGCACACCTGAAAAACTCGTAACATACGTGCTGTTTAGAGGGTAAACACTCACTGCACTTTGCATGGAGTCCTGTGTATTATTACAATGAGGGAAAAGTAAATGTGCACCAGCTAAAAAAGGGGAGAAAACACAAGAGGATGCAATAAATTATTATTTTCATCTTCAGTTAACCAGGGAATTGTTTTTTGATTGATAGTGAAATAAAATGTTACATAATGTAACTATCAGGAGCTGAATTCAGCCATAGTACTACAGCTGGTAATAGTAGATGCACTGAACTATTACACTTCAGTAATTCATTCACACAGCTGCACTTTCCTCACCACAACCCTGCTATTAATACCCCCCCCCTCTTACCAACACACACACATTGAACACTACATGCAAAAAAAGGCTTCAAAGCAGCAAGTGCGATCAGCTTCAACAGCTCTGCGCGCTGCTTCTTTGCAAATAAGCCTCAGTGAGTTGCACAGAAATAAATTGAATGTGATGCAACACCCCAGGACAGAAAGAGGGGAAGAGAGGGGGAGGAGATGACAATAGCCCACCGCCAGCTGTGTGCCACAGAGCGGTTAGAAAACCAGGAAGTAAAACCTGCCAGAAGACAGCCGGGCAACATGTCTGTCTGTCAGAACAACAATCAGCCAACACACTGCATCCATCCATCCATCCATGTAGCTACATTTAGCATGTTAGGAAATGCACACAATGTTCATCATTTTGAATCAATGAATCACCACTATGGAGGATTGGAAACAAACCCAAAAGGATGTGCTTAAAGCGCAAAGCGTCCGCTTAAATTGAGGAGTTTGGACTGTGTAGGAACTACAGCCATTAGTATACATAGATGTCAAATTTCATAGGCTCAGTAATATTTGGAAAACTGGCAGCTCAGCGGGTGTGTTTCTCTCGTTAGTCAGCAGATAGAAGTGCTACAGTTGTTTTCAATTGTTTTATCTGTAATCTGCTCTTGGTAACTATCAGTGTGAAGTCCAACGAGCTGTCATCCCCTGTGAACAGGCATCATTAGACTGAAAGAACAAAACTAATCAGTTCATGAGCACAAAAACAAACCATTGGGTCTGGCTAAATCCCCTATGTGGTTCTTTCTTTTAAAAAAAACTCTCTGGTGAGTTCAGGAACATCCAAATGCCCAGAAGACCACAGAAAACAACTGAGGTGGATAATTAAAGATAAATTCTTTCCCCTCTTCGTACGGTAAGAAGAACAGCTTCCAGGAGGTCAGTGTGTTTGTGTCATCTGCAGATCTTTTGTTTGGCTAAAAAGCTGTTTAAGTTTGAATGGAGATGGGAAGAAATAAAGATGAAATAAATAGACTCTACCTGGAGAAATTAAATCCCCAAATGCATGAACAGTTTTCCGGTAGCTCGTTGCAAGATCTGCTAACTAAAAGACAGGTAAGACAGGACACCTCTACTGACCTACTGTGGCGACGCTTTCCCGGATTGCGACAGTGTGTCTGAACACAGACTCCAGCTCGTCAACCGAAAGTCAGGAGGATCCTCACAAGTTTTCGCCCACATCCCCCAAAAGTTAACACAGTGTGATGTTAACTGTTCCAAATTAACTTAAAGGAACAGTTCAAGATCCTTTCAGCTGGTCTTAATAGATACACCAGTGCTATTTATGCATATGGAAATATTTTTGTTAAAACCTTTCCTGTTTTTCACAGTGTACAAGAAATGAGGACCAAGTTGTATTTGCCCCCATTTCCTGGACAAATTGCACTTCAAGCTTTGGCTGAGACTAAATGACACAGTTATTGGAAAGTGGCATTTTTTCAAAAGTACGTGAAAAAAGTAAAAACCCATCAGATTCAGGAACAATCAGCTCACTTTCTGGTAGCATTAAGCAAAAATACTTGTTGTGAGCAAGACAAAATAACGACATTAATATATTAAAGTTTTATTTTAAATTAAAACTGTGTAAACAGATCTGAAAAGAGATTTAAAATTATTCATGTTCAATAAAGCAGATGATCAAAATATGAAAAAATACAGCTGATCACTAATACCTAGTTCTTTCTGGAGATTTTACTGTTTTTATTTAGGTCCCTTGTCTAAATTTTACATTTTAACAATTTAAACCCAGACATTTGTATGTATCAAAACCCCCAAAATAAAAGACAACTTCCGGTTACAAATTCCAAAGTAAAGTCTTGAACACGTCGTTACATGATTACAAAGACCAATTTTGTGTTTCGGGCACTATTTGACAGTATTATATGGCAATAACACAACTCAGATATTTAACTTAAGTAAAAGAACGTAAAGCCCATCACGGTGTAGCAATGCTCAACGCAAATAATTAGACTCTAGGGGGATTAATGTGTTCATTATTTTAATGAACCAGCTGTATAATAATTTGAAGCCCACCTCACCTGACTTCCGGTGCAACTATGTCTAAGTCTTGTTGTCTGAGTGCAGCTGCCAAATGGCTAACTTCGCTAACTTGACACGTACCTGCGGTCTGTCTGCCGTCCTCCTCAAAGATCAGTCTGAAGTCCAGCTCCTCCGCGCAGTTTGCTGTGGACATTGAACTGAAAGACACCGCGAATGTCCTCAGAGGGAGCCGCTAAACCGAGCTGTCTGTGTCCAAAACCGGACCTGTCTCACTCACTTCATCCGACTGAAAGCAGAACTTCGAGTCAACTCAAGCGCCAACAACACGTCGATTTATTCCCTAAGTAAAGTTTTAACCGGACATGTACACGGTCAATACACTCGCCTCTGTCCTCTGTGACCAAAACACCAAAGTCCCATAATTGTGCGAACTTGTTGTGCGCGTTGTTTCTGTTCGGCTAAAGCGACTTTTACTCTGCTCCAGGTTGATCCCTATGCTGCGTTCACGGTCCCGTCGTAAATCACCACCGGGCTTTAGAGCGGCATTAGGAAATAATTCACGTAGGTACAAAGAATGAGTTCAGCAAAACCGGAGCAAATGTTCACGGGCACTGCTATAACAAATATTCACTCACAGTACTTTGATTTTTGTGACTAGATAAAACCCAACCCAGGCAGATACATATAGAATTAAAGTTCCATATTTATAGGCATTAATATTTTCTGTTTTCTATTTATAGAATACAAATTTTTTCCTTTACACGTATAATATGTGTAGCGTAGTAAAATAGATGTATTGTGGAAAAGATGTAATACAAGGTAAAGAAAATGATACAGTGGAGCTTAGGCTCAATGTGCTGGAAGTAAGGAAAATAAGTGCACATAGACAAAACACAGGTAAATTTAAAAAGACAACCCTGCCAGTTGGTGTACTGGCCTGGGTACAATGATCTTGTACATTACTTATTTATAATGTGTAATACTATAATTTGTAATGCAGAAAAGCTGCATTAAAAATAATGAGGAACGTGTCGTCTTTTTTTTTTTTTTTTTTTACACGTTCAGTAAATATAAAAATAAAGTACAATTTTAAATGTCTTTAGAATATTTCACTTTTATGCTTCTTTATACTACCAGCTAACATAATGCACTCAATTACATGATCTAACTATATAGTTGCTTCTCACATCTACACGGTGTCTGTGTTCAAACTTCCTTTTGTTGTCACACTGTGATTTCCTGTATGTTAAAGTTAATGTTAATCAATAGGGTGTGTTTTTGTAGCATGTCTGATTTGTCTCAACAATTTTTTACACCAGGTTAAACTTTCTTTTAAACTTACATTTCAAATCAACTTTAAAACAGAAGTTGTTTCAAGCCCTTCTGAGATTTCAAAAGATGCGTTTCAATTATGATGTTACCATACTAAATGTTTACTTATGCGAGCTTCTTGTAGTGGAATTCTTTCCTAGGCAAATGCTTGTACTTTGACACATCGAGTTTGTTAACCTCTGCCACCTCTGGATATCACATAGTATTGCAGGACAGCTCTATTCACCATATGTACCAGTGCTCGTGAAGGCACCATCAGGCAGTTGCTGACGTCAGTAGCTGGGTGTCTACAGAGCTCAGGTTCAATTCAGGACTTTGGAGCAAATTAAAGGACAAGTCCGGGGTTATTTTATCTGGTAATCACAATCTGCCGGTGGTGGAAGAAGTACTCATCCAATACTACTGTAGTACCAGTGCTTATACTTTAACAATTTAAATATGTTCCATAAAATTTTTAAAATAAAAATTACACTTAAATTTCTAGAAATGTAAAAGCAGAAATGTACTTTACCCATTAAAAAGGTACGAGAACTACTATTCCCTATGTAGAAAAACAACCAGCAGTGATAGTACACAAAGCCAATATTTAAGTAAAAAGCTCACTACCACCATGTCAGATTCTTTACTCAGTGTTGAGGTACAGACTGCATGGACTACAGTTCCCCTAGTATTAGTTAGGTTGTTCTATGCTACGTATTTTAGTCATTTTATTTATAATTTACACTATTGAAGTTGACCTGAATCTGTAATGTTACTGTAAAGTTACTAAAAATGAAAGATACACGTCGTGGAGTTAAAAGTGAAAGTACAATATTTCTTATTAAATTGTAGTATTCAAAAAATACATTCAAGTATCTCAATACTGTACTCAAATACAGTATGAATAAAACTTACTATTCTGCTGCTAAAACGTAAGATGAGAGTTTGGAGTTTTGTATTCTTATCTTTTAATCTCATCTCATAATCTCATCTCATAATCTCATCTCATTTATGTGGATGATTTGATCAATTTATGCTTTGAACAATGTGAGAAAATTAGCATTAACAGCTCAACGATATCTCTAGGAGCCACCAGTGAACAAAAGTTGGGAGCAACACATTCAAAATTATTGTATGTGAATAAAATCTATTATATGTGAATGAGAAGTAAAATATTTACTTCTTAAAAGTAATGACATAGGAATGTAAAGTAATAAAAGGTGCTCAAGTCCAGTACTTGAGTAAATACACCACACTGGTATATTTGTCACATTGCAGGCACGTGTTGCCTAAATGCAAGTTTTATGGGTTTTAATGTGTTCGGGTGAAAGACTCCGTTCCACCAGCGGCTGCTGAACTGACAGTGTTTGTCACTAAATACACTGAGTTTTTTATAAAAATGTAAATTTGAAAAAGACATTGAATGTATTATTAAAAGTGAAGCCAGCTGTGTCTGTCACCTTAAAACTTTTACAAATTCAGATCCTGGAGGAGGATGAAAAGAAAAGACAAGTATATGGCAACACAAATACGGCTAAATTAATTTATTTCAGTTCTGCTTTACAGAGTCAGAAATGATGCGTTTAAGGCCCCCCCCTAAGTTTGGATTTAAAAGAATAATGTTCCTCTGGAAGGCACCGAGGTTAAAGCTCAACCACGTTCTTGTGAAATTTCTAAAAAGATGAAAGCTAAACAGGAAGGTCTAGATGTTGCTACATCAGAATTCTGTTAGGTTTAAAAAATTACAAATAAAAATGTGTTTATGATTTGGGAAAAATCAGGATGGAGGGATGTGATTCAGTGGCAGGGTGCATTTGTACTGAGAAGATCCCAGTTTGAACATGTGAAAACAAAGAGACCAACGTCGAAAAGACCAGAAACACAAAGACGGAGCTGAGCAGTTGCTGTTTGTGTCTGAGAGAAAATAATCCAAAAGTAAAGTTTTGTTTTCAGTTTATCGTGAAGCATACAGGTCAAAAATGAACCCAACTCTCGCCTGAAGCTGTATTTGTTCCTCAGGTTCAAGAAGCTTCTCATCCTCCGGTTGAAACTAAAAGTTCTTCATGCGTTTGCTTTGTCATCGTCACCGTTGGTCTGCGCAACCCTTCTTCGCGGTTTCCCGTTGGTGATCTGCTGCCAGTCGTTTCCTGCTTTTCTCCTCGTCTGTGGTGCCATTCGTCTTCCCCTCCCTCTCCCTCTTCCTTTTGCAGACCAGGCCGGACTCTTCCTCTCCAATACGGCCTTCGGGTATTCCCAGAACTCGCAGGCCGACGATGGCGGCTGCTTGTTCTGCGAATTTCTTCGACTTCTCCCTGGAAATGAAGAGATCATCTAACGTATCAGCGGGTTGTGCACAACAATGTCAGCAAGAGACACACTTTGATCTGCAGATACAAGAAGTGTGTTTGAATGACTGACCACAGTGAGGATCTGTATTTCTTCTCAGCGACCGTCACAGTCGACTGAAAGGCTCGATCCTGAGAGCGCTGCACCTAAAAACACACAAACAGGATGTAAAGCAGCGGAAGCAGGTGGTCGTGGCCTCACGAAAAGAAACCAACGAGGTGAATTTGGCCTGGATGAACCAACAAACAACCATTCACACAATAACTAATGTGTCATACAGCCATTTTTTCTGGTCGGGAGGAACAACACCTCAGAGCAAAAAGGTCAACTGTTCTACATTTATAATATTCGCAACAATCCCCGTACAGACACGTCTTTACTCGTGTTTAGTGTCTGTTAGTGTGCAGCCTGGATTACGTAAACCAATTCTTGACTTTTTTCACGTTCAGGTAACTAGATTTTCCTACCGTCTCGTACAGCGGCTGGTCCAGTTTCTCTTTGCGGCTCCACTCCAGCAGGAACATCTTTGGAGTGATGTGAGGTGGATACTCCCTCCTAAAAACCACAGCAGAGGTGTAACGTCAGTAGACACAAGCAATAGAATAAAAAGAATATTTTGCATTTATTCCCCAGAAGACATCATCAGATGGATTTATAAGCCACACGCAACTATATAGCCAGAAAGAATTCAGACCTCGTTCATGTACTGTGCATTTTACTGTGCTGCAGATTTGAGTGTAGATTGTTAAGCTTGAATTCAGGGACAACTAGTTTTTCTTGTCCCAGCAACAACACAAGTAGCACTGAAGACAGGAAGGTCATCTAGGGTGATTCTGGGACAATGAAGATGAATAAAGTGCTATGATAAATCATTTTCCTCATCTTGTCTTGCTATTCAAATGAAATTAAGATCAGCACACAGTCAAATTCAAGTATGAGATGGGAAAAGCAGCAAGACCACACACAATGTGAAAGCCTGAAAATGTTGAGGCGGCTAAAATAAAAAAGCCAGATGATGACCAGAAGACGAGCTGGAATAAGGAAAACAGACGTCATAGTTAGGAGATTTTATTCAGACATGGAAACCGGAGCGAACCCACGCAAGCATGGGGAGAAGCTGCCAACGCCACAGAAAGGCTCGAACCTGTGAACCTTCTAGCTGTGAGGCAGCAGCACCAACCACTCCACCACCGTGCTGCCCGTAGAGTCATTATTACAAGTATTTTCTGCTGCTATAAAGTCAAATGTACAAGAGTAGGAAGTTTGCAAAGAGTGAAGGGTCTGCAGTGAGTAAAGCCCTCTAAGGATGAACGTGATTGATGTGTCTGATTCTGCTGTGTAGTGGCACAAATATTCATGTGTGAATCAACAACTGACCGTTCGAACTTGACAGCCATGGTGGTAACGTCTCCGTCCGTGACAGGCCGGTCGGGCTGGCTGCTGCTCTGCAGAGCGTCCCTCCTGGCCTGCAGCTGTTCCCGGCTCTGCTGGTAAAACTCCTGCAGCCCGTACGCCCCACTGCAACCACAGTCACGTTACAGTAACACCTGACCTCAGGTCAGCTCTAGTGTACGAGTCAACACCGTGTCCTGTACCTGATCTCTGCGTTGGTCTGAGCCGCCTGCACCTGCTTCCCCAGAGGAGACTCCACCTTGTCCCTCAGCATCTGACACAAACAGTACTTGGTGTTGAAGGCGTGGTTTTCGTAGCGGATCGCCTGTCAAAACACAAGAAGACGTCCCGTTAACTTGTCCCACTGTGTTCAGTGTGTGCAGCACAGAGAACTGGCTCATTCATCAGTTTTAGTTTATCAGAAAATGATTTATGTACAACAATATTGCTGATTTCCTCTGAGGTGAAATCCCACTAATCTAAGTGTCTTTGTCTTTTGGACAAAACTAAATAACTGAAGAATCAATCTAATGTTGTGGGATGCAGTGTCAAGCAGTTTTCACATTTTGTCACGTTTGTTATAATTCTTTTGTTTTGTGGGATTTATGATCACAGTTTTGTCTTTGCTTAGTTCCCCTTTCTTCAACTTTTAATCATCTGTAAGGCTCCTCGTTGTATTAATCTGTGCAAAAGGTTTTACAAAACGTGTTTCGATTGATAGATAAATCAATCAAACTAACAGAATAGTTTAAACACTTGTTGTCATACTTGTACTAGTTGCACCCTCATTTAAAAACCCTTGATTGTGACAGCACTCGGACTCACATATTTGAGGTATTCCTCCATGACCCTCTCCACAGGAAGTGGTCCCTGGCTGCTGAACACTGAAGCGTTCCACATGGCGGCGCGGGCCAACATGACCGACGAGGTGCCTGTCGCCTTCCTGAACTCCTCAATGTCACTGTTGGTCTTCACCATGTCCAGAGAGGCGCCACTGCACGAGATGGGACACTGACTGAGATCACTGGCTCTGGACTGGCCATTTTATTAGGAACACCTGTACAGTCTAATACAATGCAGCACAGCAGCTCTGCCATGAATTCTACTTTTACAAGGTTAGAATGGCTCAGTCAGAAAGCTGATGCTACTTTATATTAAGAGTGGGTCTAATGTTTTTGCCCACTCATTCCTTTTAAATGAGATGGCCAAAACATTAGAACCAGGAATCAATTTTAGAAATGAATACATTCAGGTCTAATCTAATGACGCTTACTTGGCAATGATGGGGATGGAAACACTCTGAGCGATGGCGCGAATGTAATCGCAGTGGACTGGGTGTCGAGGACGTTCCTCCTTAAATCTGAACATCACATCACAGACAAAAACAGTGTTTGGGGTAAATATTAAATTCCAAAATAAGGCATAATCATTTAAGTATTAAAAAAATCTTTATAAGTCAGCGTGTTTACATGACTTTAAAAGAAGTTCATGTTTTCCTGACAGACTGAATCTTAGCTCCACACCTCCACTAATGTGAAATTTGACCTTTGCCGAGGCAGTGAAAAACAGAAACATCCAATTTGAAGATTGAGGATGTTGAATTGCTGCTCAGATCCTGGAGACAGGGACATGAAAGTCTGCAGAGGTTGCTGCTCAATGTGGACCAACCAGCTGCTGCAGCACGAGTGGAACAGGAGGTGCTGGGTAAGTGATTTGCGGCCAATTAATAAAATGAACCTTTAAAAACGCTAATTAGCTTGATACAAGGTACAAGACAAATACAACTTAAGAAAACAGGATCAAACACTGTGTGTGTGTGTGTGCGTGTGTGTATGGGGTGTGCGTGTGTCCTCGGACAGAAGCGGTTCACCTGCCGTGGACGGCGACAGCAGCAACCCCAGTCTTCTCGATCCTCTGGACTAGTCTCACAGTTTCCTCCAACTGGAACCAGCGAAGAGCATGAAACCAGTTAGCGGCTACTGGGAGACCAGCTGATAATTTTGTTTGTCTTTATATTGTATTTCAATTTTCTTCATACAAGCATTCATGCTTCATGCTGACAGTCAAGCTTTTCCACTTTCTATGTTACGATTTTAAAATTGCAGTTTTCTTTTCAAAATTGTTATTTTACACAATGAATCTGGTTGAAAGTAAAATTGTCTTTTACAGCCTTTTTAACATTAAATTATGAACCTGAATTCTAAAGTACAAATTAGCTTATTGGCCATTTTACTTTGCATTCTCTGTTTAATTCTGGACTAAAACAATCATCTACATACATATAATAATAGTAAAAAGTAACACATGGAAAATACCCAAATGTAAGTCATGAAATGAGACATATTTATACAATTAAACACAGTAAAAAATTTAAACATAGCAATATGTTAATATTCTAATTTTCTAAGAAAGAATAACAGACTTTCGGACATATCCAACCAAAGATACATAAACTACAATTAGCAAAACATGTTGTACGCCTCCACAAACCAGTCAAGTTTCAGTTTATATGCAAATTCTAAACAGTTCATGTTTGAGTGCAAGTGGATGTTTGTGCCAATTTTTAAGAAATTGAAACTCAAGCGGTTTACAAGTATGGGGTTTGTATGTAGGACAAACCACAAAGACACAAATTTTCCCCCGGCTGTGTCTGTCCAACATGGAGTCATGAAAAAAAAAATCAATTAAAAATCTAAATTTACTTGGTAATTAAATTGCTTGAAGTGAAGAGGTGGATTCTGTTCATCTTACCGAAGGCAGGATTCGGATTTTACACGTCACTGGCACCGAAACTCCTGAGACGAGTTTCCTGAGGATCTGAGCGAGACAAAAGTATTATTACAACTATAGTACTGCGTTTTTTTCTCCATATATGATCAATGATGTTTATTTATAATATGGTGACGGTGACTAAAGTTCAGGTCACTGCATTTTAAATTTGACTCATCTTGGCTTAGATGATCAAAAGGATGGAATCTAATCATTATAAATTACGTGCTGCTGGGTAGCTGCTGTATTTCAAAATAAAAGCCTGATGATTATACTGCATTTTTTTATTATTGTAATTATTAGTTATCAAGTAAATGCAGTCCATGAAAAATACATTTGTGTCCACTGTATTTGAAATGTAGTGAAGTCAAGTGTGAAGTAACAGAAATTGAAATACTGAACATTAAGTAAATACATACTTTTGACCTCTGGGGAAACCCACTCATTTGACTTCATGAGGGAAGTTTGACGCTGGCATTAATTGAATCAAAACTACAAACACTGTAAAAAAAACAAACCTAATGCTACATTAATATTTAGTTCAGTGTGATTTGCAGAACATGGGCCTTACACGGAGATTTAAAGGGTGCTGATGACACTACTGATGCGTTTCGATCAGTCTAAAATGAGCGACTGTTGATGGGGTTTGGTGAACGCCACCGGGATCATATTCACAAAACAACGCTTAGCACGGGAATGCGAAAAGGTTTCCGCATGCCACCCAAAGTCTGCTTGATGCACTCACCGCCTCGATCTTTACAGGATCTGACAGAAGAGCAGCTCCCATCCCTCCCTGCAACAGGTTAGAGGTCAGCCAGAGGTCAAAGGTCAGAGCAGAAGCAGCTTGGTAACTGACGGACACCTCACCTTAGTGGAGTATTCCTTTGGACAGCCCATGTTCACATCGACAGCAGCCACATCCTTCTCCCTGCACCAAGGAGATCAGATTAAATCCGTGATTATTTGTCACACGTGACAGTGAGGTGAACATCTCTGGACGTCCACCTGTTTATCAGACACAGTGCTGGAAAGTACTTTTACTCAAGTACTGTACTGTTTTGCAACCTTGTCTGGCATTTTGCAGACAAAACGTTTCAGTGAGAAAACAATAGTCAGATGAATCGATTATGGATACTGGATATTAGCAGGCCAAGCTGTTTTAAATGGAACAGCTACTTGTTGTATTGTTTGTGTTCAAGTTGTCTCTGCAGCTCTGAGACATTAACTCACACAAGTTGAGCCACAGTCAGCGCTCTGTCTGGATCCGCAGTCCCCTAAAAAGCAAGAGAGAACAAGAGAAAACTCACTTCCTTAACCTTCAACCGGCAGCAAACTGACAGCAGAAACACTACAGGAGGACAAACTTCATGTTGTCTGGGTGTTTTCTGTCTCACCATCTGGAAGACCACTCTGTCCTTTTCCCGCTCACAGGTCCTGAACATCACTCGATCATCTGGAGCGACAAAATCCACCGTGTCTAGCACCTCTGACCAACGCACACAGACAAGAGGAAAATTGTGTTGGATGCAGCTGCAACATTTTTTTCCACCTCCAATATCTCTGTTCATAACGGTTTGGGTTTCATTTGCATTTTAACAGTTCTGATTCCAGGTCTGATGCCGTGGTCTTTAGCCATGCACACTAACTCGTATCCAAACAAATGAACGTGCTGTTGTGTTGATGCTCATCGTCATGCTGTCAGGTGCTACTGGCAGACAGCTACACGTGTCCTTTGGTTGAAATCGATAGGAACAACCAAAGTTCGGTTTTTGTTACAGGCCTTTGTCTCAGAGCAGGTTCTTACCGTTCACCACCCTCCGACACTGGGCCATTTTGATGTCAATCAGCTCCTGAAACAGAAAACGCATTTGTCAAACTCTCGGCACTGCAATATGGGATTTTACAGATACAGTGTGACTCGTAAAGATGACAATTCTATGCATCTGCAAACACATTAAGACAAGTCACAGTTCCTTTCTGGATCTGTAAAAAAAAAAAAAGAAGCTTCAACACACTTCAGTCTCTAATGTCTGCTGTTGAATTTTGTCTAATATAATTCAAATTATGGGAAAGTAAGATATCGTTTGTGTGAGAAACTTTATGAAAAGTGCCTTGAGATGACCATGTTGTGAAGTGGTACTATATTACTGAAGTTTAATTTTAATCTACAGCTAAAGCTTCAGCATTCACAGTATAAGTTATTCTAATCTTTATTAGTATTATTCTGACTTTTGTATTCTGTACATATTTGGTGCCTAACTACCATCAGCATACCTTCAACTGGAAACACTGTTCAAGCTTCAAAACGTTCAGCTCATAAAGGACATTAATGCATCTTTCTAAATATCTTTTTATACTTATAATCATTGCTTCAACGAAATCATCACTGAATTACATAATTACCTTTGAAGTTTTTGCTTTGAGGTTTTACGCTAAAAAAAAAAGCTACTGAGATTTTAACTTTAACATGAGGTTTTAAAATGGTCGTAGTAGTTTAGAAATTCTACTTTTCTTCAGGTGTTTGACTTAAACTTTGCACTCAGCTATTACATTTCTACAGTTTCCAAGATGTTTGAATTACTATTTCATGTTACGTGTACTCGAGGCAAAACAGTGAACTGCTTATTTTCTACTTTTTTTTTTTCAAATCTCTTTACATTTCAGCTATTTTGGCCAAAGCAAAACTATTTTTTAACAGTTCAGCGTTTTTCAGCTTTGCTTGGAAAATCCTTTCAGCGCTGAAGCATTCACAGCGTATTTTCTTAGTGGAAATGCTTTTTCTAGTTAAAGATATCTTTTAATTTTGACTACTTCACTTTAAAAATGATGACATTTAGGTCACATTTGATTAGGTTACTATATAGATCTTTAATATGTTTTCCCATTCAAGTCAAAAGGGGAAATTGAACTAGTCCCAAATACACAGCAGATATCTTTAAAGTAAATCCTGTCAACATTTTATTTAGTAACTGAACTAAAAGGCCTCCTCTCTACCTTCACTATATCAAAAGATCTCGCTGCTTGTCCTCCTGATGACGTCAGCTGGAGTAGCAGCTCAAACAGAGATGGGAGAGGCTTCTCTGCTTCTAGTGTGAAACTTTTATAAGGTGGAGGAAAACTTTTTTTCCCTGCCTGCCCCCCGTCCTCACCTCGCAGTAAACCACATCAGCTCCGTAGTCCAGAGCCAGCAGCCTCATGGGCAGAGTCCCGACCCGGACCATCGGAGCCAGGGCGGTGATGTTACTGAAGCTCAGCCTCCTCGCTGCCATTGTAGCGGCTCAGTCCTGCTGCTAAGAAGAGCACACGGAGGAGGCAGCCTCCACTTTAACGTTCTTCTGAGACCCTAATGCAAAGGCCCTTTTAAAAATCTCTTAATTTACGGCAGTTTCGTTTCTAGACAAGTGCATAACAAACGACAATTAAACACCTTAAAACTTAAAATCTGAATTAATAGATCTTATTCTTAGACGCAAACACTTAATAAACAGATAATAACTTTCATGTATATAAACTAGCTTCTGCTAGCACACACATGCTAACCCAAAACGAAGCACAATGTTCTCGAGGTTTTGCTAAATTATAGCCCAACAAACGAATTAATCACACGCCAAATTACCTAGAGAATGATACTAATGTGTTCACCGCTTCCGGTTGTGCTCTGTCAGTTATGTGCACGAGTTAAAACAAACAAGCAACTTTTAACTAGGATTTTTCTGAATGGAGTTTGGCGGAAAGGATCGTTTTGCTGTTATGCTACCGTCTGCTAAACTGGCGTGTTTCGCCAAGACTTGTTTCAGGCTTAACGTGAACTTCGTCAGACATGAACGAGGCGGCGATGCGCGTGTCTGTACACGTTCGTTCAAATACTGACAAACTTTGAACAGAATATCACTCACCGGCATTTATGTCTGACAGTGGCGGCGCCGTGTGATCACGTGGTAGAAAACTAAACGTGCTCTCTAAACTTCCTGTTTAGACTCCTACGTCATCAGGGCTTTGTAGAGCAGTGGCATTTAGATCGGCACCGCATAGATCCGCGATAAAGAGAAGCACGGAAAAGTCACTGCAGGTCAGTTTTTTCTAGAGATGGCCAAATTACACAGCCTACTGAAGTAAAAGTACAACTTCTTTTACGCTCCACTACAGGTAGAAGTGTAAACATCAACAATACGGTAACACAGATACAGCTACAGTAATAAAATAACAATAGAAGTAATAATAGTTGGATTCTCCACACCGTGATGCTTCATCCCTGTAGTCACGCTCATCACCATTTCTGATGAGAAAGACGGTGTCTTCAGCAAATGTCAGACAGTGCACGTCACTCAGGGAGGTGCAGAGCAGAGGAGAGAGCACACAGGGGGTCACAGGTGTGGTTCCCCCACTCTGACATACTGCTGCATGCTCTAAAAAGTACTTGTATGTGCAAAGTACCAGTACTGCAGTAAGACTGTAATTTCTCTGAGTTACAGATAAAGAAAACTATTAATCCCTGATGAACTTGATGCTGTGGATAACATGAATATACAAATCTAGTACAGATTTGTTCCATATGTGCATGTGTGCATAAATCCAAAATGTTTAGCCTTAGCACGGAACTACTTAAAGTACTAAAACTAGAAGTACTCATTATGCTGAATGATATTATTACTGGATTATAGATTATAGTCTGTAATTTGGTAAGTCTGATAACTGCGATTGTTTTCCTGAAGAGCAGAGCCTCATGTTGACTTAACGTTAAAAATCTACATCTGCAAAGTTAAACTGGCCGAGACGTCTAATGGTACAAAAACAATCATTTAAATAGTAATGCAATATTACAAGGCACAATTATTTCCTCAAAACTGCAAATGTAAATACACAAGCAAAAATATTTCTAAAATACATAAACAAATATAATGTGTGTATGAATGAATGAACTTACTGTGGTACAGAAACTCCCACTACTGGGTTCTTCAGTGTTCTCAGTACTACAGTTCATCAGCATGACCCATAAACACCATGAGCCCTGTTCGTCCAATTCGTTCTGAATTTATTGTGCTGCTATAGTTATTTACCCATTTTTTACAGTACAACAACAGGTTATGGAATGATGCCATGGTGCAGTGTACAATGGATAATTTACAAATAATTTACAGTGTAACAGTATCTGTCTTTACGGACGCAGACACTCCAGCTGCTTCAGACTCCGCACTGTGTGTTTTCTGATCTTCTTAAAAGAGAGAACTTCGTCTCTTTGTTATTGGCGGTTGACAGAACGAACCCTTCTTGTGGATCAACACACAAACAACATGTTTTCTAAAAAGGACATTTATGG
Source organism: Channa argus (assembly GCF_033026475.1). Classification (NCBI taxonomy): domain Eukaryota; kingdom Metazoa; phylum Chordata; class Actinopteri; order Anabantiformes; family Channidae; genus Channa; species Channa argus. Next base: position 11,706,710 of record NC_090219.1, on the reverse strand, counting down.
TTTTGCATCTACTTTCTGAGAGCATCAGAAGAAAAACTCATATCTCTGACTGAAGTACTACCACACAGTAAAAGTACTGTTACGAATAAAAATCAGCATCAAAATGAACTTATGTAAAAAAAAAAGAAAAAAAATTAAATGTTTTCTGTCAGTGTTTTACTGTCTTTACATTAATATTACTTGTGCATTAATGTGTATTTAGCATTTTACTACTTTAGTTGTTTAAATTAGCACTAATACTTTTTATTATTATCTATTATTACATTCCAAAAAGAAAACATGTACTTTGTGTTGCATTTCACCTATTGTTACTTTACAAACACGGCTCTGAAATATGATTTACTGAGTATTGCTATATGTTAATCTTAACAACATTAAAATACAAATACAGTGAATCTGAAACCAGTCAGCAATTACAGTAATTGGCAACTGTCCTGAGTAGTTTTTAATATTTTTTTTTGTTTTACTATGAATTATTTTAATTTAATATAATAGTTTCATAGTTAACACTATCTATAATTAGAACCAGAAAACACTACACATTAATGCATAAGTAATAAATATATACATCTAGTGATAATTAGTACTCACAGAGGACGTATTTTTACTTTGTAAAGCCAAAGGCTCTTCACTTGTTTCTCTGGCTTTTTAACCAAAGCACTGTAAAAAATTGACGTATTAAAAGATATTTAGCTGCTGGCTACATTCAAGCAGACGGAGAAATGAAGATGATAAAATATTTCTAAAATTCTTCACTTGGACATGAGACGATCTTTTTTTGATGTGCTAATAATGTCTTGCACCATTCGAATATGTGTGACTGTACAAAGAGTCAGTCAGTACTTTTTGTATTATAGTAACTCCCTCAGTGCAGCCGCTGCCTCTGACATGTCTGTGTTTTTATGACCGTGTACTGCTGCCACTTTTCATTTAATTACATTTATTCCTTTTACAGAGACGGATTTTAACACATAACTGAGCAGCACAACGATTAGAGCATGTTTATGAGTAATGCAAATTAAGCGAGATGTTGGTGTGAATCTAAAAGTCCATTTTGTTGTTTTCTTCGAAGTTAGAGTCACATCAAGACAGAAATACACGTTGTAAGAAAGAAGAAAATATTTGCAGTTATAGTGGCAGCAACACACCGCAGTACACAGCAACCGTAAAAGGGTAAAAACAACAGGAAGACATGTCAGAGTTAGGACCGGGCAGGTTTTTTGTGCCTTAATAAATTATTAAATCAGTCTCCACAAAGGTAAGAACATTACAGTGAAATGAACAGGACTTGACAGTGAATATTTGTCAGTGTTTGTGCTTCTGACTGCTTTCACAGAATAAATCAGTTCATTTAAATGAACTGGGACTGAGCTGAGAGAAGCAGCAGGAAAACTCGACTATGTGTCGAGAGTCGTCTCAGGAATTGGACGGTGGACTGAGCAAAGGAAAGACCTAATAATGCAGTACACAAAGCTAAAGGCTCACAAAATATACTAAAATCTAATTCTGGAAATGGGTTAAGAAAACAGTATTTGAATACACACTTTTCCCAGTTAAGATCTTTTCACACCAAGTGCCAAACATTTTGAAGCTCTGTAATGGAGCAGTTGTCAGGAAATGGTTTGTTGTTGTTGATCAGGCTGAAACATTAGTGAAACATAAGCAAATCACAGCGTGTAGGACGAGACAAAGTCTACCTGAGAAGGTGTGTTTAGTCCCACTGAGAGAAAACCTTACTGCCACAGCAAACCGATACTTTAGAAAATACAAATTCAAAAACGTGTTTCCTTGTTTCCTTGTTTCCTATCTCCTCGCATCCTTTCCTGCATCACTTCCTTGGTTTACACAATCACAGCCATGGAGGAATGTGTGGGGTCTTTATTTCACAGAAAGAAAATAAAAAGCTTTGTAACCACTTATTACCCCGGGAAGAGATGACAAAGTGTCACAAAGACACCTCAGTATGTGGACGTGGTCAAATTGGTGGTTGTTCTAAGTGGAACTCAAACAAAACAGATGGAACCTAGCAGTTTCTTCCAGATGACACACTCAACAATGCCACAAGACATGAAACTGACGCAGCTGAAAGCATCTGCACTTGTCTCAGTCGATGCAAAGCTACCAAGATGCTGCTGTCCTGCATGTTGGCAGATGCCATTCACTGCAACAGGAGAGCGCAAACGACACTTTCCCATGGTTCCATTCAGGTCTGCGGGAGAAGACTACATTATTCTGCTATGGCCACATAACCACCAAAAAAAAAAAAAAAAACATCCACGGGAAAAGTGACTTCTTTTAACATCTGCAACGCACTTTGTGTTAGATTCTAAAAATGCTTCGCCCCGTTAATGATCTCTACTTTCATTCATTCTTTCAATCAGTCGCAAATTCCAATCTGCAGCCTTTTGTTATGCACATGCACAGTTGGAGAAAGTCGATTAGATACAGGGCAAAGAACAGAAATCTACCCAGGTAAACCAGGATTCCCTAATCCACTACCCTGATTTCACAAATCACCTTTCTTGAGAAAAACTGACTGTAACCTGGTCACTTAAATCCACGTAAACGCTGCATCACATCTGATCAGGGCACCAGGTGGTCCTAACCCTAAAAATATAGACTGCATCATGGCTACGTGCGTAAGGCAACAAGGCTGTGCCAAAAACTACAGCTTGCCCTGTGCACAAAACCTGCTCCACAAAGAAGTGGTTGAGCCCGTTTGCTGTGGAAGAACCTGACAGAGCCCCGACCCCCAACAACAAAACAGGCACCAGTGCTGCTGTGTCTGAGTAGAAGCCCCTCCTGGTGTGTGTTCTTACTGTATTCAGGGACTGGATGCTTTAGTTTGGGGCTTGGTGTGAAAAACCTTTAAGGCACAAAAACCACCAGCAACATTCAGGAGACATAAGTGCACATTTTCAGCAGAGTCCGAGTTCTGTCATGTCACAGAGGAAGAAACAAACGGGTCCAAAGTGGGAACAAATGCATTTGTCACAATGTGACACTGTTGCCATTAGGTTGCTGTATTTGTCAACTTAGTAAAAAAAAAAAGTGGAAAAATAAAAAGTGCAAACAGCCCATGCAGAGGAGCAGGGGTTTCCACTCGAGTGAAGGGAGAAACCAGAGTCTTGGAGCGTCAAAGGTCGGACTACAAGCTCCCAAGGCAGTATCAGGTGTCTGTATGTACACAGTGACACAATAAAACTCGGAAAAAAGATCCTCATTTATTCAGAAAGGAGTTTTAAGAATTGGCAGAAAAACTGCTCCTGCCTGAAGACCGCTCAGTCCATTCGGGAGGGTTGGTGATCTCGATGGGGTCAATCTGAGGAAAGACCACGAAACACAACCTCTGGCCAACATGGGTCACCCTCTCTGCAGGAAAACAAACAGCATGTGTGAGTTTGTGTCTCTTTGAGGTAGTTGTACACCTGTTTGTGGTCTTACAACAGATCTTTTTTCATTTAATTTGGGAGCTTAAGACTCCCTCCACTCATAAAGGTTTTAGAAACTCACCAATGAAGCTGTAGATGCACTTTGGTTTTTCTTTCCAGTGGACGCCCAGGAAGTAGACAGGTACACCGGTGAGCATGATGACCAGACCTACACCACATACCACGGGCTCTGAGTAAAGACTGAAACCCAGCAACAGGGCCCAGAACATCAGGTAGCACACAGGAACCACCAGGTTCACCTGAAGAAAACAGGTGTAAGTCTTCACAGTAGTTCCCAACTAATCGACACAAAAACCCAACTAATGACCTAAGTACTTTAGATGGTGCAGCTGTCTTTGCAAGAAACATGGCTGGTTTTATTAGACAACCAAAACTGTAGCCAGGCTGACTAAGAGCCATAGTTCTGTTGAGCTTACTATTCCCTTAACTTTGAGCAGCAATGACTTCATGACCTTCTTTATGATTAGAATTGTAGCTATTAGAGAAAGAATTCACCAGATCCTCCCCCCAAATATTACAGATAGATCTTCATGTACAGCAGTGCTAGAGTCATCGATAAGGCCTCAATCCCTGTTAGACTGCTTTTTACCCATAGATCTCTCTGAGCTAACTTCTATTATTACCTCATCTAAACCAACAACCTGTCTGCTAGACCCTATTCCAACTAAGCTGCTCAAGGAAGCTTTCCCCTTAATAGATACATTCATATTAGATATCATAAATCTATCTTTAGAAACAGGCTATGTACCACAGGCCTATAAGGCAGCTGTAATTAAACCATTACTTAAAAAACCCTGTCTTGACCCAGGTGTTTTAGCCAATTACAGACCAATATCTAATCTCCCCTTTATTTCTAAAATAATTAATAAAGTAGTTGCAAAACAATTGTGTGATCACCTTCATAGGAATAATTTGTATGAAGACTTTCAGTCAGGATTTAGAGTTCATCATAGTACAGAAACAGCACTGGTAAAAGTCACCAACGATCTTCTCATGGCCTCAGATACTGGACTCATCTCTATACTTGTTCTGTTAGATCTTAGTGCTGCATTTTATACCATTGATCATAAGATTTTATTACAGAGACTGGAACATGAAATTGGGATTAAAGGAACTGAACTAGGTTGGTTTAAATCTTATCTGTCTGATAGATTTCAATTTGTTCATGTTAATGATGAAAGGTTAGCTATGGAGTTCCACAAGGCTCTGTGTTAGGACCAATACTTTTTAGAAGTTCTCTCTATACATGTTTGTAATCTTGACTTTCTTCTGTAAAGTGCCTTGAGATGACTTTGTTGTGCATTGTCTGAAGGAGTTTACCTTGATGGGTCGGTAAATGTTGGGTTTCTTCCAGCGGTAGCACAGCAAACCTGCAATGGTGACGCCGTATGACAGGTAGTTGATGAAGGAGACGTAGTTGATCAGGTTATGCGTTTCTCCAATACAGAGGATAACAATGGTGGCGGTGCACTGCAAACCACAGCGAGGAGATGTGATGAATCTTAGTTTTAATAGGTTACTGTCAATTAAACTATTGAGGCTACTGCTCAGCCTGTTAATGTCTGAGGACCCTCTTCACACTCAAACAGGGACACATGGTTCAAGACAAATACTTGAATTGGATGATTTGTTTGAATATCTTTCTCATGAATTCCCCCCAGCTTTATTAAAACCTTCAGGGAAAATAAAAAATGTCACATAAATAAACAAGGACATGGTGCTCCCAACCGAAACAACCATAGACTTAATCTTTCATTTCAAACTCGTATGGTTTTGATATTTCAAAGTAAGATTGCACATACGCAGACCAGCAGGGCGGGAATGGGTGTGCAGTTCTTATAGTGGATCATGGCCAGCAGGCTGGGAAGGTGACCCTCTCTGGCTCCTGAGAAACACAGCCTGCAGACAGAAAAGCAGACAGAACGTTAGCGGCCACGTTCAATTAGGAGAAGAAGAGCGGGCATGAAGACGCGGGTGGTGCAGCTCACCTGGAGGAGGTGAACAGGTAACCGTTGATTCCTCCAAATGTGGACAGAGCAACGGAGATAGGCATGATGATGGAGAACATTCCCAGAAGCTTCTCCCCGAAGGTCTGAAGAGCAGAATCGCAGGCAGAATCACTGACGTGCAGAGCTGATGAGCTCTACACCACAGGTGGTAACGTACTGAACGCTTCTGTCCGTCTCTAATCTTTCCTGCCTGACAGCCAGAAACTATAATATTGTTGCAGGGACACCCATCGTCTGTCTCAGATCCAGGTTCAAGATTCCTCCTAAGATAAAATTTGAAACTTAAAAAACCTTTTTGGGGCGGCATGGTGGTAGAGTGGTTAGCGCTGCTGCCTCAAAGTTAGACTGTCCCCGGTTTGAATCCCTGGCTGGCTGCAGCCTTTCTGTGTGAACTTTGAATGTTCTTTCTGTCCCTCCACCACTGTGATCCAGATTGAAATACAGCATCTCTGCAACTATTGGATAAATTGCTATGAACTCGGGTACGGATATTCATAGTCCCCAGAGGATGAATCCTAATGACTGCAGTGATTTCTTGACTTTCCCTCTATCACCTATCACATGACGGCTGTCAACACAGAATACTGAAGATAAACTGGCACAACAAAAAAAAACTACGTAACAGAAAATGACAATCATCATCCCCAGAGGATTAATCCTCATAACTGTGGTGACCACCAGATCCTTTTTCTAGCACCACACGAGGTCGACAAATGCTACTTTTACAGTGTTGTAAATTCTCAGTTTTTAGGTTGAAACTGTCCGAATGGTGATAATTGTCCTCTGTGTTTATCACTGAGCTCATCGTGGGCAGTGACGTCATACTGAAGCTCATCATAAAAAGCGGTGGTGTTTTGGCCACGTCATGAATTACAGGTTTGAGTTTGAACAAATATGCTCAGATTTTCCTCTCATTTAAAAACTGCACTTTGGACAATCAGCCTGTGTTATTCTCACCGTCCATCACCGCTGACAACTGGTCTAGGTTTTTGAGCTAAAGTCAGAACTGGACTTAGTCCTGTTTACTCACTACAGCCACAGCATTGGATGACAGCAGCTCCTCGGGCGACATGGAGGAGAAGTAGGCGATGTTGGTGAGCGTGTAAACAAAGGTCACCAGTGGAATGGAGATGTAGATGGCACGAGGTAGATTCCTGACCGGCACACACACACACACACACACACACACACACACACACACGAGACCAAAAATCTAACAAATATGCATGAAAGTTGATCAAAGGCAGGTGAAATCACAAAAAGTTCTTTTAATATCAAACATCAAATATTTTCGTTGAGCTGTTTCTCCAACTCTCTCCATTAACTCTGTTGGCTTTCACCACTTCACCACCCCAACCTCCACACACACACACACACACACATACAGAAAGGGTTTCCTGCTGAAATACATGGATGATGCTCAGGAAATAAAAAAAAAAAAAAATACACTTGCTTGTAAAACAACTGGTGAAAACTAAAAATGAGCCACTGATAATGCTCCACACTCTGACATTGTTAGAAAAAAAACACGAATCTGTGTGATGTTTGTGTTTGCAGATGCTTAAAAAAAAAGGGCGCATACATGTTGTCCCCATAATTTTTAATTTTGATTGGATAGACCATCATGTTGTGATGCAGAAGGCTGTGGGATCGAACCCACCCCACCAGGTGTGGCCCCACCCAGCCATCACGGTGCCAGGCCAGAGGCCGGATAACATGGGAGGGTTGTGGCAGGAAGGGCATCCAGCATAAAAACTCCTTCCACTCTGGCAACACCTGAAGGGACATTTCCTAATTTTGTTGCCTTTAAAAATAAAGGGCGGTTAACTCACAAGTTCTAATAGAGATGGTGAGAGTAAAAACAGGTTCAGCACTCAACAGAAAGGTTACAGGTTTACTGCCTAAATACAAACATTGAAGATTTCATTTATGGGCTATATTCACATTACAAAGTCCCCAACAGCACAGATTCCACTGAAATCTGAGCTATTTGCCTATAAAACGACAATAACATAATTTATTCATCTCAAAAACTGCTGTTACAAGTTGTTTCTTGCAGTTTGGCCTAAACTGCAGCCACAGAAATGTGGGAGAAAGAAATCTGATGTGAGTCTCTCAAAGGCAACTAAAATTGGATTTTGGCCGTCTCGGCTGTAACGTGCAATTATAGCGTCTGGGAAAACCTGAAGGAGCCCAAAGTGTCACCAACAACCCGCAAGATGCAAACTGAGCTAGAATATGAACATCTGCATGAATATTCACCGTCTGGGTTCAACCATTTCCTCTGTGACATAGTTGAGGAAGTTCCAGCCGCTGAAGGCAAAAGAGGCCTGCAGGAAGGCCAGAGCGATCTGTCCGACCGATGGAATCCTGTCAAAGGAAAAGGCCACCTGAGGGGTCAGAGCCTCATAGTTTCCTGGAAGACAAATCAGACACACAGGTTTTTAATCTCCATCAGGGAGCAGCAAAGCTTCAGGGCACAGGCTGCAAGCGTTTACCCTTAATGATCTGGACCAGTCCGACCATAATGATCAGACCCAGAGCCATGAGTTTTCCCACGGTGAAGACGTCCTGGATCCTGGTGGCCATACGGACACTGGAGCAGTTCACCCAAGTCAGCAGCACTGAAGCACAAACACATGGATGATGTAATGTCATGGTCTCACATTGACACAGGCTTGTTTTTACACTGTGCTCAAGGTGGAATTATTGATTTAAACATGAAAGTGTTGGTAGCGTAGTTCGTGTTTTATTCAACAGATCTCGACCCGAACGTGACGACAACACTAACCTGTTAGCTCTGCCTATTCTTGAGCTGCAGGTTCAAGAGGTCACGAGGCCTTTTTATTGTAATTTCCAAATATGCACTGTGTCGATTACACGGTGAGAAAAAACAAACGTTCTCCCAGGACCATGGTGCTACGCAATACACACAACCACATACACTAAAGTTAAACTACAACAAGAACCATAGACATAGTCTCAAGGCCAATCAACATATCATGGATGTCTACGGACTGTGGGAGGAAACCCACACAAGCACAGGGAGAACATGCAAACTCCACACAGAAAGGCCGCAGCTGGCCGGAGATTCGAACCGGGGACCTTCTAGCTGTGAGGCTGGAACGGGCCTTCACATGCTGCACTGTGGTGCTGCCCTGTTGTATAAAGTTTCTTGAGTTCAAATCATGTTGTAAATAAGCAGGACAGGCAACAGCACATTCATAGTCTCATGCACTGTGGTAAACATGTAAAGACATGATGTCCCATAGATCTGTGTCTAAATCAGTGCATTGACTTTGACGTGTCAAACTGGTGGAGTCCTACAGTGGGGTCCCGGTGCTGGACAGGAGCAGCCAGTTGCCATTGGAGGCAGGAATGTGGGAAACAGGCGAGCGAGGGCGTGATTGTTTCGCCTCGTCCATCACTGTCACATGTTTTGCCCCGCTCGCTCTCATGGCGGCCTCGCTCTGCAACACAAAGACGAGCTGTCAGCCCCACAAAACAAAACACTTCCGCTGCGAGGGGCCAAACAAAACATCTCTTCTCCCCTCCAGAGGAGACCGGGCAGAGCTCACGTTCCTGCATCCAGCTCCAAAAAACACGTGTGAATGGTGATCAGAGGCGAGGAAGCTGGAGCCCCGATGTTTCACCTTGCTGAAGGGACGTTAGTCACTCGCTGATCAGACAAAGAGCCTGTGTGGATTAATGGTGCTCAGAGCAAGTTCTCTCTGGCAAGATCTCGAGCAATTAGGCCGCCTGACAGGTTCACACTGGCTGACATCAGCTGGATGGCCTCCTACGTCAACTCGCTTCTAGTACTGACTGTCCACACACACTGCAGTCACTTCTCTACCATCGTCTAAATATTAAAGGAGCGAGGAGCTTTCACCTCCCATCTGATCTCAGGATATTTCACAACATCTGCATATACTGACTATTTTGTTTTCTTCTGTAAAGAAAACCTTCCAATAATTATTAGCATGCAGATTTTAATGAGTCCAGGTGTCTTCATCACTTCTCCTCTAAAAAACTTTTAACCCCGTTGGTGCTTGTCAAAGAAGCTACTTTGGGATGTCAGTCATCGTTCCGAGCGCATTATGAGACGTGGAAGCAGCAGGAGAAGGCAGGTATATGGCTGGAGTATACATTTGGACGTGTGCTGATCCCCAAAATGAGGCCAACGACCCACTGCAAAAGTTCAAACTCCACCAGAAGGCTGGAAGGTTCCAATAATGCTGAATGATGTCGACAGTTTTTTTACAGCAACATCTGCACAATGACGTTTTCAGGGAAGCTCATGATTATTACAGCAACACAATGTCAAACCAAACACATTCTACTTGTGATACAACAACGTGGCTCAGTAGTAAAAGAGTCGAGATGCTAAACTGACCTGTCTGCAGCTGAGACCTGTTCCCTGCTTCAAACAATTAAAACATGACCAAGTGAAAAACATGACAAACAAAATGATCCTTTCAAAATGAAAGTGACTGGTCTCCTGAGTTCTCTCACACTTACAGTGCTGATAAAGACTCGGCGACGCTTTTGAAACATGTTTTTAAAACTGTCATTTCAATTTTTATCTTTCCTTTTGGTTTTCTTTAATCAACAATAAGTCCCGATTCCTCAGACTGTCTACAAACTGCTGATAAGTGAAAAGACAGTGGATAGTGAAGTCACTCACAGAGACAGATGGCAGACAGCATCCGTGTGGCTATGTAAGGAGGGACACAATTTGGGAAGACAGGCTGCAGGACATAGCTGGAGAAGGTGAGGGCAATTACAGCCAGTGTGGTCGGATACATGATGAGGACGGCACTCCACAGCAGCAGGAAGCTGGAAGAGGGAGGACACTCAGGGATGTGAGACAGATTAATAGCAGGTGTATCACAGACAGCATGAAATGGTCTTGGACACTGTGAGGTGGGGATGGACGTGTGTAATGAAGAGACACCATCTGATCGAGGAAATACAACTGAGCACACGGGGGCTCTGCACTCACCCCGTCAGACCTCCGAATATCTCAGTGACGTACGAGTAGTCGCCTCCGGATTTGGGGATGGTGACGCCCAGTTCAGCGTAGCATAAAGAGCCCAGAGCGGCGATGCAGCCTCCGAGCACCCAGACCACCAGCGCCAAACCCACTGAGCCGGAGTGCTCCAGGACCCCCTTAGGTGAGATGAAGATACCGGAGCCGATGATATTCCCTGAGGGGGTGAAGCAGAAAGTCCAATATTTTCTGTTAAGTGTACAAGTCCAGGATCCACTAACGTCTGCAGTTTTATTTTGTTTTGTTTATCCAGAGAATATATTTTCTTCGTCTATATATCAGGACACAAGGTCCCATCTTTGTCATCAACCACAGGCTTTCAGCTCTACAAGCATTAAACCCCCATATTCAACATTTATTACAAAAATGTCTAAACATATCTAAGGCCCTTTATTCCCACAAAGCTGTTTAAAAGCTGTTCATTTGCATTATTCATACGCCGTCGCTACGATTGGCTGGAGGTGTGGCCTCCACGTTCGCCCCCGCCAGTGAGTAAGGCATATTACTGACTGCAGAGTGGACAGCAGAGTCATCCTGAATGGGGAGAGCAAAAACCTGCTACTGCAGGATGTTTCACCACGTTTCCTGACAGCTCATTTTCCAGCCGGAGGAGGACAAGTAGGATTTAGTTGTTGATGATTAAGACATTGTCAGTAAAGGCAAATGCAGTTTGTTAGTACAAAGGGACGAAGACGGTAAGTTACGATTGATCGGTAAGTTATGAGCTTTACTGAGCCACTTTCTAATGGGGCAACTCGAAAACGGGCCACACTGACGCCATTTATTTTAAAGGTCTGGTTGGTGGAAAACTCTGACATTTGACCGAGATGGTGTAGAGGTTAGCACTGCTGCCTCGCGGATAGAAGGATACGGGTTCCCGCCCATGGACTTTCTGTGTGGAGTTGGCATGTTCTCCACACGCATGTTTGGTTAACGGGTGACTCTACACAGAGAGAACACAGCTGGCAGGGAATCGAACCGGGGACCTTCTCCGTGTGAGGCAGCAGCACTAACCACTTCACCACTGCAACTTCAACTTCAACTTCAGCAACCAGCAACGAAACACCAGCTAATGTTCAGAAAAGCTGGAAAATGTAGTGTTTCTGCAATAAATATCAGTTGTAACCGGTGACAGAGATGAAATGTTTACAAATGAACGGAAATTTGAAGAATGAATTTAAATTAAAAAAAAAAAAAAAGAAACATTGACACATGCTTTTGATATGTGAGTTGTTTGCATCTGCAACAGTGAGTCAGAGAGAAGTGAAGGACGTGACTCCGGCTGGGACAGTCCCTCCAGCAGGTCCACCGCACTCAGTGCCACGGCAGAGAGCGGCCAAGGGCCACAGACGCTCGTTACATAACCACACGATTCATCCGCTGCAACCGCACAGGTGGCGAGTGACCGACTCACCTTCGGCATCAGTCCATTCCTGCAGCTTCCTGCCACCCAGAAAGAAGCGAACAACTGTGGTAGAGAGTGTTGTGCAGAGAAGATCCAGACTGGGTTAGTATAACACACACACACACACACACACACAGGGCCCAGTGTGCAGAGCAGCCAGCTCTCTGTGAATGGAAAGGTGCTTCAGCATTCTGCACACAGGACCTTTCTCTTGTTCTGGAGAAGGATTTTCACAAAAATGTCCGCCTACAGCTCGCAACAACAGCCGAGCAGAGCCAGAGCAGCGGGGGACACAGTGCAGTCAGTTTAAACCTGCACCATAAACCAAGGTCTCTGCTCCACGTCCACTGAGGCCTACAGCTGCCAGACAATGTGGTCTTTGATGCCATGAGGCTGGAAGGCTCATTTTGGAGCAAAACATTATTGGAGGAACACGGTTTTTCAGTACGACCTGGACCTGACGCAAACTGGAAACAAGGTTGCAGAATCTGTGGAGGGACCCATAGGTGTCCACACACTTCCTGTCCAGTGTGATGGAGCTAATCTGGAGGAACAAGGTAAACTGTGAGAAGCTGAACCAGAAGATCCAGAGCTGGTCGCTTAGTACAGGATGGATCTAAATACACTGGCAGAAGAAGAGGTGTTTTGTTTTTTGTTTTTACATTCCTAATTTAATTTGTAACATTTTCTGAAGCCACTGTATCATTGAAAGCTCTGATCTACATGTTAACGCAGGCCCCTCCACAGGCTTGTGCATAGAGCTTGACCCCCTGCAGCCCCCCCCCCTTTTATCATGCTCACAATTTACTGCTCTTAGGTGTGTTTAAAGGTCCCTGCTGCTCCTTCAGCTCCAGCAAACAATGTCCTTCTGCTTCACTGCCTGTCTCCAGTCTGGACTTAACCTATTTATTTTAAGCCACGTAGGAGCCACAACTCAAACATGGACTCCCTGGGCTTTTATGACCCGAGCCACTAAACTCATTTCCTTGGTGCAGTGGATGTATTGGTCCACAGGTAACTAAAGCTTTTGTCCACACTTTTTTTGGACTTTATCACACCTGCAGCAGCTTGTTGCTGATGTCAAACGACACCAACTGGTTCTAAAACAAGTTCTTCATGCACAAAGTAAAAGGAAAAACTGATCCGGGTCCTGTTTTCCGGACTCACCAATGATGATGGTGCAGGCGCTCAGCAGCCCGATCTCCTTCTTCAGAGTCACCCTGTCGGACACTTTCTGCTTCTTCTTGGCCTCCGTCACGGTGCCGTGCGGCCGGGAGAAGATGCTGCAGCCGCTGCTCTTCTGTCCATCCATGTCCGCCTGCCCGGGTCCGGTCCTCCCAGTGCTCCTGTCCTCTCCTCGCTCCGTATTCATGCAGACTGAATGGGCTGCGCTTGCGCAACAACCTGCCGCTGTCCAGGGCAGAATGTTAATTACCCGGGAGTTGGCGTGCGGCGTTCAGGGACACCGGGAGGAGGGAAAGTGCCCATCACCCTTCCGTCTTCAGCTTTAGTCAATGGTGGAAAGTAACTATGGTAAAAACATAATATTTGAATCTGAAATGTAGCGGGACGAAGCGAAGTAGCAGAAATACCTCAAAATTGTGCTCAAGTACTTAAGTAAATGTACTTAGTTACTTTTCATCCCTGACCATCGGAACAGGGGTTAAAAACAGTTTCACCTTTAGCAGCTGAAACATCAGTGATGTTTACATCTAAATGTATTAATAATCACAATTCAATATATCTGCACAAGTACTTTTAGTTGTATATCGACGCTGTTACTTTGACGTCTACTTAAGATTGAAACATTTTAGACGCTTTCTTAATCATTCTGATTCATCACAGCACAAACGCACAGGTGGAACAAATATTAACAGTTCAGCAAACAAAGTGATGGGTTACACCTGTTTTCAACTAGTCGAAATGTCCATTTATATTTAACATCACGTCTCTGCTCCATCGCATCCAAGAATAAACAAACAGCATCACCATAAAGACCCCAAAGCTCAGTCTTGGAAGAAGAAATTGAGAACATATTACTTGTGCTCAGCATATACACAGACTGAACTGGATCACCGTCATTAATAATAAAAGAAGGCAGTGCACCTACTGTTCATGAAAATGCCCCCTAATCTCTGAGAAAGATACATGTAGAGTTGATTTAGTAGAAATTAAGAACAACTAAAAGTTTATCTGGTGAATAAAAGCTCAAGCAAAAGCAGGACGATGACGAAAACAAGCCAACTGATGCTACAAATGGCTGATTTCTTTATTGTAGATGCAAAAAGTGTAAAGTGCAAAACAGAAACGTGCATAAACAGATTTAACCAGGGAGAATGCAACTAGTCCCATCAGCTCCAAGCCATCCTGGTTAATAAAGGCTGAGACTCGAGGTCTCGGTTGTATCTTCATGTTCCAGCACCACTGGGTTTGTGGAAGAAGTTGTGGATTTGCTGAGCAATAGCCCGACCCACAATAGGCTCCAGCTCAGTGGGGGCGGCATTACAGAGCTGCTGGATGCTGGTGAAGTGCTGCAGCAGGGCCAGAGCTTTGACCCTTCCCACCCCAGGGACCTGCTGGACCAGAGCCAGGACCAGTGGGTCCGAGAGCCGAGACGAAGTCTTCCTCCTGAATGGGTTCTCTCTGCCGTCCCCGTGGACCTGTTGGCCATCAGATTTTAAAATCAGCGTCAGCGACAGACTCTGTTGTATTGACTGATTTTGTCTTTCTTTTTCCCCCTACTCACGATCTGAGCAATGAGCTGTGAGGCCTCCGTCTGCCCACTGACCGGCAGCAGAGTCAGTCCCAGGTCAAACACCACAAACTTCTGCACAGCAGAGAAGTACTGCTCGCACAGTCTGGTGTTCTCCACCAGAACCAACTGCTGGAAACTGCCGCCGTCCTTCAAATCAGAGGGGATATAACAGGTTCCCGTCAGACAGACCGTATGATGCAGAGAAGCTTTATTGGACGTCTCCTACGTTACACTCACATTTCGGTAGCGAACCAGCTTCCTCTTGTAGGTGTTGCCTGCTATAATGTCGCATTCAGACACATACAGGATGTAGCTTTTGTTGGGCAGGTGGAAATCTGCCACGCCAAGCTCATTCTCAAAGAGAATTTTCACACCTCCACCTGAAGCAGGAAAAGCTTGTGCGTGAGTATGTTTGTTTGACATTCGGCACATAAATGCCCTTAAAAGGGTGAGTAATCAGTGTGTTATGTAGTTGACATAGTTATTAATGATTGGGTGAATGAGAAGCAACATTGTAGAGTAAGTTTAGATACAAACACTTTATAAGCAGACAGTTTAGCATTTATGAGTAAAAATGACGTAGAACAAGAGAAAATATTTAATCACATACAAGAGAAAAGATATCATTCAATAGTGATGCGAGCATAGAACAAAAGAGGTATTAAGCTAGTGTACAGTATAATGCAGGGCCTGCTCAACTCCGATCAATTGTTTCATCCAATAAGCTGCTACATTACTGAACTCTGTCCCCCGCTGACCCCTCACTCCCCAACACACTCATCTCTCCCACACGTACAACATCGAACTGTATCCATCTCGCACACAGCTCCAAGTCCTCATTCATGTACTGAATATTATGCATTAGCTTTATCCACTGCACTGACCACTGTTGTTTGTTCTGTTCTGCATTATTCTAAATGTCCATTGCACTAGTGGGACAGATGCACGCGAGGACATGGAAATAATTGTTTTGGCTAAAACTTAACATCTAACAAGACATGTTCATCTGTGCATTATGTCCATAGTACTCCCATCTGTGTATTATTTGTCCTTAATGCTCCCACATTAATATTTTGTCCATAGTACTTCCAGCTGTATATTATGTCCATAATAGTGCCTATCATGTACAAACTGTAGACACTGTATATTTTTCACTCTCTTCTTTCACACTTGGATACTAAACTGCATTTTGTTTCCTTGTACCTGTGTAATGACAAAAAAGTGGAATCTAATCCAATTTAAAATGTCAAAAAACCCAAAAGACCCGGCTACAATTCAGAAATCCCCATTGCTATATTTAAGTAGCTCGTTTTGTCCTAACAACATCCAAAACACAAAGACATGTAGTTTATTGTCACAAGGTGAAAAAAAAAACCCTGAGAAATACTCAGATTAGAAAACGCTGCTTAAGCCTGCTGTAGCTCGGTTGGTAAAGCCAGTCGTCCCCGGAACACAGGTTCGATCCCCGGTCCCGGCTATATGTCGAAGTGACTCTGGGCAAGACACTGAACCCAAACAGCCCATTCCCATCCCCAGCTGTCCAGTACCGGTCCAAGCCCGGTAGAAACTGGGGAGGGTTGCGTCAGGAAGGACATCCTGCGTAAAAACTGTCAAATCAACATGCGGACAACAACTCACGGGAAAAGCTGAAAAGACAAAAAAATTAAAAATTCTGCTTGGAATTCTCGAGAAGTGCTCGTCCTTAGGTTTGGGACCACTGGTGAAAGACAAAAGCTATATGAAGACACCAGTTTGAGCTCTGAGCAATTCTTATTTTCTCATGTTCAAAGCTACAAAAAAAACAACAACCCATCTTTAAATATTAATCTAAAAAAGCCTAATTTCTATTACCGTTAGTTTCTTCTCGCCTGGCTGGTGTCTCTCAACATACATCACAGCGACCTTGTTGCCACATTCGAGCTTTATTACATTACTGAGACGGACTCGTTCAAACAAACGTGAGCGTTCAGATTCTACAAGGCGACACCACATCAAACTTCCCCGTTTTTAAATGTCGTTTGGCGAACGTTAGTAGTCGCTAAAGGCGCTTATAGTTCCAGGCTGGAGGGAGTTTTTCTTCACTCACCGTTTAAGCTTTGAATTAGGGACGAATTTCTCCATTTGTCGCTGGCAATGACGTGCCCGTAAGGAGGACGCGCGTTTAGCAGAGCAGCCGTTTTAGGTTTAGTTTCCATGTAGTTCCGCTTGTTAAAGTGATTAAACTTCTTTATTTGACATTGTTGTGTGTGTATGTGTGTGTGTGGTTAATTATTCATGCAGTCGAGCTAAACATGTTAGCTGCTAATGTTTTTGTTTTGCCTCCAAAAGGTCCAAATCTTCTTCCTCTGCTCTTCATTCCGGTGACGTAATAAGTCACACGACTCTACGTCGCCCCCTGGAGGACGGAGGAGGACGGCGTCATTGCAGCGGCGAAGTAATCAGAGCTGGTGAGTAACTGAGTACATTTACTCAAGCACAGTAACTAAGTTCATGTTTGCATAAAACAATTTTTAGGTTTTTTATTTATTACTCCTCGACATTTACTTGAATGTATTTAACACAGATGCTAATTCTAGTGTTTGGTGGCTCTAACTTGCCTGTGTTGCTAACTTGTGTGACAAACCAGTGATAAACTGCCCAGCTGCCTACAAATCCACCACTGTGCTGCCTACAAGCTGAAACTGTTAGAAAAAAGTTAACACAATAACTGTGAAATCCAGAGTCTGCTTTTTAACTACTAATATTCACTGCAGCAAGCTGGGGGAAAAAAGTCAAAACATCAACGTCTTCGTTTGTGTTATTTGTCCAGCAATCTGAAGACTTTCAGTTTTACGTTTCATGACAAACAGCAGCAAATCCTTAGTTAAGAAACAAGAACCGGAGAATGATTACATTTTTGTTGTTGCAGTTTCTTATTAAAATGGATGCAGATTAATTTACTGCTGAATCAGCAGTAAAAATAGGAACCAACATTTGTTAAGCTTCCTCGAGGTACTTTGTTGTATTAGAGCATTACCTGTTAAAAAGTGTACACAATGAACAGGCAACTGAGTGCTACAGTAAAGAACATTTTCATTGTGTCATTTATTTATCAGGAAAACACATTACAACTATATCAAATGTATCAAATTGAGCCTAAAGGCTAATTTTCATCAGGGTTCCCCGAGGAAGCTGATGCTCAACATAAAAAACAAAACGTAAGAGCAAAATGAAGTTTCTTTAACAGATCATTTGAATATAAAAACCTGAAACATGAGCAGGTCCTGTCATCAGTAGGATGTTAGAATATTCTTTCAGAGAGGAAATAAAAGTAAGTGTAAGGGCAAAGAAAATCAGATGTAGTAGCAGAAGACCAAGTCCCCTTCAGCTGCACACGTACACACTTCAGATTTATACTGAACAAAAACACAGTGCCTTGCAAAAGTATTCATACCCTTTTGTCACGTTACAACCAAGAACGTAATTTGACAAACCCACTAATGAAAATGATGCCACGAATAATACACTGCATTTCTGCTAACAGAATCATTTAAATCTTATGTGCTGCACCTTTAAAAATAAGGGAATCTCTACGAACATCTACCCTTTTTTTTTTGTCCCTTCGGTTTATCCCGTGAGTTCAGTGTCACCACAGCGGATCATTGTCCGCATATTGATTTGGCAGAGTTTTTACGCCGGATGCCCTTCCTGACATAACCCTCCCCAGTTTCTACTGTGTTTGGACCAGCACTGCACAGCTGGGGAGGGGACTGGGCTGTTAGGGGTTCAGTGTCCTGGCCAGAGACACTTAGACATATCGAACCGCAATCCTCCCTGTGGTCCGTGGACGACTGTTTTACCAACTGAGCTACAGCCTACGAACATCTACCCTGCACTGTCCATGTTTCATAGATTGCTTCTTGAATCCCTTTTTCTTTTTCTCCAAATATTTTTTTCCCCACATGCATATAATGCAGTTAGAAATTACAAGTGAAAATAAAATAAGATTCAGTCATTTCAGAAGTTCTATGGTCTGAGTTGAGTGGAAAGTGGTTAACCTCAAACAGTCGCTGTAAGTAACGCTTATGTTTAGGCATCTGCTGCTGAGCTTAAGGTCAGTGGGACGTATATTTAAACTTCAGGTTTAATTACAGCGACACACGGATCATTTGTGACTGAGCTTTAATGGAACTAACAGTATTTGGGGTCAGAGGTTCTTCCCAAAACTCGTCTTTACAGTGCATCAAAATCCTTAGCTCCCTTGCAACATTTATAATGTCTGTTTTCTTTTTATAAAATTATTAATATTTTATCAGAAAGAAATGTTTTTTCTTCCAATTTTAATCACCAGAATCATTTTTCATGTAGAATTGATCCAAAAACGAACCTTCTGTTATCACTATCTGGCCGTAGGCAATGATGCTCGAATGTCGCAGGTTCAGATGGAGGTTTTGGTATTTTTTGTAATAGTTAGAAGAGTTAAGGGTTTCCTATACTTAACTGCGTGAAGTCTGGCCTTTAGCATGATTAGCACCAACATCAGGGCTGTTCACAGAGACCATGTGATGCTTTTTGGGATTTTTATTTGCAACTTCATTGTTGTGATGATTGGAGTCCATATTAAAAAACACTGGAAGTCCAAAATGTATCACACGTGTTTTTGTTGTGTCTTTACAAGACTTTCCAAACTTTCCCGTAGCTCCCAGAGACTGATTACAGCTTTTACCTAAGGGAAATGTCCTGCCGGGATCTTTGCTAATGACGTGGTTCGTCTTGTCCACCGTCATGTTCCAGATCCCTCTGATACATGTGGATGGGTTTCAAAAGCTGACCTGTCGACCGCTCAGCTGTTTTCTTCCAGACCACTGAACTGCAGCCGTCACAGCCAGAGGATTCTTGAAATAGTCGTGATCATGAAACACCTCTGCAACCTCGTACGCACTGTGTGAGAGAAGGAAAACAGCAAAGAAAGCACTGAATCATGACGACATCTTACTCGAGCACAAACAGAAGCAGCAGAAACGCTGTTGCTCCGATGCAACACCACCTCACTGAAGTGGTGACATCCTGACATCACATAGTGCTGCGCTAGTTTTGTTACCAGCTGTAAAGCAGTTTGTGCAGAGAAATGTGCGACATCACCAGAGACCACATGGTGAACTAAACCCAAGAGCTGCAACTAAAAGATGTTTTTTTCCACCTGCACCACTACGGTTTAAAAAGGTGAAGGTTGTACTTTACTGTTTGAAAGATCAAATTACAAATTCATAGCATGCAAAGTTTTTAGAATCTGCCACAAATTGAGCAGTAGCAACATTTAACTAACTAACAAACAAACCCAACGGTACAATGTGCATCTGGGGTAGCAGCAGCTCAACAGTCGGCGAGCTGACTGTTGACAAGAGGGTTGATTGTGCAGCCATCTCACAAACAAAACGAAAAACAAAAACGACACTAAAGTTCAGAGGTCAACAGATCAATCATCTGCATCCCCCTCTGAGCTCAACGTTTGATCCCTTTGTAGTTAAACTATGGCCTTAATATTCATTTCTCACCCCATCGGTACTTTGTAAAAACTACTGAAAGTGCCCACAAAGTACTGGTTTCTACTCAGTCTGCATCTACTCAGCTTTACACAAATTGCATTTATTTTGCCCCTCAGGTATTTTCACCTGAGTAAACTTGTAAACTCTTCTATGTCTGATTATTTTGCATCCCTGTTGTATTTGTGTGTCTTTTTAAGGCTAACTGTGTTCTCCTGGGATCATTGTGCATCCCGCTGTTGATCCTAAATTGCTCAAAAGGTGTGAATGTGTGGAATGTTGTCTGTCCTTCTATGTGATCCTGCGATAGTCTAATCACCTGTCGAGGGTTTAACTCGCCTCTTGTCCAATGACTGTGAGGACAGGCTCCAGCCCCCGTGGCTCTCAACAGGGGGGCTGAGTTATTTGGTGTCCCTCTAATGATTCTGTAAAATCTATTTGTATCCTTTTGTGTTTGGGTTGCATCTCCCTTTGTTCTTGGAACATCTGCAAACATTTTTGACAGCTGACAGATTGGCTGACCTGAGATCAGTAGCGTAAACCGCCTGTACTTTAGAGGCGGCGACCCCGTCGTCTTGAGCAGAAAAGCAAAATGATGATTTCTGCCGTTTCCGTGTCCTCTTTTCAATCCCTTCAGACTGATCCTCCGTAACATCAGCCTCAGGATCTCTGAACTCCTCACAGTAACATGGAAGTACACTCAGTATAACAGATTTGCCACCTGCTTTATGGAGATCAGCATAAAACCGTGTTAGATCCAAATGTGTAGGAGACAGTGTTGTGATCTTCCGGGCACCAGTCCTCAGGTCCAGCTTGTTGTCAGTCTCACTGTCTGAAAGACCGTTCAGCGATTGTTGTGCAGCATCAACAGTCGTATAGTGAGCTCTATGGCCCATGTCACTATTCTCAATTTTCACATCACTGGGTTGGATCCACAAATCAGATTTGTCTGTGACATTCCATGTTTCCCTGCACTGGACGGTGGCTTCCATTGTGAAAAGCAGAGCCCCAACATGAGTGCACGTGATGTGAGCCGAGTCCAGGGGAGTTGATGTTAACTCAAGGCTTCAGAGGAACCTCGTCACTACATGACCTGTTGCATGACAGAAATGTATTCAATAACAAACCATGTTACCGATTTCAGAACAGCAGAGGTCCTGCATACAAACTCAAATACACTTTTTTCCTTAAATGTAGTTCTAACCTGTAAAATCCCATCTTCATTTTTTTCTGCATCAAATAACCAAAAACTGAATGTATAGACTGGTGTTTTCGCTAACATGGGTATGACTCATATTTACTTATAGCTGACCTATAGTATTTGATGTTTTTGACAGGAATGACTGTAAAGACCTATGCGAGCGGGGGGAGGGTGGGAGTTTTTCTTTCTTTCGCTTTGATTTTCTGTTGCTTTAGCCGTCTCCACTTGTCATTGGTGTACGGGAGTAAAACCCTCATTCTCCATCACATTTCCCTGATGATTGTTACCTGCACAATGGCAGACAGCAGGTTACATTAGTTAGTGACGCAGACACAGACACAACTTATGGATGACTAGCATCACTATGCTGGGGCCTTTGTGATTTTATCAACATGAGCAAACACACATGCTGCTTAATGATAAATTATGCTTAAAATTGCAAATAAACGTAATGAAACTCTCGGCATAGCAAAGAGGACACGGGTTCAGTTCTTCTCCTTTGCTTCAGTCAATCTCTGCAGCATCATCAGCAGACGTGCTGAGAACATGACAGACCTGTGGGAGACTGTGGTCACCCTGCGTAAAATGCTCATGGAAGTTGGTGCTAAAAGCTTTTGGGATTTGGTTTTGATGATTTTAATATGTGTAACAACTGGTAGGGAGAGAGCAAGCGAGAGACACGTGACAAAATAACCATGCAGTGCTATAAACCAGTCACGTGGATCCTTTTTAAAAAACATTATTGCAAAATCCAGCTCGAGCTACTTTGATATTACTGAGGTTCCATTTCTAGTTATGCCTCCACTTCCTGCTGAGGATCCCTGCAATTTATTATTATTATTATTTTTTTTTTTACAAATGATACAAACGATTTTTACGTGGGTGTGTCCTGAGTCCACGCTGCAGGTGTGAAGAACCTCACCTGTGGTTCCTTGTCCCTAGTTGACAGCCAGGACATCACCCTTCCTCGGGTCGTTTGACCCCCTCAGAAACTTGGCTTTTCAGTCCTCAGGAAACTCTCTGCTGTAGACTTCAGTGCTCTCGCTGCTCAGAGAAACTAAATATCAGAGGAGCTTTTCCCTCGCTAGATTTTTACTAACGTGATTACGTGAAAGGACGGACACACGTCCTCCTCCACCGACGTTATGTTGTCGATCTACGTCCCGGCGACTGGGTGGAATCAGCCGAGAACCGAGGACAACATCAATCTCTCTCACACTCTCCTAAGATTCACAGGATGAGACCCCTGACGTTTATTTTGAACTGAGTACAAGACTCAAACATGGCGCCCAGTCACGTGACTGTCATTTGCTCTTCCTCCATTTCTTCTTCTGCATTTTTTTTTTTGTTTTACTGTCGTTTGACAACCGCATTGCCGCCATCTGCTGGGCGTAAGTGTGGACGGGTAGAAACTCAAGACTCGCATTTTCGTTTTCATTGTCTCAGCAGGCAAAAGAAACAGCGTCAGCTCTGAGATGGACGTGTGCAGGCTGAGGCCCAGAATAAGTGGGCACAAAAGAGAGAAGTTTGCAGAAGCTTGAATTAAAGTCCCATTTCTGGGGAGGTGCACGTCGGGCTACTGAGCGTGTGAAGGGTCAGTGGATATGCAGAACACATGTGAGACCAACAGCGAAGGTTCCACACATAAATATAAATCCAGGTTACATGGAATTTTCAAAGGATCCCGAGGATGAATATTTTGCAACTGACGTGCAGCAAAGATAAAACAAAGTGCAAAAGTAAAGAACTATTTCAATTACTTATTTATTCTTTTATGCGGAAAATCACAGTGAAATCAAATGTGACTGTATCAAATTGACTGTGTAATTTTTCTCTGCAGTCCCACAGCAGGTTGATGTTTAACATAAAACAAGAGTAAAACGTATTTTCTTTAACAGAGAACATTTGATATTTGATTTGTGAAAATAAGGACCTGAAATATGAAACACACGAGCAGGTCTGGTCATCACCAGGGTGTAGCAATATTCTTTTACAGAGGAAATAAAAAGAAGTGTAAACAAATCAGAGCAACAACCTTCATCAAGCAGGTTGCTTTGAACCTTTAGATTAAAGCAAATAAGAACATATTTAAAGACATAAAATAACATTTTAGAGTCAAACTTGAGCTGTATTTCAAAGATGCAGTGTGTAACACTTGGAGGCATCTAGCAGAGAGGAATCAGACTGCAACCATCTGAATTCACCATGTTGTGTTTGCTCTGACCATGTTGGGGCTGTAGGGCGTTTTGCTCACTTACAGGTTGGTTAGTTTCACATCATTCACTGTTCCATTACTATTAGTTCACTTCCACAACTACCAAAAGTTACGAAAAGTCAAACTATTTATTCATTTGAAAGACGATTCTTTATATTCTTTCAACTTAGTTGCCACAAAAATTTTCACGCGGAGAAGAGTTCATCCAAAAAACACTTTGCTCTTCCTGTCTGTATAAAATTGTTGGTGCTTAAAGGCTCCCCTGACCAGACCTGGGTGCCATGGCTGTAAAGTGAGAGGGGGCGCTGTGGGCATGCGATTATGGACTGACGATGTTCATACTTTGGAAGCAGAGGAAGTCTCTTGGGGAAAACTTACAACTCAAACAAATCCCTGCAGTCACTGGGCAAAAGGCGGGAAACTCCCTGGACAGGTCGCCAGCCCATCTCAGGGTTAACATTGAAAGACATGGGACTCTTTCACACATGCACTGGAATCCTGAAATTCTCCGGACTTTATCTGGAGTTTGTGTATGTGAGAATACAAAAGTGGGAGTGAGACACTCCTGAGATTATCCGGTTTATCCTGGGAGCTCTGTGGTGCGTGCGCACGCTGCTCTGTCCCTAGTTGTTCCTAGGATTAGAAGTCAGCAAATTTGCACGTGGGCAACTTTCTACCACACGACAGCCTTAAAGATGCTTGGCTTCACAAAAACACTGTTTTGGGCAGCACGATTTCTTCTCTGATGTTGTCCCCTGTTGGTCCTAATCAAGCTGCAATGTCCGAGGCTGAAATCTCCAGACTTTGTCTGGAATTCATATGTGAAAGAGGCTATACAGAGACAATCATTCACATTTATGGGTAATTTAGAGTCACAAATTAACCTAACATGCATGTCTTTGGACTGTGGCTGGAAACCCATGCAAGCATGCAAACTCCACACAGAAAGGCCGTAGCCAGCACGTGGATTCGAACCAGGGACCTTGTAGCTGTGAGGTGGCAGCTTGAACCACTCCACCCCAGTGCTGCCAAAATATTCTTATTTTGTTTACTAAACACAGATGGTATTAATGTTGTGGCTGATTAGTGTATGTTCAGCTCCTGTTTGTGGACTGTCATATTTTTAGTCTAACTGTTCTCGTGACATTAAACACCACCAAAGTTAAAGAACATGAGCTGAATGCATCAGAAAAACAAATAAAAACTACATTTTGTGCCTGTTTCTACTAAGGTTTTGGAAATCACCTATTTCCAAGGAGCCTCCAAAAAGCATTAAACTGAAAATACACAAAATGTGGACTCTTTAATACAGACATCTATCATGTCAGTGTCACATGTTCTTTGCTCGATGGTCCTGTAATTTTATCTGAGCTCGAGGAAATGAGGATAACTTTGTGAACAAGCCAACACTGAATGTTCTTATGCTTGGTTAAGCTGGGGAAACACCTGAAGACAACCAAAGACTGCACAGTTCACAGATTGACTGTCAGAGATTTCCAGTCTCTGACAATCTGCAAACACACACCTGACCAGTGTGTCAGTATTGGACAAGTGTAAAATTCTTGCACGTTCTTGTGCTAAAACAAATACGGAGGCAACCAGGAACTTTGACTTAATAAAACAGCAAAAGGTACATGCATTTACTGTAGCTCCGCCTCAGTGGTGACATCAAAAATCTTTGGACAAGAATCTTTAAACAGCACACACACACACTTAAAGATCGACTCTGTCGACTGTCGGCCAACACAAAGTGTTGTGATGCAATTTCCCTACGGGATCAATAAAGTTCTTTGAATCTTGAAATCTTGAATGTTGAACCCTGAGACATCCCAGGTCAACAATGATGAAATATATAATCTCTCCAGAATGTTCCCACAAAACTTTATACACTTAATACCTAGTTTGTGATATTTTCTTGATCCAACTGTGGACATTTAGGACACTGTATTCTAATGAGCGTTTAGACAAAAGTTAAGGATGAACTTTTCTCTAACATGAAACAGCAATGGCCACATCGCATCTCACTTGAAACAAACTTGTGAATCAGACGAGTAGCAGTCAAACACTAACTAGTCTCCAGTAACCATTTAAATCTCAAAGTCCTCAATAGTTCACTAAATTCAAAACAAGTGCTTCTCCACCGAGGCCCTTTATGATAGAAGCACCATAACAAACACGGCTGTCACGGAAAACATTAAGACGAGAACGTTTCCTTTCTTCAATTTTAACTTTCAGTCACTCTCACTGCTGCTCTCTGAGTCCACGTACCAGTTCTCCTCTCCGGTGTCCTCCACAAACCACTGACCTGGACACAAATCCACAAAGACATAAAGACAACTTCACATAATTGTCTACTGTCACAAATTACAGAAACGTTATGGCTTCTTCAGCTTTTCAGAGACTGTGTTTTTCACCATTTGGCGGTTTGTCTTCATCCTCTTCAAAGTGCTCCATGTCGTAAGTCACAAAAATATTCTGTGGGAAGAAAGTTCATCCATTCATGCCATTTTCCTCAAATTCCAGCTCAAACTAAGTTCTGTAAAACACGAGAAGCATTTTAAATGCGGACTGACCACAAGAAGCATTTAACAAACCTTTAATTACTAATATTTTCATACAGTTGACATGAGAATAAAAGGCAGTGTTACCCACATTAAAGTTTGTCAGACTTAACACGATAAAAATTCTATCAAAGTTCATTCATTAGTAGAGAATATCATGCAAACATAAAGTAATTTTCTACTACTGGTTATCTACACCCCTAATAAAGGGACACTGTCTGGATGGTCACATGACTTTCTCATGTAAAAACATATAGTAAAACAACTAACTACTGATAAATCTAGGAAATGTCTCAGTCAACTTTAGACTTTTGTTGAGGGGAGTCACACATGCACCCAGAGGAGCCGCCTGTTACCAAGTCTGGGTAATGTCCACATGCTGACAGAGCAGTGAGCTGCACGGAGTAATTAAAGTGACTGAGTGGGGACGTTGACGATCAGGCAACTGGCCCTGCTGTTACTGGAAACACTGATTCCTGCAGCAAACCTGTTAGATTGTGCCTCCTGTGTCATCTGAGCAGGCGCCAACACTCGCTAAACAAAGTCACGTTTCTCCCCACGTGAGAACGCGTCTGACTAGGTCAATTTCCCCGTGTGTTAGACAGTGGTGGATGAAGTACTCAAAAACTGTACTGAAGAAATAGTGCTAATAAACAAACACAAATGTACTCTAGTAAAAGGATAAGTACCCACTGGCATTTCTACTTAAGTAAAAGTAGGTAAGTACATGATTTCTATTTTACTTAATGTATTAAAAGGAAAAGTACTCAACTATTACCTTTCTCCCTGCATCTTTCTGTGGAGCAGTGCTGTTTTGTTATTTTTTTGTTTGTTTTTTATGAGGCACTAATAAACATACATGATGAGTTGAAGCTGTTTTAGTTATGATCTGATGCTTTTTTCAGTATATTTCTGAACTACTCATGAAAGAAGTGTGTAACATCACATGGTGACAGTAACAGTCTCACTTACAGCCCTGTAATTTCAAGAATAAAACACCGAGAACATCTGCCCCTTTCTGAGGTCATGGCATCGAAGATGGAGAGGGAGGCAACGCCAAGTTCAGTCAAGAAAACGTTTGCAGCGCTGCTCGTTACTATAATGTTCTAATACCAATGTTCCCATTTGAAGGCTCATTTTAACGTGAATTCAGTAGTTTAAGAATTGCTGATCAGTCCAAGGGGTTTTGCTCCTGCTCAGTGAATGCAGATCTCTGTAGACAGGACAAACTCAGCACAACGCGCCAAAGAGTAAAATTATTGAGTATCGCCTCACTTTGAGTACTGCTAACATGTCAAATCGGTCTTTTAATTAAGGCTCCAGATGCAGGGCTGAACAGGACACCTGCAGCTGGTTTAACAAAGCGAATTCTGCGTCGCTTGGGACACAGAATTCTCATTAAAAAAATGAACAAAGGGGTTAATTACGAAATGTGTAAAATAACACGATTGTAATGTGTTAAGAAAAAATGAGTTTGATACTTCACAAGACTAGAAAAAGAAGTAAACACTTATTACCAAGACAAATGTTCCTCTTGGATTCAGAAAGTTCTCTGAATCTTGAATCTGCTGTCAATGCACATTTCCAGTTCATCATTTATGGATTAAAATGTTATCCTGCTGTTGAATTCAGTACCTTGTTGCGGACGAGTTTTTGCCAGTGCCCTTGTTGTTGCTTGGCCAGTTTGAGGACAGGCTCATTGGACTGCACTTCCCAGCGGCAGCGGTCAGCAGCAATGTTGGCCTGAAGCTGCAGGTCAGCTTTGTAAGAGCGACGGTTCACTCTGCCTCTGAACACAGCAGACAAAGACAGAGAGACTGTGTTAATCTGCTCACACATTCAAAACAGCAGCTTTCAGGTTATTTGATAATCGTTACTGTAGAGCTGATGAAGATGCTTCGAAGTCAAAGCAGATGTGTAATGCACAGCATGAACTACTATGCTCAACTATTATGTTTTGATTTAATATTGTAATAATATTATTATAATTCAGACTTTGTAAACTGATTTTAAACATTTTTAAATTTTGTAAACTGACTCAATAAAATCTGATATTTGTGAAAAAATAACCATTGAAACTTGCAAACTTGTGAAGATACCAGGTAAGAGCCCCCTGTGAACAGTTTATTTTAGGATTGTTTGAGTTGTTAACTATATTTAAACCCAATTTCAAAGTACACCAAACCACAACTTTCCATTTGGTTAGTTTGTTAATACCTCATTTAATATACCTAGTTTTCCTTTATTTCTAATGTCCAAATGCTGTTTCACCCCAGACTCAGGCAGCTGTAATCCAACCAGTTGGAGCTTTACTGAGGCAATGAACATGTCCCCCCCACTGGTGTGTCAGACCTAGGCCGGACACACTGGCACAGGGTAGAAGTTTGCCTCTGCACAATGACTTTGCCTCTATTTTTAAATTTACACCTCTGTAGTTCAGTTAAAAGGAAAAATGGTCAAACATAGTATGCTACTGTTATTAAGTGTTAAGCTGTAAAATAAAAACAAGGTGGGTAAAATGTTGACTTTGGAAGATGTCATGGTCCAAAAGGATGCACAAAAATGTGACACTAAATACTGATTTTAATTTTAATTTTATTACAGAAACATCTGCAAGTACTTAATGACTGTAGGAGACCCGTAATAACATTAAAGAACCAACCAGTAATATCTAACTTTGTCTCTGAATGTTCTCAAACTAAACTAGAACTGAAGCCTAAAATGTGAAGCCGATGATGTGTGACATGCATCCTGCTCAGTTGTGAACCAAGTTTTGGTCCCAATAATCTGTGTGATAGTCTAACTGCACAATTTCCTGTAAAACTAAGTACATATCAGGATTTATGTAGCAAACCACAGTGACGCCTGTTTCAGTTTGGATCAAAGACCACATATGAAAGTGATTCAGGTCTGGCATTAAATTTTTTTTAAAGTAACTTAAGTAATATTTCACTGAGGCTCTCACTTCTTACAGTATAGTTGTTAGACACTGTGGAAAGCCGGAAAAGTTTTGGCAACTAAGAGACTCAATCATATAAATAACATAAATAACAGTCGTGTTTCTATTAAGGCCAACTAGAAAACTACAAAACTTTGCATCTTTTGATGTGTTTAATTCACACAAAGACTAGCAATGCTGAACATGTACCCACTGCCACCAGTGTAAAGTGCTCTGGACAACAAGCCCCAATCAGTGTTGGAAGTGATGTGAAGTAAGTGACCGATCATCGGTGGTCTGCTCCAGACAGACCTGTAGACGACTCTGTCCGGGTAGAAGTCACAGCTCTGATCCTCTGGGTTCGTCAGCTTCACTGTTACAATTACTGAGTCAGTCGTCTGGTACCAGCGGACCAGAGGATGAAAACTGAGAAACAATCGAAGGAAAAACAAATTAATTTCAAAGCTGAATGTGAATATTTAAACTCATAAATAAATGTCTGTCTCAGAGACTCAACAACTCAACTTCGATGTCGACAGTCTGGATTCTGAACTGTGATTAATAAACATTAATAAAAGTACCTAGGTACATACTGTATATAAATACAATAGATAAAGAGGATACAGGAAACATGTATATTTGTATGTACAGAAGTTGCAGTAAAAGAGAAATTTTCAATCTTTCCTATAGCTTTTCTGTTTTCTATAATTGAGCCGTGTTACCTTGTTGCGGAGTTGTCATTTGTTCCATTGGTGCTGATGTTGATATGCTTGCTGCTGCCTTGTTGTTCATCAGCAAGTAAACCTGCTCTCACACACACACACACGCACAATGTGAATAATAAACAGATATATAAACCTCCTGCTTTATCCATATGACTGACTTTATGCTGACACTGATCGAAACTATTATCAGAAGCGTTTTTCTCAGATTCAAGACAAAATATTCTGTTATTGCAAAAAGTTCCCTAAAATAAACACAGTTACCAAGTCTCAAATCTTTCAAATAGGGATGTTGCTAATACCAGCTTTACCCAGACTGAGCTCAATTACAAGTACTTGCAAATACCAAGAACTGTATCAGGCACTAGACTGTTTTGCTGGACAGTAAAATACTTATCAATACATTGCACTTAAGCAAACTGCAAGAACAGAGATTCTTGCGTTTTATTTCTGCCAAAACAATTATGATGCCAACCGGTGTTTAATAGGCGGAGCAACTTTTACTGAAAAGAACAAAGGACAACATGGACTGTAGTCTACACAGGAATAAGAAATCACACACCGATGGGGGAGCTGCTATACAGCTGGCCAACACTCAACGGGAACAACTTAGTTGGGGTTCAGTGTCTTGCATTTCAACATGTGACCAGAGGAGCCAGGGATCGAACCAAACACTGTAGGACTGGTGGACGACCGCTCTACCTGCTGCGCC
This sequence comes from Channa argus, assembly GCF_033026475.1. Taxonomy (NCBI): domain Eukaryota; kingdom Metazoa; phylum Chordata; class Actinopteri; order Anabantiformes; family Channidae; genus Channa; species Channa argus. Next base: position 11,676,165 of record NC_090219.1, on the reverse strand, counting down.
ACAGTCCCAACAATAGTATAGGAATAATAGTTAGCAACAATATATCAGGTAGACTCGATTAGCGAGCCTGGTGGAAAACTTACTCACACACCAAGACATCATCAGTTTTTGAATTGAGTGCTCGTTGCATGAAATTAAAATCCCATCAACAGTTTTGCAGTAGCTGTGTGCAAGATCTCCAAAATTCACCAGCCAGGACACCTGCAAACTGAAAGCTCAGTCATCCTCACAAAAGTAAGCTGGGAGTCCTCTTTAACTAAACAAGACACCAAAGTAAAACGAATAAACCCATTATCAAAATACTTGTAGAATAGCAGCTACACATCTCTGCAAAACTTTCTCATGCTTTTAAACCTAACGTTTGTCAGCTCCAGTGCTCCCACATAAGCTATCCAAACGTTCATGTATACACAAAAACGCTGCTAGCTAGCAACTCACCTCTTTACGCTTCGACTGAATCCACTCAAAACACCGGGATTTCCCTGTTGATACTATCCCCACATACCCCTCTACAGGCCAACTCAGTTCCTTCACAGTTTGTAGCAACAACACAACCTGACACACTGCATGACACAAAGTTGTTGCTGTCCATCATCAGACAACATAAATGATCTGGACTATGTGAATATGAATATGGTTTCTTTACATAGCAACTGCATAAATTCACTAGTAATAATATCACTAAACTAATGAGGTGATGCATAATATTACAGGGCTAGTCTCTGAGTAATATGTAATGCATATTGCACTGCTTTAGTACGGTGCAGGGCTCTCATAATAGGGCCCAAACACAAAAAGATGTCAATCATCTATGGCATTATGTCAACTGCACATTCTCTATTAATAGTTAGCTTTACTCTCTGTATGACATTTATTCCAAACAAAAAACTTAACGGTATTTTTACCATTTTCAGAGGGGCTGCGCCGAGTATTCAGGCTGGTTGTGGGACAGATTTCTGCTCCATCTCCGTTCCTTTGGGTTAGAACCAGAAAGTTTGATTTAAGTATTTAATTAAGTCAAAACCAACAAACTGAAGCAAATAAACACGTATTAGTCAGAGGGACTGAAATTCTACATTCTGATATTTGGATTATTTGTTTAAATGGAAGAGTCTATGCGTAATCAGTGTTTTCTGTGACTAGACTGTGCTGATAGATGTATAGCTGTAATTTGTACTCAGAAGTCAGTGACTTTCTGGATGAATCAGACGTCACGATCTCATGTTGACATCTTCAAAACATCACATATTAAATACTGGATTTAATCAAATAGGTTTTGGTAAAGAACTGTGAGATGAGGGATAACTTCCACAATATAAAGTAATCCTAACTCAGCTAAGCCAACTAGATTGTGTAATAGGTTTAATCTACATGAGCAGAGCTCCTCAGTGAGGACACTAACCTCATTATGTGTTTTGACTTCAGATCAGGAGTGTGGGAGTTTCTCTGTTCATTCACAGCCCACATATCTGACAGGGCTTCATGGTTACCAAGTGGGACTGGGCAGAGTTCAGGTCCTGCTGGTTCTGCAGACTGGTTTGTTGAAGATTCTGGACTTAATGACTCACAGGATTCAAGTTGCGGAGGCTCTGTGAGCTTCTTGACCTCAGCTGCTCTGAAGGCTCCAGCCAGAACTACTTCCTCAGCTTTGATCCTGACCTCCAAAGACATCGAACGACCCCCCAACCTATAACCATCAATACAATCGTGCTGCTTCAGTCTTAATTCAGAGCAGATTGCTGGTACATCGTCACATCTACCTTCCACTTAAGCCATTAAAAGGGCAGTTTAGTCAGTTAAGCATTTGCTTACTCAGAATCGTGACCCGCCTCCCTACAGCTGCTGGGCTCGCCCCCCTTACACAATGCCTTCAACAGATCCAGATGCTCTGGGTTGCGGACTCCCATCCCAGTGTTCAGGATCTCAGACTGTACACTGTATTCGTTAATGACCGTTTTAATACCTGGCACCTGGGTCACCCGGATCTTGAACAAATAAACACATCAATTATTGCTCATGGCCACAGCATCCAAAGCAGACCCACATGTTCACATACAGATTCAATTTTGTCTCATTTTAGTTTTACTTTTCGAGTGTAGACATATTACAAACTGCAAACAGTGGACAGTCGTTAACTCAGATGTGTTTAACCATTACTAACTTCTTGACAAAATGAAGCAACGACTCACTGAAAACATACCATGGGATCGACAAAAACGGTGTTTCCAAGACTGAGGACCACTCTGGCTCGATGTTGCAGACCTCGGATCTTCTGGCTGATGGCTCTAGAGGTCTGCAGGAAAAAATACGTCTAATTACACGTTTACCACACAACATATTTTTCCACACAATGGCATCAAGCCTTTTTACTATTAAACCCATCAGATTTAATACTGAGTGTGAGGACAGTTTTACTGGAAAAATTAAATTACAGATATTTTGAAATTATTTGAAAAACAAAATAACTCCACCCAACCAGAATGTAATAAAGTCTGTATAAACAAATGTATTATAAGGTGCTGAATCCTTAACAGTGATCTTCTTCTCTGCTGTTTTTGTTTGGATTATAAAAACATCTCGAGCAGTTAAACACATCTCCTTTTAGTCTGAGTGGTAGATTTTACTTAAATAAGACTTTTCTACATACACTATATTGCCAAAAGTATTCGCTTACCTGCCTTTAGAACCATATGAACTTTAGTGACATCCCATTCTTAATCCATAGTGTAATATGACGTCCCTTTGCAGGCCAGTCAAGTTCTTCCACACCAAACTCACTCATCCATGTCTTTATGGACCTTGCTTTGTGCACCTGAATTCATTTATTTGGATGGGTGAGCGAATACTTTTGGAAATATACTGCATGTGTGTCAGAGTGTTGGGCAAGTGTCAGGTGGTTTCAGCTTTAACTCACCCTGACCATCAAGTAAAACATAGATGAATAAACCCGAGCAAACTAATAGAGGAAATTTAAAAGCATAAATGGTAGTGTGTAGATGGTGGGAAACCTTAGGGTGCCAGTCGGCTTCTGCATCGACTGGTTTGACCCGGCCAATGATGATCTCCACAGCTTGGCTGGGAAGAGTGTGGAACTGCTCTGGCAGCTGAAGGATTTGATGCGATTTTACCACCTCCTCCTTTCCCACATCAATAAACTGAACCAAGACGTTGAAAAACAGGCGATCACCTCGGGCTGGGACTGAAAGGACCTTCACCCTATCAGGGAGCACACAGTCACATTATAAACATTTGTCTATGAAGCTCTGATCCAGAAAAATCTCTTCTGGTAAAGCAAGTGAAATAAAATTGAGTTTAGAAATCAGTAAATTAACCACATCTAATTCAGCAAGGTAAAAAAGCAAATCTGCTAAATCGTAATTTCGTCAAACCTGTGGAAGATGTCGCCCTCCTGCACAGCGTATAAACCTCCCTCCACAAAGTCCTCGGCTCCTGGTTTCTTATCTCTATAGTAAGAAGCCATCTCAGACAACATGTTGTCAAAACCACTGTCCCCTTTCTTAGCAATGCGACCATAGAAGACTGATGCCGTTTTGATGTGGAGAGGCACAACCTGAGAGCAGCCAAGTCATTAAAAATATTATTAAAACATTTATAGCCATTTTAATCTAATTATGTGAAAATTTGCTCCATTTCTGGATCTAAAAAGATAATAGAAAAAGTAAAGCTATACATCTATCAGCACAGTCTAGTCACAGAAAACATTGATTAAGCATAGACTCTTCCATTTAAACAAATAATCCAAATATCAGAATGTAGAATTTCAGTCCCTCTGACTAATACGTGTTTATTTGCTTCAGTTTGTTGGTTTTGACTTAATTAAATACTTTGAAGTAAGTAAAAGCAATTCTTGTGTCTTCTTACAAATAAATCAATTAATTGAATAAGTTCTGTAAAGTAGTATTCTCTATTTAAGAATCGATTCAAATCAGAAGCTCACACAACAAAACGAAACGATTTGAACAGCCTCACCTCTATGACTCCGGCAGCAGGGAGCTCAGACCGATCCAGCCGAGAAATGAACCTGTGACGATCCGGACACACTCTGTTTTCTCTGCAGAACACACACATAATAAGATTATGAAAATCTGGTCACCCTGTATAATCTACATCTGATCATTCTAAACACCTTTTGCTATCGTGTTGGAGTAAAATTCTGGATGCTCTATATAAAAGTATTAATCAAAACAAGACCCTGTGGCAGTCAGTGATGCATAATGATTAATAATCGATAAGTTGAAGTTTCTAAGCTGACCTGCAAACTCCAAAGCTCTTCAGGTATCTGCACAGGGGTCTGCTGATCTTCTGGTCCTCCCGGGCCTCATGGATGCCCTGGGCAAAGGACAGCAATTCAGCAGGCAGCGCCGCGTCGGTTCTTTCCAAGTAACGCAAAAGCCCAACAACATGAGGGGAGTTCCTCTCCGAGATCAGCAGCACTGACGTCGGGAGATGAGACCTCTCGGCTTGATCCTGGGAGAGAATGGTAAGGGATTAATCACAGAGAAATTTCATCCAGGGCACCGCTGTAACTGGAGACGTAAATGCAAATATTATTGATGCAAGAAACTTTATCCACCAAATTATCCAGAGTGCAACAACTTGTTTGGTCTTACTTGTTGTGAGAGGTTTCTGAAGTTTTCAGCCATACAGAAAAGACGGCTGCCAAACAGTTTGGGAGAAGTGGGGAATTCATAGTGCACTACACAAGTTGCGTCTCGGATCCCAAGACACCTCAAACACTCATTAGTTGTCACTACAGGTAAAACCACAAAAGCAGCAGCACTGTTAATGTTCGAGGTGTGTAAATGTTGTTCTTACTGCCAACAGAAAGTTATGCAGATTACCAAGAATAACTTGAGTGCCAGGGCCGATGTCCTTCCTCCACTGCTGGATCACGAGGTCAAACTGGTCTGCTAAGCCTTCGTGGGTTTTGAGGCAGAACACTGACTTGTTGTTCACAGCCTGAAGATTAGAAAAGCACTAGTAAACCTCAAGGATGACAGTCCTTTGGATGCTTCTTCCATGATGCGTCAGATGTCATCAATGTATTAAATCTTTAGACAATGCAACGTGGAAAGATGCTTCTCCTGTCTTTTGTTGATGCATCGCATTATGGTATTATGAAAAGACAACTGGTGGTAATGTTCCACATTACAGAAAGCAAGAAGCATTTGGTTGCAGCAGGAATAATATGTTAGAGTGAGTCAACCCCCCAAGTCATACGAATTATCATCTTTCTAGAAGCACAGGCCGAGGTGAAGGAGTAGCAGCAATATTTCACTCTAGCTTATCAATAATTCCTAGACCTAAACATAGTTATAACTCATTTGAGAGTCTTACTCTTAGCCTTTCACACCCAAACTGGAAAACTCATTATTTGTTATCGTGTACCGTCCTCCAGTCCCTTATTCAGAGTTTTTGATTGAATTTTCTGATTTTCTATCTGATTTAGTGCTTAGTACAGATAAAGTCATTATAGTGGGTGACTTTAACATTCATGTAGATGCTGACAGTAACTGTCTCAACACTGCGTTTAATTAATTTCAATTGGTTTTTCCCAAAATGTTTGTTTCAGTCACACCTTAGACCTTGTCCTTACATATGGCATTGAAACTGATAATTTAACAACATTTCCTCATAATTCTCTTATGTCTGACCATTTTCTAATGACACTTGAATTTACAATAATGGACAGGAGGAAATAATTCCAATACAGCAGCTGTTTTTCTGAAAATGCTGTGAATACATTTATTGAAGTGATTTCTTCATAATTTTCACTGCCATGTGTCACAAATGTGCAGCTTAAAGCAGGTAAATCCCGTGAGTTCAGGGTCACCATAGCGGATCATTGTCCAGATGTTGATTTGGCACAGATTTTACGCTGGCTTGGACCGGCACTGCACAGCTGGGGATGGGAATGGGCTTATGGGTGTCCAGTGTCTTGCCCAGAGACACTTCGACATATAGCCGGGAAAGGGGATTGAACCACGGCGACTGCCTTACCAGATGAGCTACAGCCCCCCCCCCCCCCCCTTTTTTATTATTGTTATTGATCTTATAATTGACGTTAAACACAGTTGAGTAATTCACAGTAAGATCAGCCACACACGAGAAGGTTTGCCGATGTGTTCAGCAGAGAGTAGCCCTAAATAAAAGGCTTACAACACACATGATTTTACCTTGAACACATCTTCAACCTCCTGAGCAGAGTGGGCTATGATCAAAGTCTTTTGGCCGACATCTGGGTTAAAATCCAATGCGCCCAGTAGTACTGAGGTCTTATTGTTTTCCTCAGTCATGAGGATGATCTGTAGCAAAATAAACATTTATGATCACAGAAAATAACTGAAATCTCTGAATTTGAATTTAAAGTTCGAACAATAAAGACTGACCTGCTGAACATTGCCATAAAGAGCAGCTTCCTCAGGGGCTGTGATTACAATGCAGGGGTACGGCATGTGACTGGCTAACAAACCCTCCATGTGACTGGTCCAGTGCTTTGCAACAGCAACAATTTGCTGAGGACAGGAAGCCTTTTCTTCGCTGGAGGTCACCTTCTGGAAATGTTGCAAGATTGTCGCCATCTAGAATAAAATATTCATGATTTCTAAAAGCGTTAAACTTTCTTCCTGCGATAATGCATTGTTTGCGCTGAAAATGTCTAAGTCAATTTAAGCAGGCTTTTTATAAATTCAGAAGATGATCAGTTGTATAATGTTGTCAGCTGTGGATAAGCTTAATTCGAAGAATAATTCGAAAGCAAAGAGAAAGCTAGAAAAATCTATATCTTGGTTGTGGACTGTTAAATCCAGTCTGCAAACTGGATGCGTTTTATTTCTGCAGCGGTATTAAAATAGTCTTTTTAAAAGACATTTTCCCCTTTTTTTTATTTACATCATAAAGTATCTTGCTGTCTAGATCATATCATTTTCAGGTTGCCTACTGTCGTAGTGACTGACACCTGTAACTAATCAGTAGCTGTTTACCTGATCTGGAGCAAGAGTAAAAAGCTGGTCAGCTTCATCCAGCACCAGGTGGTACAGACGCAGCAACATGAAGCATTGAGAGGACAGCAGCCGGACTAGACTGAAGGGAGTGGTGACCAGTAGCAGGCCTAGTAAAAGTAAAAACAAACGAGTCAGTCAACAGCTGACCACTAGCACACTTAGAGGTCTGTGCATTCCTTACACTTTTGGGGGATCTTCACAGCTTTGGCCTCATCCTTGCCGACGCCTAGCAGCATCATGATGGGGTGGAGAATCTGGGCAACTTTTCTTTCCTCCAGCAGGTCATACACTGCCTGGACCTTCTCCCAGCGTGGACACAACACCACGGCTATTGGCTGAAAAGAAACAGGTTTACAACACCCTCCTCAGAAAGCTACAAGGCTGACCATAACTGAATCAGTGAAAGCATGGTCAATCAAACGGTGCTGTACAAACAAATAGACTCACCCCTGTCATGGAAGTGAAGGAGCTGAAGACTGAGTTAAGCAGGATGTGTGTGAGGAGCGGGGCGAAGTAGCTGAGTGGTTGGTCGGCACTGTGGGACACCACAACGGTGTTGCATCCTCGAGCCACAGCTGGCCAGCTGTAACGGTCAGCTGGGGACAGAGTGTTGTACTGCTTCCTCCGCAACACCTGGAATCAGAGAGGCAGCTACTTTTAAAAGTTCAGCATGTACCATGGCTTCAGCGTGAATAAACACATTTTTCTAAAACAAACTTCTTGCAACAAACAACATCTGTACTGGGCCTTCCATCCATTAGTCCTGGTTCACAATCAACTTTTTTCCCCATGCGTCCTGTATAATCAGGGTGAGAACACAGCCTGCCATCTCTGATCAAGGACATCTGGGGGCAACCTTACATACAGTATAAAGAAATGGCCTCCAGCTTTTTCCATAGTTTGAGTTACATTAACACTTGTATTTGTGAAATGTGAAGAATGCGCCCACCTCAAGGCAGTACCTGTGCACAGTGCTGCACACCTCTCACAACAGAGGATGCCTAGGGACTCACCATCTACTTTAAGTATAAAGTTTTAACTGAATCATTTGTCATTTAACAAAATGACAAATTTGACTGTGAAAATACAATATTTTATTTCCTTATAGTCATGCTCCTATAGAAGAGGGATGACAGAGCTGACATGAAGATGGAAATGTTGTATGCAATCATAGTTCACACGTTTTGATTACAGCAAGTTAGTTAAACACAAACATTAGCATGATTAATATACCAATTAAAATGTTAAGTAAACTAGAATGAATTATGTAAACTACCATTAAGCTTTCATGAAAAAAGCGATTTGACCAAATTTAGAAAACCTTATTGGCAATAAAGTTAGGCTGCCTGTGAAATATATGCATCCTCTCCTAGAACACAATGTCCTATTTTTTATAATGTACAGTTTTGTTGTTTATACCGTTTTAAACAGATATGTCCTACATACATACATGAGTTACCACAACACTCGTGTAAATTGAGAAATCGTTCAAATTCACTAGTTTGAATTAAAACCTTACCCACTCCCTTATAACTTTGGAATTATTTGAAATATGTTTTGTAACGTACACTATAAATAATATTTGCTCACTAGAAACAAACCCACTTGGTTCTGTTAAGTGTTTTCTGGTTGTGTCACTGCCGTGAACAATGAGTCCGTATTTCAATTCCAATACTGAAATGTATGTGAAGGGACCTGAAAGCATGTTCTCATTGACAGAGCGAATGAGGACATCAAAGATTTTATTTGTTTTAATGAGGGAACTAAAAAAGGTTATTTAAGAAAATTGTCAACAGCCAAACAGTTGTTTGGATTTTAATTCGCGAATGTGAAGTAAGTGACAAAGTTTAACATTTGCTACAATTTTGTTTTTGTTGATACTTGTACAATTGGAAAGATGAAAGACAAATCATTTCTGACTGTCGTACATCTGTGTCGTCTGACAGCAGAAACTTTTGAGCATTATTACCTTCTAAGCACAAATCACAAAAGACAAAAAAAGAACATTCTCAACATACTGGAACCTTTATAATCTGTCACCATTTATGGTATATTTTGAGCTTTTCCTGAATATATAATAACAATATTCAGTGTTCGTTTTTCTACAGTGTGGCGAAAGTGAACAATTATCCCAGAAGAAAAAACTACTTTATACATGTCAGGTTTGGTTTTGTTTTGGAATTTCTAACCTGTGAAAAATGCTTTACACAGTAACATGGTAATGGATTAACAGGAGTGGGCACAACCCAATTAAAATGGAAAAGACTAATCATTACACTAACATTAACAAAAAAAAAAAAAAAAAAAAAACTTTATTTGAACATTATTTTTAAAACAAATTAACATTACTGCCTGGATTTTTTTATGGGACTTAAGACAAAACCAGTGTTAAATCCCAAACCTTTCATCAATAAAACAACTTTGCTGCACATTTCTGTAGACTGCTTGAAGTCTCTTACAATCTATGTTAATCTTACTTCAGTTTCCCCCTCCTCGTTTTGAAGTCTAAACATTGTTGTTTACCCAGCGTATAGCATCAGTGATAGGGGCGTCATCCAGGCTGGTGCAGGGCTCCACTGGGAGGGCGGAGTGAACTACAATCCCACTCTCCCTGGGATCACAAGGAACAACCTAAGAAAGACAGATAAACTGTAAATATGGACACATCATCATAATGATCACTAATCACCTGCTGGGGTTTGGTTTTGTTCCAACAGCAAGCAGATCCTGCTGCACCAGAGTAGAAGAGCAGCAGGAACACTTGCTTATGAGTGTTTATGTCCTGTATGGTCAATTTCTCATCAATCCATCCACTAAAACCTGGGTCACCACCGGTTTTCAAAAATGGGTCAGCTCACCTAAAATACCACTTACTCACACACCAATAAATACCACATAAAACAAAACACATATGCCCCATCTCCTCACGTCCATATGAATAATTACTTTCAAGAATCAATCAACAAGCAGCCAACTGAACAGATAAATGTCTCATTCAGCTTGTTGGATTCCATTAATCCAGGTGTTTTTTGAGATGCCACCACAATAGGATCCAACAATGTTCATGCTACAAAGTATCAGCAAAATCTTAACACTTAATTTTGGCTAAGTTTATAGTAAACTGACCTGTATCGTGTCATCTGCAGGGTCTGGACTAGACCTGAGAGGATCTGGGTTCAACCACTCCAAAAGCCTGCGATCGAGCATAATAGTCAGCATTCAGAACCCTCGGCGGTCAATGAGAATTGGCTCTGAATTAACTCACCTGGTTAAACAAATAAATAAAACTAAACTAATAAAATGTTTGTGATTTTCCTCCCAGATCTGCAGCTCACCGTGAACAGACCGAGTTTTCTTCGTTCTTCCATGTCTTCCCCGCCTTTGCTGTTCCCAATTCCACTGATGTATCGGAGCTGCTGATAAAATAGGTTTGGACATTTATCGAAGTGCTGCGATTGTATCGGTGCATACAACAAAACTAGTGGCAGCATCTTTGTGTATGGAGAACGTATTCACAGGACACTATTCATAAGACAAATGAGTAAAAATAATGAATCGGGTAAAATAGAATAAATACGGCACAGAGGCCAAATTAATACATCTGAATAAAAACTTTTTAAAAATTCAAAAAATAAAGAATTGAGCATGGTGCAAAAATAAGAGCTTGGCAGCAGTAATCAACTAGTTCAGTGTTAGTTCAGTAAGGCAACAGCAGTAGGGGAAAAAAAAACGTGAGCCTGGTGGTATGTGGTATCCAGGATGAGTAGGGTCCTTAATGATGTTTTTAGACCTGCGGGGGTAATGTAAAATGCTTCTGGGGGAGGGGGACAGCCAACAACCTTTCCTGCTCTCCTTATTAGCCTTTGCAGTGCTTTATTATTTATTATTTTAATCCGCACCAGAGCAGCCTGTATACCATACAGTAATGCAGTATGTGAAGAAGCTCTCAATGGTCACCAGCAGCGTTTTCTCCAAGCCACTTCTGCTGTGCACTCTAAAGAAGTGGAGTTGATTTTGTGAATCCTTGACAATTGCAGTGGTGTTAGTCAAACAAAAGACGATCTCATATATGTGGATGCCAAGGAATTCAAAGGTCTGAATTTTCCACCTTTTTATCGTTAATGAAGAGAAACAAAACACCTACAGCACAGGAGCAGAACATTGTACCTTGTTTCTTCATCTGCCAGATGTTCAGCATCACTACGCTTAAGAAAACCTGCAGCTCCTCTTCTATCACTGCTGATAAGACAAATCATTTCAAGTCAATCCCAAATAAAGACAACAGTTACTACATTTGACAAGAACAATCAGCTTAATGAACATATACTGAGATATAAAGTAGGTAAACACGGATCCATCACATGCCAGCATCCTGACCTCATACTGAGTGACACGGTCTCATCTGGTGTTACAGTCTCACTGGTTAATCTGTGTTGGGAAACATGAATATTTATATAAAAAATAGTTCATAGTTGCACATATACACCAAACCATTAACTTTAAGCAGCCTAGCTCTGCAACTCAGGTGAGGTAAACAACTGATCGTGCAATTAAAGAAATAGTTCAGTAAGACATGACAATTGGTCATTCACACAGCAAATTAACAGTGTTCAATGTTAAGTTGGCAGCAAACACTTTCTGTTCTTTGCAGGTGCTGGAGGTTCCAGTCACGTCTTTAGGATGGCAGTCAGTCAGATGTTCCTGTTTACTCACCTGGAAGAATAAAAAAAAAAAGAAAAAACTGGTTTTTGATTCTCATTGACAAGACTGTAGAGTAGTTGCTTACTGCTCAGCGACAGAACTGTGAAAGTTGTTGGCACCTTAACCATTCGGCTATTAAAACAACCCTTGGTTCCTAAGTAGAAGGTGAGATAAAGCATGAAAACAGAAAAGTGGACAAGGAAATCCCAACACGATCCCTTTAAATATATAAACTCTGGTGACAAATGAGCATGAGCCACTTATCTTAAGAAACACTTGTACATGTACTCACATTGAGGGCTGCCTGCTGGTAGCTGCAGCCAGGATTCATAAACTTCAGGAACCTGCAAGGGAGGAGGGGGCTTTCCCACTATCAGATTGTCAGAAAATGTTTAAAATGTGCTGCTGGTCTCGAAACAAATAGAGGATGTGACTCAGATCAGCTCTCACCTGAAGAGACTGAGGTTTTTGGTTAGAGCTGCAGCTAGAGAGGAGTCCGTATCCTCTGATGAGTCACTAAAGCAAGATTTATTTGTTACATATACTGTAACAATTATCTTCACCTCTAATGCTGGTAAACTGCCAAACTAAAGCAAATGTGTGCTTACTTCACTGTAGCAGCATCTGAGCTGTGCTCTGACTGGCTGCCTGCAGGCAATGTTTCTTCTGGGACCTTTGGCGTGCAATCTCCATTAAAGGTTTCCACTTCATGCTGATGGCTCTAAAGCAGTAGAGAGGTCAGAGGTCAGGATGTGTGGATATATATCGCAGTACTGACATTAACACAGTGAGCAGTGCTGCTGACCTGAAGTGCAAAAGGAGCAGCTCCAGCCAGAGCCAGATCGTGTGACATCACTGAGGGTTAAATCACATTTAGGTCAATCTGAATGCCAATGGGAAAAATACTCACAAAACGACTTTACCTTTATTATTACTGAAGCTTAAACACTTGACAAAATAGCTGAAAACAAGCCTCAGTTCAGAGAGTAATACAGTCATGTGTTATAAAGGAGAGTGACACAGCTGCTGTGTTTGGAAAAGACTTATATCAAAATTTGAACTGCAACTTTTCAAATCAGTTTAAACCTGTATAAATGCAGTCTGCCCTGCTGTCCTGGTTTTATTAAAGCCCAAAAACACCTGTTTGTTTACCAGGTGGTAGTTGAGTTTGCTCTGTTTGCTTGCTCGAGGTCATGGAGACACTCTGGGTTAAGATGCTTGTGGACAGCATGAGAGAGAGTTGGTCATCTTTGTCCAGGATGCTGCCGTCAGCTGACTCTTTGCTGTAATATGCAAACTTCTTGGCCACAAGGTCATCATTCACACAGATCTAAAGAATGTATGAAAGGAAATAAAGGCTTGACGTGCATTTCTCCAAACATAAAAAAGAATTCCGACAATCGGCACAAAGAAATAAGTAAACACTGACGTGACAGAATAAGTGACAAAAATAGGCCACTGTAAACAAAATGATGTAAAAAAAAAAAGAAAAAAAAGAAAGAAAAGAAAATAGATTTAAAGCTCACCTTAATGTTTCCAATGGTGAGGTAAAGCTCAATGGAGGTGGATTCACACTCAGATTCAAGTAACACAGCCTGTGCTTGGGCGGATGCTTTAAAGAAAAAAGTCCAAAAACTCCAAAGTCACTACGAGAACATCAGTTAAGGGCTTAAACCTAATATTTGAAGACTCCACAGTACCTAAATAAGTGAAAAGACAACCCCATCATTGTTGATCCTCTAAGGTCAAGCTCAAACCTACACTTTGCTTGCTCTGGTTTCAGTCAGTGGACTAGTTTCTTTTCACACATGAACCAAAATGCAAAACTACATATAGAACATGGAACTTCACGACTGGCTTTTGCTCCTAATTGCTGTAATTATCTGGGCAACAAACAGCTCCAGAGTTTGTTTGGGTCCAGACCGAAACCAGAATGAACTAAGGGGTTTTGGTACAGTTGTTTTTTTATTTTCATTCAGACCCATTTAAACGAACCAAACTAAAAACAGTAGATTTGAAAAGTCACCTCACCTCGTAGTAGGTTGTGCAGGTAGAGTGTGGCAGAACTGTCCCACTTAGTGGATGGCCTGCAGAGAGCAACACGTGATGCTGGAAGTTAACTTATTTTAACAGTACATGTGAAACTTTACAGCACAAACATGAAGTGAGTTTAAGGAGCAACATTATGTGTGTGTGTGCCTCAGAGCTGCCACTTTTCCTTCATCATAATTCACAAATCCATCAACAGTTCGGTGTTGAGCAATGAATTAGTCTCACATGAGCTGTGCCTTATCTTCACATACAGGCACTCGTAGGGTTGTTGGTTTGACCTGGGCCAGGTGAAATCTCCTCACCCAAAAGGGCAGCTGGAGGAAGTTCTTCACAGCAACTCGAATCCTTTTCAGACAAAGACAAAACGCACAAACCACAGCACAGAGAAAAATCCTAAACACAAAGAGATACGCACAATCTCCTTGTAAAGTCTTTAACGTCACCTTGTTCTTAATTTTATTTGGTTGGTTGAATATAATGAATGAAGCATGATTTCTGGAGCATTTATGGCTATCATTATATTTGGCCCCGTTTAACTCATTTTTTGTCAATGCTTAGTTTGACTTAGTATTATTTTGGTTTTTTTAACCAAAAATTCTTCTTACAGCTAAGCTCCCCCTCTGTCTTTCAGCGGTTAGTTCTGCTGTAACGATATGGAAATGGAAAGTATGGAAAGCAAACTTTCAAAAATACTCATCCAGCTGCAACACTAACTCATTGTTGAGCCAGGAATTTTATAAATTTTAAATAACTTGAAACAACTGCAGATATAGAATTTACTAATTTTGCAACACAAGTGCTATTAAAAGTCTTAGGAATTTATGGTATATTATCTTTAAAATGGCAGTGAAGCAGTGTTAACACGGACTGATGCTGTTCTAGTCTTACTGGATTGAGGGGACGAGGAGCCGTTCTCCATGGTCTACCAGAAGGCAGCAAACCTGACAAGACACTGAGTCCTGGATGACTGACTCCACCACAGCCCGACACCATAACTTCATCCGCGACCAGTACACTACACAGACCTAATAAAAAAATAAGTAAAACAGACGTCCGATCCATGTCTGGTCCGACTGAGGTCACAGAAAGGTGTCTCCAACCCGAAGCAGGTGAAAAAAAAAAAAAAAAAAAAATAGGGAATAAATGGGAGACTGCAGGTGTTGTTTTACCTGTCCAACGTCCAACGATGTGGGTTTTAGCTTGCGCAGGTCCTGAGTGACGTCCTGGTAGAACAGATTCATCTGAGACTGCAGCTTGTTATACTGTTCGGTGGTCTCCGTGTCACCGGGCTGACCCGAAATGACTCGCCCCCAGAGGCAGGATGGGTTCTCAACCTGCATTAGCCCAGATGTAGAGACAACGACACTCACTGCTGACACAATTTCCAATTTACTTTGTAGAAACAGAAAAATTGAAGCAGATTTATGTCAATTTTTATGGACACACATTTGATTTTGGCACAGCAAAGCTTAAAGACACTGGTGCAAAATGTACAATTATGTCACTGACAAACGCAGCATTACTGCACTAATAAAGTTCAGGTTTCACTTATGTTTACAACTCGTCATAATTATAGCAACATAAAAAGTTCAGACAAGTTCTATAAGTCTGACAGCAACTGGAGGCACATTTTTGATGATTTTCCAGAAAAAAGTTCTCTCTTTGTTTTGTCTTATTGTGCAAAGTGAGGGAATCTTTGAGGAACATGCACAGAACAAACAGACCCGAGCACTACTATTTTAAAAAATGTCAATTACAGCTAAAAAATAAACTTAACAGTAAAACCTTAAACAAGTAACAGAAGAAACTACGATGCTTTGTTTATACTCTACAAAACGTCAGAAAAATCAAAAACTAAAATTGAAGGATCTCCGCTAATTTCGAGTGTTTCTAAACTGCATCGAGGCGTCAGGTTCCGTTCATCAAGGAATCCACCGTTGGTGAGAAGTTACCTTCAGAATACGTATTTTCAGCATTGTGTGCAGGTTCGTCAATCCACACCAGGAAGAGGAACTGTAAGAAAAAAATATTAGTTGCATCTCATACAATTCTTGGGTGAAAACTAAACGGTTTCAGTGTAGCCGACAGTTTAGACCTGACGCGCGGTTGTTAGCTAACGCTACCGAAGCTAGCTAGCTAACACTAGCTGATAGCTCACCCAGCGTTATGCGATTTCACTGGAAATTACTGCTAACGTTAAGATACGACCAAATTAAGATTATTTTTACAGTTAGTTTATGTGATATTTTCAATTCTTGGAGCGGACTTGCATGTATGTGAAACTGTAAAACGCACCTGTCGCCGAGCTTCTGAACGTGGAGCGGACGTCACAAAAATTCCCATTGCGATCGTTAGAGGCCGCTGTGGAGACAACAGGTAACGTTTAGGACAGATGTGAAAAGATGACGGACAAATCCTTCAAGAGCATTTTAGGACGTAATTTTTACTGCTGGGTTTGTTAGAATGAGTGGGATATACATTGTTTTTGTTAATTTTGCTAAAGTCCAAACTGTTACTTTTAGCAGTTTGATGGGATTTGGAACATGATCTTGTGGAATGGAGAGATTTTGACTTTTGGGAGTTTAGAAAATGATTCCAATCACACAGGGACGTGTGCGTGTCAATGAAAACAGCCTTAATACCCATGGATGTCGTGTTTGAAAGTGCTGGAGAAGTGATGGCACTGATAGGGTACAGCATGCCGGCGTGTAGGGGGCAGTGCGAACCAGTGTAATGTAGAAATATGTCTGTGGGCCACTGGAAGTTATCCAGTAACTAATTTTAAACCGAACGTGTTTGGGTCTATGGATTATTAACGGTGTTATCTGATGATTAGTCGGACATGTAAACAGGCACACACTTCACTACAACGCGTCCCGTGTGACGCCTTGTTTATTTTGCGTGCTTCCTCTATGAAGTCTGGCAACCCGGCGAGCAAAGGCTTCCTGGCTGTAGCTTTGTAGCCAGCTGATCCCAGTTCCTGACAGAGCAGCCTGCTGGTGGTGTTTTTACTGCCATGCCAAAGTCTGGATGACCGAAGGGACTGGTTAATACCAGGTAAAACGTCCGTCCTACTATTCATCACGTCTGTTGACTGGTTTTCATGCTTGGTATACTAGATGGCCATGCTAACATGTTAATAAGATTCCATTAGGTATATTAAACAATATCTCTGTCCCACGGAAGCTAATGCTAACTATTAATGCACCGTTTACAGGTAAAACGATGCTGTTGTTTGTAGCTAGCATGCTAATTTTATAACGCTCATAAGTGAGTCTCAACAAAACAACAAAATATCGCAATTTAGAAATGTGACCAAAGGGCTAACGCCGCTTAGCCGTCACTTGTTAAACTAACCTCACATCTTCATTGTCACCAATAGTTCACGCCATGAAATCCGTTTTTTAGTCATAGTTAACACTTAAGGCCAAACACTGACTTAACAAAAAAAAAAAAAAAAGCATCACACCAGTCTGCATTCAAAAAATGTCCCATTTAACGTTGAGAGATTTAACTCGTAACATTGAATCCAAGTTTAAATGTATAGATTTCGCTTGGAAAGCACAGACTTGGTTACACGTGTATTCAGTTAAATCGTCCAATACTATTTATATTTATAACACAAACAAATAACAGTCAGTGGTTTCACCTGCACGTCCAGTTTATTACACAGGCGAATCCAGTTAGGTACGAACGCTACAGCTAGAGATTTTATTAATTTAACTTTAAAATGGGCGGACTGTTAATTTCCCGAATCTAATGTTATTTTAACGTGTGTCAGTAAGCATATAAACTGTTAAAGCGCCGTTCGAGTGGTTTGAAATGTCAAGGGACAAAAGAAACCTGATTACAAACCGAAAGAGACCAGAGGATTTAAACCTTAGAGCTCAACGGCACAATGCTAATCTGATGTAGACAAGCACGTTTACAGGTCAGTATTATTATGGAGCTAAATATTGCAGTTGCATTAGAACTTTAAACCATTAGTGTGTGTTTAAAATATTTATGTTTGCCAATGTTTTCAAAGGTTTTATTTTGAAAGTGCTCCCGGAAATGCTACCGTACCTTTAGCTCCCTTCACATGCCTTTGTTTTGTCAGTTCACTGGAGTGTTCTGATTGATGTCTCGCACTGTGTTCACTTTAAATCCCGTCACACATGGCTGTGTGATTCCGACGTAAAAGTCTTAAAAGATCAGGCTATTTAGGCGTCAAATGTGGCTGTTTAGCTTTTCTTTCTTGTTTTCTTTTATTGATGGCATTGTTCAAGCTGGGACGTCTCTTTGTCTCCTGAAACACTGCTATTGATTCAGGGAGTGGTGTCTCCTTTCACTGAATCCGTTCATCTACTCTAATCTGTCTTCTGGTCACTGTACTGTGTATCTTCAGCTCCCTGGTTATGGCCTGCTATGTCTTTTGTTATCACACCGAGCTGGTGTCTGGTATTATTCTTAAACAAACACAGGTGACCAGAGATGCAAAGTAATGTCACCACCTACAACCGGAAAGCACAGCTGGAAAAAAAAAAAACCCCAAAGAGAGACAAAACAAACATCCTCTGGTGTATTGCTCATGTGCAGCAGGGTTGGGGTGGATTTTATGTGTTTGCACCCTTCAACACATTGATTCATAATCTATGAATTCTTATATATTGATAACACTTTGCAAAATCTTTTGTCATATTTTGACTTTGCAATGATTTAAAAGGGAAAACGGCAACAAATCCTTACATTTTCTCTGGAGTGTAAGATGAGCTATTGTGGAACCAGTAAATGTTCGGAGTTTTATTGGATGCTGTGATTCTGGTTTTGACTGAAAAAGTGTAGTCCTGATTTGGACATTTTGACAGATCAGCTCTGCTGTGATCTTGTTAACGTTGTTTTTTTGTTTTGCCACTGCTTCTTTTCTTGTTAGCATACATTATAAACCTCAGAATAAGATGTCAGCTGAGTGGCTCTAATTTAGATGTGTAACTGTGTGCTGGGCCTGAGGGAAGGACATTCCTCTGCAGCAATAACTATGGGGTTGGCTTTAAACTTGTAGGGTCACAAGCCGCCACAAGGGTCTCATGACTAATTCCTAAGTTTCATCCCCACCTGACATGGGGCTGCTTAAGCAGGGAGTCTCTGCTCTGCTGAACTTGTTCCCAGTTTGTCTGTGCTGGAACTGAGGGAGGATGAAGCTGATAACTGCAGATGGATGAGGTGAGTACTGTGGATCAGCTGTGAGACGGAGAGTTTGAAACTTGCAAACTTCTGTTGGGTGAACAGACAGAGGAGGCAGGAGGCTAAAGCAGGCAGATAGCTGAACAAGTCGACTCAGGAGAAAGTCCACTGCCTTTTTGAGCTGTTTGATCACTGTGAGCATGGATCAGATCATTTAGTGAAGCTTCTGGTTTTCTTAAATGGTTTTCTGTGTTAAATTCACTGTGATACGTGATGATGAATCATGTGAACTGAACACTGCATGATGTTGTGTGGCACACACAGTGGATGCATTATGAAGAAGGATATCAGAATCTAAGTAGCTTGACAACATTCTCGAACCAAGATTTCATGGGAGCTGTGGCCACTGTAGAGATATAAACCGTTTGAATGACTTGAGTCTCCTCTGAAACTACTATAAAATAAACCAGGTGTATAGGATTGGAAGGATTGGAACTTTGTTGACTGCTAGAGTGGTACATTTGCTACAGTTCAGCTAAATAAATGACAAAGTGACCTATAGCTTGAATGCAAGTGTCATTCTCTAATACTGTATGTTCAGGTGTCTATGGCTGTC
This sequence comes from Channa argus, assembly GCF_033026475.1. Lineage (NCBI taxonomy): Eukaryota > Metazoa > Chordata > Actinopteri > Anabantiformes > Channidae > Channa > Channa argus. The sequence goes on along the minus strand of NC_090219.1, from coordinate 11,656,608 downwards.
TGAGCGATATTGATTAAACTATGTCTGGTATTCGGGTTGTTAGACAAAATCTGGGTATTATGACCTTAATGCAGTCAGACGTTGTCACAGAACTGTTGCTATAGATATCCAGCAGTTTCAGATACATTTCCAAGTACACCAGCCATGGTTGCAAAGCTGTCCTCAAGAATTAGACTCTAAAAATTATTAGAACATGAAAATCTCTTTTCAAAACAGAACAGTGTAAAGATCCCTTTTTGTTCTAGTAGAGTCATTCTGAGATGCTGATTTCAAGAGTAGTTAAGATTTTTAATGTGCTTTATTCCGTCTTTAGGAATAAAACTGGAGACTTACAGGAATCAGAAAATCTGTTTTGCAGTTTATTCCCTCCGTTTGAGCATCATTAATCATCATCATAAAACTTTGCCAAATCAACATGCGGACAATGATCTGCTGTGGCGACCCTGAACTAACGGGATAAGCAGAAAGGACCAAAAAATAAAGTAATGGAACTCAAATTATGTCAAATGTCCAATTTGCAAATTATTTTGAAACAGTCATTTTTTTTTTTACCCATGTATGTTTACTTATGTTAAAGTGAGCAGGTGATGTTGGCGCCCTCACTCACTGGCCACTTCTCTAGGTACACATGTCCAATCTAATGCAACCCAGCCGGTTCTAAAGTTCTGGCCACTCTATTTAAAATGAACGACTCCGCCAGCCATTATGACCTAAATAATAAACCCATCTTCTCTGACAGTTTCAATTTAAAAATGAGAACTTATAACCTTGTAAAAGTAGAATTTGTGGCAGAGCTGGTATTTTGGATTGCATCAGATTGTACCTATTGAAACTGGGATGAGTGCATTTTCAGCCTTACTTTCTGTGGCTTAGGTCTGGCAATGGCAATTTCTGTCAGTCCACCACTTTGCTTTCATTATTGCTTTGATATAAAGGTCACAACCAAAGTCTAAACAAGTGTACATTTTTTTTAACTTTCTTTTTATTAATTCTAATTCCAAAGTTGGCACATTTGTTACAAAGTCACCCATACATGCTGCAGCCTTGAAGGTTTAATCCCAATCTTCTAGGAGAACCTTTCTAAAGCATTTCCTTTTGTTGTAGTTTTTTTGTGTCACTGATAATCTGAACAACTCAATGGAAAAGGGTCCTAGTCTTTCTAGAAAGACTGTGAATATTTTTTCAAAATGTTTTTCAACCATATCTCATCTCGTCTCCCACAACCAGCATTTAGCTTGACCTTCAACGATAGAATAAAGAATAGAAAATCGTAATTCCCATTTTCCGAGAATCATGCAGTCCGTTTCCACCTTCTCTTCATGCTCACTCCTTCTTCCCAAACAGCACCTTTTTGAAGCTTGGATCATACTGATTACATATTCTCATTATCCTCTTCCATCTCGCCCAGGATCCAGATTTCCAGCTCCATATGGCTGTATATGATGAGAACATCCTGAAGAATCCTTTCTACTTGGCATTAGAGAAGCAGAGACCAGACCTCTGCAGCCAAGTGGCAGAGCTCCATGGCATCGTGAGTCCCACCTACTGTCTCCTTTTGACTGAGGATTTTACATTCTACATATATACACATTTTTTAAATAATACAATACATATTGTGAATCTATACCCTGTGCAGTTAAACTAGACATTGGTTTACCTTTCATCAACATGTAGTTAATAGCTTAAAAAAGATGGACAAAGATTCAAGATTTCAAATGTATCATTTCAAGTGATAAAGTCTAAGTCATTGTGAATTTTCATAAATGCAGTTGCTTAAATCTTTGAACTAATACATTGATAAAGGTGGAATTATGATTGTGTGCAAAAGTCAACATGCCAATTCACTGTAAGCAGATGCAAACCTAAGAATCCCAATAAGCTGGTATAAATGTTTATCATCAGAAATATAATAAAAATTATATATGTGCAAAAGATTGAATGCTTCTTGATCAATTGATTAAAAATATATTTACATTTCTGATGATTGAAATCTTGTTCTAGAATAATGTGCAATAAATTAAGTTGATGAGAAATTATTTTTTTTTTCTTTCAAAATAATATAACACATACTTATCTGCCCAGCTGTGCTGTTCATCACTTTATGTACTATTAGGTAGTTAAACTGAATAACAGAAAACAACCAAAGCAAAAGATTTTTGGCTCTGGGAGCAAATTATCTGCAGAAACTGAAAGCTATTGTCGAGCTACACAGAGAAGGAAACGCTGCAGAGTGAAAATACAGCAGTGCAATAGAAGCTGGCACTTGACAAGTGTGAACAAATGACAAATATATATGGATTTGTCAGCAAACCTCTGCAGCAGCTTTCACTGATCACTTTTTCCTCTGGTAGAAAAATGTGAAATATACTTACACTGTTTTCCTGTTAAATACATTTAATGTTTCCAGGCCAAACAAGCCTAAATCAGACGCATTGCCGGTGGTAAAATGTTTAAGCTCAGGGGTCAAAGGCCTCTTGCTCAGACTAATTTTCAAAGTAAAGGTAAATGTTGACTTGTCAGACCACTTCCTGTCATAGCAGGTTGAACTTTCTGTTCAGCAAGGTTGTTTTAGCACTTTGCTCACAGACACCTCCTTCTCTCAGCCATATCTTTGTTCACATGCGTCAGTTTATATTAATCGAGGGTAGCTGGCAGGATAAGATTAACATTTGTTGAGGTAATGCTGGCTTGTTACAGCACTGTTAATGAATGTGTTTTCATGGTCAGATGAACCTTTAAAAGCCCAGCCTGGAAACAAGTGCAGCCGCTGTGAAAATGAATAAATATCAAATGACAAACAGGCAAAATGATTATTAAACCATGTTTTAGCTTGTTATGCCAAACATCAGCACGTAAGGATCCAGTGTTCGAATGCAGACGCACAGCAGCTCTGTCTCATCAGAAACCAGATGGCATCAAAACATAAGCAATACTGAGGAAAATACATAAATCTAACTGGAATAGGCTGCTGATGGACAGAAATTCATGAAATTCACAGATTTCACAGAGCACAACTTACAGTATATGTGCACTACAAATATCCAGGGTTTCATACTTTTTTGTCCAGAAACTTTTAGCTGCTTGAAGTTTATTACTGTCTGTTTAAAAGTGAAATGAGCGCATTTTGATCTGCATTTCCACAGCATGGAAAAATGACTGGGAAGATTAGGCAAATGATGATGACATATCAAAATGCACAAGGGCTGGTTGAATTTTACATCATCATACGCACAAGAAAGTGCAGGATTTATTAAAAAAAAAGGCAGGTGTATAAAATGCTGTGCTCCATTAATTTGAACTCATAGTTCCTGGTCCTTCAAAAAGTATTTCCCCATATTAAAACTACTGGAGGAACCTGGTGACAGTGGAAATGGTGTCATGAACCAGTAAATAAAGCTTTGTCAGGTCAGGTTGACTCTTGTGTACTAGTTTTTGAATTTTGGCAGATTTTATTTCTGTTACCAAGGGAAGATGCAGCTGTCTCACTGTCTTTCAAATCCTTCTGTAATCCTTTTGATGGTGTTTCAGAATCTGAGGGTCATCTTGTTCCTGATCCAGACAAATTTAAAATTTCACTGTAATTTGCTGTTCATTCACATTTCAGCAGCTCCGAGTGAACAGCAAGTCCTTAATAATGAGGGAATTAATCATAGATAGGAGATTGAATTCACTTTTTAGATTAAAGTTAAAGTCAAGTTGATTATATAAAAACAGTCCTGTCCTGTTTCAGGTTCTTGTTCCCTGCTGTGGGAGTTTGACCTTCAGCAGCTACCCAGACTCTCACTTTGACCACTATGTCCTGCACCCTGTGGAGGATGGATACCAGACTGCGGATGGAAAGGTTTGTCATTTTTTTTTTTTTTTTTTATATTCACCTATAGCACTGATGCAAAAAATATGCAGGAACTAAAACTGTTCGGAAACACATGATGCCAGGAATAGATTATCAAAAAGCCTAAAATCAAGGCTACAGGAACCAACAGATGCATTATTTTTGGTTTCACAAAGTATCTAAAAGTTATTAAAAATTGAATATGCTTTGTCTCCATGAAAAAAAAATCTAGAATTTGTGAAAATGTGAACATCATTAATTTACAGTGGGTATAAAAAGAGAAGGGAGGAACTGGAAGTTTTATACCTTTTTAATAAGCTTGAATAAAGGTTGATTTTAATGTTTTGACAAATGTTTGCCTATAGACTTTCTTGTCACAGTACAAACAGATCTCCACAAAAACAATAATCCAAATTTTAGTTACTAGTGAACCAGTATTCTGGCCAAATCTGTACCAACCCATTCAAATGATAATAAAGTGCAAGAGCATTTCCTAGTCATTGAATCTACCTTGGAGTACAGTTAAAACCATCATTTAAAAAATGGGAGGAATATGAGTTGTGTAAATCTGCTCATCCTTAAAAACTGAGTAACCGTTCAAAAAGGACACTAGTGAGGCACCTGTGATTCATTCTGAAGTTACAAGCTTGGGCACCTGAGATGGTAGAGACTCCTGTTGTTGGTCTTCTACATTTCAGGAGGTCAGGATTCAGGACAGGCAGGTCCTGCTGGGATCTGACTTCTCAGCTCCAGTGGCAGTCCCCATCCTGTTTGAGGAAACCTTCTACAACAACCAGGAACAGAGCTACAACATCTTGTGTATCTCGCGGCCTCTCGAGATGGACCCGAATCCCTCAGAGCAGGGCCCACTGCCCCCTTATTGCCTGAAGAGCGTGGAGGACGTGAAGGAGTTTCTGGGCCGCCACAGCCAGAAACTAGACAAGGTTATCCAGGGCTTCTGTCAGACCTTCAAAGTACAGGAGAGGAAGGGACTCCGACACCACATAGTAAGATTATCTTTAAGTCTTCCGCTGTTCTCTGTTTCCCTTCATTGAGCCTCCTTCACCATTGCGGGGCAACATCATGAACCTGACAGACATTTGTTAGGACTTTTCCTAAGAACAAGTCAGAGAAAAAACTTACTTATACTAGTGAATGAGGCCAAATGTTTTCTCTTCCTTCCAACATTTTCTTCACTTTCTCCTCCTTGTTCATTCTTTTCCTTTTCATTCATCTTTCTTAATGTGCTCATCCCCCCACTTCCGGTTTTCATCCATCCAAAAAATCTATTTAGAGCTGACTTTTAAAACATTAAAAGGTTGTGATGAATCATAAGAGCTTCCCTGCAGCACTGATGACCCTTCTGTCTTCTCAACCCTTAGGACTCTGTGAATGGTCTCTTCACAAAATGTCTCCAGTGTCTGCTGAGAGACTCTCGCCTGGTGAGTAAAAACCCACCAACAATAAGTGGAGACCAGTGGATGTTGGCTGGTAGCAGACATATCGACTCACGTTAAAATACATAAACACGTTTATTCTGGCAGAAAAGAAGGATCATTCTTCTATTAAAGTTATTTAGCTTTACTCTTCAGTAAAACAGTTTATATGCATGTTCAACTCAACTGCATCTATTTCAAGGAAATGGTTTCAAGCTGTACAGGAAACAAAGGCCAAAATATTCTTGCTTCCAACGCAAACAGGTTTCCTCACAGGATGTTGCACCTAAATATAGGTTATATGAATTTATTTACGCTAATCTTGTCACAAAGTTTGACAGCTGATCATTGTATGCAGCAGTTTCGGGTCACAGGCGCTTCTGTGTGCTGAGATTTCTAAGAACTGGCCTAATTCTCGGGGCTGACATTAACACTTTGTTAAAGGTTTAAGGTGATAGCACAGTTGTTACTCAAAGCTAAAATGCATCATTAGTTTCTCTGTGAGAATCAACAGTCATCTTTGAAAGGAGAGGAATGATTTGCTGAGCCATGTCCTCAGCTGAACTGGAACAGGAGCAGCATGCAGACAATTAATCCCACCACAGGGCACCAGAGTCTTTAGTGAGACCCTCTGAAGGCTAATAAGATCATTTGCGGCTGTTGTCATGCTGCTCTACCAGTGTCTCTGGTCAGTTTCTTTTGCCAAGTCACATTTGCATCACATTGCTATGCATTTCAGTGTTTTGTTTTTTTTCCCTACAGAAACTTCTGGCAAAGCAGGAGCTTCAGATGACTCTTCTCAAACAGGCAGTGGAGGTAAAATCACTTACTTCCTTTTGCTCTCTTCACTTAGGAATTTTTTTTTTTTTTTTAATTTCTTATAAAGCAGGTCTAAGAGCACTTTTACATACGCTCAGAAAAAGGCAGATGACAGATGCATTTCGATCTAAGGGAAGGTCAAAGTGGAGGTTGTGGCTTGGATTTTAATTCAAAATTAAATAAGTGAAATGTACGACTTTGTCTGCGTTAACTTTGTAGTGAAAGCAGAATGTCAGCAATTGCTTTAATGCTTCTAAACAGCCCAATACAAAAAGACAGTTAGGAGAACATACGTTATAGACTTGAAGCCTAAAACGTTGCTGCAGCTGTTGGATGATGCTACTGCTACTAGTACTTCAGCCACAATTAAAGTATCTGAAGCATATGAACCCTGGAAATGAGTTTAATGTGCTCTGCTGAAGCTGCCAACACAACCAGTCTTTGCTCAGATCTACTTGGGACATTGCTTTCTCACAGTTGTTCTTTTTTCATGCAGATTTATGTTCATCATGGTATCCATGACTTAATCTTTAACTTCGTGGGAATGCTTGAAGCCAGCCAGGTAAGTCGTTGTTGTGTTCTTTTCTACCTTTTATTGCTTTGCAGAGCCCAAAACGAATTTCTCAAAAGGGGCAAATAACGTACCACAATCAGGCAAAATACCAGACAGACGGTACAGAGCAGCTACAATGGCAGTAGATGAGGAGCAAGAGACAGTACAGGGAAAGTAAAAACAAAAAGCAAAGATCAGCAACAGCATCTTAACAAGCCGGCAGTTATACAGTAGCAGCACTTCAACACATGTTACAATCAACTTGCTGTTCCTGAAGCAGTTTTCTGATTTCACAGGATTTTTATGCTCATGTTTATGACACAGATGGCCTGAGATGTCATGCTTTTGTGTGTCTCAGGAACAACTTGAAAGGAATGTCTTCAGAACGGCCACAAAAATCTAGTTTAACTAATAGATGAACTGATTAAATATGAGTCTGCACAGACTTGTGTAAACTGCAACCGTACTGGCTGGTAGAAGAAAACAGCCACGAGTCAGTAATTCTAGTTTTCACTGGAGCTATGTTCTGCCAGTGTTTTATATCAGTCTGTCAGACTGAATACCACAGGGGATTAATAGAAATATGCAATCTGAAGGGTTTTGATTTCTATAGCTGACTAAAAGGAACCTAAAAAATCTCTGACAACACACACCTCAACAGAACAATGTAATGCAACAATTTCTGCTGTACCTGAAACATCTCGGACTAAAATGAATGGAATTGGAGGTGGAGTTTTCTAAGATTAATGCTTAAAACTATTGAAATGTTTTGTCCTTTATGTATCTGACACCTCATTTTTTTGCTATGATCAAAATACCTGATTCTCAGCAGAGAAAAATTGGAGCTTTTTTCAGGAAAACATTGGACCTCGTGTAAGAAAATGTTCATATTTCTGTCGTTTTTCGCTGTGACATTTATTAAGACGAGTGTTTCAAATCGGATTCATCAGACTCTCCCATCTTAATCACTTGTTTCAGATTGCTACAACTTAGTGCTCGTGAGACATTGCACACTCCTGACATTGCGTTATGAGGTTCTGAAATCACTATATAAGTCTCCTGTTCTGCTTTGTCTGTGGGAAAGTTTTATTCACAAATATGTCAAAAGCACAATGTGACATTGCGAAGGTCTGCTGAACTAAAACAGAACTTGCATATAGGTCAGCTGTTAACAGTTAGTAGTCATTGAGGTGTGATCAGAGCAGCTGTACTGAGACTGAAATAAAAAGGGAACGGTTCAGTCTGCAGGAAGTTAGGTACTAAAAAACACCTTTTGAAAAGCAAAGCAGCTTTATGACTTACATGTAAAGAGGTGAAGGGCATGACGGTCACTCTATTAGAGAATATTCTGCTATAGTAGTTTATGTACACAGTTTTGTTGTACTTTTATGAGCCATGACAATAAAGCCTATTCTATTCTATTCTATTCTATTCTATTCCACGGACAGTAGATAATATTGCACCGGAACAAAGACGCTGAGACAAACAGGGCTGAGAAAAGTAATGTGGCAAGAAGTGTAGAAGCTACTGGATAATGAAAATCTGTTAATTAAAATACTAAACCCTAAAATTTCTCTTGCAGTTTCTTGTATCAGTGTGATTTCTGTCTGTGCTGCTTGTTTACAGGATGCTGCCTTCAACAAAACCACCAGGAGTCTGCAGGAGCTTCAGCAGCAAGACCTGGGAGTCAAACCTGAATTCAGGTCAGTTCATCATGTCCCAGTTATAGACAAATTACAAATTAAATATTTTTTTATCCAAATGGCTGCACTGTAATTTTTATTTTATATTTCAATTTTTGTAACTCTGTGGTACAGGGAAGGTACATTAGTACTTTAATGTCTGATTGGTCAGATCTGTAAGAAGCTTAAAGAGTTGGCTGGATGGAGCAGAGTAGACTGGTTTTCAGTCTCATGCTAGTGCTAGTTAAAGTTTCACACTGTAGGTTTAAAAATATTTCACATGCCATTGTGGTATGTTCTACATTTAAATTTTAGGTGTGTTGACTATGTGTGTGTCTGTATATCTGCAAGTATGAGTAACTGAACCTTGTGATAAGACTTTATGTCACTCAATGTGTTGTTTCTTTCTGTAGCATGAACTTGTCTCGGGCCAAGAGAGAGCTGAGTCAGCTCAACCAGCAGACCTCCCCCCTCCTCAAACTGCTCTGCCTACGTAGAGTTGCCCTAACCGCCACCCACACCCCCAGACCCACTGGTAGGTACTGTGTGCGTTACTCAAAGGTGAAGTTTGTAAAATGTATTGTGTTTTCATTAGCTTACTGGAGCAGGTTCCCTTCTCATGCTGCCGTGTTTCTACAGAGCAGACAAACCAAACACAAGTAGCAGCTTGATCCTCGTGACTGCTTGGTCTGGTGTCCAGAAAGAATTTAAGTTATTGGCCTTATTTAAAATGTCCAGATCGTTTCAAAAGCAGTCTGAAAAACAAACCTCATTGGTTGACAAAAGATTATTTAATAAATGCTATAGCGCTATACAAGTTTGCTTATTGCCACAGTTCTTATGTGTGGTAATAATAATACTTAAAGAAGCCACAGCTGTGAATTGCCACAGTCCAGTAACAGCAGAAGTGCAATTAATACAAATACAAATTTATCTTCTTCCCTCTCGAAGTGATCTGCCAGTCAGTATCTTTGTGGCATAGATAAGGACATAATCCATCACAGGAACCATTTTGCTGCTATGTAGATTTTGTCTTTTCTTTTTAGACTTTGTGCTTTCGTCCCCCAGCATTTAACAATGTAAGATGTAACTTCGCATTCTTATGTTCTTTGGACAAAAGTATTAAAAAGGTTAACTGTTATATCTAAATTTCATCTTTAGATACAATTGTGCAGCTATAAGTTAAACTCTCATGCTGAAATCGGTCAAACAGGAAAACTTCAGCTGAGACACGTGTTGTCTGAGACCTCAAAGGAGGAAAAAAACATACATTTGTGAATCTAATAGCTTTAAATGTAGTCAGTCAAACAACATTAAATGTATGTACATCAGCATGATGCTCCTCCACACAGTCCGTAATCAGATGAGCACACAGGAAAGTACCTGCTCCGTTGGTGCATTGTCCAGTTTGTGTATTGGCTCACTTCATTGTTTGCCAGGCAGCCAGCACTGTCCTTTGGTTTGGACAGGGTGAGAGGCTGTGTGCATTCATGCCTTCGTCTTCCTTTTGTGAGTTCATTTCTTCATTCCTGTCTTCCTCTGCAGCCAGTATAGAGGCAGTATGTGCGGACGACCTGCTCTCTGTCATCCTCTACCTGCTGGTGAAGACGGAAATTCCCAACTGGTGAGCGCCGAGGGAGACTCATTGTAACACCTTTTGCCTGTGTGGCTTGTTGGGAGGAAACACAGACTGGAGTGATGCTCCTGACATTTACATACTAGGAACGATGTTTCAGTCTCTGTCATGTGCAGGAAACTAAAATAAAACTAAATCTGAACGAGAGATTGGAGACAATAAATACTATAAACCTATTAATCTCATTCATTTATTTATTTTTGTCAAGAGTTTGACACAGAAAAAATAGACAGAGAAAATCCCTCACAAACGAGGTTTATCACTCTCTTTATAGAGCACATTTCAAAACCGCAGTTTACCAGCAGGCTTCACAGACAGATAGAAATATTAATTATCTGATTTGATGATTCCAGATTTTAACAACCCAAGAAAGGACAAATGAAATAAGATATAAATAGGTGTTAATTTTATTTTATTTTTATTTTTGTCCATTCAGCTTATCCTGTGAGTTCAGGGTCGCCACAGCGTATCACTGTCCGCATGTTGAGTTGGCAGTTTTTACGCCGGATGTCCTTCCTGGTGCTAATAGAAGCATATAAATCTGTTAAAAGATTATAGATAATAAACAAATTAGGTTTATTATATAAGGCTTCAGTGAAAGAAAGAGACTCACAAAGACTGAAAAAGTCCCATTATTCTTATTGGCAGACATCCCAGGTGTGTGTGGTTAGTCTGACATGGTCTCTATCTGTTTAACCTTCAGGGACCAGACTTACTTTTTGTTTGCACAATACCGCAGAGAACAGCTGGGAAACAAAAGTTTTCTAGCAGCTCTGCATGTTGTTCTTCAGCTATGTTGTTACCTGTGTTCAGGATGGCCAACCTGAGCTACATCAAGAACTTCTGCTTCAGCCACTCCAGTAAAGATGAGCTCAGCTACTGTCTGAGCACCTTTGAGGCAGCAATGGAATACATCAACCTGGGGAAGCTGCAGGACACACACTCTGTAAGAGACCACACACAGAGAAAGGACTCTGGCCTTTCAGTGTATTATCGCAGCAGTGTGTAATGGTACTGATGGCCGTCTGATGTTTCTGTCCCGTCAGGGCTCAAGTGAGCTGAATGACAGGACAGTGTTCAAAGAGAAGATGAATTTGCTAGCTCAGAGTGCTGCCACGCCCATCCACCGACTATTTGAGGTGAGCTGCACAAACCTCGACCATAGCAACATCCCATAATCGATCAACTTGACAACAAAGATTAGACAGGATTTTTGCAGATTGTGCCGAGATTGAAGGGTCATTATAGGTCTTAATTTGCAATAAATAAGAATTTAGGTCGTGCTAACTTATTCCCATTTGTGTGGGTGTGTTGCAGCACATAGCCAATGGAAACGAGGCAGAGGTTAAACGCCTGCTGAGTGAAGGTGAGAGTGACGAAGATGTAAAGATGTGTCATCCCCTCTGTTCCTGTGACCTCTGTGACCTCCAGCTCTCTGGGTCAGTGCCCATGCACACACAAACACGTCTGTCCTGTCATTTTACGAAACCTTAATATTAACCATCAGAATATAATGCTTGACTCCCAGCAGTGACTTAAAACATCCTATACCTTTAACCTTAAAACCAAACCTCCACTTAAAGTTGGTCAAAATATCCTACCAGACATGACGTCACTGCGGCTGATTTTATATCTTCTCCAGTCAGAGGCTTATAAATGAATTGGATTTCTTATCTGCCATGTAAACATAAATGATAATCGGGGTAGGGGATCAGAGAAATCTGGTTTCTCCTGGAGTATGCTGGCTTCTCCAGGGGTAATTCTCTCCCATGTATATGTGGAACTGGGCTACTGATCAGCTTCTTACAGGAGCACATGGAGGACAAAAGGCTGCAAACAGCCAAAACAGTGTATGTGAGGGGCTGGATGTAAGGAGAGATTGTTATGTAGAACTATGTTTTTTTTCATATTTGATACAACTTTTGATCAAAGTTAACTAACGTGTGAAAAAGTGGGTTCACACCACTTAACATGTGAGTGTTTGGTAAATCCTGAAAGTTTGAACCGTAACATGAAGTGGTTCTTTTTGTCCCCACTGTGCCATCGGTGTTTTTAGAAACCTTGTGTCCTATAGATTTTTCTACACCAAATCTACTCGAGATCATTTCCCCTTTTTCTCCATTTTCTGTTGCATCACAGCTGTGAAAAGTGCGAATCAGGAACAAAAAGCTTGTTTCACTTCCCACTTACAACTAAAACCCACAAATTATTTTGGGGTATTTTGCATCCTTTTTCTTGCTAATGCTCTCCCACCATGAAATTACAAATGTGTATTTATTGACAATAATTTACTTCTTCAAACCAGTACAGAACCTGGACAGTGACCAATCAGACACAGGAGCCAAATATTCGATATCACACCCAAGAAAAACAGTTTAACTAGTTAAGAAAGATCCCTGATCCCTCACCACTGTGACTTAAATCACTTTGTTCAGTTGTTTGGCTCTATAAAGGGTTTTTTTGTCTTTCTGTTAAAGGAAGTTGAATGACCCGTCCATCGTCACGCCGTTCTCCAGAGACGACCGAGGTTACACTCCACTGCATGCAGCTGCTATCTGTGGTGAGAGGGAGCAAATGTGAGATGACGTGAGCTCTGATTTATGTGTAGAAATGAAAAACCAACCCGCGCACTTGTGTCTCAGGTCAGGCCCAGCTGATTGATGTGCTGGTGCATAAAGGAGCTCCGGTTAATGCTACAGACTATCATGCCCTCACGCCACTCCACCTGGCCTGCCAACGAGGATACCAGGGAGTCACGGTGTGCAGCGTGTGTGTGTGTGTGTGTGTACATTATACAGAACAACTTCAAATTCAGACCTGTTTCACAAGTAAAGCTAAAATTTCTGTTATTAAAATATCATGATGGAAATTAAGGGGAATTAATATCATGAAGGGAAATTTTACACATGAGACAAATCTAGTTTATTTGCACTTTGGTCCTTTGTCAAATCAAAGTGCTTTATAGAAGACAATAAAGGCTGTACTGTTAGATATAGTAGAAACACAAGAAAATATTTCAAAGAATACATTTTGAAAAAGTTTATTATATAGGAACAGAAAACATTACAACACATCTACAGTGAAGTGAGGAAGAATTGACCAGATCTCTGTAGATGTTCATAATGTTGGCGTTAGGACAAAGAACACAACGTATACGTTACTTTGGATTATTAATGGGGGAAAAATGCCATTATACTGTACAATATAAAACAAATCATTAGGAAAACCATCAAATTGAATTTGATATATTCCTCATCACATATTTGCCTCAGTCGCTTTCTTAGAGCAGAAAGTATTAGATGAATGATCAGGTTAAAAGGGGTCAGACTGGTGTTTAAAATCTTGAGATTCATCAGATGTGTGAAGAATAGGGAGCCAGTGAAGGGAAGCTAAGACCCTTAATGTGGGAAGTATTTATTTCAAACTTTCTGTCCTGTAGTTGCTGCTGCTGCACTACAAAGCAAACACAGAAGCTCAGGACAACAATGGCAACATGCCGCTGCACCTCGCCTGCATGTACGGACACGAGGATGTAAGTCACATGCTGACTTTTTATATTAGAACCATTTCTTCTGCCCCAAACATGAATTTAATGTCTTCCAAACTATTTTTCTATTGACCCTGTAAAGAGCAACTTGCCTAACTTTAACCTTCTTGATTTGGGTAGAACAGGTAAATAAATAGCATTAAACTTCACTTTGCCATTATTATAGTCAAATATCTCTCTGCTTCTGCCAGGAAAACTCCTCTAGATAATAAGAAGATTTATTTTATGTCATATCCCTCCTGTCTCCCTTGTTTTAGTTAAAGCGTCAAAAAAATAAAGAAAGGAAGGCAAATTAGTGAATATACCCTTTTAAGCAAGCCAATACATTATGTGCTGTATCTGCATCTCCTTCTTTTAGGATGACTGGAATTGGGAGTTTGATCCATTTTTAGAGGCCTGATAAGATGAAACTGTACAGTATTTCATAAAGAAATATCCAGAGGTCTTTGTGCAGCATTAAAGCGTTTTTTCTTGTTCTTTACTTTATTCAGGTTCGAAACCACAAATGATTAATTAATAAATAAAACATTTGTTGCTCACTTCCATTTCACATTACTCTATAATGAGAACTTGCATTGTTTACTAAAAACGTAACCAACCAACCTAAAATGTAATGGATATTGAAATGCTATGTGTTGTGTGTCAGTGTGTGAAGGCCCTGGTTTACTACGATGTCCAAACGTGTCGTCTGGACCTGCAGAACGATAAAGGCGACACGCCGCTGCACTTGGCAGCCCGATGGGGCTACGAGGGAATCATCCAGGTTCTGCTGGAAAACGGAGCGAGCACTGTCATCCACAACAAGAGCAAGGAGTCACCACTGCAGTGTGCACTCAACTCCAAGGTCCCTGACACCGTCTGCATTTGTTCCTCAACTTAGTTCATTTGTCTTAAACTTTTTCTTTGCTAAATTCAAAAGGAAGTTGAGTGCAGGTTTTTACTTTGCAGGGTGCTTCAGCTAAGCACCAGGTTCATCTTTAACCGGCTCTTTCAAAATAATGAAAGAAACGTACAGACATTTTAAGACATTTCCATACTCATCGGTTTGCATTAAGACCTCGGTTTGCATTATAATCTCGCACAAATTCTGTTTTAAAAGCATAATTTAAAATCAAGGATTTGGAAAGTTAACCCTTTATTGAACCTGGTGCCTCCTGAGCTTCATTCGTAAAGCTTATGTGAATAAAGCTTTAAATATTTGTATTTATTTCTTTTTCTGCTTAATGCCTTAAAACTTCTGTCATTTACAGGTGTATTTAATTTAGATTTAATCAGCAGATTACAGATTATTTAGACAAAATAAATATTTAACCTCAAAGAACAAACTCAGACTTGCAGCTCAGTATTTGACACAAAAAAACCTTGATATTAACGATCAAAAACACAGCTGTGCAACACCTAGAGTCTCATGCTGTATGTTAGGAACTGAAGACTTACACAAAGAAGATGGAAACTGGCAGTGTTTTCATGTTTCAGAGGTCTGTCGTTCAGCTAATCTCATCAGCTGACAGCCAATGTTCCTGCTGCAGACTTAACTACAGTCAGTAGCTGACTTCAAACCAGCTGCACTAATCGTCTTTTCTCGTGTGTCATGAACCAAACGTTAAAGGCACCAACTCTTCATGTATATTGTCCTTCTGCCTTTGTGTTTTAACTTGCTATAGATCCTCATGTTGTTGCAGACGAATCAGAATGGTCAACGGCGCAGCGGAGTTGATGTGAGTCTCAACTACTCTCCTGTCTAATTCTTCACCGTATTTCATTTTAACGGTGGCAGATGAGTGGAATATTGAATAATTGTATTTCAGAATCAGAACATTTCCTTAAATTTCCATAAGCAATATTAGCCTAATATGTTGAGAAATGTATTTAAAAATGCTTCAGCATTCCATACGTTTTCTGCTCTCTCTCTCTCGAATCATGTGATCTGCAGAAGGACGCCCTACCTGACGCAATGCTTACTACCATAGTTATGAACATCTAGCATTCATTCAGAAATGATGTTTGCTTCCTACAAACATATGTTTTCTGTGTACTTCTTCTCTTCCAGTCTCCCAGTCGCTCCCCTCAAGCCTCGGACTGCAGCAGCCGTCGCTCCTCCATCTCCAGCACTTCCTCCCTGGGCTCTGAGGCCAAACCAGAGGGAGAACGAGTCCGACACAGAGAGGTAAGAGACGCCACATCACACAGAGAATAGCATCCTGACAGTACCGTCCTAACTGACCTGTATTCACCACATCTGTGATAAATAAGACCATAAATTAGATCTTTGGATCATGTTTGAAGTATCGAAGACAAAGAAGCTGTGTGTTGCCACATTTTTCATGCTGACACTGTGTGTATCTGTGTGACTGACAGGTGGAGAAGCTGCTGCGTGCTGTGGCAGACGGCGATGTGGAGATGGTGAGAACACACAGTCACGCCACATTTTCTTTGCATCCTGTTGTGTAGACGACGATTCATGAGTCTAAGCACTTCTCTCTGCATATTTGGGCTTCAGGTGCGTTACCTGTTGGAGTGGAATGATGAGGAAGAGGAGGAGAATGAAGGAGAAATTCAGTCTGACGCTCTGCTCTGCCACCCGCTGTGCCAGTGTCCAAACTGTGCTCCCACTCAGAAGGTCCGACAGCTCGTCATGCAGAAACGTGACACAAGCTGCATATAGCAGTATACTGTCACATAAAACCAAATGATGACGTCGATTCGAGAGAAAGCAACATAGTCAAACACGTTTATGGGTTTATGAAAAACTTTACAATAAATATTTTCTTCTTTTAAAACATTTTGCATTTGTGCTTTAAACTGCAAACTTTGAAAGGTTAAGAAAAAAACTAAGAATAAGGATCATTGTTGGTGTGAAACAGCAACTACTTCATCCAGAATAATTGTGATGCCCCCAGTTTGGGGAACATAGGGGAACATAGGTGAACTCTTCCCCATTCCAAGCAAAACCAGCAAGACTAAGTGTTTAAGACCCAAATGGAAGCAATTTATTTACTTTGCATGTGAGCGATGCCCACAACAACAAACAGCAAAGCTCTAAGAAAAAAGACAAACAGCACACACACACCCACAGAGACAAGAGAAAAATCCCTACCAATAATAATAATGATCCATGGTAATGATCAGGTATATGGAGACCAGGAAAAGGCCAAAGCAATATAAACTGGACTTACTCCAAAAAAGTGCAAATATCAAAAAACTTTACCTGAGTAAATGCATCTCTGCCTCCTAATATGAGCACTGCTCCTAATCCTGTTTTTTCTGTGTCTTCTGCAGACGTCGATTCTGCAGGCCGGAGCTCTCGGTGTTAACAGCTGTAATGTTGACGGCTTTACGCCGCTCCACATCGCCGCGCTGCACGGCCACGCGGCCCTGGCCGCCCTGTTGATCCGCCATGGGGCCAACGTGAACGCCCGTACCACCCAGAGTGCCACGCCACTGCACCTGGCCAGCCAAAGCAGCCACATCCAGGTAGGAACAAAACATGAGTAAAGCCGCTAGGAAAGTGGTAAAATTAGGACCTGAGCTTTCAGTATTATTGTGAGAACATTCTATATTATAGGGCCAGAGGTTTATATTTTAATGTGTTTCTGCTAAAGTTGTTGATATTCCCAGAACTAATGCAGCCATGTTTTCTGCTACTGTTTATTCATAGATGCTAGTAGTAACTCTGTAGTAAATCTGTGCATTTTTTGTGTGTGACTAACAAAATCCTTTTGCTTTTAACGTATTTCTACTATTTCTAAGGTTTGATTCAGTAACTTGTAGATCCACCTTTTGCAGCAATAACTTTAAGTTTGGCTTTATCAGTCTCTCACGTCGCTGTGGGTTTTTTTAACACATTCTACTTTATAACTTTGCTTTGGTTTATCAAGGTGTGTGGGCATTGGCCTCTGCACATGTCTTCTAAGTTCCCAACACAGCATTTTAATTGGGTTTGGACTGATGAGCTCTGGACTTTGACTAGGTCATTCCAAAACCTTGATTCTTTTATTTTTCCGGAATGCTGATGTGGATTTACTGCTCTGCTTTTGATCACGACCCAGTTTGCACTAAGGTTTAGCTGTCGGAGAGACGACGTTCATGGTGTTCATGGTGGACTCAGTGAGTTCCAGGGGATCAGGTCCTGTGGCTGCAAAACAAGGTGGAGGTGTCTCATCTGTATATGGGACATTGTTCCAGCCTTGTGCTTTGTTAATTTTACACAGAAGAGGCTTTTTTCTGGGAACCTTCTAAACAAACCATACTTGTTCACTCTTCTTCTAATTGGTGTTGCTCATATTTAAACGTCTATTAGCTCTGCTAATAGTTTTATTTATTTTAGATTAAATACAGTTGTTTTTAACCCTTGCTAACAGTATTGAAAAACCTTTATGAAACGTGTCCCTGTGTGAACACAGTCATTCTTAGTGCTGTCTACAGCAGCAGCTCACACAAACACCATGTGTTACACTACCGATGAGTTTAACAGCAGCATGTTATATAGAAGTGGGTCAACAACAGCTTTGATCGTGTGTTTGTCCAACAAGGAAACGTCTTCTTCTTTTGTTCCCTGGCTCCTCTGTGGCAACAAGATGGCAATGCAAGAAAGCTTTTTTTCTCCCCCTCAAATCCAACATTCATCACTTATACATCAGGTTTCCCTAATCCCCTAACCTGATTTAGAAAACAGCCCACTGTAATCTGGTTTCTTAAATCCATGTAAACACACTGATGAAGTGTCGTGTGTAGGTGGTGAGGTTTCTGCTGGAGTGCAACGCCAAACTGAATAAGAAGGATCAGTATGGCAACACGCCTCTGATACACGCCTGTCTACGTGGAAATGTGGAGACAGCCACTATCCTGCTGCAGGTAAACGCACACAGACATATTATTATAGATATTCTTCCGTTTGTACTGATATTAAATCACTTTTAATGTGAACATGGGTGTGTGTGCAGAGTAATGCCTCCGTGAATGTAGCCAACCTTCAGGGGAACACGGCTCTGCACGAGGCAGTGAGAGGGGGACATCAGGCCGTGTTGGAGCTGCTGTTAAAGGGTGGGGCCTCACCCGGGATCAGGAACAAGAGACGGAGGACGCCCCTGGACTGCGCCTATGAACTGGGTGGAAAGGTAGCTTTACATTCACAAGCTTCAGATTAAATCCCATCAGAATAACAATATTAGCAGTGACAGTTGGAAATGTTTGCCTTTCCAGAACACTGAGATTCTGAGAGCTCTGCAGAAAGCGTCCGGACTTTCCCCCGATGCTGAGCCAATCAAACTCCTATCAGTGCCCAAAGGAGCTCTGGGTAACTCATTTCACAATTTGCTCTTCACAAAATGCCTTAAATCTTCCATAGTGCCACCTAAAGCTAATCATCCTGTCATTATCAGATGCTGCTGCAGGTACCACTGTTTAAATTCTGATCCGACCAGATTTTAAGTCATTTATAAAGTTTGAATCTCTCTTGTCGCTGCTGCAGCCTATTCATTTGTGCAGCGTTTGAGGCTGCAGGATCAGTCCAACAGCAGGCGGCAGGCTCAGTGCATCAGCAGGTAGACGCTCATAAAGCTCCGCATTGTCAGATAAAGCTAAAAGGAGAAAGATTTGAGTTGTCATCTTAATTTAGCTTCGTGTGCTTTGATTCAGGATTCAGCAGATGAAAAAAGGTTCCTCTGGGCCTTCTGCCAGAAGTTTACCAGCACCAAACCAGGTACCCTGTGCAAAATCTTAATGTCCCAATGCTTTTCAGAAACACTAGAAATGACATTTGTTAGACCTACAATTTAGTCTAATTGAAATATCTCCATAACTGTTGGATGGATTCCAGACACAGAGGGGGTCTTTTAATGGTTGGGGTGATCTCGTGACTGGTTTACCAGCGTTCACTCAATCACATTTCGCAGAGCTTTAAAAAACTTAAATTAACTTCATCATTGTCTCCTTTATTTGCAGGTGAACCCAGATAGGTGGAGGTTGAGACGAGGGGAGACAGTGGAGGCCTGCAGCCCCTCAGGAAACCTTGAAGCTGGGCCCAGGATGAGAGAGCGGCCCCTGGGTCGCTGTCACACCCTCGACTCTGGAGCAGACACATCAGAGCAACTGGAGTCTACGCACCCTGCAGACACAAGTGAATTCCCACCAAAAGAGAGCAATGAGATGGACACACATGCTGAGGCAACTGACGACACCCCCGCATCCTCATCAGGTGTTCAGATGGCCGCTGATTCAGATGATACGCACTCCATTGATGACTCAAACTCTACGGGTTGCGAATGGTCACCGTCCCCACCTTCGTCGTCACACGCTGACGATTCCTTTGAACCCCCTCACACACACTCTAACATCTCTGCTTCACATCAGTCCAATGAGCTGACTGACAGCAACCACCAAAGTCTCCTGCCCGTGAACGCAGCAGCAGAGGAGTTGGCTGACAATCGGTCCTCACTGTCACGGAGCAAAGATGGAAACTCCAATCCCACACTCCTCCCTGAGCTCCACTCCTCCGTCCAGACAGGTGGAGACGATCAGCGAGACGCCAACCAAACAGCAGGAACAAGTAGAGTGTAATCGGTGAGGTTGGAATGGACACCTTGTTGGGAGTTGTGCAGAGCAACTGTACACAGCCTGGATGTGATGGAGAACTTACTCAACAAACTAACAGCTCCGTGTAAGATAGAACTAAATGTATAGCAATAGGAAAGCAAGTCACCTGTAAACAGACTGGATGCTCTGCACCATTCAACTGACATCCATCAGCTGCTGTCTGGAGCTCAAACTTTACTTTCCAAACTCTTCACTTGCAGACAATGACCCATATTACAAAACACATTCACTTGCTTAGCTATAGTGGTACTTAGTCATGCAGATTGGTTTTATTAGTTCAGGTTTTGGGATATTTCCCATTCGTCCCCACTGTGAATGCACTTACGTTTGTGGTGTTCATAGCTTTGAAAAGTTCATTTAAATCACAGCAACAAAACAAAATTATAACTTGTAGATTCAGCAAAGAAGGGGACTTTAGTACGGTGGGAATGTTTTTTCAGGTACAGGTGAGACCCCAAAGTCCAGTGTGAGTTACAGATCAGTGAATTTTAAGTTTTACCAGCCACAAAAACACTGCACAGATGCTCTTGATGGTAGGTGAAGGTTGTCAAAACTCCAATAATGTGAAGAGTAGATTACAATAATGTAAACAGTAGATTAGTAGAGAACAGTTCACCTTACAAAGAAATCTATCAGGACTGTGTCTGTGTGTATCAGGACTGCTGCTAGAATATCCACAAATCCTAGTGAAAGCCAGTCATGGACCGTTTCTTTCCAAAAACACTGAATACAAAGGGAGCAAGAGATGATGTTTTTATTGTTTGGTTGTTTCATTGCTGTGAGCAACATGGACTAAATCCAGTTTTCCTCCTTTCTGGTGAACATGAGGGCAGAAACCTGAAGCTGAAACCATCAATACTGTAGCTGTCTGGCAAAGTCTGGTGTTTCCCTACATCTTTGTTGTTGTCTTCACGTGAAATCCCATAAAAAGACTAAAAGAATCTATTCATCTTAGCATCTGTGAGTCCATAACCTGGTTTAGCTCATTTAGCTGAATCACAGAGAGCTGCTGCTGTTCCAAAACTATTAAAAACCCATTGGTGAGTTGTTGTGCTGTTTCCACCTCACAGAAAGTGTGAAAGTGGGGATGCTTTTTATCCAATATCACAGCTTCAAACACTGTTTTACTTGTGAAAATCTGTTCCATAGACTATAAACAGTGGTACTGACATCACATTTTTCTTGTGGAAGAATCACGTCACCTGGTGCAGCTCTGCAGCTTCATGTGTTTTTAACAGCTATGAAACAACAATGGGGCTCTATTGCTCTGGATTTACCGATGTTACAGTGAATAGATGCAATTCATTGTTGGTTTTAGTTTTTTCAGGGCCTTAATAACAAAAGATCACCCGTCGTCCTTTCTGCTGAGAAACGTTTTTCTACTTTAGGCAAACTCGTTTGATTAACACACAGAAACACAGAAATCCCTCCTTGATACTTCTGGTATTGTGAAACCCAACACAACTGATGAAGATTCCACATAAGTTAGATTCAGAGTCCTCCCACCAGCTTTTTGGGACTTAAAACAGCATCTTTTATCTGCAAGTAACATTTTTATTCTCTTAAATTGTTCTTAAGCCAGCAGATCATCATTTATCAAGTTCATTACGGATCATTCAAACCTGCAGCCTCACTCTTTATTACTTTATTACTTTACTGCTTAACAGTTGTGTTCCAAGCATGTTTAAATTAAAATCAGATGAGCATATGAAGAAAACTTCACACGTGTTGGATGTTGTTGGATGTAATGAAGAATACATCCTGTAGCTGTGGTATTTCTACATTAGTCTCCTCTCTGGTCTGAAAACAGTATCAGCTGGTCCTTCTGTCTCCTCCTCTTCTTTGAAGTCAAAGCACTTTCTTTTACAAAAAGGGATGTAAATCACATTTTAGTTTCATACTTGGTTTGTTTGTGGCTTTAGTTTAAGCCACTAGACTGTAGCTCTGATCTGAGCACCAGACTTGATTTAAAGAACATTTTTTGTGTGGGGGGGGGGGGTTGGACCCTATTATACCATCACAGTCCTCCACTTATTGTTTTTACAGAATTTTATTTATGGCCTCTGGTGGATGTGTGTTCAAAGAGGTCCGGCTTTTCCTGAATCTGTGTTCTCTACAGAGACAGAGTGTGTTAAAGGATCACTCTTCTGGTTTAGTGTGTTTTTCATGTTTTACAAAATGGTGACATCCTTTTTTAGGCCCGTTTCCTTCCTTTCAGCCCCTTTTGAGTTAATTTCAATGAAAATTAAGTCAGAGCCATGAAACTTGCTGCTTATTGATTATCTATTACAGACACTGTTTAGTAACCTTCATTATTTGTTGTAAGAGTTAACTTGTTGCTGCATTATAGTTTAAGAACCAGTTATATTTTTTAACCACTTGTACTGTGTTCTGACAAAGACAGTAGTTATTGAGTAAATGAAAACACCTAAAACCACCAGATTGGTCCTTTAACAATAGAAGATTGAATAGAAGTTGATTGTATTTAAAACAACTATATGCAGTACTGTATTAATCATTGCCATCAGTGTTTACTGATCACTTCATGATTTCAGACATCTAATGTTTGGGTGAAGCTTCACTTTAAACTGACCTTGAAACCTGTTTGACTTAGATTCAGTTAGTTTCTCTTGCTGTTAGCCTGCTGTGTGTTTCTCCTCTGATATGTCTTTCACCTCATTCACACGCACACAACCATTCACTGCTGCTCAGCAAAGCGGCTTTGTTTCACTGTAGCTAATTTAAGATGGAAGTATGTCAAGCCTAATTAAGTCTTAATTATTTTTGTACCACTTTTTTATTCCCAGGTTTGAGTGTTTAATGACGCTGAAGGGAATGTGCCTTATTTAATTCATGCCTAAGTAGCCATAAATAAACATATGGGTTAAACTAATTATGTTTTTATCACATAATTGTTTTTTTTAATTCATCTTTTTTTATAGAGCCTATAATGCACATTTCACAATTAAATTCAACTGCACAACAATGTTTTTGCAGATTTTTATACACATTTCTGTTAATTCATCAGTCTATTATATTGCTCTTTTAATATTTTGCTAATTTAAACCTACAAGTCTTTTAGCAAGTCCAAATGTGACACAGAAAGAAGCTTGGGTGTCACAAGACTATTTTTACTAGCAGGTTACAAATAGGTTACAGGTTACAGCAGAGTTTTTAAAATCACAAATCCCATTAACTTTCTCAGCAGACAAAAGATGCTCAGTTATTGAAGAGATTTAGTCAATGTTTACAATTTTTAAGACTTCTCATCCATGTTTGATCAGAAGCTGAGCTTCATAGTTCACTCTTGGCTCCAGAGTCAAAAAAAAAAGAATTTCATTACAAGGCTCATCTTTTCTTAATGTTATGTAATTTTTTTTTTTAATGCAGGGGGGTCAAGAGCTGTAAAGTACTGTAAACTTTCAGAAAGGTTAGGATGGTAAATCCCTAGTATTTAAGTGAAATATTAGCATTGATACAAAAACCAAGAGTAACAATCTAACAATAAATGTTATATTGAAATATTATTTAACAAATTGATCATTATATTACCTTATAGATTAGCTCTATGAGAGATATTGTGTATAGTACAATTTTATTAAAACATAATGGATTAGAGTTTTTTTAATGAATCTAAAAATGCTGTACAAAAACGAAACGATAAAAGCAACAGTGTTTGAATATAAAGGTTATGATAAATGTAGCTTTTCTGGACTTTTCTGTTTTCTTGGGGCAGAATGTAATAACAGACTGGCTAAATGAATAGACATGGAAGAAATGCTGTAGAAATACATATGGAGAAATTTAAATCTGTAAATGATTGGAGAAAAAAGAATACAGAAATGTCTCTTTTTAAAAAAAAAAAAAATAAGGTATCATAAAAAGATTTTTGACGTAATTTATCGTCGTGCCACTTTTGGCCCCGTTACAGGGGAACACTTCCTCCCAAACAAACGGGACAGAGTGGAACAAGGAAGGAAGGAAAGAAATGGAGTAAGGACACTAAACAGAAATCCCAAAGAGTTTTATGATAAATCCTCTGACCTGAAGCTCATCCCTGACGGTGAGTTAACTTTCTGGATAAAATAACACAGTCTCGTGTCCGTCAGCCTCCCGGAGCTAACTGGATTAGCCACCTGTTAGCTAGCGTTAGCTTGTGTTAGCTCTGGTAGCTAAACATTACTGTGTGACGTCTTCGCTACTTTCGGTGTGTGAAAATGTGGCCGCTCAGTTTTTAAAAAGGTTTGGACCGTTTACCCTCAGGCGGCTAAACCAGTTTGCGGGTCGCTTTAAATGTTTGTCACGGTAAATTCACTTAATGGGTTTTCATTAGCTAAACGTTCTAAAGGTCCAGCAGTGGAACGTAACGTTAGCGTTACTCTCACGGTGGAAGTAGACTTCCGGACTTACGTGCTTCTTCACACTCCGCTACGTTTTGTCCGGCACGTGCTGTTGGATGATTCATTTTGTGTCCTGCACGTTACAGAAAAGCCTTTTCCAGCAGATTAGCGTCAGAGCCTCCGTTTCTGCCTTTATTTGTGAACATTCTGAAAAATCCGCAAATTAACCGCTTGTGTTTTCTATGATCATTTCATGTAGAGAATGGCGTGGAATATGTTTTTCAGGTCTGTCCATAGAGATTTGCCATAGTTATTTCTCACAATTGAGGTTATAGCAGCAATAAGTGCAAAAATAATAAATAGTGTATTATTGATGTTGCATCACGCTTGGTTTACAGTATATTTATTTTCATTCTCTGTATATATGTTATAAATATTTTTATATAATTGTATATTAAAAAAACCTATGTATGTTTACATCTGTACCTGTGCAAACATCAAATAAAGAACTTCACCTACAGTTGTCAAACAATTTTAATGTAATATAATTTTATGGAGCAGAAGCATAAAATGAAATAAATTAGAATAGCTCATATGCAAATTTGTGCTTGATTGATCCCGCGTGCTTCTCTAAACGTAGACAGATCATTTTCACTTTCTTGAACAGTGAAAGAGAGGGAAGCTTTTCTGATCTAGAGCTCAGAAGGGTTTGACTTCATGTCTGTACATTAACAGGTAAATTCTCTCTGCTGTCTACAGGGATGTGGCCCAGAAAATACAATTGTCTCCATGGATCAGCTAGAAAAGAGGGGATAATGTCATAAAGTACAGGCACTTTAGAGTAAGTAACTATCCTACTGAGTCAAACCTAACAATCATTCACGCTGGACTTTCCTGGGTCTCCTCATACAAAGCCAATGTTCTTTTGACACTTGTATGAAAAGTGTATCATCAAAAAGTCTCATGTTTCATAGTCATTAGATGCAGCCCTGATCTGCTTTAGCACAAAAACTCAGTTATTGGCAGGTGATATTCCAAAGGTGTAAATGGACTTGGCTTTGAATACCTACAGCAGGGTCTACAAATCTGAGCAGACATCGAATTTTTATGTGAACCTGTGAATAATCTAGAATCTAAAGATTGCCAGAGAAGATGTGCTGACGTGTAAACATGACGTCTTTGTAGATCACAAATCAAACTGAAACTAATTACAGTTGTTGGACATGTTAACTCAAAGCTCAGACCTTGATGAGCTCAAATCCAGATGACTCTCAGGTGGATTTGATCAACTCATCCGAGCCTCAATCGGTCGCTTGTTAGAAATACGGCTGTGCTTCAGGTTTCCAGAGCATTACTGAGTAGCATAAGTAAATAGTTGAGTGTTAGTCTCTAAAGTTCTTCTCAGGATGCTCTTGAGGAGGCTGCTTGACCTCTGAGGTGTCTTCTAGACACAGATTACCCGTGTGACTTCGCCGGCATGTCCTACTTTGTCCCCCACCATCAGGGCAGGATGTTCTCAGGCCACCGTCTGAGGGACGTGGAGCAGCCGTGCCCACTGGCCGATGGAGAAGAGGAGGCAGTGGAGAGGGTTTCACACAGTGAGGCTCAGCAGCTCTGGCTTATCAAGGACTGCTGTGGAATGGTGTGTGCCTTCATCACCTGGTCCCTGGTCTTCTTCGCTGACTTCGTGGTCATCTTCGTCATGCTGCTGCCCTCCAGGAGTTTCTGGTATGCCGTCATCAACGGGGTGGCATTCAACAGCCTGGCCATTCTGGCGCTGGCCTCCCACCTTCGCACCATGCTGACCGACCCGGTGAGGAGGCTGATCGAACGGGCTGAGTGTTGTGTTGTGTTGCGTTCTCTCTCCTTCCTTGGAGTCTGAGCTTCTCATTCGTCTCCTCAGGGAGCCGTTCCCAAAGGAAACGCCACTAAAGAGTACATGGAGAGTCTGCAGCTAAAGCCAGGCGCAGTCATCTACAAATGCCCAAAATGCTGTAGCATCAAACCTGAGAGGGCCCATCACTGCAGGTCAGAGGCTTCACAACACTGCAAATGTCATTTGGTTCCTCATTGAAACCTGGATGCATTAGAGCATCATCATTAAAGTATTTTTCTTCTTCTTCAGTATCTGTAAGCGCTGCATACGCAAGATGGACCACCACTGTCCCTGGGTAAACAACTGTGTTGGGGAGAAAAACCAGCGATTCTTTGTCCTCTTTACTGTAAGTTTATTGATGTTTGTATAGTCATTTTCACAGAGATGAGAATTGTCAGGACATAAATGACACACGTTCAGGTAGACAGTGTTTTATCTTTCAGAGATTTTCGAATCATCTCTCCGATTACAAGCAAACAATAGCAATGAGTGGAAAGCTGGCGATAGATCGTCATTATTTAATATTCATCATTTTCTTTTCATTTCACAACTCTCTTAAACTATTGGAGCCCAGTGATACGTCTCTGTCCGAAGATACAACATAGGTGACAGGTGTGTGTGAGTAGACTGATGTTAGTAGTATTTGTATAAATAGTTCCACGAGTGTGTAGCTTAGCCAGCGCACTATAGTTTACTGCTTCACAGTTGTTGCTTGTCAGAGTGAAACATGTATATACTGTATAGTCATGTGCAAAAGTTGGTATCCTCTAATTGGGAAATGGAAGAAAAGAGTAAAACCTTTTTTTTGTTTTTTTTTTACATCAAACATTTTATTGAATGTTTCTTTATCAGAATTTTTTTAAGGCGATGCAAACTTTTGCACTAATTAAATTTTCATTCATGCATTAAAAAAAAGAACATTTGTAGTAGTTGGTTGTGCAATAAAGCACCACAGTAGTGAAGTGTTTAGCGCAGACACCTCGAAGAAGAAGAAGACAAACATGCATGTTACGTTATTTGGTGACTCTAAGAACAGCTGCCTGTTGGACACACACCACCTATTGCCCTGTGATTTTATTCAAAGTGACAGACAGTAGCAGACACTAGGGACAACTTAGAAGTTCAGTGTCTTGCCCAGGGACCCTGCGACATAAAGCCAGGAGGACCAGGAATTGAACCTGTGGTGTGGGACGAGTGCTCTACCAACTGAGCTACATCTGTCCCCAGGATGCAAACTTTTACATTTTACAATCGGCTAGTACAAGTGTTCTTTTATCATCAGAAGTAACAAAAATGAAATAAAAACAACTTTCTGTTGAAGAAACATTTTTATAGCTAATTATGCTTCAGATATTAATGAAAATCTTTGCTTTACTCTTTTTGCCATTTCAAATTGAGGGGGAACATGGCTGCATAAAGGTACAGTATAGTGCTGCTTTTGTCACCAACACAGCTACAAACTGCATCACAGCAGGACGTTTGCTAGTTACACAGAGAATGAACATTAGCCTAAAACTATGCAACGAAAATGAGTTGAAATACAAATGAAAAGATGCAGAAACTGTAACTCATAATTCCATAACTTCCCTCTTTTTATCATGTAAACATTCTGTCCTCGTACGTGGCTCCTATTTGGCACCACGTCAGGCTGAGATGTGTATTTGACAGTTCTGTTAGACCCCTCAGACCCTAAGAGGTCACAATAAAAAGGTGTGGGACATTTTCAATTTGTCCACAGATGTACATCGCTGTAATCTCTGGACACGCTCTGGCTCTGTGTGGATACCAGTTCATCACCTGCGTCCAAGTCCAGTGGAATGGTGAGTCCACGTCTCCAGGTGGTAGTAGGAGGGATGTTAGTACCAGCCAGCAGTTGTTTGCAGTCAAACTGTTGTGTGTTGTTCAGAGTGCAGTGATTTCTCTCCTCCGGTTACAATGATGCTGATGATCTTCCTCTGCATGGAAGGCCTCCTCTTCCTCACCTTCACAGCCGTCATGTTCAGCACTCAGCTTCACTCCATCTGCAATGATGAGACAGTGAGGACACAACTTTTATCTTATGTTTACACATTTGCAGTTTAGTTGGAGCATGATGATGCTGGTAAATGTGTAATAAAGGTCACTGACCTCAAATATGAAGACAGAAGAAACTATAGAGGTGCAGGTGTTTTTGTAACTGGGTTGTGTTTGTGCGTTTGTTAGGTGATCGAGCGCATGAAGAACGAGAAGCCGACTTGGGAGCGTCAGACTCGCTGGGCAGGGCTGAGGTCCGTGTTCGGGGGGCCGCCATCTCTGCTCTGGATGAGCCCCTTCGCCGGACTCAAACTGCCAAACTTTTTCCCCAAACGCACCTGGAGGGGTGGGGTGGAGTTCTCCGTCTGAGGAGCCGGACTTGAAACAAACTAGAGTTGGGGCAGTGGAGCTGCAGAGAGTCACGTTGGGTCGACATGGAGACAGATCATTTCCATCTCTAATGTTTGACCTCTGACCGTCCTGTAGAGAGGAGCAAAAAAACATTCCTACCTGGGATTTGGGATGTTGCAGCTGCAACAAACGTTTTTACCAGTTTCCTGTGAATTCTGCAGATCCTTCCATCTAAATCCTCATAAAACATTACAATCGTCACAATTTGTTTTTGGAGAAGCTGCACCAATCACAGAAATGTCAGAAATCCCTGAGGGACTGAATAAATATCAGTAGGTTGGTGTTGCAGGAAAATGTGGAAAGCGTCTTAGTATTTGTCCTGTGTGGATGTTTTTTTTTTTTCTATTTGCACATTAAGGTTCTGGATCTTCTTATAGGAGGAGCTGAACCAAAGATCCAAAGATTTGAGTTGATATGATCTGCACTCTGAAATATTGGTGTAATATGAAAAAGATTCTTTTCTAAATGTATTAATTTCAAATAATTCCTAAAAATCATGCAGAAACACTCCATGGTTTCTACCACTACATAAACGCTATCTTGTGCTTTTTTTTTGTTGTTGTATGCATCAACCTTCTCAATAAATTAGACACTCAGATGTTTCCCGACATTTCCACCTTTTTCCTTTAAACCACATTTTCGTTCTAATTTTAAGAAATTAAAGTCACATTGGCTTTTTGCTCTGGACTGTTGTTAAGGTAAATACACATTGAACTTCAGGCAAAATATTTGTTTGTACTCTTATCTTATAGCATGATTCCTTTATTCAAAAGAATGTTTGGCTTTATACATGTCAGAAAATGATATTTCTTTTAAGTGCATCTGTCAGTTTGTCCAACTTCAGTTCTGTCATTCACGGCCCACAGAGGATTGATGCTGACTTCATTGAAGCTTCACCATCAGGTTCGGATTTGTGTTAATAACTGTCTCAGCAACTATGTGAGACATTGCTATGTTATGTTGTTCACGTGTAAACTTTTTGAAAATGTTTTTATTGTCACTTTAAAAAGACAATTTATGCAAATGTACAATTACAAACAGAATAGCAGCACTTTTTAATATAACAACCTCCAAAACAAACTAACCACCCGTAAAGGTTTCTTAAAGTTTTTCATGTTTTGAGATTATAAAATGATCGAGCATCATATTTAACAGAACTTACAGCTTCTTTTAGTGTTTAATGCTGCTTCTTTAAGCTGCTCACTTTTCTTCACTGGTCATTTTAAGACATTAATAATTCTCAGCTTTTAAATATGTTCTTAATTTTCTCCCAGCACTGAAACGATTGCAGTAACTGTATATGTAAAATTTCAAATATGTAGGTTCCCAAATTATTATTTTTTTCCTAATGTACTTGTTGATCCTGTTACTCAAGCTCCTGTTAAACATTCATGGTTCTCAGAGGATGAGTCCTGATGATTTTCATAATCCTCAACAACTGCTGGTTGAATTGCTATGACATGTTCGTGCTCCCCTGAGGATGAACTGCACTCATGGTGATTATCTTTGACTGGATGTTGATGGCTTTCCATTTAGTGAAAAAAAGAAAAAGAAAACTGATGTGGGGGGAGGGTGAGGGGATTTCATTTCCTCTCTAACATCAGGATTATGAAAAAATGTTGCACAGACGTGAAAAGCCCCTCATCCCTCTTTTATCCTGCTCCCAGTCTGTTTGTTGTGTCATTTTTTGTTTCTTTTATCTTATCTTTATATCATATCTTCTGATAGTAATCGTCTGTGTCCTTGTAGTTGTGCAAACCCGAAATAATTTTCTTTTCATGCAGAGGTTGTGGTTCTGTTGAGTCCCCTGACCTTTTGGCCTCTCGCGCTCCTGGATTTGCTACATGCTGATGCATTTGGGTAAAAGCACAGAGCAAACTTTCAACAGTGTAGAAGTATTTGTGCAGTCACCACTTTCCTTTACAACTAAAACATATTTCCGTTGTTTGAAGCTCCTCTGTTCGGCTCGGTTTCATGCTCACCCTTTACTTCCTTTCAGTCCCTCTGCAGGGTGGTAAGTTGTTTCTCTGAACCAGCGCTGATGCCACCTGTGAAGCGAGGCCACTTTTCCCACTGATGGCGGCACCAGGTTGGAGTCAGTTAATCATTTCCCATCTCCACACTGCTGCACACACCGTTCACTTAGGGGAGAAGCCCACACGTTTATCCGACATGCTGTTCAGGACGCCTTTGTTGTTGCTTCCCTTTGTATTTTGGGGTCCAGTTCAGGGTGGGCCCATGATAAACCCCCACCCCAATATAACGGACCAGGAGCTGTTTTGGGGAGCCGACCAGTACGACTTCTCCGTGGTGCTTCGTGCTACTGGGATGGAATGTTTCTGGCACTTTGCTCATCGCGGAGAGAATTTCTACCTGAGCTTCATGGTAAGACGAAACGCCACCGTTTATATTTTAATTATTCAAATAATAATTGACAGACTTTAGCTGCAGTGGATTAAGGTTTAGTGGTTTCTGAGTGAGGCTCACCCTTCTAACCAATCAGATTTCTACTTGATTAGAAATCTGCAGCTTCTCATTTCTTGTAATTTGATACTGACTACTGCCTGAAGGCAGAGCAGAAAGAAGAGGAGCAGAGTGGATTTATTAGCTATTGTGAGTTGAATATAGTAGCTTTAATATGAAATTAACACGCATACATATTTACATGAAGTCAATGAAAAAATATTTGTTATTCCAATCAAATCTACAGTTTTTTACAGTGTAGTGATTAGTGAACTCTGTCTGTCTGTCCGTCTTTCTTTGTGTCTCTCTTTGTCTCTGTGCCTATCTGTCTGTCTGTCTGTCCTTTCTCTGTCTGTCTCACTGTCTATCTGGCTGTTTCTCTGACTCTGACTCTGTATCTTTGTCTCTCTCTGTCTGTAGGTCCAGTGGGTGACAGGAATCGGCCATGACAGACACCTGTCTGTCACCGTCAATGCTCCCAGTGATCTGTTGGTGTCCACTGTTAATGATGCTAAGGGACAGATCAACTTCGAGGCTGAGGAAACTGGTACAGTAGCTCTGTCTGTCTGTCTGTCCGTCCGTCCATCCGCCACGAACTTCTTTACTTTTGTTTTGCTGGTTATTGAGGATAAAGCTGGGGTTTAAATAAAGTTACTTAATTTACCTTATTGATTAATGAGCACAATTTTGAGGTATTTCTACTAATATTTTAATTTTCTGCCACTTTATAATTTACTTTTATTTTATTACATTTCAGAGGCAACCGACTTTTACTTCACCACATTTATTCGATAAACATAGTTACTTTTTAAAATCAGATTATAAAACAAAATACAGTACAATGATATGAGCTAACATTATAACCAACTCTACACTCTAATGTAATCCAATACACTGGCTCTGCCAAGAATGTGGAGATATATATATATATATATATATATATATATATAAATTTTTTTTTTTTTTTTGCAGTGTGTATAACTTGCAGGGTTGTTTTATTTTCCCTTCTACCTTGTCTTTATTATTTTTTATGTTTCCTTTGCACCTGATTAAAATTTTAAGAAGCCAGTAGAGACTTTATTCTAATAACAATTAAATATTTATACAAAGGTCATCAAAACCTTTTTTTTTATTTTTTTATTTGTATGTTGTGTCTCATTTGTTGTTTGTCCAGGTTTTTATCAGATGTGTTTCAACAACTTCCACAACCACTTCGGCACCATGCAGATCTTCATCAGCTTCGGCGTTTACTACGACGGCTACCAGGACCCCATCGAGAGAAAAGAGGAAGAGAAGAAGAAGAAAGAGGAAGTCAGCAAAGATCTGAACAACACGCTGAGCATCATAGAGGTTCACACACGTTTGTCAAATTACAATCGTATTAGCTCCAGAAATAGTAACATTCAGCAACATTCATCAGTGAATGTTATTCTTGGATTATCTTATAACCTCTGACGTTGCTGTTGGTGGACGACCCACGTTACCTTCTGATCATCAAGACTTTATTGATCTCTGGTGTGAAATCTAGAAGCTTGTGTTAGCAGTGTTAAAAAACACATTAGTGCATCAATGAAATAATTATAGTGATCGGAAAAAGCGCTGTATAAGCACAGAACATTTACTGTTCAATTGGGCATCAAACCACTGACCCCACAATTGATGGACAACCCACTGTACTTTCTTATCAACAGCTGCTCGGTTTAGGTTAAATGTATTTGGTCCTGTTTGTTCTGTTGTTCCAGGAGGCAACTCACAAAGTGGAAAAGCACGTCTTCCACATGTTCCGTTACTACAACTTCGGCCGCATGAGGAAAAGCGCCGACTACTTCCTGCTGCTGTCCAACTCGCAGTACATCACCTGGTGGTCGATGGCCCTCAGCCTCCTTATCGTCACCTCTGGGTTTCTGCAGCTCGTCTTCCTCAAACGACTCTTCATCAGCAAGAGCGTGACAGAGGGTGAGAGACCACGCTGCTGACAGGCGCAGCCGTTTACAGTCAGAAAGAAACTGACACCAAAAGTCGGAATCCAGTAAACTGCTGAATCTGTGTGGGTCTTTCTGTTACTGTATCTGTGTACTTGCATTTCTTAACAAACTATAATTAAACTTCACTGTCATATGACGAAGTAAGCAGTTTGTCATATTTTCTTTAGACCATTGTAGCAGCCAGCAGGCATTAGGTCACCACACAAAGTTGTGGATCACGCTGTAGCTGAACATGTTCCACAGGGTCCTGTGTTTGAGTCCAGCTGACGGATGTTTATCCTGCATCACATTTCAGTATCATGCATTGTTTTCTGTGCTATTTGACACTTGATTGTTGATGAGTTTGTGTTTCTGTGTGGTGATGCTTTCTGAAGAATTCAGATGACACTGTTATGTTTTCTAAACCTGCTGCACTGTCAGACTCTTTTTTTTATATATATATACACAGCTAAACGTGGTTAAGTCTTGTATTTTCTTAATTTGGATGTTTTCCTGACACTGAAATCACTAAAAACCTTTCTGAGCTCACTCATTATTCAAGTTTAGAACAAGGATAAAGAATATTTAAGTACAGACAGAGCTAAACATTCATTTTGGTGGCTGTCAGACAAAAAAAGCTAAATACAAAACACTCACTGAATTTGAACCCAAAGTCTTTCTTGAGAAATTTGAGCCAAACAAACAAAGAACTTGTGAAAACCCTGCATTTTTGGTCTTTGCTTTGCATAAATGCAGTGAACGAGTGAGTCCAGTTACAGTGGCTTGTTATCCAGCGTACAGCATCGTGACTGAACGTTTGTCGACCTGGTTAATAATTGTCCTTGAGTTGATATCTGACAATCCCCAGAAGAAAGCAGCAGGTCCTTCACGTCCTCCTCGGTGAATGCTGACCGCAGCCATGCTGCTTAACGCTCTGCTCATAGTGCTGAGCTCTCACTGTGCGTGGGCCAGGAAGTCGGAGCCTTCCCTCGGTGAGGGGGGCGCCGGTTTGTTTAGGGGATCCGACAAATATGACTTTGCCATCGTGGTTCCTGCTGCAGGGATGGAGTGTTTCTGGCACTTTGCCCATCAGAGCGGGAGCTTCTACCTGACATACATGGTGAGAGCTTTTACCGTTTCGTGTGGTCAGCAAAGACAAATGATATTAGTATATAATATTTAATTTTTATGTGCTGTCATAAAATGAATGCACAGCACAGAATGTGTCTGTGCCTTTGTGCTTTTTGTCCTCAGGCTTATCACACCAACTTTCAAGGTGATTCAGTTTGACGTCTGCTCATGTGATACCAGCTACCAGTGTTATTGTAATAGGTTTTCTACATCCTGCAGAAACAAAGATCTGTGCAGCGTCTTTAACAGGGCGTGTGGTTTGTCATTGTCGTGTGAGAGTGTGTCATAGTGTCTGTCCGTGCTGTGAGCACAGGTGCAGTGGGTGACCGGGATGGCCAACGACCCCCGGCTCTTTGTGACAGTCAGCTCACCACAGGGCTCCCTCATGGGTTCAAAGAACGAAGCCGTTGGTCAAATACATTTCCAGACTGAGATGACAGGTAGATCGTCAGAAATACTACAGTCTCTGTCACTGTACAGAGAAAAAACATGTACTAACTGCAGTTTCCTCCCAACAGGTTTTTACCGAATGTGTCTTGGGAACCACAACAACAGGTTTGGAGGCATCAGGGTCTTTCTGAACTTCGGTGTAATCTATGAAGGTTTCGAAGAGTCCAAGAGACAGATGCAGGAGGAGGACAAAGTCTTCAACAGCACTGTGGCTGGTATTGAGGTATGAGTCTGTTGAGTGAGGGGGCTACAGCTCCCACCAAAAGATACTCATTTATTCAACTCAACACTGTTTATCACCATTTTACTGGAACCATCAGCATCAATATTTGTCACAGAGAAGAAGTTTTCCTTCGGTTTAATGCGTTAATTAGGAACCCGTCTATTTAAAATACATACTGTGAAGCTGTTGGGCAGCACCGGGGAGAGAGGCCACCTACCGATCGTAGGGTCGGCCGTTCGCACTCGGTCGCTCAATCCCCAAACTGCTCATCCCCAGCAGTTTCCTTGTGCCAAATCTTACCGCGGAAGCTGTAAGTTGGTGCAGCAGGTTGGAACTTTTCTACAGCTGGAAAACACATTTTATCTTCAGTAGATAAAATATGTTTCAAATCCAGTTTTTATACAAACAGTGAGCTGATACTTTTCGGTTTTGGTTAAATTTTTTTTATGTAAAGGTCAGATTTAGCCAAAGGGGAGAAGTCGCCATTTGTCTATCAGTGATGGGTTCACACAGAAAAGTGCAAGTTTCCCAGTAGATGTCAGCATTTTTCTGATGGATGATGTGCAAAAAGCCCATTTGACACACACACACACTCACACACACGGACTTAAGTGTGCAACAAGCGAAGGCGTCTCCGTACGTTGAAAACGGGATCTTAACCTGATAAATGCGCCCTGTGTGTTTTAGGAGAGCGTGCAGAGGCTCCAGAATCAGATCTTCCACGTGTGGCGTCATTACAACTTCGCTCGCATGAGGAAAGGTAAAGATCATCACCTTCTCCTGTCCAACCTCAACTACGTTAACTGGTGGTCAGCGACTCAAAGCCTCCTCATTGTCCTGTCCGGATACCTGCAGCTCCTCGTCCTCAAGAGACTTTTCCACAGAGACTCAAGCCGTCCGAGATGCTGAGAACAAATCCTGCATATTAACGTCAAACTAAATATCAAACAAGTCTGTGCTTTAATCTACATACTGTAAGTACACAGCCTTTGTACAATACATGTACTGTAGTTATCACTAAGTAAAGTTCCCTGTAACTTTCATTTGCAGTGATGTTTACATTCAACAATTTAATTCACATGAAACACAATCCAGACATAAACATTAGATCCACAAGATACCAGAAGAATTAAAGCTGTAAACCAGAACCAACCAGTCCAGTTGCAGTTTACCTTCATCTAGGTCCAGAATCATTCTAATCAGTTCCTCTTTGAGTCCCAGGGGACGTTTGTACATGAGAATGGGACAGACAGACAACTGGAAAACGTCTTGCTTCAGCCGCAGGTGTCACCGGTGGTATTTATGCAGGAGAACTGACTCTGTGAAGCGCAACACGTAACACTGTAACGAATGCAGCAGTTGATTCCTGAGATCTTCTTTCAGTGTCTTCAGGATGAGTAGGATGACTCATTGATGAGGTGGTGAGATACAGATATATGTAAAAATAAAAAGAGTCGTTAAATTACCCGCGGTGTGATGTAGAAAGACTTGACGGGGAATCCCCAGTGGGAGGGGGGGGGGGGGGGGGTTCGCTCTCTGCCTGCTGGGCCAAACGGACACGTGCACGAACACGCACGTCACTCACACACGCACACAACCTACGGTCTTTATGCAGTGTGATCTTAACGGTTCATTCATCACCTTTGATTAACTTTTTACTTCAGGCTGCCAATAAAGTGACATTTTCACCTCTGACAGTGGGTGGTGCTCTAAAAAGACGCTGATGTCTGCCCCCAGACTCTATTTTAAACAGGACAGGTGCTTTTCCTGTCTCAGTCTGGACAATCCACTCTTTATCATCACCCTTTTTAAAAAGGTATAAAAACGTGCCACCTGCCATTACTTCAAACACCGTTGTATCTCAGGCAACACCTGAAAACCGGCTTTGCGCCCACAGTGTAACGTCCAACAACCTGTCACTCATGTTTAACACAAACACACAATCACGAGTGTTACACCCAGGACCCAACAAGTAGTGACTTCCCTCTTCAACAACAGATTTTTTTATGCTCTCATGTCTTTGAATCAGGAAGGAAAATTACTTGGGGGGGTTCCAGCAAACTAACCAGGATTTACAATGAACTGAACAAAAACGAGAAGAGATTACAAACAGGAGGCCAACTCGTGTTAGGGCCACAACAAAACAACCTTGTCTGCAGGATTTTTATTTGAACAGCACTAACAAAGATGTCTGATGAACTGGCAGCAAGAAGCCTGGTTAAAATGTGAGACACCTGGTGAAATGGCTGCAACCAATCAGCTCCTGCCACCTGCCATTCAGTCAACGAGTTCACCTGTGGCTAATTTTGTGACCGTGTAACCCACACACACACACACGGGGAGAGACAAAGATGACTGCGGTCATAACACTGTTTCATGTTTGTGCTTGTTGGAGGTGTTTTAATGAACATTTTTCTCATGTAACTACACAGTAAAAATATTTGTCCTCCTGAGATCGGAGCTGGAAAATCCACCTGCTCTGTGACAAACATGAATTGTTACGTCTCACATTAACTTTCAGTCACTTTAAACCTCACATTTTATTCGCGTATGCATGTTTGACATTCTTGGTCTTAATTACACCTTGACATCAGTGGTTCATCATCTATTGTCAGACTTGACAGACGTGCAGACTGAGACAGCTGCTCTGAATGCTTTTGGTTTCCTGGTTGCAGAATCTGATGCCCTTCACACAAGTAAAGTTTAAAACACACGAAAGTCTGTACAAAAAGTGCTGAACAAATGAAGTTTCATTGAAAGTTTGAAAGGATTTATTGTAAATTTCTGTGGAAATGCATCGTAAAACCTGGAAATCAGTGTTTTTTCCTGCACTTCCTGTTCCTTCAGCCCAAATTCTGTTTTTATATCTAATGGGATTTGGTTAATTTGCTGAAATAAGATCTGCAGTTGCACACGTGAATGAACTTTTTTACAGGTACTTGCATTTTACTTTTTTTGTCTTTTTATCTTTTTGTATATGTTTAAAAGTTTTGAGGCACTTTGTGACATTGTTTTTAAAAAGTGATGTAGACATAGAATTTATATGATACACATATGATATTCATCCTTTATTTATTCAGGACAACAAACCTTTTTGGCGACAGGGCAGCAGCACTGAGCTTACTGGAAACTGTTAGAAAATAGAGGAAGCAAATGCATTCGTGACATTTTTTAGACTCTGAGAGCACAGTTTACTGTGTGTGTGCTGCTCATGCATCAGCCATAAGTAGTGAAGTCTGACAGCTTTCCTGAACAGGATTAGCAGGTGTTGCATGTGGGATGAAACAACTCTTACATAACATAGCGTTAAAAATCTACTTTTGTTTCTCCTGATCGACCCTGCACAGACCTGCAGCTTATCAAGTGACGCTAACAGGTAAGTCTGTTTGGTTTGGTTTGGATTTTCTCACTGTCACTGTCCTGTAGAAATTCCAGCTTTTTCAAAGGTTAATGATGAAAAAAACAACAGCACAGGTGTTTGTGGCAATATTGGCAGTGATTTCATTTGACAAACCAATGGATAAAATTGAAAGAACATTTAATATGTCGTCCCTCAGCCTGAAAAATAAAGTCACAAAGTCAGACTCTCAGAACACTGGCAGCAGTGCAGAGGTATTCGATTCTAAATGTTTTTGCCCGACTCACACTTGTTACGAATCAGATCATTTCAGTTTTGCAGCTCGATTAGTTAGAGAAGTGCCACAAGCACTAACATAAACAGCCTTGAAGAAGAAATGTCACTAGGATCTAACAAATAGAAGTTGCTATTATAATGCAGGAGGTCTAAAGGTTTGTGTCCTGCATGAAAGTGGGGATAAACAAAAACAACAATATTTACAATGTTGCTTTGTTCCTGTAATTTTATTGCAACAAAATTTACTTTGATTTTTATTTCTACACTTTGCTGTTGCTACTTCTGAGTAAGTAAAATACATAAATCCACTGTATCACTTCATATCAAATAAATTAATTCATGTTGAATAAATTATGCCACATGTACAATTTAAAATCACAATGGAAAGTATTAGGCCTTTTACGTTTTCCACATTTTGTTATAGTTGAAATTTATCTTAAAATTAAATGAAGTCCCTTTTTTCCAGTCTACAGTCTACACACACTACTCCACAGTAACAAAGAAGTAATAAATAGGGAAACAAAGTAAATCTAATGTAAAAAAAAACAAATCTCTAAAGTAGTCACACTCAGAATAAATAATAATAGTAAGGAAAAACTAACCAGCTAACAAATAATGCCTGGGTGCAGTATAGACTATTGGTCGGCCTATAAATCAGACGGATCTTCGACTTTGCCTGATTAAATCGAAGTTCTGCGGACACATCTGCCACCTACACTGCAGCCATTTTACTCCCATGTGATTGGCACTTAGAGAGAGCAGTGAGCAGTGAGATTAGCAGACCTGAACAAGTAGCTGTGGTGTTCACGCTGCAGTCTCTCCTCTCAGTCTGCTCTCCAAGAACGAGGGCGGAGCTCAGCAGCTCCTCATTCACAGAGCAGGCAGAAGGAGGACAGAGTACGTCAAGGTCAGGTGAGACGCTAACCTTAGTTTGTGACTGGACGTCACTACGCTTGACTTGTTACACTTTACATCACAAGTGAAACAAGTCTCAAAATAATGGAAATATTATATATAATAAACAAACAGATTAAGAAATTGTCCTAATGAAAAGTCTTATTCTGTCTTAAATGGTACTACAGAGGTTGTGTTTGCCATGGGGCTTATTTTCCACGACAATCCAAAATTCAATGAAAAATACCGCTGGCGTTTGTCGACGGAACCAGGCAGATGTTAACTGCTAACAGTCAGTGACTTTCTTACTGTCACCTGACGTTACCAGCTTTAGGAAACAAAGGTGAACCAGAAATATTAATATAGAATTTTTCATATGATTCCATTAATCATATTTTCATATGATTCCATTAAAGTTTGGGATTCTCAGAAACTAAAACAAATACATATAACGCTACTACTACTACTCTCCTTTCGGCTAATCCCGTGAGTTCAGTGTCGCCACAGCGGATCATTGTCCGCATGTTGATTTGGCACAGTTTTTACGCACGATGCCCTTCCTGACGCAACCCTCCCCAATTTCTACCGGGCTTGGACCGGCACTGCACAGCTGGGGAGGGGACTGGGCTGTCAGGGGTTCAGTGTTTTGCCTAGGGACACTTCGACATATAGCCAGGGCCGGGGATCGAACCACTAACCCTGTGGTCCGTATGCAACTGCCTTTACCAACTGAGCTATAGCCGCCCTACCAATACATGTAACACTATTTTTAGAATTTTCTCCCTCAAACATCTATAAAATTTGTGTTACTTTACTTTTTCCTGTCTCTTTCCACTCACCCCAAGCAGCCAAGGCAGCTGGTCACCCGGCATGAGTCTGGTTTTGCTGGAGGCTTTAAACAGTTAAAAGTTTTTTTTTCCATTTCACCATGGCTTGATGCTTGCCAGAGGGATTTGTTGCTTCTTCTCACATTCTGTAAAGTGTAGACCTTCCTATGTAAAATGTTTTGAGATTATTTTGCTGGGAATTTACGGTATACAAAGAAAATTAAATTGAATTAACAGATTACTTCTATTTCATTCCAACAGTCTCCAAAAGCACATCAAAATGATTCCGGTGTCGGCAATCTTGTCCATATGCAAAGCTATCTACGTGATGGGTGACAAAGCAACAACCA
This sequence comes from Channa argus, assembly GCF_033026475.1. Classification (NCBI taxonomy): domain Eukaryota; kingdom Metazoa; phylum Chordata; class Actinopteri; order Anabantiformes; family Channidae; genus Channa; species Channa argus. The sequence goes on along the minus strand of NC_090219.1, from coordinate 11,615,933 downwards.
ACAAAGACTACTGCAAACGAGTTGTCCAAAGAGTCAAAGCTCTGGAGGAACTGGTTCTGACCATAGAAAAAAGGGGACCAGGCCAAATCTCTTCCACTGTGGCCAATGCTCTGACGGAACTCTCCCACACTCTGGATTCTGCCATGGACCTGGTGAAGACATTCTCTCAATCCAATTCTGTAAAGAGGTTCATAAAGTCCAAAAGTCATGAAAACAAGTTCTCCCAGGTGAATGAAAAACTCACCCAGTGCTTCCAGATTTTGTCCGGTGCTCTGCAGATTGAGCAAGGGAACATGCTGAGCAAAGTTTTGGAAGTTGTTTCCGAGAAGAGACAGGATGAAAGGCAGCCACCTACCAGCCCCACAGGCCTGATACCTCTCCCCATGCCAGTGGCTGATCCCAGAGCCCAGATGTCTCCTCCTATGCCGGAGCCTTACCCTGCTGCTCAGATGCCTCCCCCTATGCAATTTGCTGACCCTTCAGCTGAGGCATCTGCCCCCATGCCAGTGGCTGAATTCACAGCTCAGATGTCTCTTCCTATGCCATTGGCTGACCCTGTGGTCCAGATGCCTCTCCCCATGCCAGTGGTTGACCCTGGACCCCAGTTGTCTCATCCAGTGCCAGGGTTTAACCCTGCAGCCCAGATGCCTCTCCCCATGCAAATGCCTTACCCCACATCCCCAATGCCATCTCCTGCACACTCCATCAGTTCTTCCATGCCGATGTCAATCCACAAAGTAACCACACCAATGTACTGCATGAACTCCCCCATGGTAGCATCTACCTCCATCAAGCCCATGGTCTTACCAGGAACCATGACCCAGATCCCTTTCTCTAATACCTTTGTCTCTCAGCCTGTCCCTCATAACCCTGTGAATGGCAGTATGATGACGACAATGTATGCCCCCGGCACAATGGCCCCTTTTCCTAGACTTGTTTCCCCTTCTTCCACTTTGCAACTTGGTACGGTCTCTGCATGCATTAGGTCTTTTTTGCGTTAAAAAAATGCTCGAAGTGTTATTGTAGATGGCGCTTAAGTTGAAAAACTAAACAAAAAATGTTATGAGGGTTTGCTTCCACTGGCAAAATTTCCCAAAGTTTGTACACACTTTGCACTTTCATTTAGCCTCATCACATAATCTTCCAGTCAAGACATGGTGGTACCATCCTATGTCAGGTCTTCCTCCTGTGTATATTTGTGATTTGGCATTCTTAGTTATTAAATCCTGTTACAGAGATCCTGTTCATCATTAAAGAAACCAGTAGCTGAGGATGATGATTTATTCTTAACCTTGGGAGCCATGACTGGCGTGTGGCATCTCTCCAGAACAGAGAGACCCAGGACTGGAGTCATGGTTGACATTTCAATACAACAATGACGTGAAAGAAAAAGCCAGACAGCACTAGTGAGGTGTCTCAGATCAGAACAGGGCCAGATAGATTCTAATTTGGCATCTTAAATAATAGTCTCTTCAATAAGCCGGAAGAATTTAGTTACAAAATTATTAATTGGGAATAGAAATCAGAAAGTGCAGTCAACAAAACAAGACGCTGCTCTCGTTATACAGGCCGTGCACAACAGGGTCGTTCACAAACCACAGGGTCCGTGGTTTGATGGTCCTCCTGGCTACACATCTAAGGGTACCTTAAAAAAGTTCCTAGAGCCTCTAAGCTTCTTTGGGTAAAAGCCTTTGCTAAATGACTAATTGTAATTGTAGTACAACACATTAATTTCACGTAAAGACCTGAAGTTGACAGTTCTGACACCTTCCAACCAATCTGATGAGCGGGAGTGGATCTGCGAGAAAGAATGAAGAAAACCGCCCAAATCCATGTGTGAGAAGCTTGTATTGAGCATTTAGCTTCAGAGCTGTAATGCACACAACTGAATAAAGGGTCTGAGTATTTTTGCAAGTCAGTGATTTCAGTTTTTTTACTTTTAAAATCAAAACATTTATTTTCATATTTTTCTATAGGTTATTGTTGACTGATGTACAAAACCTGAAAGATTTTCTTGAAGCAAACATTATTCTGGTGTTAAAGAAACATCACAGTTTGGGTCAAATGTTAAAATAGATTTTTACAGAAACAGCTGTCACCACGTCGACTGCTTGTTGAAACATTACAGCAGCCTCCAATGGAAAGTCCCCTTACTCACTGAAGTTGAGTCATCCACCCTGACTTCCTTTGTCTAAGCATTTTGTGATTTATAATTTTATCACACTGTTTCTCAGTTGCTCGAGTTGGCTGGTGACTCAAAGCGTAGAGCATTGAGTTGGGCTGCAGATCAAATCCCACCCCACCAGATGTGGCCCCGCCCAGCCACCAAGGGCCACCCTGGTGCCGTTCCCGAGCCCAGATAAAATGGCAGGGTTAAAAATTCATGCCAAGCGACCCTTGAAGGGACAAGCCAAAACGCTCCGAAAGGTTTGGAGGCCAAGGACCGAGAACAGGTGCTGCTGCCAGAGAAGCCAGCCTGGCTGGTGGGAACTGTACTTTTTAAACTCCAGGAAGTGTAGGATGGACCAGTCAGTGGGTTTGGACATGAAAAGGTGACTGCGAGGAAACACTTGGTAGATGCCTTTTCAGCACAACTGTCTCCAGAGCTGCTTGTTGAATCTGTTAAATCCTCCTCTGCAACTGCTGCTGCTGTTGTTCGGGGGTTGGATGTGATGCAATATGCATTTTCATTTTGAAGTACTTAAAAGTGCTACTAGGTCCAGCTTCACCTGCAGGTTAACACACAGCTATTTCAAAAACATTTGAAGTTACAGTGTTTACACCTCAAAGGCTGGTTTTCAGGAAATGATCAGCGTGTGCAGCCACAGTAACTGATATCAAAATGTAAAGCTTTTATTGTCTTGTAAACTTGGTTTGTAGTCACAGATATACAGGTTTTCCACAAATAAAGGGCTAGTTTTACAATTTCAGGATTTCAGAGGGTTGAAGAGTGTTTACTGCTCCAGCTGAGCCACCACACAGTGTAGTTTATCCACCAGCACTGGAGAAGAAGAAATGTTTCAATTACTGTCCAGTAAATGTGTCTTTGACAATAGTTGTTTGTCCTGTTACTGTGAAATTACACCTTTACTCGTACTAATGCCTGTTTCATATTATCCACCAAACCCCGCTCACCAATTTATGAGGCAGTTTAACAGACACAATGACTGTAATCTACCTCCAGCAGAAGGTCTGTGGAAGCCGTCATAAGCCCGACAGGCGTTGATCAGGTCTCCCAGTGCTTCAGGACAGTCACCAGGAAGATCCTCCATAAATTTCTCTTTGCTGACTTTCTGGTAAATATCCTTATTTGACCAATCTGGAAAAAGGGCAAGAACACATTCTCAACAGAAGCAGAAGATTCCATCTATCACAGTGTACAATTAAAATCCAAATCTCCTCAGGAGGTTATCTAGTTATTACATTTTGTGTTGGTTTGTGATGTTTCTCTGATTAAACCTTATCTCTCTGATACGAGTTTAAACTGGTGGTTACTGGTGAGTATAACTCAACTCAAGGACAGGAGTCTTCTGGCAGTTACACACCTTTAAAAGGTCTCTCATGGGTTGCAATTTCCCACAGGACGATCCCAAAGCTGAAAGAAGTCATTTCAAAGTCAGTGTGGTGTGTTTTATAATCCATTATTTGATCGTTCATGTGTTAGATTGTCAGATAATTAAATTGTAATGGATGGCACCTAGTATATGAATGATGTATTATTTAAGTCTTTGTTAACAATTACCATAGTAAGAAAGATGGTTCTGTTGGTGATTATCTTGCTCAATTGCCTTGTGGCAAAATGTAAAAAAAAGAAAAAGAGAGAAAGTAGGAAACCTGCATTGTGTTCACAACTGGCAACTCTAGGAAGTGATACCACATACATTAATTGACCGCCATGCTGCTGCACACTCTGTTATAATCTCTGGAGGGTTTCTAACCTGTACATCTCACACTCCTTGCTGTACTTGTGGTTGATGTCACTCAGAGTCTGAGGACAGGAGTAGCAAAGTGACCTGCTGTCTTTGTCCTTCGATGGCTTTTTCAGCGACGTCTCCGTTTTCGCCAGCTCAAAACCTCCTAACTGTGTCAAAAACAACAACAACAACATCAGGCATTTTCTTCAACCCTCATTCAAATGGCTGGAAACATTCCCAGCAGGCACTGGCTTCAGTACCTTCACTCTGAAGCCGTCAGCCACCAGGAACTTGCTGCTGTCGATGCATCCGTGAACTTTAGTTTTTTCTTCTGTCTGGTGCAGTCTAAGAGGCAACACAGATGCTTGTTAAAGCATTTGATCAAAAACATCAAATCATAAAGTAAAGCTCCTCTAATCTGCAACTCTGCCCCCACCACAGGGCAAAGACCAAATACTACCAGGACAAGCTCGGCAACACCACAGACACCAGAAAGCTGTTCTCCACTTTCGAATCACTCATCTATTCACCTCCTCCATCCTCCTCTCTCACCGTCGACGACTTTTCCGGCTTCTTTACTGACAAGGTGGCAGCCATCAGCTCACAGTTCTCCTCCAGATGATGACATCCTGCTAACTTCTTCCAACACTGCATCAATCTCCTCATTTTCAACTCTGACTGAGGATGACATACCTCCACCCTCCTCCTCTCTAACCATCTGGCCACCTGCTCTCTGGATCAGATCTCTTCCACTCTGCTTCAAGCAGTTGCACCCGCACTAAGCCAGCCATCACAAATGAACTCATCCCTCACAACAGTCACTTTACTGGCCTCATTCAAGCAGGCTCAGATTACCCCACTGCTTAAGAAGCCTTCTCTTGACCTTTCCCTTGTGGAGAACTACAGACTCGTGTCTCTTCTTCCATTTCTGGTCAAGTCCATGGAACGAGCAGTCTTCAATCAACTCTCAGACTTTCTTTTCCAGAACAACCTCCTGGATGTTAACCAGTCTGGCTTCAGGAGTGGTTACTCCAAAGAAACGATGCTCCTGACGGTCATGTTTTTTAACTTAAAAGCGTCTGTTAAATGACTACATGTTGAAGTCATCAGCTGCTGGTGGTTCTCCTGGCTGGCCCAGTGCACCAGGTGTTTCTTTTGTTTTCAGGATGTTCCAAAATGTTGTATTGGCTTCACCTATTATTTATGCAATGCTTCTGATAATTCCCTCTTTCCTCACCCAGAGGCAGCTTTTCATGTGGATTTATCGTTTTTAAAAAACTAGGAAATGAAGCTGAAATTCTAAACTTTCATATCAACACTTATCATTACTTAAATATAAGAAAAATGTGTCACTACGCATCACTGACCGGTAGAGTCCTTGTGCAGCATCCAGACACATACGAGCTTTTGTGGTCCACGACAGTTTGCTGCCAGTGTCCAGAACCTGCCGCAGACTGCCCTTACTGCAGTACTCCATGATGATGAGGAACTGAGGGCTGGGTCCTACAGACAGTCACAAGGTCACCTCACATCACAATCATGTTAAAAGTGCAACTGTACACGCTGCTGCCAACTCACCGTCTTCATCCTGGACACAGATGCCGAACATTCGCAGGATGTTGGGTGACTCAAAGCGCTTCATGGTTTGAACTTCCTTATCAAAAACAGACTTCAGCTCTCTGCACGTGGAGAAAATGTTGAAGTTAACAATGCTTCTCAGGGGGAGGGGCTCAAACTTTAAAATGGAAAATAAAATGCAAAACAATTTACAAATATTAATAATACATTTTTATCTTACTGGTAGATAATGTAAATTAAACCTGTAAACCAGCAGGTTCTTTTTGTGTCATTGATAGAAAGACAACTAAAATTGCATAAAGCACAAAGCTTTGCTCAGTTTTTACCTATGACCTCGGTCTACATAGTTGTTTGTTGTGGTGTAGAATGTAACACAAAAACGGAAAATTACAAATTGACAATTCCATATTTTTTTCATATTCTTTGTTTTACAATTTTTCATAATTATAATTATAAAATGTTTCATAATCTAATGTGTTCACGGCATATTTTTAATAGCCCAGAGCCCCCCCCCTCTCTAGAAGTGCCTGCATCAGGCTACATGCAGAAATAAACTAATTCTGCTTTTAAAAACACAAGTTTCCCGAGTTTTAACTGTTAAAGTGTGGTGAGGTTCGGACCTTAGGCTGGTGTTCATAGGCTCCGTGTATCTCTTGATGGCCACTGTGAATCCACGATACTGTCCTTTGTAGACCACTGAGGTCGACGTTGTCATGAAGGGTTTTTTGGGATAGTCATACTTCAGTTCATCTGGTTTAATCATTCGGATGTCCTCCTTAGTGATGCTGGGCTTGTTCACTGTGAAAATTCGGTCAACAAGTATGAAAATGACCACCTCTCCTCTCCTTCAAACTTACATTGGCTCATTTGGCCAAAACCTTGTGGCCAAATGAGCTAATGACAGCACAATTTTAAGTTGTGAGCAGCTCAGACTTCAGAAAAAAAGACCTGCTCTTTAGCTACTAAATGCTCCACTATGTAAACCAGCTGCTCTCTGAATGTCTGCCTGCTCTTTGCTGCTGGGCAGAAATGGACAGTGGGTGGATAGACAGTCCAATGACCCTTCAAAATGGGACAGCCACTATGATACCAATGGTCTTGAAATGCAGCCTTTGAAGGATTTGGCCCCTGAATTAAAAGAGACACAGCTACTGTTTTGTACCACCACAAAACTGAACTTCCTTTTCTGTTCCCTGTGTTGCCATAGAGAGCGAGTCCTGGACAGAAAGAAAGCAGGAAATGTGTAGTGAAGAAAGTATTGACTTTCACTGAATCTCTCACTAACAGTTCCCTTAATGTTAAATATATTCCTGTAGTAAGAAAAATAGTTTGTGTTTTCTAATAATGGTAACTGTAAAATCAAGCATTGTTTGTTTGTGGCCTGATCTCTGCATCTGCATGTCATGGAAAGTGGGTCAACAGAGGTCAACTTATAATAGGGTTTGTTGTTTCGACATTTAATGATGACATCATTATTTACATATTTAGTTGGATTATGTTTGCTTTGCCCTAGTTAGTCACACGATATGGATATGATATGAGACATGTGAGTGTCCCAGGACAGCTGAATCATGACTAGGGACACTTGGGCCATTTTTATAAGCGTGCACACACAATACGTATGCACATGATCAGTGCTGCCCCATGAAAACAGAATGCCTCATGTACAAAGAAGTTCCCCTCTTCTTCGTTAATAACGTTACCGTCACCTGCACACCTCTGTCCACAATGTCTTTGACTTCATATCCTCACCTATAAGGTAAGTCAGTTAAAGCTACATCGGTGTACTCTCAAAAAGAAGGTAATGGTTTGGAAGGTTGCGGTTTTATTGTCTTCTCTTCGAGGATAACGATGAATTTAAGCTCGCTCCCCAAAGTCGTTCCTGAACCCCTGGATGACCCATGGAGTTTGTTGGTGTAGATCACAGGTTTAAAAACATCAGCAGTCAGCTATTCTTGACTAGACCAGACATGTCTGACTATTAGGGCTGCGTAAGGACAGAGTAACATTTACAGAAAACACCAGTGGATTAAAACATTTGTGTGACAGCTACAATAGCGCTGCTGTTTCTAGTTTCAACACTACTGAAATGGAAGCTTGTGTTTCGACGCACTCACTCATCTCCATGATCTGTTTCACATCATTTCTGAGGGATTCCATTGTCTCCTCCTGGGCCTTCATGTATTCCATGACCACTGAGGACACAGACAAACACTGATGAAACAAAAGCAATAATCTCTGGTCTGATCTGATACATAATTGTACATAATAAGTGTGACGCTTTGTAAAAAGCAGCATTAATAGACTAGCTGTAAGAAGCATAGGTTATACATAAATGGACATTTTTATACTATTATTATGTTGTATTCTATAGTGTATTGTATTGTTTACTATGAGGACCTGAGAAAAGTATTATTGTGAACCTTTATATGTCCTGGATATAGAGTAAAACTGACATAAAGTTGACTTTGAATTTCAATTTGACTTTGCAGTAATAGACTTGATGGTCCAGCAGAGCTGACTCATATGTTCTGATTAAACATGACATGGGTCATAGAATAAAAATACATAGTTTAGGAATATGTTTGTGCAGCAGCGTAAGCTTTTACATAATGTGCACATTGAAATAACATGTCCACATGGACCAAAACATTCAGGTGATTCATGGGATTCTTCACATAAAAGCAAAATCGCTTTCTCTCACATTTCTTTAGCTCCTCCTCGTCTTCCTTTCTATCCTTCTCATCTTCTTTTTGTCTGGAGGTCTGTTCAAACACGCTATACAGCACGTTGCCCTGCTCCACCTGCAGAGATATAGACAGCACCTGATAGGCGTCATTGAGACGATCATTCACACCGTCAAACTCTTCTCCGTGGCTGCTGGACTTCAGGATGCGCTTCACCCAGTTGGCCGAGCCGTATTTCTCAACAAGCTCCTTTGCAGATTGTAGAGTGATGTACAGTTCAGTAAGGACTTTTTCTACGTCTGGAGAGTTTTCCGCTTTGTCCCTGCCTTTGATGGACTTCACCAAGTCTTCCAGGGCTTTGACCCGGTCGGAAACACGGCCGCACCGCTTCTTGTTGGCCTTCACATTTTCAACCAGGCTGTAGATCTGTGAGGCTATGGACAAGATGGGCTCTATGAAGTCCATGATCACCTGGAGACATTATAAGTAGCTTATAAGAGCAGAATAATAGAAAAACATTTTGGAAGTTTAATTAGGAATCAAATTCAACTTTCTATGAAAACAGTGCAAGAGTCAGAGGCCTCAAATTTGTATTCATTTAGCAAAAGCCCAAGAAGAATGAGGCCGCATACTTTCAAAAACTGAAAATGTTGTGTGAGTAATTTAACTAAAGTATAAAGCAAAAAAACATTTAGTGCTATCGTATTTTGTACGTGGGCCTTTAGTTCAGCCCAAGCAGCTGCAGTTTCTCTGGGCTTCCCGCGTTGGCTGCAGTGAGTCGTTTCGTTAAAGAGGGACATCAGGCAAAGCAGCACAGATCCCACAGAAGCCTGTGACATCACGTGCGCTCGTATCTGCTAAAACGTGCACTGTGTGTGTGCAGATCTTAGTCCTACTGTAAATCCCACCTCTACGTATTATTTTCTTATTCGACTGAAAATCCTGTTTTGTGGAAAAGCAAGATTTCTTATTTGGCTCATTTGCATAGTTTTGTCTCTCATTCAGAGAGCCTGTCTTCGTAATGGTGTTCATGAGCACCAGTGACGTACTGTGGTTGGCAAAGTAGTACTAGGTATTTTGTTTTCTTTAGCAAAACTACAGACCAACATCACACTGAGGACAAAAAGCTTTATGCAGTGTAGATTTAAGATTCACAAGCAAGATGAGACAGCGGAAAGGTTTACTGTAGAAAGGTATAAGAAATAGGATTACACACCTTTTAGTGGACGTCCTCCTGTCTCAAAGTGTAAAATGTAAAATGAAACTGCTTCTACAGGCAGATACTTCTCTCTCTGCTGCTCATCAGTTCCTGTTGCTCAGTCAGCTTCTCGTCTAACAGACTGCAGACAAGATGGTGACTGTCAACCTCAGACGGAACTTGGCAACTTTATCTGGAAGTTGCACGCAAAGCATTTATTGCAATTCCTCTAATAATGGCATCAGTGTACCCAGCACTGAAATAACACACAGTTGTGGTTTTATAAAATACCCGAGAACAATAAGCATGTGTTAAAATGTAGTTGAGTTTGCATGCAAAGTTGGGATATGTCTAGGAACTGGGAGCGATTAGCAGCAACAGTTAGCATTAGTAATTAACAGCTAGCCGCCAGCATTAGCAAATAGCATAAGCACCCTACAGGCTATTTAAAATAATGAGAAATATAACAAATGGTCAATTTAAATCAGTTAAGTTAATTTAAAATGTGTGTTTGATTTAGACGAGCTCCAGCAGTTTGGTTGCTGTACTTTTAGCTGTTAATGTTGGTGCTAAACTCAGTTGGATTGTGGAGTAAAACAACATAGAAATGTAACTAATAAAGCCGCCAGAGAAAACACTTGTTTGCTGCTCGATAATGAAATTAGATAGATCAGAAAGTTAATAGCTGTCAGCAAGTTTACTAGGTGACCGGTTAGACTTGCAGCGTATATGTATTTATACTGATATGGAAACATGTTGGATGTTTAATATTGTTTATGTCATGGTTGGTAAAATGTTACTGAACTTCATGATTACAGCCTGACAGCAGAGCTAATACACATCAGGTGAATGTCAGATGACGGTGCTGTTGTGTTTGTACAGGACTTCTTCACTTTAAATGTGTTGCACCAGTCGTGGTGTGAGAGTCAAATATTCTACACCTGTAACACAACAAGTGCTAAAAGAAATGAATGTAATGTTTAAAAAATGTCGTAAGATTCAACAACTGCTTAATGCTTGAAGTTTGTAGCATTCAGGTTTTGTATTAAGAGGTCAAGATTAAATGTTCTGCCCATTTTCCGCTGCCACTGAATTGTAAAGAGTAACATCAGGTGATTTCTTTAGTATGTTCAGCCTTCACAATCATTACACGGAGCACATTGTGTGTATTAATGCGTGTGTGCATGTCGTCCAGGTGGATGAAGACGATCCATGAAGAGGATGGCAGCTGAAGAGGCCACGCTACAGGGAGCCAGCTTGTTCAAAACACAGCCAGGTATGAAATAAAAGGCTCAGACGCTGACGTGATTCATCCACCTGACTCATATTTTTTTATCTTCTCAGTTAGTGGTTTCTCAGCATTTTCACTGGCCAGTTATGTTTCATATGATTTGACTATGACTTGCTAAAAGTGGCTTGATGTGACTAGTTTCAAAACCTTTTTAAATGTGATTGGCACCTGCACACACGTGCAAATGTAGATAATGAATTAGCTTCAGTAGAGTAGCCACCCTGACTTTACTCCTGTACAAGTTGCTCATCTTGTTGCTAATCAGCCTCACTGCGTACAATGCTCGATTCTCTTGCCCCGCTGAAAAAGAAGGCAGCAAACCAGAGGAGGTGATTTCATCATGGTATAGTTAACAAACTGGCAGCTTAAAGCAGGCGTCACGAAAGTTAAAAAAGAAGTGGTGTTAGCCTGTTTAAATATGTTCAGTAATGCCAGAAAAAACAGCATATGATTATGTAACATTTTATTCATACAAATATAATTAAAATGTTACTGTGAAATTACACCTTTACTTGTACTAATGCCTGTTATCATCAGATAGTATCCAATAAAACCTGCTCACCAGGGTTGAAGAGTGTTTACTGCTCCAGCTGAGCCACCACACAGTGTAGTTTATCCACCAGCACTGGAGAAGAAGAAATGTTTCAATTATTGTTAATTATTATTAAATGTGTCTTTGACAATAGTTGTTTGTCCTGTTACTGTGAAATTACACTTTTACTCGCCTGTTTCATATTATCCACCAAACCCCGCTCACCAATTTATGAGGCAGTTTAACAGACACAATGACTGTAATCCACCTCCAGCAGAAGGTCTGTGGAACTGTGGTCTCTGCGCACTTGAATGACTGATGTAACTATTGTTGTGGATGTTACTTCATAACTAACTTTGATAGAAGTCAGCACCTTTTTAGTATTTTTTGTAGTATTTTTATACTAGTTTTGGGTTTGTGTACTTTTGCCAGCTTTCGCGACGTGACAAAAATAAAAGCCTTTCCAATCCAGATGCGAGTTTTCATCTTCACAACAAACGATCTTGGGCGGTGACGTAGCGGCAGAATGGGGCGGGCGGAGCGGTCTGGCGCCGGGAGATTCGAGCCCGGATCGCGGTCTTGACTAAGTTAACACGACTGCGTGAACTGGCCTTAGCCAGTAAAACCAACCTGATCTATCGCCTTACTGCGGAGTCATGTTATTACTCACCGTGTTTTTTTGGAGCAGTTAAACCTTCTCTTCCAGATAGGTAATTCGGTGTTAGCTTAACGGGGAGCTGCTGCTTCTCTCGTCTCCAGGTCGGTCAAGCTAGCTAGTTGGTTAGCTAACAAGCTAGCCGCGCTAAAGTGGCAACGAAGTTAATTTATTTTCTAAGCTTATTTACATTACAGTCACAACATGTGATAACAACTGTTGGTTATAAATGTGTTGATTTCAATTAAAGAATAATTTAATTCATAACCGGCGTGCAGGCAGTGTCATAAATGCTGATTAATGTTTAGCATTAGCATACGCGTAACGTTGATGTTGGTTACCAGGACGAAGATTGAGCTTCATTCCTTCACCAGTAATGTTGTTTGTGTGGTGATAACCTGCATAAAGACATGTTGACTGAAGGTTTCACTGAAAAACGAAGCTGCTGCTTAGAGGCCTTGAAGTCCTCGGGTTGGTATTTGGCATTTACACCGAGAACGCATCACTTGTCCGGGCAGCGCAATTGACCGTGTTTAGCTTCACATCATACACACAGGGTGACAAATGCATGAATTGCGTTTAAATGCAGCCTGTAGGTGCAATTACTAATGGACTAGTACTAATTACGCTAACAAATGTTAGCTGACTGATTGCATGAATGACAACAACAAGAACACATCTTAAAATGTAAGATATATGTAATAGCAGGTGGACATGTTCGTTGACACGTTTGAAAACAGGGAAAGTTTTAGTTTTCATATCTAAAAATCACTAAAGTTTATATTAGGACCAGCTTGAGAAATCCAAAACTATAAGTTCAATAGCCCACTATTGGTCTTTCTATTTCCAGCACAAGCCCTCCCATCTGCAGCTGAAAAGTTATGGATCCATTTATGCAGTTTGTTCTAACAAACATATATGAACAAGGATGCAGATGGTAAATGTGTGAAGAGTTCTTAACTGTTTTCCCCAACAAAGTAGTCATTCCCACCTGTTCATGCCCTTTGTGTCGTTATGCAGATGGAGGCTATGGAGGTAGACTCCCCTGTGGAGATACAGGTAGGAGGGAGCAGACATCCAGAGGTTGTTGCTGCAGCTGCAGGCCTGGGTGAGGCTGCCGATGCACCAAACATCATCTCTGACTCCGGTAGCAGCACCGAAGTGGACGAGGATGATGATGATGATGATGATAATGACAATGGAAGAGCACAGGGAGCAGCCCAAGCACCTCCCAGGCTTCCTGCAACCTGGGCCTTCAGTCAGAGGGCGTTGGGTGGTGCTGCAGCTAGACCATCAGCATCTCAGCGGGCACCCATACGACGGAGCGTCAGGTACCCAGCGTTATTTCACTAATAAAGCTTGGTTTATAATTCAAAACTCACTGTAATGTAATAATTAGGCTGCAGCAGAGAAAATGTTCTAAAAAGCTGCGTAACATCACACAGACACTAATAAAGACCAGAATAAAAAAATAGATATTTCCTTTTAAGAGGTGGTAGAGACCAAAAACCAAGGTAAAATAGAATGAAGACTGGCTTCTTGGTCTTGTGGACAGAAACACCTCTCCAATATTTAGCTGTAACTCTGCATGGCTTGACAAAAGTTACTGTTCATTCTTATTTAACTTAGCCCATCTTATATCCAGCCAAATCTCAGCCGAAGTTTGTTATTAAACCTGTCTATCGTGTGCTGCTTCAGGCAGGGTCTCAGGGTGCACTACCCCAGCCAGACTGCAGCGCCCTCCAGGGGCTTCCCAGACTTCCTGCTTCGAGCGCCAGCTGCCAGCGTGGCAGAGCCAGAGTCTGGCAGCACCACAGAGGTCAGCGAGTCTGACGAGGAAGCAGAGGAAGACGGGAATGAACAACGCACACCTGCTACTGTGGTGTCTGTCGTACCCGCCCCACCTGCCAGTCTTCACCTCACTGCCTCCATTCACCAACCACAGCCACAGGACGCCAGATCAACCAGTGAGTCTGAAGATTTGCTTTTTCAGACCTGTGCAAAATCTGCTGTCACAGTTTTATAATTGGGCTCCATTAAGCTTCTGTGTATTTAATAATTTACTGTGAATTTTCTGTGTTCAGGCTCGATTTCAGCTGCAGATAATGACAGGACAGAACCTCAAAATGAGGATGCACAGGTACCACTCAGACATTCTCTTTGTCTCTTTCCACATTTATTTACTGTATTCATGTCTAGTAACTTAAAAACACGTAGTAGTGACTACAAGCATGGATACAGACGAGATATTAATGTTTCTGCTACACAAACTAGATGTACTACCTTTCATTTTGTCTTTTCTCCAGAACATCGTAGCCACATAACCCAAACTGTCTGTCTGAATGGCCTTAACTCAAATGTTTGTCTTATTTTGTCATCCTGTTGAAACTGCAGTTTCATTTTAAATCTATCACCAATTCCACCTCTAGTCAGTTCAGGCAGCTCCAGCTTCCATCCAGTTGTCTAACACTGAGGAGACTGAAGGCGACACCTGCACTATCTGCTTCGAAGCGTGGACGACAGCGGGCGAACACCGGCTGTCGGCTCTGCGCTGTGGACACCTCTTTGGCTTCACCTGCATTCAGCGTTGGCTTAAAGCTCAGGGCCCAACTGCTAAATGTCCACAGGTTAGTGAGGTTAAGGTGTAGAAGAACCAGAAGTTGTGTCAGGTCTTCAAATGTAACATTTTCATAAGGTTTTGTATCCATATACAGTTAAATACATTGTTTCACACCAATTAAATGACTTGTGCTGCAAAAATGCTTTTAGGAATTTGTAATTACATTGTTTCTGTTGTATTTCTTTAGTGCAACAAGAAAGCAAAGCGTTCAGACATTGTGATGCTTTACGCTCCAAAGCTGAGAGCACTGGACAACTCTGAGCAGGAAAGCTTAAAAAAGTGAGTTATGCTTTTTCTGCCTCACTGCCAAATACCACATGTGTGTGAGAGGGGGGTGTGATGTTGACCACAATAATATTATGATATTTTCTGGAATTTTATTGATAATAATAAGGAGATGTTATTGGCAAAATGTGAAACCTTCTGAAGTTTAATAGGTAACATGAATCATACAATTGAGGCAGAGCTATATGATTTAAAAAATCTGCCACGCAGTGTGTACGTTAGGTTGAAAGTGTTTTGATTTGTTTAAAACCATCTCTCTTGTTTGTGCATTGCCTCTTTGATGTATTTGGTGACAGTGTTTGTTAATTGTTTATTTATATATTTTTTAAATTTAGCTCTGTCACGAACAGCTGCAACTCCAAAGCTTTTCATATTTTTTATATCTTGTGTGATAGTCACTTTGTAGTTGTCATCTTCTGAGCAGCATGCATCTTCTCAAAGCCTAAGCTCGTCCATGTGAGTGTGAATTATCCACGTTTAGCAATTAAATCTAACTGTAGATTTTGAGGCTGGCAGTGTCTGTGTTTTGTCTCCCGCTGTTGTTCGTTCATCCATTTTTATTCATTCATTTTTTCATTACATTTCAAAGCAACTACACTAGTTTAGCTTTTTGTGTAATGAGCCATATATGCACTGAATTTTGCAAAGCAACCTCATTATGTTAACTCTCAAACCATAAAAATAGTAAGATATTGTTCGGGTCCAACCAGTGTGTTGACATGAACAGACATAGTGTGGCACTTTCTGTTTGTATTTGGACCTTGAGTAAAAGTATTCAAAATTGTCCATTACATCAAATTGGCTTCTTTGTGTCTTGACCTGGTTTGCATAAACGATCTTATTGTGCCACCATATGAATGATCTAAAGCTGTTACATTTTTAAAAACTCAACACAGTCTGCCCAATCTAATAAAGCATTTAATTTGTGCAGGTCGCTGGAGCAGGAGCAGTCTCTGAGGAGGAAGGCTGAACTGGAGTCAGCAGAGTACAAACTCAAACTGCAGGTCGTCACCACCAAATATGGACAAGTGCAGAAAGAGCTTCAGGTAACAGTGTGAGCTGTTCACAACCTTTTCTGATTCCTGTAAACTCTGATGTTAAGATGTTGCTTTGGGTTTGGTTTTGTTCGATTTCTAGTTGTAACTACAGTATAAAGAATCTGAAGAACAAATACCACATTCTCAGGAGTGAAGAAGTTATCATGCCTCTTTTTGTTGTATTAATAACAAAGGATTCTGTATTAATACTGTAATTCTGTACTTTGTAATTCTGTATAAATTCAAACTGTAACCTTGCAGGTTTGAGTTGTTATTTGTATTATGATTAGCATGTTGTCACTCAACTCAAACTATTGTTTAAAAACTATTATAGTAAAACATCTTCAATTTCTGTCCTGAGAATTCTTTTAACATTATTTTGGAAATTACATGTTGGTTAACTAATGTTTGAGTTTCAAACAAACTGAGTGTGTTTTGTTCTACTGGTTCAAATCCCCCCTTCTCTCCCTGGTTGTATAGGAGCTGAGGGCTCTAATGGCCCAAACTGGTAGAAGCTCAGTTCCCTCTTCTTCCTCCTGCTCTTCTTCTTCCTTGGGACCAACGCCGATCCTCTTCGGCCCCTCTCAGAGGGCTGAAGGCTCCAGGACGGCTCAGTACAGCTTCTCCAAGGCAGTTCTAGTGTCTCAGACTGGAGGCTGCAGGGTGTTGTCGTACTGTGAACCTCTAAGTTGTCTGCTGGCCTCACAGCCTTCCCCTCACTCCACACTAGTTCCTGGTGAGCCATGTTTCTTTGCTTCTAAACCGACTGCAACAGCAGCATCTGCTCACCTGCTCTGCTTTCAACTCGGCAGAATGCCCTGAGTTTCAAATAATTTCAGACAACAACACATTTTGAAACTGAGAATTTTAGCTTTGTGTGTGGGTTTTTTTCCCCCCCATTTAAAAGATTGTCAATTTCAGATCAAGTGGTTTATGAAAAATAGTGTCAGATTAGGTATTAGCGGGTACCCTGTGGGAATGGACGCTGATCAGGACTGGGGCCAAAAATGTTTAGCACATCTCTATTGGCCTGACATTCCTTCAGTGCCCCCCTTCAGGCCAAAGCGACTAATTATAGCTCATGGTGAATGCAGGAGTCTCGCCAGCATTAGAACCAGAGGAACATTAATCATCTGCCTCTGCTCTCTATAATATAACACTTTTTGATACAGTTATGTATGACAGCAGAAAAATGTCCAGATATCTTGGAGAAAGATTTTTTTTTTTTTCCCTCCTTTGGCATTTTCACTCTTATTTCTGTATCTCTGTATGTTCTCTTTTAAAATTTGCAAGAATCGGACAGGTTTCTGAGTTGTAGTTCCATTGTGGAAATACTTTATAGATTTCCAAATTGAAGCCTTAGCTTCACGCTCTCGTGTCACTCAGTCCACATCCACAAATCCACCGGACCACTCGATGAAATTGACATGTTTACTTAGACACATGTATATTGTGTACATAACAGTCTTCAACATGCAGAAATTTCAACAAAACATCATTGGCACGAAACACTCAAAAACAAAAAAAAGAGAGCGACGTAAAGAGAGAGGTTAAAAAACTGTATGGCTCCACTGTCCTCTAATTTCCCCAAAAAACCCCTGTTTTCGTAACCTGTCACCTGACTTCCCTCCCTCTAGTCTATCAGAATAAAAGTACTTATTTATTCAAAAATAACAATCATAGTTTCTTTCTGATATAAAGCATTTTGAAATCAACCAAACACAATTCCCATCCAAAAAATTAAACAAACTTGCTGAATATGGCAAATATTTCTTCCACTCATTTTAAGACTTTATCTATTAACTTAAATTGCTGTAATCAACCAAACATAAACTGCATTTAGGCTCCTACATACTTGATCTTAGACATATCGACCGTTTGTCATCATTTCTATTTACTGTCTTTTACTGGAAAGACAAACAGGATTCTGAAACAAAGGCTTGTAGTTTTTGGGAGGAATTGGGTGGAGAAGCATCAGTACACTGTATAATTAACATCAAACCATTTAGATTTATACTTCAAATCTGTCTGTGTAGGAAAACAATTGTCTAGTTCTCACCTTTAACAGTAACCTGGCACCTGCTCCTCCTCTTCTCTGATTCATACTCTCAGACTTCTTCTCTGTCTCCTCCATTCAGGCTGTGGGGTGAAGAAGGTGAGTGCAGTGACCATGAAGGCAAGTCAGTACGTTCCCATTCACAGCAAACAGATCAGAGGTCTGTCCTTCAACAGACAGAATGACAGTCTGCTGCTCTCTGCTGCCCTGGACAACACCATCAAGCTGACCAGGTGCATACACACATGCTTTGCACATGTCTGTATTCAGTCAAATGGAAGAATTTAAGGTGTGACAAGTGGACTGACTATGTGTGTGTGTCTGTGTGCACTGCAGTCTGCTGACAAACACCGTGGTTCAGACCTACAATGCAGGTAAACCGGTGTGGAGCTGCTGCTGGTGCTTGGACAACAGTAACTACGTCTATGCTGGGCTGATCAATGGTTCAGTGCTAATCTACGACACCAGAGATACCAGCACACACATCCAGGAGCTACAGCCACTACGTTCAAGGTACAAAAACGCCCACATCTGTAAAATTAAAGGACAAATGGCTCTAAAAAAAATACAAATGTAATCGTAAACTGTTTTGTTTTTTGTTTTTTTCCCCTGAAATCTAAAAGTTGTTTATCATTGATTTTTTTTTTTCAGGTGTCCTGTGGCATCTCTGTGCTATGTCCCACGATCGGCATCAAGCTCATTCCCCTGTGGTGGGCTGATAGCCGGTTCTCTGGAGGGTGCGTGTTTCTGGGAGCAGGTCAACGAAACCACGTACAGACCGCATGTGCTACCACTGGAGACGGCCGGCTGCACTGACATCCAGGTGGAGACGGAGAGTCGACACTGTCTGGTCACATACAGGCCAGGTGAGATCAGACCACAGGCTCCACACAGACGTAATATTTAATTCTGTTGTTATGCTGATGACTCTCAGTTGTATCTCCCAATTACTCCTACGGACCATAGTAGGCTGTGTTCTCTAAGAAATTATTAGAAACTGGATGTCCTTAAATTAATTTCAAGTAAATCGGAAATTCCTATAAATAGACCTTTCAATATTTCCAGTAATATACTGCCATCCTTACGACATTTTATTATAAAATTTGTTTAAGTCAGTTGCAAGAGACTTGGTGTTTTATTTGGTAAATGTTCTGCACTTATCTACCTGTTGCCACTCAAAGCGCTTTACACTGCTTCCATTCACACACACTCACACACACTGATGGGGGAGCTGCTATGCAGCTGGCTAACGCTCACCGGGAGCAACTAAGTTGGGGTTCAGTGTCTTGCTCAAGGACACTTCCACATGTGACCGGAGGAGCCGGGGATCGAACCAACAACTGCGGGATTGGTGGACGACCGCTCCACCGTCCTGCCCCAGAGTTGCCCCAATTTGACTGCAACATCACTAAACTAGTTCAGTCGTGCTTTTATCATCTTAGGAATATTGCAAAAATAGGGCTATATCAAATTTTAATAATGCTAAGACTAATATTCATGCTTTTATTTCCTCACATCTTGATTATTGCAATAGCCTATTTTTCTAAGTTCATCAAAAAGACTTGAAACGCCTACAAATTGTTCAGAACTCAGCAGCTGGGCTCCTGAGCCGAACAGGGAAGTTGAGCCACATTACTCCTGTCTTGTGTCTCTACACTGGCTTCCTGGTTATTTTAGGATGAATGTTAAGATTTTATTGATTACTTGCAAAACTCGACATGCTTTGGCTCTGTCCTATATTTCTGATCTCTTAATTCCATATCTGCCATTACGACATGTAAGATCTTCAGACAGTGGATTGTTGTCTGTTCCAATTTCCTGGTTAAAAACCAAGCGGGATAGAGCATTTTCCATCATGGTTGCAAAGCTCTGGAATGACCTGCCTGAGGTAATCAGTCCTTTTGACTCAGTGTCATTATTTAAGTCTTGTCTTAAAATGCACTTTATCGAATGGCCTTTGCTGATATTTGTGAGTTCCCACTCTACCATAATAGTATATAGGTGGAGTGTTTGTCCGTCTGCCATTTCCTCCCATGTCTTCAGAGAGTTTCTAAAGTTCTACTAGTGACTCTTTGGTTCTTCATCATTTCTTCAATATTATTGATAATAGTGACGGTCGCTTATGTGGAGTGTAAACAGTGGAGATTAAGTCTAATTCTTAAATAGCTAATATTCTCCCATGAAAACAATAGACTGTGTGAAAAGGCCTCTGAACCACTGAGACATCTGCTGCAGGAAAACATCCGATCAATAAGCGTCTTGCTGAGCAAGGAAAAGTGTAAACACAAGAAAGACACAGCTTGAGCACCGGCTGAAGCTCTTGCACAAAATATTTCACGGGCATCGTACACCAGACTGGATCATCAACTGACTTCAGTGCCACTTTTTTTTAGTCTTTGTTTTTCTCACTAAATTTGTGGAGCATAAGTTCTCTGTTGAAAACCTGAAGTCGGTCCTCAAAGAACAAAAACAAAGTGTTTTTATTGTGTTTCAATAGTTTTGTGTTAACAGACATTCTGTGCTAAACCCAAGCTTTCACTGTGGTCTGTTGTCATGTTACATGAGGATTATTTTGAGATCACACAGGAGATCAAGTGCCTTGAATATAAAATTATTTAATTTAAATCTCCAAAAACTGGACAATAAAATCCACTATTTGGTCAGAGCCCAGTATGATGCCTGCAAATGTATTGTTTGATTCACTTGGAAAAATTCTGCCACGAAAAACTGAAAATCCTCAGTGCAAGAGCTGTTTGTATTTTTTGTCTTGAACAAATTATCATTAATTCATTAACAGTTTCCTGTACACTCTCTGTTCTTCTGTAGGACGCTCTAACCCATCTCTGCGCTGTGTCTTAATGGCTCTGAGCCGAACACCTCAGCAGGACTCCGCTCAGATGCCCAGCTGCTCCTGCTCCCCAGTTCAGAACTTCAGCGCTGGCTCGTCCTGCAAACTGCTCACTAAGAACGCAGTCTTCAGGAGTCCAGGCGGAGAAGGGATGCTGGTCTGTGCCGGAGACGAGGCCTCCAATTCTACCATGGTCAGTATATAAATAGGAGCAGAGATCCCTTTTAAAGTGCGCTTAATAGGCTTGGTTTAAAAAAAATATATAAAAAAATACAGCAATTTAGAAAAATACATATTTATTTAAACCACCAAAAGTTGGCTAACATTATTTGCTCTAGCTCTAGCTCTTTCTTATCTCCCTCTCCTTCTCCTCAGGTGTGGGACGCCAGTGCCGGCTCTCTGCTGCAGAAGCTCCCGGCTGACCTCCCAGTACTGGACATCAGTCCCTTTACGGTGAACGGTGAGCACTTCCTGGCCTCGCTGACGGAGAAGATGCTCAAGCTGTACAGGTGGGAGTGAATGGACACGAAGGGATCTTCACTGTGTGAACTGCTGGTTTAACCCAGAAAAGACGACAGACATTCGAATAGAGCACAAGAAGAAGGATGTGTTGGTAATAAAATGCTGCTAAACTTTTATCTGTATGTTTACACACAAAAAGCTAAATTATAGGAAGCCATCAACCTACATTTCAGGTTCTTCATTATCAGTTTTAGTACATTCATATTAATGCATCTGATGAATATTTGACCTGCAGAGAAAACTAACAGCTCTCACGAGCAAAGAAATAAGACTGAGTCTAAGGTGGTTACTTTCCAGTGTTACACCACTGTATGTGATGAAAGCTTTCAGTGTTATCAGGTGTAAGTATTTCTTTAGGGGGAATGGTGTCGCCCTGCAGCTCGAGACCAAACAAACCAGTGTGTTTGCACGTTTTACTTCTTAAACTACACATCACATACATCCACAGTAGTGACAGTAGTGACTGCCCATTTGGGCCAGTACACACCTGTGTTTACCCAACTATTCCAGTCTGCACAAAAACAGTGTAGGACCCCAACAAACATTTTTCATTCCATAGTAACAGAAACTCTTTGATTATTCAGTTATTGTTTTGTCTATAAAAAGTCCGAACTTGTTGAGACATATCCTGTCAGTGTTTTCTAACACCCAAAGTGACACCTTTTTGAAAAGCTCAGTTTCTTTTAACACCAGTCGAAAAAAAAGCCCAAAGACTTTCAGTTTATTATCACAAATACATGTAACATCATGCTCTTTAAGCTGGCATTTTTTAGCTGCTGCTTAAAATAACTACTTTCATTTTGTTTGTACTGAAAACTGATTATGAGCGGATATTTATCTTCTCACAAATGATTTGATGGTTAAATGTCTGTGAGTCTGCAGTTATTCTGTGTTGCAGTTTATTCACCAGGAAGCACTGACAGCTTGACTCTTATAGTGTGGAAGCCCCAAACTCTACATGGCTTTATCACAGTCCTTTCTGTTGGAGATGGATAAACCAACAGGCTGGACCTCACTTAAAAAAAAGAAAAAAAAAAAGAAAAAAAAAAGCATATATCATTTTAACTTAAGGCTGCCTGTTAATTAAACATATCATGGGTTTTACAAAAACTGATTTGCAAAATCAGGTGCCCACTCGAACACCGAAACATGTTCTGCTTGCTGTAACCATCCCTGTAATTCACATTAATCCTCTCATAAACTATGTTTAACTAAGCTGATGGGGGGAGGGGGCACCACATATACCGTCCAGAGTGTTGGTAGATTTGCATCTACAGTTAAAATGAGGCTTGAGCAGTCTTGAGTTTAATAAATCAGGTAATTATCTTCCAAAGTTAATCTCTTCCGTTTGGAATTCACTTTGTGTTTCTCTGTTGAGCTGCACCAGATGTGCCCTGGGAAACAAATGGGGAAGATTCCTTTTTGATTTGAATAACTAAGACTGATAAAGCCTCATTTCATTGTCTGAAAAGGCTTTTGCACAGACTGGATAACCAGAGTGGATTTCATCCTCAGACACTTTGACTAAAGGCGCATTAAAAAAAGAGCCACAATTCATGTCCTGTGGATTTGGTTATATGACTTTTCATTTGTCATTGAAGCTATAAATGAGGTTTGAACTCTGTGCAAGAGTCACCACACAGACTGTGCATTATTAAATATAACTCTGTGTCCACTGTGAGGGTTTAAAAACTGCTGCTGTGATTCAGAAAACTACCTGCTGTTCTGTGAAATGGTCCTGATTTTCTTATCCAGATTTTTTTTCTGATGCTAAAACTTGCAAAACTACATTTATTTTCCTTTTTTTTTTTTTTTAATTAAAAATCATTCAATTTCAAGTCTTCTCTCCAGAACATTAGCAGTCAAACTACTGGAAGAAAAGATATTTTTGTAGAAAATGACATGGTTTTGTGAATTTATAGCCCATAGACAACGACTTAAGATGCTCCAGTTCTGGGATTTGAGAATGAACACTGCTGATCAGCACCTTCCAACTCTGAAACAAATTTTAACTCCTACACAAATCGAAACATTATTATTCATGGTCTGCCATCTGATTTTTTATTTTACATGGTCTTTTATTTTGGTCTCCTGAACCAGAACATTAAGTGCCAATAGACTGTTGTTATTGTACATGTTTGTTTCGTTATTTTTCTTTGTGAGGTGTGTGTGTGTATATGTGTATATATTTTCTACCAGTTGTTTGTGTACAACTTTAAAGTTAATAAAAATGATGAGTAATTTTTAATGGGTTGTCAGAGTGCACTAAAGCCTTAACCTAAAACCTTTTTGTTTTTAATGCTGTAGTGCTAAAACAGAGATGTTATCACTATAGCTACATAACAAAAATTGAGACGAAAAAAATCACATGAATCACATGAAAAGCTGTCATATTTTGTCATTTTCAGCTGTCATGTTAAATTTCTGTCAATCGATTGCTGGAGATGCACATAGTGTACAGTGTATCCATGTACTGTGACTCCAGATACAGTATTTAATCTGTAAAAATCTGTTTTCTTCTCAACAGGAATTCAGATTATAACAGAGTAAAAACATTTCTAGCAGCTGCCCAAATCAACTTGCTGATTCTTCTTGATTCTTCCATCACGTTCCAGAATTGTCAAGTATTGATGTTTGAAATGCATCTAAATTTGTTGCTGTGGCTTCTAGAGGCACCAAATAAAGTGGACAGAGACTATAGCCTCGAGATAAACTAATCACATTTTCTCAATTGCAGTGGCAAGAAAAAGTCAGTGAACCCATGAGATTGACTTGACTCTTTGCATTATTTGGTTAAAAATGTGATCAGATACCAACACTATGTCCATTTAGCCATTGTCTTTAACAACTTATACTGTTCAGGGTCACAGAAGGCTAGAGCCCATCATTTGTCAATGGGCGAGAGGTGGCGTCCACTCTGGACAAGTCTCCAGTCTGTCTGAGGGACAGACAAAGAGAGACCTACACAGAGAGACAACCATTTACATTCGTACAGGCAATTTAGAGTCCTCTGTTTTTGCACTGTGGCGGAAAACCACATGCAAACCATGCAGTTATATCAATCAAAAATTGATAAACCGGCCTTTAGTAACTGCTTGAACCTCCCTTGGCACCATTAAGCTCAAGCCAGCTTCGCGTACCTGAGGAGTGTTCAGGTCTGGACTGTTCTTCCTCAGAGAAAAGCTTCAGCTTGGGAAACTTGGGAGTTGATGACATGAAAGATTGTAATTGTTTGTGTGGTCTTGGTCTATGGACAGTGTGTCTGCCTGTTTGGGTTTTAGCTGAAGCTCAGATCCTGTTTTATGCCCAATTAATGTAAAAAACAGTTCCTTGCAAATGGTTCACTGATGTTTTCTCACTCTTACAGAGAAGCTTCCTTAAAGATTAAATTGTCGCACGCTGTCCGTATATACTCTGATTTGTCTTTACATGTATTTTTTGGCAGACACTGGCCGTTTCCATTTTGTGAGATGTAAGTGCAAGATGGAACACAGAGGACGTTCTCTTTTTAATAGTTTAAGTGCATAGGAAGTTGCAGGAGAATTTTAAAATATTAACAGGCTGCTGAGCATGCAGAGTTTGGTAGCTCGTTTCAGCTGAGCTGATAAGGTTTGCGTGGGGTTTTTGTCTGTGTGGTGCATAGACCTGCAGATGGCGTCCGTTTGCATTGTGGACCTGGAGGAGTCCTACAACACACACACACAAAAAAAATCTATTTCATTTACCTTTCCACAAAAAAAAAAAAGATGATGAAAGCATGAGGAAGCAATCAGCGGTGCAACGTAACTAAGTACATTCACACAAGTACTACTACAAATGTGAGGTGCTTCCATTTGAGTTTTTTCCTGCTACTCTACATTTGCACTTCAATACATTTCAGGGACTAATATTGTACTTTGTATTATTCAATTACAGCTGTACTTCATTCACAACATTAGATTTCTTTTAATACAAATAATAATAATAAGTTTTGTTTTATTAAACTAGTTAAAATGCTTAATAAATGTGAGGTAATAATTTTTTCCGATAATACACAAAATAAGTAAGTATTTTAAGACTATTCTCTGAATTTGATTACTTTAATTACTATTACTGTTTTTTTTTCAGATTCAGAGGAATGAAACAATTAAAAAGTATGACAATCATTAACCCACTCAACATAAATATGAAATTAATAACATGCAAACATTACAATGGTTAAAATCAGCTGCATCTTTACCAGCTGCAACGTTAAAGTGATGAACACTTGATCGCATCAATAATTACTGTAGTATTCGTTAATGGCAAATGAGACTTTCTGCATAAAAGTACTTATACTTTCAGTACTGTAAGTATTTTTTGAGTGAATACTTTTGTTTTACTTGAGTATCATTTTGAGAGCTTGGTTTTCTACCACTTTGCTTTAGTGTATCGATTGTTTTTCGAAGAATGATGTTTCCTACATGGTCTTTGCTTTTTAAATGCTTTTATTTGCCAGTAAAACAGTGAAATTCGGAGACGACACTTGTTCATCGTGGTTAAATGATGGAATGACTCAGAGCACATCCCACAGTCTCATTAGTAATTCAGGAGCCGCCCACTGCTCCTCCAGAGGGAAAAAAATCTGTCTGCAACTTTACTCCCGGTCCCTGTATTTCCAACAGCTCCTGAATGCAGCAGGCTGACTGGCTCCATGAAGATGGCGGACTGTATACGTGTTCCTCTGCTCCTGCTTTTGATGTGCATCTTGTTGTCTGTGCATTTAATTCGAGGGGATGGAAATCCTGTGAGAAGCGCTGGTAATGCCGATAGCCTACAGAATCCGCCCGGAGGTCTGGGGCAAGCTGCGGTGATCCCGGGAGCGGCTGAGAGGAACCTAGGCGCTGCGGCCTCGTTGCCTCGGAGGCGCTCTGCCGGCTGGAAGTTGGCTGAGGAGGCGGTGTGCAGAGACGACCTTACCCGGCTTTGTCCAAAACATTCTTGGAGCAACAACCTGGCGGTACTGGAGTGTCTTCAGGACAGAAAAGAGGTAAATTAGCTGGACTGGGTTCTGTGCTTGCAGGGGGAGAAGCAGGGTGTGCCTGTTGAACGAACCGCTATCGTTAGCTAGCTGGGACCATTAGCCTGGCGCTAGCATTCGTATTGAGAGAACGTCACTCTGAATTCCGGTCAGAAATTCTTTATTTTATAACGTATGAGATCATCTTATTTATGACACATGTTGGAAAACAACGCTAAGCACACGTTTAGATTTTTTAGGGCCCACTATTCCTTTCGGCATGACAAAACGCACGTTTGGCGCTTGTTTCTTTTCACGACTTGCAGGTTTTTCAATCGTGTCCCCGCACATTGCTGGTCTGGACCGTCTGTTTAAATTGGAAGTATCTCAGCGTTGATCAACATAAAAACAAGTGGGTAACTCGGGAACATTTGACCCTTTGGAACACGTGTAAGCCGAATGTACTAGAATACGTTGTTGTTACAGATTCAGTTTAAATGTTGTAAGTTATATTGTCTGCGATTTCACTGGGAGCTTCAAGATGAGAAAGTAGCCTACTTATCAGCGCGGTTCGGCGGAAACTGCAAGACTACGAGCACCAGGAGATGGAGGCTAGATGTGAAATTGGCCACATAATTTGCCCAACTGCAAACGTTACAGTGTGATGGTTAATCTTCAGTTTACCGGTAAATCCAAAATATCTTCCATTAAAGTGGTAACGTTTTAACCTGGTCAACCAGCGTTAACATTAAGAAAAGTCCCTTTTCGTCACCCAGCTAGCTAACGTTAGCAATTGCAGCCGGAGCGAGATGTTAGCCGAGCTTTTCCCTGGTTGATTCTTGGCTTTGCGTGAATTATGCTGTAATTATAGTGCTGGACTTAATTTTAGACCGTGAAAGAGCTTTGAACGGCCTGACGTTGTTACTGTTGGCCGGTGGGTTTCTACATCGTCGTGTTTTTATGTCGATTGAAGTAAACAGTTGCGTTTAATCCGTTTGATCTGCGGAGACTCTCCTGGTCCCCTGGGGAACGTTGACAGTGGCCTCCCACTTCAGCCCGAGGCTGCACCAGGATCTCTGGCTCTTGGATGGTGACTGTCCTGACATGTTTGGGCAACACCTCACCAGAGAAAGATATGATAAAACTTTATCTTCCCTTTTCAATAGCAGTGTCAATAACACATGACACATTTGTTACTGACACGTTATGTTACATGTCAGGGATTTTACCAGCCCAAATTCCAGCATCAGATTAGGCGTCTGCAAACACCATTCCATGCTTGGAATGTAAGTGCCAAGTGTAAAGCATGTTTTAAGCTGACGAAACAGCGACAAAGTATTCATTACATAAGTGACTGGTTATTTCTTTGACACATCGCCTGACATTTAGTCAGTCTGTCTTTAAATGTCTGAATTTCTTAGGAGCTAGATTGAAAACCCACGTGTACTCAAATGGACCTATTACGAAAAGAAGCAAATCTTATGTGTTTATATTCTTTCAACAAAGTTTTCAGGGCCAAACAAAATGTTGACTCGTTTTCTTTCCTTTGACCAACGGACCGCATCCACAGTTTGAGCTCTGGTCATCAATAATCGAACTTGACCGTTTTGAAGCTGAACGAGTGGTGATTTGGTGGAGAAGGGAGGTGTTTACACATTAACTCACACGTATGTTCACACGCTTAACTAATCCGATAACTTTTCCTGATGTGCAACAAGTAGCTGCTGGGCTTGTGTGTCCTGTTTCAACTCAGTCCAAAGGTCATTCTTAAAGAAAGGTGGACGGTTATTCATCACCTAATCACACTGAAGAAGAGTTTTTCCCCTGGCTTTCTCTTTTTCTGAACTTGTGATTTTTCAGGTCACTAGGTTGCTTGTGTGACCTTTGGATCCATTTAGATGCATCTTGAGACATCAACCCAGTACTGTGGCTGCTGGCAGCTGACTGCTCATTCACTTCTCATTAGCTGCTTGTCGACAATAGAGCCACAGCAGACTGAGAGCTCTCTATATGCTACAACAGGGGCTTACACCAGCTTAGACGAGCCTCTATTTGTGGCCATTTTCTGCTCTCTCCAAATCAAGACGTCACCTCTACGTCATCCATAAATGCTGAGTCTTTTGGAGAAAACGCAGAACAGTTAGCTGCTGGAGAATGGGAGACTCTTTTTTTCAGGCATAAGTTAAATATGAATGAGCGATTTAGTTGTTAAAAAAATGCCCAGTGAGGGTTTTGGCTTTTATACAGGCGTGCAATAAATTACAAGGTACCATTATTGTAGATTTTTGTAGCTGGGTGGTCACTCCTAAGTTTAGGACCCGAGTACATGTACTTCCTTACTGTACACAGCTGTAAATGAGAAAATGAACTATAGCTGAAACGATTAGTGGAGTGGTGGAAAAGGAATTGTACTACCCATTATGGGAAATCCCCTTTGATTAGTTTTGTATGTTTACATGGGTCTCCAGTGTGTGTAGATACGCAAAATCTAAGGAAAGTGCATCCTTCATAATTGCAGATGGGCAGCTTCACAAGACCAGTCAGAAAACTCTCGATGTGTGACGTCATAAAGGGATGTTATGTTATGGCTCCTGCACCATGCAACCCTTAACATAATGTAAAGATAATGAAGGATTGGCTGGATGGATAATTGATAAAAAAAATCCGCAAACTAATCTGCAATTGAATTGATAGTTTGACCCTTAAGTCAGAGATATCACCCAAGGTTAAAGGAAACTAAAATAGATTGTTTATTATTTTCTGTCGTACATGAAATGATCGAAGGGGGAGGGGGGGATATTGCTTTATGAAAACAGTTGTCATTACATTATTTATTTAATGCAGCTCAAACAAACTGTGGTATCCTGTCTGATATTTTCAGCACAGGGGAAATAAATGACCTCAAAACCTCGGTGTGCCGCCTCATTTAAGATCTCAGGGAAGTGCCGAGTTTAAATGCTGCCCTTGTTCTGACATGCTGGTGGTGTGACGTGTGCTCTTCAGCTTATCAGTGTCATCTCACTGGCTTCTGTGCCGGTTTCAGGCTGCTGGCTGACATTTATTTAGACTGGTACGTACCTGTTTGATACCACGTCAATGCTGAATGAACTGAAAAATCAGCACGATCGTATCTGATGTTCATTCTTTTTCTTCTTTACTCCGTTTAAGGACACACTCGGTGTTTGAACCGAGATGACCAATAGCTTCAATTTTCAAAGAGAAACTGTTTCCCCTTTCTTGCTTGATATGGGATTTCAGCTACTCAGCACTTCTGGGCCTCCTCCTCCCACAGAAGTGCATGTTTCCCATGCTGGGTGCATTAATGCCCCTCCACCCCCACAAACACACACACACCATTATAAGTGCTTTTGAACTGTGCACTGGTAACAAGTCAGATGGTCCCTCTCCTCTTCCTTGTTAGCATCTAGCATCCAGCATCCCCGAATAAGAATTTCAAATTTTTAACTCCTCAGACCACAGGACGGTTTTCCACTTCACCTCAGTCCCTTTTAGATGAGCTCAGGCTAAGAGAAGACCAGAATTTCTGGATCTTGTTTGTTTTATCTGGGTCTTTCTTTGCATGGTAGAGTTTGGTTTTTAGAGGTGTGTCCGTGCCCATTTTGTGTGTAACCTTTTAACCACCCTCAGATTAACATCTGCTTATTTCACAAAGAAATGACATAAGTTAATCTCCTGTAAATGTTGTAATACAAGATAAATCAATAATTGCTTGTCCAACCACATCTTACTTTTTATTCTTTTGTGTCAAGGTTTGTCAGCACTTTGTGAGCTGTTTTTTTTTTCCTGAAAAAGTCCAGATTCTCGTGTTTTGAATGCATTTTGCAGCCCAGTGGACCCAGGTTTTGTGTGAGACATCCCGTCTCACCACCCAGCACCAGCAGGTACTGTGGAGCTGGTCCATCTTCTGTATGAAGATACAGGTCTTCCAGCTGGCATTCTGCTGCTGTTCTTTGGTTGGAGGGTGACATTACCGGCTGATTTTAGACTGGTAGCATTTTTGTGTGTCTCTGGCCTGCCCGCTGTCAGTCCTTTTGCTGGCTGTGGTTTTGTGGACGTGGTGCAAAGCATCAGAGTCCGCTGTGAGGAGATTGAAGACTTGGCTTCAGCCTATTGGCTGCAGGAAACTTCTTTGTGTCAGAACGTTAAGGACAGTGTCCTTTTTAAAAACACATTTGCTGGTGTATATTCAGCAAGGTTTTTTTTTTTGTACCTGTAGAGCAACACAGAACCTCAAACTCAGTATCAGCACTTTATTTAAATATCACTGCACGTCGGAGCTTTTCTGATATTTAGGAGGAGTTTGTTTTTTGTTTTTTTCCCCTGGGCCGTATCCCCAGCCGGCAGAGACACAAGTCTAAAAGCTTTGTCTGCTGAAGTACTGTACTTGCCTATATTCTTGGGACTTTATCTGTCAGATTTAGATGTTGGTTATTTAAGTTTTCCGCCCACAATAGTTCCTGTCTTGGTGAAATAGAAGACAAATGGTTTCAAACTGTTGAATTTTAAAAATGAGCAATGTTTACATCTGAAAAAGCGTATCGGAATGTTCAATTTAACATAAACCTTGTTTATATCAATGAGGGTCGGCCAGCTAACAGAAATGCTGCATTAAATCATACTTGTTGTAGCTCAGTAGGTCTAATAATAACCTGTTAGCAGCATGGAAAACAGGCAGTTCTCCCCACACACCCTCTGTGGTTCTAGTTCCCACCAGATGTTGAACATCCTGCAGAGATCGCCTCCCATTCACACACAGCAGCACCATATACCCATTTTTGAGCAACACGAACATGGTGCATGGAGCTGGTTCGAGAGCCCCTGCAGAGCCATGTCATTACTTCACTGCTTCCACAGCAACACTGCCATTTATTACAACACCAACACATTACTACATCATCACTTTACAGATGTGACTAATGTCTTAGTGAGCCTTCATTTGCATCCAAACAGTGTTCAGATACATTTGTGTGTCCTGTTGTAATCACTTGCATAGTGATTGTCCTACACAACAACACTAATTTTAAGAGTAATATTAGTCGTTATTATGCTTAAGCTATGCTTATATAGCATTAACTGTAATGGTATCAATCACATTGCTGTTAAACAAATTTGATAAATGACACATTGATGTTTACTTTAGAGCAAAGCTTTACTTGGTCTTGTCAGTTTTCTCAGCCCCTCCCCCCCCGGAAAAGACTAGCACAGACTTTTGCTTTCAAAAACCAAAGATCAGGTTGTAAAATGTGGCACTGACTCCTAACCTGCACTGTCACTAGCTTGGTGTTAAAGGAGGTGCAGGCTTAAAAGTGAGACCAGTCATATTCCTCCACATCAGATGTCTGTGATTAAAGACTGATTTTATACATAGGGACATTGTCGTGTTGAAACAGGAGTGCCCTTCCCCAAACTGTTGCCAAGAAGTTGAAAGAAAACTATTTTCTAAAATATCACTGTAACTGTTTTGTCTGTTAGAACACTGATGCTACAAGTGTTGGCATCTTGCATGTCAGAGAGTTATTGAACCTCTTGTTAGGTCTAAGGAGGAGTTACCGAATTGTTTGCTCTCTTGTTTGGAAATGGTTCAGCAAAAAAAATCTGATATTAATCAAACACTGGTAACCTTTTAGGAGAACACAGCAGACGACTTTACAACAGGAAAGTCCTTTTATTCACCAGGGTTAGTCGGAAAGTTTGTCATTGGTTCTCCGAACAATAAAAGGAAATACTGGAACAAAGTCATGGAGGCAGTGGCCTTTAGCTGAGCCAAAGCCATAATGTGAACCCACACACAGCAAGGAGGGATTCAGGTGAATTGTTTTATACTGCTAGAGAACACAGTTGTGTACAGGGCTTGGATGTATTAAGGCCAGTTCTCATTTAGACGTTATCAAGCAGATTGCAAGACTTTTTTTTGTTTGACATTGTAACTGTAATGACTAACAGGTGGTTCAAGAATGACAAACTCCTCCCAAAGCAAACATTAACCTGGCCTGAAACCCCTGAGTGGCCGTGCCAAAACGTTTGCTCACTCTCCGCTGACAGGTAACTGTTACCATACACGACTCCTTCAGCTGGATCTCACGGTTTGATGCCATGTCAACAACATCACGGGCCTCTTTTCACTCTTTTCTGTGTGTTGTCAGTGTTGGTGAAATCGGGCTCAGCTGTCACACACATGAGCTGAAATCTACTCCGCCCAAGTAGAGGGAGGAAAAAGTTGTAGGTTCAAGAAATATTAGTGAAACAGTTACTGTGCGCTGATGTGGTGCCTCCAGTCATCCGTGGTTAATCTTAAATTGGCCGACTGATAATGAAGCACACGTTCTCACTGTGACCCTGTGTTCAGACTTTATAGCCGCTGCTGAATAACAGTCTGCTGACTTTTTGTCTGGTGTGCTGATTTCCACCAGAGTATTTCATTTGTGACTTTTTTTATTTCTCTCTCTCTCCGTCTCTGCTTCACTATCTTTATGCAAATGGCTCCATATTTGCTGGACTGTCATCTGTGAAGTGTGAAATTAACTTGCAAATGTATATAAATGCTCAAGCTCACAGGAATTTTTTTAATCAGAGTACAAATTAATATCCACAGCTGTTTTTAAGGTCAGTTAATAAAATGCCAAATATTGCTTTTTAAGTGTTTTGTCAGAAAGAAAAGGATATTTAGAAGGTGTCCCCTGAAACAACTGGCTGTTTTGTTTTTCTCAGAAATTTGACATTTTATAGATTTACTTATTTTATGATAATGACACACTAAAAATCATCCACTTAGTCTTCGCCTGTGTTTGAAAGCACTTCCAGTAAAACACAAATGTCATCAATGTTTGGCTTGTTCATGTTCACACGTAAAGGTTGTTGAAGGCTCAATATAATGGGCAGATATAAAGAGCTGCTGTTCACTATGGTTGCATCATAGGTTGCAGGTCCATCATTACCACCACTGAACTTCCCATTTGTAATTTGGGTTATTGCACTAACGTATTCTAAAGCCTTTCGGATTAGCACAATCTGATCTAGCTAGTGATCATGAAAATAGTATAAGTTCCTGTGTTCAACAGCCATTCGGTCACCACTCATTTTATTTTTCTTTGTTACAAAACTAAAAGAGTCAGAGTGTGACAGTTACTTTTGAGTTTTATGTTAGAATTTAACACAAAAGTCTCCGGACTTTGCTCTAGTCAAACAATTTTGCAGGCATCTAAGGAAAAACAAAACACACAGACTTTGGGACAAGGGAACCGAAAATACAACAATGCTAAGAAATTGCAGAGTTTTGTGACTCTTTGCGGCGGTCACCTCCTGGGCTGCTGCTTCTTCTGGTGTGTCAGCCGCGATGGGGTTATGAATGGGTTATGCCCCTAGTGGCCAGAGGGAGCAACGTCTCCAAGAAAGGAAATTGAGTTGGGGAACCGGTGACATAACAAAACCAAGTAATACATTTTATGTTTCACCATCTTTTCCAACTCGTATTTATAACCAATAGTTTATTGTGTAAAATAACATTAAGCATAATCAATCAAATAACTTGTGCATTAGCTTATCAAACTGTCGATTAGTTTGAGAATCATGATCAAGTTTTTCTTTAAATCTGTTTTTCTCAAGCAAAACGCAAAAATGTCCTGATTCGACCTTCTTTGTGAAGATTTGCTTTATAAACTTTCTTTTTTAAAAAAAAAAAATTTTCCTATCTAAGAATTTGAAGAACTTTTGCTTACTATTGTTATGATCAGTATTTAGTTTTTTTTAATAAACCAAACGACTTCATCATTAAATTGTCTGTGGGAGGGGGAAAATTAGTTATAGAACAATGTAATAATTTTATTTAAATGTACACAAATATGCATTACTCTTCTGATAATATTTGGGTAAAGCACTATTTAATTAAAGTCTTGGCTGTTTTCATGTTGCATTAATAGAAACCAGCTGGTCCAAACAATTGGACCAGCTATGTAATTATACATTCAGCATGTTGTCCGTAGTAGCCTGCTATGAATGTAAGGATGGTGAAAGCTGCATTAACTGAACGCACAACTGTTCTGCTTCATGAAGAAGTGTTGGAATTAACTGGCTTCCCTCTGGATTCTCTCTGTTTTCTATCCCTCCATGTTTCAATTATTCTTTTTCTCTCAGCCTCTTCCAATTATAGCTGAGCCTCGCGCCAGTGTTCCCAAGACGAAATGAGGACAGTTGATTAGGTTTATTTTAACTGCAGTTATTAGGTGAGGTGGTGGTCTTGACAGATTTGCATTTTTTATTTATTTCACATTCACCGAGCGGAGCTGGAACGTGGGTAAACAACGTTCCACGCCCTTTCAGACAGAACATTTTCAGTCTGAAAGTGTGTGTCAGCCATGCTGGGTTGTATGTTGTCTTGTAGTGTTTGGTTACAGCTTTTACAACCTGTCACTGTGTTAAACAGCAATTTGGACTTGACCCACCTAAACAGATGAGCGGTTTCAGCTTTGTACACATCCCCAGGCAGAAGTGGATCGACACCCACATTAGTTACATTGTGCGTTGCAGTAGATTGATGTGATGCTTGGCTGTTCAGTCCAGAGGTGGATTTGTGCAGCGTGTGTGTGTGTGTGTGAAGGTGGGGTTTTCCCTGTGGCCTGTTGGCTGCTCCAGAAACCCACAGTATAAAACCAAAGTCTGTGCTGTTTGATCCAGTGTGAGACTGGCCAGCTCTATTCAGGTTAACCCTGTGCTCACCGGGCTTCCACTGACACACTGGCTGTGGTGTGTTGCCTTTACAGGACAACCTATGCTGCCTTGAAGTGACTCTGTTTAATCCAAATAAATAAAATAAAATTAATTTGGAACCTGCCTGAACCAAAACCTCTAGGCAGTAGATATAGCAGCACACTGTATGTTTTATGACTAACATTGTCTTACAACATAAATATGAAATCATGTTAGAAACCCTTGTTTTTTTAATCGTTCCTCTTTTAAGTGCCATTAAGTTTCTGAACTGACATTGCTGCTTTGCATGAGGTAATTCTCAATGCTACAGGAAGCTGATGGTTAAACACACTTTACATTTCCTTTTAAGTGTTAAATTTCTTTTTTTTCTTATTAATATCTACGCTCACTGTTGATCTTTATAGCTGTTGTATTACAGGCTGGATGAAATGTAGTATGTGTAGGAGGCAAAAGATATGGGCCCACCGCTTGTTCGGCGTCTTCACCAAGTCCTTAAATCCAGTATTTGTCATTCTGTCGAGGGGTGTTGTGTCTTTCTTCTATTTCTCTTTACATTTAGTTATTTGGAACTTGACCCTTTTATCCAAAACATTTTAAAAGTGCACACAGGGCTGCAAAATATCTAAGGCAATAAGAAAACATGATAGCATGGTGCTATGAGAAGAAATGTTTATGTTTTATGCAACACAACTTCAGAATAAGACAAAAAGGGAAATAAGAGGACCTTTATTCCCTTTCTCAGCTATTGCCCAAGTAAATTCCAACTTGTTTCTTGAACTTTCTTCATACAGTCTCTCTCTTCAGGATAAGGGGGGAGCAGTCAGTCACAGTGGCACTTTTGGCTGACTGATGAGGACAAAAACATCTCTTGGTATTTTTAGGCAGAAAAACAATACACAATATATGTGATCGTTTGTGCATTTTCTACTGAGTGGGGACTTTGTCAAAGCCACAAAGTCTTTGACCAAAATGCTGGTGTTTGTTTGAATTTCGTTTTTCTTAATCTTGCCGTCATCAGTGATTTTAGTCACATTTATTGCTGTATTTTTAATACTTTTAATAAATTCGTGTTGAGAATACTTTGTCAGCTATACCGTTACTATGGCTACAGGTGTTCTTGTCTGTTGCTTGGAAAAGTGTTTAGAAACCCCGTTTTTTGGGTAACTGGGGATGAATTCAAATGCACTGTAATGACCCGATTATTGGAAAACTGCAAATATAGTGTCTCAGTTTGGTGCAGTGGGAGAGAGGAGGCGAGGCTGCATAAGGTGAACTGTATAAAACTGTTAGCACTAACTGATACAAATCAAATTAAAACACGTTATTAGTTTTTTGTTTTGTTTTGCAAATTTAATGAAAAGGGGGGAAAAAAACCTAAATCTCATTTGTGAAAGTATACAGAACTTTTGCTGTGATACTTCAAACTGACGTCAGAAAACAACAAGGGACTATTTTAACTGGTCCCACTGTGCTGCCCTTGTGCTGGGTGTGTCGGCGGTGACCAGTCTGTCCAAGTCAGGACCATTTACTGTATTCTCCTCCCTAGATGACCACAGAGTCAGATCTGTGTTGTTTATAGCTCTGGTCTCTCTACTGACCTCCTCCTCAGTATAACCAGAGTGAGACCCCTCATCACAATGAATTTACTGTCTAGATGAAGAGCCTCGTGACACTTGTGTGTAAAGCACACAATGAGCACATGCTTGGTATAACACACACAGTCGGCCTATTCCCGGCTCATGCTGCGGCTGCCGTGTGGTAAATGGTCAAACTCTCTGGGCGTCTGCAGGACTCCTGTAAGTGAGATGCACATAGTCGGTTCTCCACTGGGAATCCAGCAGTGATTTGGAGTTCATGTTAAAGGGAAAGGTGGGCGCCACATGTTGAGGCAGCAAACTGGACAGGTCACCTTAGATTAAGGCAGCATAGCATGAAAATAACTGAAGCCACACTAGCCTCTGAAGCTGTGTCTGGACTCGGGGCTGCCTCACTGAAAGGAAGCATTTTGTGAAGCAATGGTGCAGCCAAGGGGGCTGGATTTCAGGTTAACCCCCTCTACCTCTCTAAAATATGTCCATATTACATTAACACATATAGGACTAGAAAGTTGCATATGACATGCGATGAGCCGCACTGTGTGTGACCTGAAGAATTTAACGCACAGCAAACAGGGTTAGTCCAGCATCATTCATTGCAACAAGCCCATTTCCAGGAAGTTTGTTTTTTTAAATAAATAAGTTAATTAAATAAAATCTCCCCAGTTTTCTGATGTGTATTGTCACTTTTAGTTTTGAATCATAAATAGCCGTATGTATAAGTTTCATGCTCTAATGTTTTTATCTCCTTCTCTTTCAGGACACTGAGATTGCAGCCGAATGCAACCACGTAAGTGTCTCTACTCTGGGTATTGCACCATAGAACTCCACTTATCTGCATTATTCATGTTCTTCAAGAATTGTAGAAAAATATATATAAAATCCTCCTCCATGGACATATAAATGACTATGGTGCCTACATTTGCCTGATTGCCAGAAAACCACTGATTTGCTAATTTACAGTTTAATAGATTTATAAATATCCGAGTTTGATCGAATTAACTGAACAATTCCACCTTAAAACCACTGATTTGCCTCCTTTCTTAGCTCAGTTGGATGAGCTTGAAAAGTGAACATGTTTTTTAAGTGTTTGCATTTGACACAAATCTGTTTCAACAGCCTTTCAGTGACTGTGTTTCAGTGTCAAGCTGGTTTTTGGTATTGAAGTGCTGTTGAAATGATCATTATATAATGCAGAGGTATAAAAAAAAAAACAACAACTCACTATTCAACCAAATTTCCCTTTTGTTGTTGTTGTTAAAACCTTTTCACTATGCAAATCATATAACTTTGTGCTGAGAACGTACTGATTGGATACTCTTCTGAAACTGGCTGAATTTTTAGTAGTTATACATCACTCACAGTTACCAGTTAAGTTTCCCAGTTGTTTTTGTGTCTTAGACTTGTGTGTCCTGTTGACGTGCGTTCAAGGCTTCTATATAATGTAGATTAGCCAGAAAATGCACTGAATGCTGGGGACAAAAAGTGGATATATTGTACTGTACAGTAGGGTACATTCAGTCAGGAACAGCATCCATGTTGTTTGACTTTTGCTACATTGACACAAGGTAGATTAGGTTTTTTGGATGCTTATTAACAGAAAAGTAAATGTTCATATTACTTAAATCGTATTGTTTGTTTTTGCCTTTAAATTTGAACGGAGCCAGACACTGCTGTCATGGTGGTTCAGGTATTTAATCTCTGTCTCAACGAGGATAATAAGAGTGAATTTGTTCGCATCTTCTATCCTCCAGCTGCTGTGGAACTACAAGCTGAATCTGACCACAGACCCAAAGTTTGAGTCCGTAGCTGTGGATGTCTGCAAGACGACCATCTCGGAGGTCAGTCACTGTCACCAAGCTGCTCGGTCATCGTAGTGATTATTCTTTCAGGATATTGCTTGTATTTGAGTCTAACTGTTCTTATTCTCATAGCCCTTTTCTCACCTCTATCTATTACCAGACTGTCTGTCTGTTGTCAGGGCTCACAGCTGCTGTAGTGGCCTGAAAGAACAACGCAGCTCCTCTTTACTGCTGCACCCGGGTTTAGCAGAAATTAACTCTTCTTAGGAACGGGTGAACGAAAACGACGCAAAAGCCATACATTAAACCTGGAGATGGTCAGATGATACTGAAATGTTTTACCCTTTTAGTCAAATAAAGAAGTTCAAACCTCCCTGGTGCTTCAGGGAGAGAAATTTTAATATGAAACAAAGCATATTTGTGTTTATAGGTGAGTTGAGTTTCATCTGATGCAAAGTCAGAATGCAATAAGAGTGAAATTAGTGTTCAACAAATCAGCACTTTAACAAAATGCTACATAAATATCAGCTATGAAGTGAAATGTCATGACTCCACAGTGGCACTGGGCTTTTGAGGATAACTTTGGGCATATTCTAAACTAACAATCCCCATGCAGACAATAAAATGGGCAATTAATTGTCTCTACTCAAGTTTTATGTCGGCCAGTCTGTAACCCGGAGCTGTAAACCCACCATAGACTACCAAATGTCATGTTTCTTCATTTCAGAACAGTAGGTCAATATCTCTAAGTGAGTGGAGTGGTGTCTGGCTGATGTGTGTTAAAAAGATTAATTTGTGTGTGTTGATTGCGCAGTAATGGCGTATATTAATTAAGAAATTTAGAACAATCATAATTAATAAGAACACTGGAAATCGAATAGTGCTGCAAGTTGAACAAAGCACCGAATATCCCTGCTCATGTTGACACCCCAAAGGTTTAAAAAAATATTTCCGGCTGTTCAACAAAGCTGGTTTTCTTCAATTAAACCAAATCAAGTATTTTGGCTGTCGGATCTGTGGGAAGTGAGATGTGTACACTTGTAGTTTGTAGTACACACAACCCTGTAATAAGCAGGAATCTTCAATGTGTGTATCAGCCATGAACAGGTGTGTTTTTATTTTTATTAATGCAAAACTGCATTGTAGTTGTAATAGAGTAAACACAAATAAATGAATATATACTCCTACACACACTCTCCTTGTTATGGTGAAGAGACATTTATCTGCCTGAGAGAGTTTAGTGCTCTGTAACACAAATACACAGACATGGACAAAATACAAATGAAGCAAACCTCCCCAGCACCTTACGGACATACAATGTAAATTCACTAGAGCACAATGCATTCAACAAAATGTAGTGTTTATAAAAAAAGCTTTTACCCGCTAATATTGTTAGTACTGTACATTTATAGTTCAGTCTTAACCCTGTAATCCACATGGTTTATAGTAGCTGTTGTCATCAAACAGGCTGTGGCAAGCTTACTGTACACTGCCTGCCAGTACAAGACCCCCAAAGCAGAGTGCTGATCAGCCTTATGTTCCAGGCTAATGGTGCCTTTTCTTCTGCGTGTCTAAATGGACGACCCTTAGCCAAAATAGCATATGTAGTTCTTCCCATAGCTGACCAAAAAAAACGAATACACATTCACGCAGCCTTAAAAACTGTAACAGCTATTTCAGTTCCCTGAGCAATTGTAGCTGTACTTTAGAATAAAGTGCTGTACTAATTAGCCCAGATAAAGTTTTAACTGTTTGCACATAATAATATTTCCAAACAAACTGAGAATCTTCCTGCCTCCATGAAATAATTTTTTTATACAATGTGAAAATAAGGCAAAAAAGAGGCAGTTAGAAAATACCGAGCAAGTTATTCCACTGACGCTGTCGGCAAACATGGCTTTTAAGACGAGGAATGATTGACAGTTTGTCATTCTTAAATAATACTTAATTCAAACCTCAAGTCTTAGTTTGCTTACTAGCATTTGTAGTCTGATCTGCTTCAGGCATCCAGGCGACACAAACCCATCTTGGCTGCAGATACTTTCATATGCACAGAGTCAATACGCTGCTTGTGTTTTCACCCAGATTAAAGAATGTGCAGCGGAGGAGCTTGGGAAGGGTTACCTGGTGTCCTGCCTGGTGGATCACCGCAGCAACATCAGCGACTACCAGTGCAACCAGTACATCACCAAGATGACTACCATTGTCTTCAGCGACTACCGGCTGATCTGCGGCTTCATGGACAAGTGTCGCAGCGACATCAACACTCTGCGCTGCGGCAGCATCAGCACAGGAGAAAAGGTGAGGAGGAACACTGCCAGAAACTGAAATCTAAACTCACCTGGCTAAGAGCTGAGGATTTATCCGTGTCTGAAAACGCTTGGAACTGTGTTCCACGTGTTGAGAGCAGTTTGTCAGCAAGCAGAGCAAATTGAAGGTGTTGCCATTCTGCTAAGCCAAGCTAAACCCTCATAAGCCCATTAGACATGCAGTTATTATGGGATATCACACCGGCACAACTGCAACTTGAAGCAAATTATTTATTTGTCAGCGGGAGTGTAGTCAGGAATTTCTCACGGTAGTTTTTTCAGTGTTGTGTGGCAGCTTGTAGTGGAGATTAGACCCACCTCCCACCTGTCATCTCTCACCACACTGAGAAAATACAAGACATGGCGACAAAATGATCCATGGAGGGAGAGTAAACCTTACTATTTGATGTTTTGCTCTGCATTGTCATTATTTTCAACACTAGACCAGTGAAGAACAGTAACTAACGATGGATTAATCAGCTACAATCTAATTCAGCAGCTCTGCCATAAATTGTACTACAGGAGTGTGTTATTGTAAAATTTTTGTCCCCCTCAACCATTTGAACAAAGAGAAGCCAAAAGGGTGGTCTCAAAACGAATCCATATCTTAACAGAGAGAAATGACACTGACTATCCGACACGTCTGTTCTCTGTGAAGGACATCCACTCTCAGGGCGAGGTAATCGCCTGCCTGGAGAAAGGTTTGGTGCGGGAGGCCGAAGAGCAGCCAGGGGCTCACACCATCAAGGACGAATGTAAAAAGTCCATTATGAGAGTCGCCGAACTATCTTCTGACGACTTCCACCTGGACCGATATCTTTACTTTGCCTGCCGTGAGGATCGTGAACGATTCTGTGAAAATGTGAGTAACACTAGTAGTTGAAGTTAAACCAACATTATTTTGTGTTTTAATAAATAAATGCTGGTTTCTTTTTGTGATTCTTCTGTCTCTGACCATCTCATAATTGACCCATTGGAACCAGTTTTAAAAGCTTTGTTATTTTGTTTTTTTGTTATGTGTTTCTTTAAATTAAGTTTCCATGTTCAGGGACATGCTAATGTCTTTATAAAATCTGCAGATAAGCTGGGACCAACCTGTTCATAGAGCTGATAAAGTCAAAGTATCTTATGGTCACAGTTGGGGGTGGGGCGACAAAATCGATTACTTAAATATGTCGACTAACATAAGTAGGAAGTAAGATATCTGTATCTGAAATGTTGTGTGTACTGCGTGTGGTCGGTGTGTGTGCTGCCCCATAGACGCAGTGAGATGGGCACAACTGCCATTTACAGAGCGCCTGCACTATACTTCCCTAAAACCATCATTTTATTGGCTACAATATTGTTGCATCATCAAAAGGAGCGTACACCATTAGTTGGCTGTAACGGACGAGAAGTGTTCAGCCACCAAGTTCAGTTAGGGTTGGTTCGGGGGGTTTGATTGGTTCACAGGCTCATTGAAGGCCCAGTCCTTGTGGTAGATGCTTAGATGTGGACTTGATGCAGAGCACTGGCTGGTTTCAAAATGGTGGTCGTCAGTGTTTACTTCTCATATGTGGCCAAAACCACCGGGGAAACAAAGGAAAGTGTGCGTTTTTAGCAACGACTGAACAGTGAAGAACGACGGTTTTAAGGATTTTTCTCTTGGATAACATGGTTTTTAGACTAAAAGCTTGTTACTATTTTATTGTTTGGATTCGTACGGAGAGAATGGTGTAACTCACTTGAGGATTCAAGAACTCTGTGCCCCTGCAAACATCATAAAATCTAAGATTTATGGCTTCGCTCAGTATGAAGTCTTGTTACACTTTGAGAAACTGATGTTGCTGTAGTCCGTTAATCTTACATTGAATCATGAGGTTTCCTGCTTTCTAACAAGTTACAGTTTGTTGTGTTTTGTTCGGTGTAGATTTGTGCAATTGTGAAGTACTTCAGGTGATTAGGTCTTTGTCCCGCGGGCGACTCAGTGAATAATAAAATAACCTATAGATTAATCGAAAAAATCAAATTGTTAGGTGCAGCCCTGGTCACAATGCAGGCCTGTCTTTAACATGGACGTTACTGATTCAGTGCTCCAATATTTAAATCATTCTATGCTTGTATCTTATTTGAAGTGAAGTTTTAAAAGGTTTTTATTTTACACTCATCAAACAAAATAACTTAGTTTTCTCAAGAGTTATCTGTACGGGTCTGGTCGTGAGTTAAAATTATTATTATTATGTGAAATTTCTCTGTCAGATACAGTAGTTAAATATTCTTTTAATAAAACACACTCCTATCTGCTGTTGTGCCTTTTTTGCAATTTTCCAGACAATGGCTGGGGAAGGACGAGTTTACAAATGTCTCTTTAACCACAAATTTGAGGAGGCGATGTCTGAGAGGGTGAGTGTTGAATATGAGAACATGAGAGTGAATGAAACATTTTTACCGTTATCGTTATCATAGTAAAGCTGAATGTGATATTGTTGAAAACATGAATACAAGTGTTGTTAAGAAATAATGTATTGTGATGCCGGTTGTCTTTCCTCAGTGCCGTGAGGCTTTGACCACCAGGCAAAAGCTCATTGCTCAGGACTACAAAGTGAGCTACTCGCTGGCCAAAGCCTGCAAGTCAGACCTGAGGAAATACCGCTGCAGTGTGGACACAAACATGCCCCGAGCCCGAGAAGCTCGCCTGTCCTACCTGCTGCTCTGCCTGGAGTCGGCCGTGCACAGAGGTAAGCAGCTGCCTGCCAATCACTCGCAGTCCCAGCCAGTAATTATCCTCCTCAGCTGTTAATCTGGTAGTCAGAGGCCACTCTAAGCTGAATGACCTCAGTCTGTTTCCACTAGGCCTTTACTGACATGTCAGCTACACAGTCAAAGGAACGTGAATAAACTAAAATACTTTGATTTTAAGCAGCTCTGTAAAGATAAAATCAGTGTCAATCCTATACAGCTGTGTTTGTGCTGAAACACAACACTCAGCAAGTTGACTAAGGATGGTTCAAAGGATGGGACAAAAATGAACGCAGAGAAAATCTACCAGACTGTATTATTTTATATTTAGTAAAATATGTGTGTGTTGAGTGTTTCACATACCACAGACCCTCACAACTCCGTGTTTGTTTCGGTGTATATTTCAGGTCGTGTGGTCAGTGGCGAGTGTCAGGGTGAAATGATGGACTACAGGAGGATGCTGATGGAGGATTTCTCCCTCAGTCCTGAGATTGTGCTACACTGTCGCAGCGAGATCGAGGGACACTGCTCTGGGCTGCACCGCAAAGGACGGACGCTGCACTGCTTAATGAGTGTCAGCCGAGGGGACATGGGAGCGATCGATGCCAACTGTCAGAGGGCGGTGAGTAAGGAAATAACCATAATTAGTGCCGACTGTGTTTATTAAGGGACAGCTGGCATTGGTAGAAGGTTGGGGTGGAATTTTACAAGTCTTGAACTTTTATGCATAGATAATGTGATGAACCAGGGATAAAATCCTGCGGATTGTTTTACTGTAATCTGATATTGAGCTCTGTGTAATCATTTATAGCCAGAATCACACACTGTTTTCTATAAGGCCAGTGAGAAAGCTGAATATTTGGTCCATAATTGGACCAGAATGGAGCATTTCTCTGCCATGTTTACATACATAAACAGGTTTCCAATCAGCTTTGTCCGACTGCACAGGTACATCACAATTGGCTGCAAAAAAAAAGAACAAAGAGCTGGAAGAAAGGTGGAATAAAGACATTATTACACAGCAGTGCTGCTTTATTTTTCAAAGTCTGACTTCAAAGTGTCAACGTGTAAATACGTTGCTTTTTGCTGCAGTGTTTTCCCAGTTTGCCCTGTGTATCAGCTGTCTCTCCCTTTTCTTTCAGTCCTGCATAGTGACTCTGCAGCGACACACAAAAGCAGCGTTTTCTGCCAGTTCCCTGATTACCAGAGAAATCTGGTTACTTTAATGCAGTCAATGAGACTGATCGTGAA
This sequence comes from Channa argus, assembly GCF_033026475.1. NCBI lineage: Eukaryota > Metazoa > Chordata > Actinopteri > Anabantiformes > Channidae > Channa > Channa argus. The sequence goes on along the minus strand of NC_090219.1, from coordinate 11,571,333 downwards.
TCATTTTTGACTTTTATCTTTTCACTCAGCTTTGTGACTTTTACACAATAAACATTAACGCTTATTATATATAATTATATAATTATATACATATGGCCCCTGACCTCTCAGGCCCATTTTGTCATCCTTTCACGATCAGTTTTAAATGTCTTCTGGAATCAAATGTTTCACTTTTTCTTTTTTTTTCCTTCCTCAGCTCCAGACTCTGATTCAGGAAGCTGACCCTGGTGCTGATTACCGCATTGACCGAGCGCTCAATGAAGCTTGTGAGTCTGTGATTCAGACTGCCTGCAAGCACATCCGCAACGGAGACCCCATGTGAGTCCTTTTCACATTCTGTAATATTTTTTTATGTGCTATTTCGATGCAGTCTTTATTATGTACTTTTATTTAATGTTGCTGTTCATATAAGTAAAAACTCATGCCAGATCAGAGTGCAGAAGACCTTCTGCTGTGACGATCTCTGAAGGGGCAAATTCATTAGTGTTAATTCTTAAGTGATCAACATCGGCCTTAGGATCAGGTTTTAAACACACCTGTTTTTTGGAGAGTAGAGAAAATGACAGGAGTATGACACTTGGTTTAATCAAATTGCAATTACAAAAAACATTTTTAAATGTGTGTTATCGTTCAGTTGAACAATGCGTAGTGGATTTCAGCTTAGTCTGCCAACTTTTTTTGGGTCGGTGCTGTTCTTTCTGCGTTGTATTTATAGGAAATATTTTCACATATGAATTGCACAGTTTTACCTAATCGGATTCCTCATTTCATTTTAACGGTATTTGAGTGTATGACCATGTGAAACTACAGGTTTCATGATGTAAAGTAGGTTATGTACAGTATGCGCCATCTCAGCATCCATGAGTTGCTAACGAGATATGGGAGTCAAAATGTTTAGATAGGATTTGCTGCTCGGCATCTGTTTGACGTGACCGCGTTTGTGTTGCTGATGCTGCAGGATCCTGTCGTGTCTGATGGAGCACCTGTACACTGAGAAGATGGTGGAAGACTGTGAACACAGGCTGCTGGAGTTGCAGTACTTTATCGCCCGAGATTGGAAGTAAGTTCTTAAATTTTTTATTTGATTTATTTTTATTTATTTTTTGTGTTGTCACGTTTCATCTGTCTTATTCCATCAATAAAATGGATTTGAAATGAAACAGCAAAGCTGTGTTTGAAATGTAGACTGAGCTTTAATTTGAGTGTTTTTTTTTCAAAAACATTAAAAGAGCTGTGAAGAAGTCCCAAACCTTTATACATATAGACCCCTCTGTGGTTCATTTCAGACCCCATGACAAAACTTTTCACGGTTTAAATATAATAAGTATATCAGTTTGAAACATACCTTTGATTTTTGTGTCGTTTCTGATTACAATATTACACAATTGAAAATGATAATTGCTAGGTTAGTTCATTCGATTTCCATCAGCTGTCAACATATATTATCATATTCACGGCACACATGGGTGTGTTTATGAAAGCTGGTTACCTCCGGTTCTCTTGCAGAATGCAGACTTCTTGAGGTTAGTACGTGCACCCATGTTTCTAATTATGGTTTTAGAAGAGCACATTAAATTCAGGCTGTTAAGGGGAACGTTCTGTCTAAATGCTTTTATTTTGCGATCAGTGTGGTTGAACAGACGCAGTAAAAAGTTGTTTGTCTGTTTTTCCCGTGTTGTTGCCAGGTTGGATCCCATCCTGTATAAGAAATGTCAGGGCGATGCATCTCGGCTCTGCCACACTTATGGGTGGAATGAGACCAGCGAAATGATGCCGCCGGGGGCCATATTCTCCTGCCTGTACCGCCACGCGTACCGCTCTGTGGAGCAGGGACGAAGGGTGAGTGTCCACTCAGGTCACAGCAAGATGTTTCAGCTCATTGCTGAATTTTCTAAATGAGCAGGAGCAGGAGGAGGAGCAGTTCATTCATTTATTCGTCAAACTGTTTGCTGTGGGTATTTCCACCAAATACAATTCAGAGTCTAGTAGTTTTCAAACCTCACTCTAATTAACAGTTTTCATTCTGAACTATATTCTACCAAAAGCGAATTTGTCCACATGGTGGATAAGGAGCAGTTCTGATTACTGCATTCCATTCAAATTTAATATAAAATATTAAACCAAAAAAAAGACATTTGATGGCCAGATAAAAGTCGGAGTAAGTCAGAGAAGATCATGTGTAGTTCAAGCTTTAACCTCCGTGCTGTAAGTGTTGATCTAAATTTGAAACGTGAACTTTTGCACACTTTGGAAGGAGCTTTACAGCAACAAGTAAATGTCTACAATGATGATCTAAGTATAAATGTGTTACAGCAGGTTGTCAGTATCCAGAAGAACATAAAAACTTATGGTTAATATGCAGGAGATGTGTTTCTCACTGACCAGAGAATATTCTTGTAGCTTCCTGTGGGGGACTCTGAAGCAGAAAACCCTGGTTTTACTGTGAGTATGTCCTGCTGATAATCACAGGAAACTGGAGGTGACTTTCATGATGACTGGTAAACCAGCAGTCATCATGACAGTCATGTCAGAGGAAGTGATTTAAGGGAAGTGCTTGTGCTGCGTAATTCTTATGTGGTGTTGATGCATGTAAGGGGCTGATTTTTCAAGGTTAATGGCTGATGCAAGTTGAGCCACTAAACTATGATGTGAAGAATCAATAATTGAAAATAATTGGGTGGGTACTTTGATTAATTCTCTGCAGCACACTCAGTTCTTGATTTTAAAAATCAGTAGGCTGTCCTTAAAGTGATACTCCAACTAAATTGACTTCATTTTTTTTAGTAGGAATACATTTTCTGCCTGAAGATCAGCAGAGAAGTTTCCAGTTTTTATTGGAGAGAAGTCTGAGAAAACCCCACCACTGTTGAAGTCCGCCTAGTAACATTTATACAGATAAACTCATCATGTTGGGGGCTGGTCATGCTTGCACCTATAGAGGCAAAATGTCAGTGAAATCTCCACATTCAGAGCACTAATCACAGTCTGTGCTTAGTTTTATGTCCCACTCAGCTTTGACAAACAGGCTTTTGTGCCATGGGCCAATAGCAACCTGTTCAGAGTGAGCTCTACCTCGCAGCTTTTCTAGGCCTGCAACTAAAGACTATTATTTATGACTCTGCTGAAGCTAAATCTTTGGATGACTTGTTATCTGACAATTGGTCCAGAGTCAAACAAATATCCAATTTAATATCAAAAAAGAAATCTGCACATGCCCACATTTGAGAAGCCAAAACCATTCAATTTTGACAGTTTGATTTAAAAAAAAAAAAAAATCACCTAAATATTAATAACTAGGCCCTGGTGGCTCAATGGTAGAGCATTGGCTTGGGATGCAGAAGACTTTGGTTTGAATCCCACCCCACCTGGTGTGGCCCCGCGCAGCCACGAAGTGGGAGGGTTGGGGCCCTTATTAGTTATTAATGACTAATAAAAAATGTTGCAAATGAGAGTTTCATTATTCTTTCAGATATAGTCTTTTCAGAAAACCGAGCTTCTCGCTTAATTGACTATACAGACCAACCCACAAGTCCAAAAATCCATCTGGATTTCTCCATTGGCTTTTGGGTTATTGCAGAAAATCAGCTGTGACAGAGGTTTACAACAAGGTGTAACAAAGTAGTCTTTAGTCGCCACTTTTATTCCATGAATTTGCATTTTAGTCTGACTTTATAATAGTAATAATAGTATTTTTGCTTTAGATGATATGTAAATGGCTAAAACTTGGTTGTATGCTTGTCTGTATGTTTGTATTTCCATGCTAACAGCCTACAGACTTTGGCTGACTTACTGTCTGACAGCCACTGGCTTGAGCCTGCTGAACATCCGCTTCATGAACTACATTTTTAATTGAGATGATGGGAACATTGAAACTAGCAGTTTATGAATCTGATGCAAGATCTGGTGGTTTTATTAAAGAAGAGTTCTCCATTAATTTTGAGATCCAGACACACTCTTTTTCAGAGTTATTATTATGATGAAGCCTCTTAACATATACAAATGCAATCTTCAACACAGACAGCAGAGTTGTGAGTGTTCTATGCAAATTGTCACCTTTTGAAAATGTGTGTTGGTTTTTTTTTTTTGTGTGTGTGTGTGTGTGTGTGTGTTAAGAACAAAATTGCTGGAAGTGGAGTATCAGTTTAAGGCCTCCTAGCGCAATAAGGGTTTCTCTGGTCTTTGTCTAACTGGATTTTCCCATCGTCCTCCTGCAGCTCTCCAGGGACTGCAAGGTAGAGGTGCAGAGAATTCTCCACCAGAGGGCACTGGATGTGAAGTTGGACCCCGAGCTGCAAAAACGTTGCATGACAGACCTGGGAAAGTGGTGCAGCGAGAAGACTGAGCCTGGACAGGAGCTGGAGTGTCTGCAGGACCACCTGGAGGATCTAGTGCCTAACTGCAGAGATGTAGTTGGAAACCTGACTGAGCTGGAGTCAGAGGTTAGTGTCGCTGCTGCTGCTTCTCAAATATAAGAAACTATCCCTGACATGTGCTACATAATCAATCTAAGCAGTAAAGTGACAAAATGAAGCTTAATGGTCAGTTTTATGACGTAAAAGCACTTAAACGATTTTTTTAAGGTTTGTCTTGAAGTGTTTCCAGGTTTGAGCATCATGGTGGTGGAGTGCGTAGCACTTCGACCAGAACTGTCTGAACGGATCTAATTCATTTCTTTCTGCTTTGTGCTATCTGTTGTCTCATCAGGACATTCAGATTGAGGCACTGCTGATGAGAGCCTGTGAACCAGTCATTCAGGCCCACTGCCATGTAAGTCGGCTCAGAAAGTCCCCGTCTCACACTCCTTCTGAAATCCAGTCTGAGTTGGTAAAAGAGTTTTTCCAAGTTTGGCTCGACTGCAGCAAAAGAAGAACTCTGTTCACGGATGTCCAGTGTAAGAAACTGGCTTCCAGAGCAAAAAGAAAAACCCCGGGAGAGTTTCAAATGAATGAAGAGCGAACAAAATAAAGAGGACTGACAGCAGCAAACAGGAAGTTTTTGTTTTGGAGGCCTGCTTCTCATCTCACCTCTAATCGTTATCTCTTGTGTTTTTGACTCTAAAGCTATTTCCTGAATTTGTCTGATTTGCTCCTCCGCATTCCCTGAAGTAACAAACAACATCGACACACACTCTTACGCAGTTATCGGTTTGAAAATGTGATCTAATCTTTGAGTACACAAACACAATGTGCTTATCTAATACGGCAAATAATGAATGTTAGACGTCCTAAGTGAACACACCCATGAAGCATTCACAGTGCTTATGGGTGCAAGTGGAAATGTAAGCTGGATTGAACCTCCTTTTGGCAGCAGCAACCTCCAACCAGCTTCACGTAGCTGTGGATCAGACCTGTGCAAACATCGCAGTCTGTTTTTATGCCGCTGAACAAGCTAATGTTGGTGGATAAAATGCACATGTGTGCAGTGAGATAATGTAAACTCCTTTAGTATCTCTGCTTATATTAGAGCTTTGTGTGCACCATGGAGCAAAGCAGCATTTGTTTTATATCATTCTTACAGCAATGTGAGAGTTTTTTATTTATTTATTAATGACTTCACTGGAATTCACTGGATAATTTCTTTGCCATGTCAAGATGCATTGCACAATAATGGTTATGAAGGTTCCCAGTTTTGCTGATGTTTAATCGTTTGTTTAGTTGTGCACTTCAGATTGGAGACGATATGCTTTCTTTTCATACATGCAATATTAAAAGACTTGGTTCTTAAAAATCAGTTGCTCCCTTAACGATATCACACTTATCTTTTTTCCTGTCAGGAGGTAGCTGATAATCAGATCGACAGTGGTGATCTAATGGAGTGTTTGGTTCAGAACAAACACCAGAAGGAGATGAATGAGAAATGTGCGGTGGGAGTAACACACTTCCAGCTGGTGAGAAGACTGAAGAAAATATGTTTCACAGATGTTTTAGCTCCACAGGAACAGAGGACGTTTGTGTTGATTTTATAGTTGACACAAAAGCACCTTTGCTTATCATTTTTGACAAATCATAAATGGAGGTATAAGTCATAAAAAAACACTAAGCAGCTGTCTGTGTTTCTGTTTTAGATTCAGATCAAAGATTTCCGGTTCTCCTACAAGTTTAAGACGGCCTGCAAAGAAGACGTCCTTAAACTGTGTCCCAACATCAAAAAGAAGTAAGACAGACACACACACACACACACACACAATCCGTCCTTCATATCGGCAGAACCTAGTATACATTCAAAACTATTTCTACTAGTTTCTCGAATTGTCACAAAGTGGTTCATCCTCAGAGGCCTGTGTACCAGCTTGAGTGCATTTGGCTTCCTTTCGCTCTTTATCCCAGCACCTTGGTGCAAATGTAACAAATGTAACTTTGTGCTAATATTTTTTTGAGGTGCTTTGATGACTGGTCAGTTCACTTTCCCAACATTCCTTCTGAGGTGTCCAGTCCAGTGTTTTAGAGAACAACCGGTGAATGAATTATAACGTTGGCTGCCAGCGTTTTTTTTTTTTTTTTTCCCATCCAACAGTCCAACAAGTGCTGTGCTAAGTTTTAAGATGTCCTCAAATATGTCCAAGAGGACATTTTAATGTTTCAAAAAACCTAATCTGGCTTCCAGAATTTTCAAAACAGATTGAGCTGCCAGGTTTTATTTAAATGCGTAATCTGCTAGTTGGAGACAGCACTGAGGGTATGCAGGCATGGGGTGTGTCATACAGAATTATTTGATACGTTGCTGAGAAATTGCATTAAAAAAAAAGCTGGATCCTTTTAAGTACGACACATTTTCCCAGTCTTAAGGGGTCATTTGTAGGATCATGTAGTAAATAGGTTAACGGAGCAAAAAGTACCCCACGTTTTAGCTTCATTGAGTTTGTATATCTATTTTTAGGCTTGGACTTAAAGCTTAAAGCTAGAAACATCTTTCTTTTTTATTAAAATGTAATTTCTGTTGACTCTTCTTTACAGCCACTTTACAGATCAATAGTCACAATGTGCAACTCACATTGACTCCCAGTCATTAAAGAGGATTCAGACAAAACCTGCTGCATATGGATCTAGAAAATCGGCTCTGTTTGTTCAGCAGTGTAAAATACTGCTGTAAGCTCACTGCAGATTTGATCAGCAGCTGTGGGAAATTAGATTCTGGAACAGCTCTCAAAACAAAATGCATTTATCATTTGACAGCCTGATTACGTGTATTTTTACACTGTTATTTAGACATGTTGAAAGTCCTAAAATATAATATAAAGCCAGAACCAAACTAGCAGAACTGAACTGTATAGCCCCTGCTTGGCTCAACATGCTCAACTTGTTTTTTTTTTGGTATTGGATTGGATTTTACTTCTCCAGGCTAAATAAGAACCAGCCTGATCAATCCAGTTTATTCTCATCGGCAGTTAAGCATGAAATTGTCTTGACAAATATAAAAATATCTCTGTCAGAATATCGTGGAACCTTTTATTATTGCTGTTGTTCAGGGTGGACGTGGTGATCTGCCTCAGCACCACGGTGAGAAACGACACGCTACAGGACGCCAAGGAGCAGCGAGTGTCTGTCAAGTGTCGTAAACAGCTGCGAGTGGAGGAGGTGGAGATGGTATGTTCACTAATTTGATGTCACTGTCAGTGAGCAGGTCCCCATCAAACAGCAGCACCTTTTGATTGAGAGTAAAATGAGAATTTGTAACTAAAAGAAGATTTCTGAAAACACTGCATAGTGTGTCCCAATGTAGGACACTTAAGTGTGATGTCTCAGACGTGTCATCTCCAACTGTTGATGCATAATGAGAGCTCTCTTTAATACATCCATATCCTGTACATAGTCATTTTTCATTGAGGCACTGGGGCTAAATGAAGACCTCAGGTCTTTAAGCTTGAGTGATTAATGATTGTGGTCAGTGTCCAGGCTTCATTAAAAAAGAACATTTATGAGATTGAGATGTTTAGAGCAGTTCGTAGTGAGCTGTCTAACTGTGTTCTCCTGTTATTAATAGAATTTGATCCATTTCCTCAAATATAGTTTCCATGTCTGCAAAAGTCGTACGGTTGTTTTACTTATTCCCCACTCGTGTGCATGAAGCCAACAGCCATTGCTGGAGGAGGACACTAGTGCACGTTCTCTATAGGCCCAAAAATGCAAGGGCGAGAATGTTGTGTGGGCGATTTTAAAGATTCTAGAAAAACTTAGTTTTTTCCACTGTATTGTAATAGTTCTTTGTGCTTTTAAAGCTACTTTCTTCAATGGAAAAGCTGCATGAATAACTTTTACATTAGCTTCTTGCTATCAAGTTAGCTAATACTATATTATGAGACACATGAGAACTGATTTTTAGGTTTAGAACTGGATGAACTGAGGAGAAGGAATCAAGGATTGGACTCTTAATGAGATGATTTATTACCACTTAACAATCAGTTTTATAATCCACGTTCACTTTTGAAAACAGCCTTTACTCTTCTAGTTGCAGGTTTTGCACCAGAATTTTGAGTCTGGCTGCAGGAATTTGGTCCCATTTAGCCACAAGAGATTTAAATGTTCTTCATTTAAAACCACTAGCTTCCAAATCAGGGAGCTTCTTTTAAAGCTGTTTATCCCGTTGAAGGTGTTTTGTTGTTGAGACCACTGAAGTTCACGCTGGAAAAACCATTTCTTTGTTTCTGTGCACAGCAAACATTGCCATGTTCAAACAGGAATTAAAGCCAACTGTTGACACAAAGTTGCAAAAAACACTGTTCTCTAAAATATCCTTCTCTGCTCCAGTGTTACATGTTCAGGATCTTCCTTCAGTGGCATTTTTCAGCTTATAAATGTAGGCATGTTAAAATGTTCAACAAAATATTGTTAGATTGTTCTAACACTTGTGTATTCAACAAATTACATGCACAAATGTATCAACTGCGAATATTTTACACTTCTTATGCACAAACTGTGCTATGTTTGGTTAACAGGAGCAGCAAGAATACAAACAGACACCTTATACAGCAAATTAATGCAATAAACTACAAACAAAAATTCATAAATTTGATTCTTAATCTTTGCAGTCAGAGGACATTCGTCTGGAGCCAGAGCTGTACGACTCCTGCAAGCAGGACATCGCCAGATTGTGTCCCAATGTGGCCTATGGCAACGCTCAGGTCAGCAGCTACACACACACACACACACACACACACACACACACACACACACACACACACACACACACACACACACACACACACACACACACACCTACTCAGACTTAAACATATTTGTAGGATTGTCTGTCCTGTTGGTGAAAATTCTGAGTCATCCAGGTTTGGTTCTCCAAAGATTGAATCATGTCAACCGGACTTCTTTCTTCTTGAGTAATAATGTTTCGCTACTTATCTAAAAACGTGTCGAAACAAGAAGAAAGAAGTCAGGTTGACATAATTGAATCTTTGGATTGTCTTTCCTGTGCAGCCAGTGTTAGATTTCATTCACATACAGTATTGTAAGCATGTGATAGTAGCTGCAAAATAGAACTGTGATCAGTTTCTAACATCTAAAACATTTTCAGTTATTTACAAAAATGTAAGTTCTTGCAAAGAAATGAAACTCCGAAACGTGTAGGTGTCTCCAACAACCAGCAGATGGCAGCATTTATTGAACCTGTAGGAATCAACTCCAATTTACAAAGGGTCACAGATTTATAAATCGATTTTTTTAATTACTTATTTTTAGTGTGTTTTTTATTTGAAATGTATTTTTGATTTCATGTTACATCTTTAGTTTTACCATTTGTGTAAAGCATAATTGTATAAAGGCAAACATGCCACTTGTCCTAGATGTTCCGAGTCTCCTTCACATTAAAGAAAGCAGCTCTTCCTTTGTGTGCTGGTGAGCTGGACTTTACATCCAGAACACAACACTGTCCCTACTGAGAGGTTGTGAAGTGAACAGCCTCTAAGCAGAGACAGTACTGAGTGCACAGAGCCCAGGAGCCTGCACCTCATGAGCTGACTGAGCAACATATCTCCCCCAACTTTGTCCAGGGTGGGACGTCTGTTGTAGGTTGTGGGTCACTTATAACTGCTTCCCCACCATGTTGCATAAAGTCACACTGTGTGTGTGTTGGGGAATTTGTTGAATTTACAAAAACATTTTTATAAATACACAGAGAAAGTTTAAAGCCTACTGTACTTCATGGTCAAAGCAGAGGAGCTATGGTCAGTCATTTAGTAAGAGACCAATAGCCGTGATGGGATGTGTGTGATGGTGAAAGTGTCAGTTTTTTTCTATGCAGCTTCTCAGCAGCTTTAAGCTTAGTCAATACAATAACTTGAAATTTCCTTAAGGATATAAATGGTTTGCCATAAATACACTGACCCTAAGCAGAAACAATCAGTAGTGACAGACATAACACCAATAAATACATATATACTTTGTTTATATGTAAAAACATCTGTGTGTCCCATGTGTCTGTGTCCCTCTGTAGGTCATTGAGTGCCTAAAGGAGAACAAGCGTTACTTGAATCAGCGCTGCCACCAGCGGATATTCAAGCTGCAGGAGGTGGAGATGGCTGAGCCTGAACTGGACTATCAGCTGATGAGAGTCTGCAAGCACATGATAAAGGTGGGCCAGTAAAACCAGCGTCTCATCCTCACAAAAGAGCTTCTCGGGACATTTGGAGACAAGGGGTGCGACGGTGCATTCATGGCCCAGGCCCAGCCAGGAAGCTCACTAAGACTAAAGATTTGAGTTTTATTAGTGTTTAATGTGTTTGCGCTGTGTACCTGCACATATGTCTCATGTCACCAGTTATTCAGCTTGATTTACTGCAATGTAAACAATGATTTTCCTGTAAATGTTCTCAATAAACAACCTAAGTTATAGTGTGTATGACACAGTTACAGTTACACTTATTCCAGACTGATCTGTGTGTAATGGAGCTTTTGTGTGTGTGTTTCAGCGTTTCTGTACAGAGTCGGAGGGGAAGAACGTTCTTCAGTGTCTGAAACAGAACAAAAACAGCGAGCTGATGGATCCTAAATGCAAACAGATGATCACGAAGAGACAGATCACGCAAAACACAGGTATGTGCACAGAACACACACATACCTCTTAATGTTTTAGGACTTATTAGGCCTGTAGGTCTGACTGCTGAGTGTGTGTGTGTGTGCACGTGTGTCTCTCTCCAGACTACAGGCTGAACCCAGTGCTGAGGAAAGCCTGTAAAGCAGACATCCCAAAGTTCTGTCAGTCCATCCTGAACAAAGCGACAGCTGACACAGAGCTGGAGGGTCAGGTCATCTCCTGCCTCAAACTCAAATACGCAGACCAGGTCAGTCACATGTCCATCTTCACTGTTTTAACGGTTTCTGATGAATCTGATTTCTTAGCCTGGGAGTTGATGGGCATTCGATGCCTCATGGTTGAAAAGGTTTCTTTCTCCCCATTTTTCCACGTCTGACTCTGTTTTTAGACTCATGCAAACTGATATTGTTATACAAAACTTTTTGAAAAATGTTTGTCAAAATGAGAAGGTGCTTTGAGGAAGTCTTACTGGTGTATGAGGAGACACCAGTTAGAAACTCTCTGTAGAAACCCGTGATGCACGTGGTGTTTTTCAGACTGTTTTAAAGTAACACCTGATATCAGCTTCTACATGAACATTCACATAATTATTTCAGGGCTAAAAAAAACCCCCAAAACTTAAACTTGCGTATTTGTGTGTTACGACAGCGTTTGTCTCCAGACTGTGAGGACCAGATCCGGGTCATCCTGCAGGAGTCGGCTCTGGATTACAGGCTGGACCCTCAGCTGCAGATGCACTGCACACAGGAGGTAAATACTGAAAGTGTCACTATTCAGCTGTGTACTGTGAAATATGAGAATTGGCACATTTAAAATGTGAAAGAAAAACAATCAGCTGTCACTGTTCTATTTTGTTTTTGGTGATAGTAAAGAGAAAAAAAATCCATTGTTGTTTATCAGATTATTGCTGATGTGCCCTGTTAGAATTAGTTAATCAAGTTCAATCAAAAGTTTTACTTCACCTCGTTTATGATAAATGATTTTTTTTTTTTTTTTTTTTTCCCTTCTTGCAATGACCAAAAGATATTAAATGAACACGGTGTGATCTTGAAACTTGTCAAGTGGAAATGTTGTCCACTTTAGTCATCATGTCACCTGCTTATGATTAAGACGTAATCAGGTGACTAAGATGAAGTCAGAGCTCAGTGTGAAGGAGGTTTCTGAAATCAGGATACAGAATAAGGGAAACCAGGTAGATTGGTCATGGAGACTGCTGATTTCTCTGTCACGTAAATGTGCATTCAGTATAATCAAATGCAGGACAAACCTCGGCAGACTGTGAGATGAGTGGAGCTGAAATGAAAGGAGGCAACATTACTTAGTGATGCTTCCTCATACTTAGAATAAGTAACTGAACTGAGTGGGCAGAGGTGGAATCCGATGACAACATGTAAACATAGATGTGCTACAGTACTGTGCATGTAAACGTGTGTGTGTGTGTGTGTGTGTGTGTTCAGATCTCTCAGCTGTGTCCGGAGGAGGCAGCAGCTCAGGAGCAGACGGGGCAGGTGGAGGAATGTTTGAAGGTCAACCTGCTGAAGATCAAACTGGAACCGTGCAAGAAGGTAAAGATCCTCTGTGTTGCTTTCACTGACCACTGTAAACCGCAGTGTTACGACACACTAAATCCCACATACTTAATCATTTCTCCTCTGCTTCATCCTCTTTGTTTTGTTCCTCCTTCCTTCCTTATATTCTGATCCTTATACCCATTCTCCCTCTCATTCCCTCCCTTAAAATCTCCTCTATGCTTGTAGGAGGTGTTGAACATGCTAAAGGAAAGTAAGGCGGACATCTTTGTTGACCCTGTCCTCCACACAGCATGCGCTCTGGACATCAAACACCACTGTGCTGCCATCCCACCTGGAAGGGGACGCCGTGAGTCCACAACCTGACACGGACATAGACAAATCTCATTATACTAGTGTCTTGTTGTTAGTGTCTTGTTTTTTTTTTTTTTTTGTTTTTTTAGATGTTCTGTAAAGTTAAATACTAGACCTAAGGACAAATTTGTTTTCATTTGTCTTCTGCTTAATGTGCATATTCTGTCTTCTCAGAGATGTCATGCCTCATAGAAGCACTGCAGGACAAACGTGTTCGTCTGCAGCCTGAGTGTAAGAAGAGACTTCAGGATCGCATTGACATGTGGAGCTACGCCGCTAAGGTATCGTACCTGAGCCACAGCTTCTTCCCCCCTGTCAGTGAAACCCACAAAACACTGTGAAAACATGACTGGTGGTGACGTGGCAAAGAGCAGGAGACCCACCACACAACCAACACAAACGGGAGCTCTGCTGCTTGGGTCATTCAGTCTGTGAAGGACAGTTGCATCAGTCTTAAAGAAGGTTTAATTTGAAATTGTGTGCAGAAGCTGTTCAAAATGTTTAAATGGTGGTTTTTAAGAATTTATCAGTTTAAAGGAGCTTTTATTGAAAATAAGTTAACAGAATCAACTGTTTAAAGTCTTTTTTTTTTTAGGACTGGCTTTTAAATTAAGATTGAGTGTAAAATCAGTTAAAATTTGATTTTACTTTTAAATTTAAAGGTTGAACTGCATAACCTTAGCTTTAAAGGAGCTTTTCTTTTGAAATGAATTGTGCATTGTACAGGCTCCACTGTTGTAAACACACTTGTTTCGTGTTATCACAAAGACAAGACGCCTTTTGATCATAGAAATGTAGGGAGATCATTGCATTTTTAGTGCTGTTGTGTTTGTTTTAGTTTTTAGATCATGTCAGTGTCTGTACATGTGCTTTAATGTGATGGTTAAACATGATGAGTTTGTAAAAATTCCAACATACATATCAGAATTTAATTGGTCATCTGGCTCCTGCTTCCTGCCAGGTGGCTCCCGCTGAGGGCTTGTCAGACCTGGCCATGCAGGTGATGACCTCACCGTCCAAGAACTATATCCTGACTGTGATTGGTGCAGGTGTGGCTGTGCTCTTCCTGATGGGGCTGTTCTGTGGCAGATTCACCAAACGTGTCACTCAGGAGCTGAAGGACAGGTAGACAACACCCTCTATAGGATCAGGACATGCCTACAGGAGAAATGGCCTCCACTGAGACAGACCCCCCCCACATAAACACCCCCCAACTCCTCCAGAAACTTCACCTGCTTTCTTTGTTCACACGAGAAAATCACGGCCCCTCGCTCTTTCTTCCCTCTTCTATTATCACCCACAATCCTGCAAGTGGAAGTGGGCACGATCAGTGACTCACCTGCGTCTACATGAGCCCCACCCATTCTCCAGGAGGCCATGCCCACCATCATCATCTCTTCCCTTTTTTTCTCCCTCCTGGTCTGTTTCCTGAAATATGATGCGAGTGTGGGATTTTACCTGCGCTCACCTGACAAAGGTGGTGGAATACAGCATCTATGTTTTTCTCCCATCTTTACTGTTGTGGGGGTGGGTAAGGAGACGGAGGAGGGAAAGTGTGCTGTAAGGATATGGGGTCAGAGGTCAAGATTTAGGGTCATAACATGTAAATGTGTAAAGAGTGGGATGGGGAAAAGCTCATGTATAGAGCAGTTTATTGACTCCAGTATTTTAATGATTAGTGTGTGTGTGTGTGTGTGTGTGTGTGTGTGAGAGACTGTGAAAATGTGAGTGTGTTAAAGTGTGTGTATGATCCAGACTGACTTTCTGCCGCCATTGTCTTCTTGTTTGTCCTCCGCTTAGTTTTTTTGTGGGTTGTTTGGCTCTGGAATTTTTTATTTTTTATTTCCCCCCCCCCCCTCTGATGTGTGTTAGATTTTATAGCCATGGGACTGCCAGGCGGGCGGTGCCAACCAGCCAGCCCTCCACCGAGCCACAGATGAATATAAAATAAAGGGGGGGAGGTGCGAGGGCAGGACGCAGGGGGGCACAGGACAAACACTTGCCAGCCAGCTCGCTCAGCGCTCTTTCTCTGCAGGATTTATTGTGTTTGTTTTTTTTTTTTAACGCAGTCCGAACCGGTGCCATGAACACATCCACCCATTTAGCTCGATTTCCCTGCTCCAGCAGCCTGGTTGGCTCCACACTTTGACTGGTTTCCATCACACTGAGGAGTTGGGCAGGATCCCAGTCTGATTCCGGGCTGGGTGGAGATGTCACAAACTTGTGGAGTGGCTGTCGTTTTTTTTGTGCTGGTTGGTACAGAAAAGAAAAAAACAAGATTTAAAAAAAAAAAATATAAAAAAAAAAATCTAGATTACTATAGAGATGTGAACATTTTTTGTGTGAAGATGATACTGGAATCATTGCACATGTTTCTGTTTTTATATCTACAAATATATATATTGTTGTGTCATAGCCTTATTTATTTGTTTACTAATGATCAGAGTTATTTTCTATCATTTGAATGTTCTCTGGTTGCCTTTTCTCCAGTGAGCAAGCTTCCCTCCTTCCTCCTCCAGGGGAGAAGTAGGGAGAGAGGGAGGAGGATGCAGGCAGCAAAGCTTGCGTGTCCTCCAGGCTTCAACGTGCTCCCACAGCTGGCTGATCTCTTTCGTTTCAGCAGCGAACGCCTCGTTTCATAGGCACAGAGATTGTGAGAGTTGCACTGTGGCGACGGTGACGACGCGTTAGAAACCGAGCTTTAGACGCAGGGTCCCGAAAACCTTTGTCAGGTTCAGACCGTTCACAAAATCCACATAATCTGAGATAGAACAGACGAGCTGGGTTTAAAAAAAAAAAAAAAAAAAATCAGGTCTTTTAATGTGAAGATACCATGGGGATGACCACTGCCACTTTTTAAAAACTGATCAATAATGTGGACTTGAACAAACAGGAAGTTAATTTCACATGCAGAACATTTAGATTCTGACCCTGTTTGTTTGTGTTCGTTTCTGCTGGTGTGAAACTCCAACGCTGGTTTAAAGCGGCGCAGCTCGGTGCGTCTCCATACAGACACTAAAGCCAGCAGTGAAGTGCTTCTACTCATGTTGAGCGTGTGCTTCAGATTCTGTGTTAATCTGCGCCGTAGGCCGACACTTGACATGAGTAGAGACAATTCACTGTTTTTTTAGTGTCTGTGTGGGGATTTTTGTTGGAAATGCTGTTAATTTAGAAAATGAAAAGTTCTTCTTCAAATATCCAACTGCTTTAGAAACGAGGCAGTCGAGGTTTTGGTTTCATTGCACATTGCAGCCAGTGCGTTTTGGTGTGAGTTCAAAGGGATCAAACAGAAAAGAACTGCTTGACAAAGTCTTTGCCACCTGTAAAAAAAAAAAAAAAAAAAGACAAAAAAAACAGCTCGAGCCGATGGCGTGTACATGTGTACTATTCTGATTGATGACATACTGTAAACTACGCACCGTGCAGTCAGCCTGTACTGTTCCTGTCTTTTCTACCTGTCTAAGCTTGGTTTGGTGAGCGCTGCCCTCCCTGCTTGTAAATGAGACATTCTGATTCATCCGACTGCCTTCGCGTTTTCTCCCCCCATTTGACACCGGTTTTATCAAAGTGTGCCTACTCACCGTCCCACTGAGGGATCCCACTGTACAGAACATCACAGAAATCCCTGCAGCGGGGTGCGTGTGTGTGTGTGTGTGTGTGTGCGTGTGTGTGTGTGTGTGTGTGCGCTCTCCAGTCTGTTGCTCCCCAGTGATGGTGACTACAACATTTTAATTTGAAGTTTGTGATGATTAATCCATCTTTTTGTAAAAACTGTTTTGTGTCCCCCCCCCCCCCATCATTACACTTTTTGTTTGCCCCTTTTTTTGTTTTTCTTTTTGCTCTGTACAGATTGACATTGGACAGTTTGTTAATAATAATAAAGTCTGCAAGGTTTCTATTCTGCTGTCTGCTCTTTGTTTTCACTACCATCTCAAAGATACAAAGCTGGTGATGTTTTTTCTGTTCCGCAGCTCCACTGACATCCAACCTCACTAGAGACTTGATGCGGATTAATCCGCTGCTGAAAATTGGAAACTACCAAATGCTTGACACTGAAAAGGTGAAAACGTGTGAGGAATGTCAGGATTTCCACAGTTAACCAGAGAACTTCTCTAGTGATGTGACCTGCTGTGCAGAAGCTAGGAGCAAAAAAACCTTGAAGTGCTTATTGAAGCTTGTTTCAGTGTCTCACAGGCAGAAGTTACCATGTGACTGCGTGCACAATTCCAAATTACCAATATATGGGAGCTTCTACAACTGTTAACACGAACTCATTCACTGTCCTCACACCCTGTTTCGGGCCTGGTGGCTCCATGGGTAGAGCATAGGATTGGGATTCAGAAGGCTGCGCGTTCGAATCCCACCCCACCAGGTGTGGCCCCATCCTTCCACCAAGGGCCATGACTGTCATTGTAACAGTTAATTCGTTTGGAAGCTTCACGAATCTTTGCCCTTGACTGAACCAATTTGATGAAATGCTTCGTGAAGCTTCATCTCATTTTGCAGGTCCCATATTTTTCTGGAAACCCTTCTCATTTTCTTGTAAAGGTTTGTTGCTGTTCAGCTTATAATTGGCAGGAATTGAACAACCACACACCTCATGCTTTAAAACTTGAACCACTTAGCATCAGGACTCACAAAGTGGGAAATGTTGTGACCAAGTCTAGGAAACTTAATGTCAGATCTACAATTTAGACTATTTTCTTACTTGAACATTTTAATCTAAAACTGATTTATAACTATTGTCTCTGACCTACTACGTTGTCATTCAGTCTACTGAAACTATGTAAATGAGATTTATACACATGATGAGCACTGGAGCTTCAGACTGAAGTGATGGAGACTTTTCCTCTTTAAGGATGTTTCTCTGACTTCGAATTGTGACTTTAAAAAAAAGCAAGGTTCCCTTCAAGATGTGGAAGTATATTTATTCTGAAGTGTTATAGTATGTTGTGTTGTGCAGCTTTGACAAAGCCCCTTTAAAGCTTTCAGCACTGAGGAGGCGCTTTAGTCCAAATTATAAAATGTTGCAGGAATGAGGACGGCTACTCTTGTGTCTTCTGGATAAAGTGGACAGACTCACCCAGTTGCATCAATAGGCTCCACAGCAAGACCTGAAGAGAGACTAACAGAGAGGTGGTGGCAGAGCCAGAAGGCCGTCGTGGTTTGTGCTGAAACCTCGTCAGCAGTAGTAAAACACATGTAAGTATAGATGCTCAAAATACAACAATGGGAGTGTGAATAACTGCAGTCAGACTTATTGTGTAAGACTGAAATGTTTCCTTTGAATAAATTAAAGGATGTGTTGCAATTTTTACATGTTGGAGTCTGTTCTAAATTACATCCAGCACAGTTTACACCACCATTGTTTCAGCATTATGCCTTTAACATCTCCCTCCCTTCTCCCTTCCTGCGGCTGGTGGTTTTGGCTCATTGCATTTAAATCGGACCCGGAATCAGTATCAGGTTGGTTTTATTTGGTTGAAGGTTAAAGCTTCTTAAAGTCTGTGGATGCAGAGATCACTTGTTTTTTGACGGCGTCCAAGCAGTCATTTCACGGCAGAATGTCTGGTCTCAATGCGACTCTACCGATTTTCAACTTGCTTCCTGTGGCTTCAGTTGTAAATCTACAGTGATGCTTTTAAACGTCCCTCTGACTTTCCTGCTTCTAGCTGAAAAACTCCTCCAGATGACATCACCCGGAGGAGTTTTTCATCGTTAGGAGTTCAGATGATGTCATCTGGAGGAGTTCAGGAATAGCAGGTTGACCATGATTACAAACTCCATAGTGTGAGCGACAAGATGACGTCATCTGAACTGAAGGTTCCTCCAAGATGACGTCATCTGAACTGAAGTGACGTCATCTGGAGGCGTTTTCAGCTGGAAGTAGAGATATTTTAATGAAGGGACGTCAATTGGAAGTTTAATGATATTTCTGCATTGGAGCTTCCCACACTAGAATAAAAAGAAGCACGTTTTGAAGTTCATGCTTTAAGCATTACACAACTTTTCCAGTTTTGAGTTGCCCCTGTCCCAACATCTTTGAATTATCATGTTGACAGTGTTCCAGCTTTTCTGGAAATGGATCTTATGTGTGTGTTCCTTGTCTTGTAGGTGTGCGTGAGAATGTGTCTCGAGACATGTGAGTGTGTGTGTGTGTTCTGTCTGCAGCGTGGAGGCTTCAGGCCGTCTGTCAGGTCCGTGTTAAATTCTTGAGCCTCACAGCTTCAGTCTATGACTCTGATTGAAAACCAACCACAAATAGCTTCCAGGATCATTTACAGTCAACAGAGAACCGACCTTAAACCTGCACGTGACACGATGTTGAAAACAAACGCGATCTCAAATACTCTGAATCTCTGTGCAGCCGTCTGAAGTCAATGAGTCAAGTGTGCAGAGATTTCCTGTTTTTCAGATGAAACAACTTTATTTGTTAAAAGTTTGAATCATTCAAGTTCTACAGCTGCAGACTGACAAAAGACATGAATTGTATATTTGATTCATTGGAAAACGACAACAGATACTACATTTATTATGTAATAATATCAACTGGACGAGTAGCGATATGTTTCTAAGAAGTTGACTCAACATCCACATAACCAAACTTTCATCCACATCACTTCAGCTGCTCTCACAGCATCACTCAAACAGATGTAGCATCTTATGGCCCTAGTTTGGGGAAATGCATGTCTTACGTGTCTCAACTCGTCTGCCTTCCCCATATTTCAAAATATGTTTATGCTACTAGCTGGAAAACCTCCTCTACATGACATCATCATGGGCTCAGATGATTTCATCCTGGAACCAGTTTTTTTTCTTCTGAACTGAACTCACACGTCTTATGTTCTACTTGGTGACATTATATACATATACAAAAGGTTCAAAAGACACAGTAAGACAAGGCCGTCCCACCCTCCTGTCTTAACTCCAAGCAGTGAGGTCCATGTTCCTGCATTGCATTCATGACATAACCCTCCTCACTTTAAACATGCTCTGCCTTCTATTGCTGAGAGTTTTCAAAAGTCAGAATCTATTTCGTTTTTTTTTCCGCTATTGATAATTGTTAAAGTCCAACTGAGAGAATTGTTTTATGCCACGTGTTCGGTGCTGTTGTCAGGGAAACGAATCAGCCCAGAATGAGAACAAGTGACTTTTAGGTTCCGTGTTTGTGCAGCACTTTGGAGGCGGCACTGCAGATTTGTTGGGAACAAAAGTACTTTGTGCCTTGTTACAAAGTAATTTTACTTTGTACAAAGTCATTTTGCTGCTTTTTCTTCATTCAAATATCTCCGTACTTTATCACTCACTGCTTTATTCTGACTTTCTGTTTGTCAAGTGCTTTCTGAATGAACCTGCCTTCCTGAGCCGTCCAGTGAATTGCACCTTCGGATGGTTTCCCGTATCAGCTGACCTGCCCATTCAGAAACCCTGCAGTGTCTGGATTCAGTTGGGAGGATGGTCTCATCCTCTTTAGTTCAATGATGGTCACAAACTCCCGATACACCTTTATTCTGTTTTCTCTTCTACCGATTTATCTTTCCCGCATTGTCAAATCCCTTCCTTCACAACCCCGTCATCACATCTGACCAGTGACACCTTTGCTTCTCCACGTTCAATCCCTTCCAGCTGTTCCGTCCTTCAAGCCTACTGTTGGACAGCCACTGTCCACCCTCAGCCACTCACTCCCTCTAAAACACCACCTGCACCAGTTTTTATTTGGTTTCCATACTCTCCCGTTATTCAAGTGACAACCCTCCCGGATGATTCTCTTTGAGGGGTCCAAGCCTTTTGTTGGGGATCAAAACCAGCTTCGCCTCAAGCAGCTACAACAGTGAAATGCTACTGGAGTATTGAAAAAAAGTCTTTTTTTTCTTTTTTTTTATATTTTATATGTAAATTTAAACAGTGTTTTTTTGTTTTGATCAAAGTAAAACTTCAGGAAGTTTACTCAGATTTACACAGATTTTCCCGTGTGGCATTGTTACCATCCTTCACTGCTGTATCTGAGTCTGAACTGCTTCTCCAAAGAATTTTAAACACTTTAAAAGTTGAGTTGCTAGAGGACGAGCCGTCATTTGGTAATTTAATAAAGTCGAGGGGACAGAAAGTGTTTAGGGAGAAAACTGGTTTCCTGTTTCACTTATAGTGAGGATCTAGTAGGTAAAGGAAGTACATGGACTTTTGGAACTGTCCTCATTGTAAGTTACTAACTTCAAAACAGCATTGATGGCTTTGAATTTAAGTTGGGATTTTTGTTGGACTCTCCCAGTTGGACTTTAAATGGACTTTCGCAGGCTAAATTAGTTTAAGTGTTCAAACCCCCATTGAAACCCCCCCCCCTTCTCTCTGTCACCGATCCTCCCTCCTAAAACTCATACGGAGACACGAACAGAGTGACCTTGGTGAGGTAGCGGCCCAGCAGGGCGCTGCGCTCCAGCTCGCTCATCTCCACCTCGGCCTCCAGTGTGGCGGGACCTTTGATGGGTGTCACCAGGAGCAGGGTGCCGGTTTGTCGGCTCGAGCGCTGCACGCTGAAGTGGCCCCGTCCGCGGCCGCCCGCGAGGCCAAAGCGCAGGGTGTCGCCCAGCACGCGAGCCGCCGACACTCGGAAGAGGACGCGGGGGGCAGACATGTTGGAGACCACGGACAGGAAGTGGAAGGAGATGGAGTTTGGTGCCTGAGCGCAGGCCTTGTCTCCCAGCATGCACGGGTTCCTCTCACAGCGCCTGGAGATGAGGAAGGTAATATTTGATTATTATTCATTATTGCTTCAACAGAATGGACGCATCCGTTTCCAGAACAGTTGGCTGTTTCCCGGAACTGAAGTAGCCGTAATTGTGTTGAAGGGACAGTTGAATAACGTAACACACATTGGTTCTTTTGTTCACTTTGACATGTAACATGAGTTTACTGAGCTACGTTAGCTGCAAATTACCAGCTAACTCAGACAATACTTATTCTGTCAAACTGATGAAAGCTATGTCCAACTGACAAGCTATGAATGCTAACTTATGAAATTTAAATGCATAGACATTTGGACAAGTGTACTATAAATCACTACGGTGTATTACTGTAAGTTATTGTGTGGTGAGGTGTGAACTTGTATCTTCCATATTGTGGCAGGTGGACACTAGGAGTCAGACACTAGGACTCGGGTGGACAGTAGGACTCGGGTGGACACTAGGAGTCAGACACTAGGACTCGGGTGGACAGTAGGACTCGGGTGGACACTAGGAGTCAGACACTAGGACTCGGGTGGACAGTAGGACTCGGGTGGACAGTAGGAGTCAGACACTAGGACTCGGGTGGACACTTGGAGTCAGACACTAGGACTCGGGTGGACACTTGGAGTCGGGTGGACAGTAGGACTCGGGTGGACAGTAGGACTCGGGTGGACACTAGGAGTCAGACACTAGGACTCGGGTGGACAGTAGGACTCGGGTGGACACTTGGAGTCAGACACTAGGACTCGGGTGGACAGTAGGACTCGGGTAGGGGTGGTGGTAAGAGGAGCAGCAGCCAATGAGAGATAGATATTGTTTTAATATATTTTAAGTGGGTCTGTCGTAGGTTAACGAGTTGAGCAGTCTGACCACCTGGTGTAAGTTATGCTGTTTGACTTGATAGAAAAATCTAAAATGTTTCTTGCATTTGATTGACAATATTTAACTTGTCATTGTTTGTCTATATATTAATCTAAATTTAATTAGTCATATTGTTTTTGATTGTGTTTCATTAATTATAATTGTCCTTTAGTCAAATTGTCTTATAGTTTCGTTGTTTTGCCTCGTTGCCTTTGTGCCTTGTTTTGAGCTTCTCATGGTTTTTTTACGTGTTTTTTGACATTAATGTCATTTCATCGGGTTTTTTACATACTTGCATTATCTATACATTTTTCTTAATCCTTCTCTTTTGTTTCTATCTGTTCTGCAATAGTCTCACTGTTTTCACTGCTTTTGTTTTAGTGCTCTAATTTGCCTTTTCATTAACTTCTCAATCATATGTACAACTGCATAATCCTGGATGTTCATACAGGTTCCATGAAGCATTTAGTATTTACATGTTTAAAAAAATCCTTACATTGTTAGCGTTAACATGGTTTTTGATGACAAATGGGAATTTCTTGACCTGGTTGCTACAGGGCCACAGTGGTTTACCCAGGGGTCTTGTAAGTGCAGTCGAGTTGCATGAGCACGTGGTCGTGGTCTTAGTGGCTGGAGTTTATTTCTCTGTCCTCCCCAACTTGTTTGCTTTAACAAATGCTGGTTTCCATCTGTGAATGTTTGTGGTTTTTGAACAATATGGAATCCAGAGAGGGTTTGATCAAAGCCACTCTTTTAAATGACACAGTACTTAAACAGGGTTGACTATGAAAAACTAAACCACTATTTCAACTGAGGTGCCAGAAGTACACAATCCATACTCCAGTAAAAATGCAAGTACGTGTCTATAAAGAATTTACCACTTCAAATTCTTTACTGGTAAAATACTACAGTGCCCTGAAAAAGCATTTCCCTCCTGATTTATTTTTTTTATATTTGTCAAACTTAAATTATTCCGATGTTAAACAGAGATAACCTAAGTAAATACCAAATGCAGTTTTTAAATGATTTGTCACGTTTCTTTCTATGTGACAAGGTAATTACCCCTAAAACTAAGAACCGGTTGTTCCATTACAGGCTTTTAAACCATTTAAAAGTGGACTTGCTGGCAAAGCCCCACACCGTCATTTGACTGGTCCTCTCATGAAATGCACATATCAGTCCACGGAACATGTGTCCAAAAGTCTTGATGACTAAGATGTTTTTTGGCAAATGTGATGCCTTTGTGTTCTTTGGTCAGCAGTGGCTTTCAGCCTTTTTCTTATTTTTGAATCGTGAACACTGGCGTAAACTGAGGCCTGCACTTCTTTAGACATTGTTCTGGGTTCTTTTATGAGTCGTCCTGTTGGTTCCCCACTGTTCCACGTTTTCTCCGTGTGTGGATAATGGCTCTCACTGTGTTTCACTGCAGTCCTACAGCCTTTCCAGACTGATGCGTTTTAATTACTTTGTTTCTCATCTGTTTTCGAATTTCTTCAGATCGGAGCATGAGCTGTTGCTTTTTGACATATTTTATTGTGACTCACTTTGTCAGACAGGTTCTATTTAAGGGATTTCTTGATTCATCTGATCTGGCACTCAGCTTTCTAAAAACTGTGCTTGGTCACAGTTCATTCATGATTTAGCAAGTGAGAGGATTAATTCCTTTTTCACAAAGGGCAGGTTTGCACGGCTCTTTACTTTTTAATAAATCATCAATTAAAAATTGCATTTTGTATTTACTCAGTTTCTTTGTGTAACAATAAAATTAGATTGATCAATCATTTCAGTGTGAAATGTGCAAAAATAGTTTTTACACAAGTGTAAGTCCAGTGAAAACAAGGATTTTTGATGCCATGAATGTTCAAGTTCCACATCTGCCTTATGAACAATGTTCAGGTCTTGTTCCTGTTCATTCATGTACAGATTCAGGAAGAACCACTTCAAAAACGTATTAACTGTTTTAAATAAAAGAGAAATTCATCTCTTCTAATTACTAATTGACTAATTAGTTGGCAGCAAATGTTGGAGGGATGTGTTTAATATTTGACCTGAAGTTGGGGCCAAGTGCCTTATGGCCTAAATCGAACCCTGAATGTCGTGAAAGTGAACCCTCCCCCTGGATTCTCTGTCCACCACAACACTGTCCTCCCTGCATTACTCAACCACGCAGTTCTGATTCAGCTGCAGGAATAAATCAAAGGTCTGCAGACTCGGTCTCCGTGGGCTGCCATAAAGACGGCTCCCACCTCTTGGCCGATCAGCTGACAGGAGCTTGAAAACCCAGCAGGACATCATGCCACCAAACCTCAAACCCAGTTGTTGCTAAATGAGGGGTGGAGAAAGGAAGTGGGCGAAACTCATTGTCTTCAAATCTCTCCATTGTCTGTCCCTGTCATTTACATTTTATCTGAGGTGAGAGGTTTGTGGTTTTCTCTCTCTCATCTGCCCAGTTTGCATTCGTTGTCTTCTTGCTTTGCTTGCACTTCAGTTGTTTTGTATCATGGGGCTGCTGCCTGATTAGCAGCCTGTGAAGGAACTCGAATTCCACTATTTGTGGAGACGTTGCACACAAAGACACGTCCCCACAGAGCTTAAAGTATTTCTGTGCAGCTCGTGGTGTCTGCAAAACGGTGTGGTTCAGGATCCAGGAATCAAACCATTGACCTTGTGGTGAATGTGAATGACTGCTCCACAAACTACACCGTCCTACTTCCTGGCCTTGTTCTTAGCCGTGGTCTCTCCAGATCAAGCTTTGCCCACTGGTACAAAGTAAAAATAAATGGTTTACTCCACTCTCCATGTTTTCATAGTTTTACATGTTTTTGTACTTTGTCTAAAGAACTAGTCCTTCAGGGCCAGTTGGCATCATATGACCTGCAATTTTGGGCCTCATAGGCCCTGATTTACTGAAAGAACTGGAGTCTCAACTTAGCTTTGCTGCCAAAATGTGGCCAACACGCTCTGAATTATGAAATTTTAGAGGCATTAATCATGAAAAAACTTCCACAGAAAGTTGGAAAAGTAGTGACTGAGGACTTGGTTTTTCATTCTTGTGTTTCTGTTCTCTCTCAGTTATGGTTGTTTAAACCTACAGTGTGAAACGTTTTTAGTGTCAAGCTGCTCCAAAACCCTAAGGTGTAGATTTCTGCAACGTGTCACACTCAGGAGAAGTTCGATAAAAGGATGATGGCTTCCAGCGAATTGGATGCATTGACACACAGCCTTTAAAATGATGTACACTACTGCGTTTTTGGCTTTGGTTTTGTGTAAACTGAAGCCACTGCTGCCGCTGCCTGCGTGAAGCTATTGCAGCATTTATACTGCATGTTAGTTGCATTTGAGGTGCACAACTTGCTCCTCCCTCAGGTATGAATATATCAGTTAAAGTAGCCCATTATCACATTTCTTTAGGTTGAGAATGTGACTTACGTTGGCGACGTCTTGAGGTACGTGGCGTTTTTCATTTCAGGACACTCCACAGTCACACACTGGAAGCCTCCATTGGTGTTTACACACATCTGTTCCCCTGTGCAGTTGTTCATGCGGTTTTCACACTCGTCGATGTCTAAAACATAAAAAAAAAAAAACACAACCAGAGTCCACAAGTCCACACCTCTCTAAACATTCCGCCTTTTACTGGCAGGATAAGCTTTTGACCTCTGACCTGTGCAGCTGCGGCCATCTCTAGTGAGGTCATACCCGGCTGGACAATGGCAGTGGAAGCTGCCGGCTGTGTTTATACACTGATGGATGCAGAGACGGCCGGGTTGTCCGAGAGGAAACAGACGACACTCATCAATATCTGAAACACACAAAGGTTTAGTAGTTGTTGTTGTTGTTGTTGTCATACTGCTGGTAGAATATATGTAGTAAAATGTACATTACCTGTACATATGTTGTTGTCGCGGCCTGATATGGTGAAACCCACGTCGCAGGTGCAGCGGGTTGAGCCCAGGAAGTGGGTGCAGTGAGATGGTCGGATAGAGGAGGAGGGAGAGGAAGTTGTGGGAGATGAAGGTAAAAGGGTAGACACTGAGGAGGAGGAGGAGGAGGATGCTGACAGAGCAGCTGAGCCAGGGAATGAGAACGAGGAAGAGGAAGGCTCATCGGGAGAGAATGCGGCCAGGGAGTTGTCCGTGCTGTTGAAATCTGAGACGACAAACGAAGAAGCAAAACCTGAGCAAACAAAAGTGCAGCTACATAGTAAACCAGCGTCAGCTGTGTTCTCCACTTACGTTTGCACATTGGCTGCTGGCCGCTCCATTTCAGAGACTCCAGACACAGTCGTGTGCGTGGACCGATCAGCTCATAGCCGGGCTTGCACATGAAGTGGATCTCGTGTCCGACGCCAAACACCCTGCCCAGTCTGCGGCCGTGAACGGGGGTCTCAGGTTTGGGGCAAGATGCTGGGGAGCAAACAGAGGCATGAGCTGAAGCTGAGTGTATTATGTAATTCAGGAGTCCATCCAAAGTTTTAGGGGTCACACAATGTCTCTGTTAACACTGTTGCACAAAGGCTGTAAAATTGGATGTTGAGGGAGTTTCCTGCTCATGAGCTGTTTTGGCTTATCGGGTTTACTTCTGGAATGTTACACCTGTTGATGGCCCACTGGATTACATCATGTTTTCATCCTTTCATACCTGCCTGACTGACCGTTTCCTCTTCACAGGTCACTGAGATCACCTGAGTTGTGGGTAATACAGCACCTGCTGTGAAAGTGTGGCTCCTCACCGTTCTTGCCAGCCTTGAAGATGGCCATGGTGCTGTTGTGCAGAGCGCTAATCTTCTTCCTGAGGGAGCGCAGACCCTGCTGGTACGACTCCTCTTGCACCGCCAGCATCTTCTCCACCTGTCGCAGCGAGTTCAGCAGATCGTGAGTGGACGGACAGTCCTGTAGATGAACCTGTGCAGCGGCAAACAGCATGATTTTATCATATACCAGCTTTATTCCAATGTAGTGAAAATATCTGAATATAACTTATTATGACGACGGGGTAATGTGTGTTTGAACACCCTTAAAGGAAAGTTGTCTAATGAAATTTGAATTCTTTGTTAGTGAATCCTAAACATAACCACAGAGTAAACTGTACAAAATGAGGATCTGAACCTCAGCACCTGGGACCCAAATGCTGTCTGTGCTTTAGAGTCGACACTCTCGTGGCAGAACGCAACACTGCTGCCACACAATGAACCTGTGGTAGATGCGTGTTGGTTGTTTGGAGGCGTCGTGAATGTGACGTTCATCATGAGCAACATTTTTCCTCACGAACACTCGTTTGTCTCACAAATTACTTAGAATTATATGTGTAAAAAAAACAAAACAAAAAAAACTGATACAGGTCACGTTCAATCACTTCATGCTGGGAATGAAGATCAAAGTCAAACTGATGGAACTGTAATCATCAAAACCTTTAGCTATAAAAGCGTCGCACTCTGACTTCCTGACGCTTTCAGATTAAAATCCTTCTGTTACTTTACATTTTCGTGCAAACAAAACCAAAATGTGTCATATTAATTTTAACCTTATTTCCAAAAAGGATCGTGCAGCGTCTCAGAAGCTAAGAGTACTAAAGAAAATTCTGAAATGTAGTATTTGAACCCCCTTTTTAACTGGAGCAGACTTTTTGATTTCCTGGCCAAAGAGGAAGATATGGTCTCTGACTCTCTGTCTCATGACCATATGATGAAATTGTACTTCAAAGATATAAAATCCCAAACGATGTCACCTAAAGCAAACTCGAATTCTAAAGAAATGGCTCTAAATAAAAAATCTGTTTACATTTTTCATAATTATTCGTTATATAAATGGTCTGCACTTATATAGCCCTTTTCTACCTATTGGCACTCAAAGCACTTTACACTGCTTCTTATTCACCCATTCACACTCACAATCACACACACATTCATGCTATGCAGCTGGCCAACACTCACCGGGAGCAGCTAAGTTGGGGTTCAGTGTCTTGCTCAAGGACACTTCGACATGTGACCGGAGGAGCCGGGGATTGAACCAACAACTGTGAGATTGTTGGACAACCGCTCTACCTTCCTGCGCCACAGTCGCCCACAATACCAAATAATAATTATCTCACCTCATCTTAAATGTTTTTATAAGAATCATTTTCTAAACAATTTGTTTCAATAAATGAAATGAAGCAACATTTTCTTGTGATGCCTGATCAGTTTACATTAGATTTGTCCTAATGTTTAATTTAAAGAAGTGAAAATGTCCAAATTTCAACCTAAAACAAAAGATAAGCAAAGAAGTCATTGTAGTAAAACTACAACTTTCTTGCTACTACAGAGTCAAAGCATCATAAGTTTCCTCTGACCTTTTCAGGTGAGGAGAAGAAAT
Source organism: Channa argus (assembly GCF_033026475.1). Lineage (NCBI taxonomy): Eukaryota > Metazoa > Chordata > Actinopteri > Anabantiformes > Channidae > Channa > Channa argus. The sequence continues at coordinate 11,542,473 of NC_090219.1, read as the reverse complement.
AAATTAGTTTGGATTTTATGTTTAAATTATTTTTCCCAGTGACTAGTCAGAAATCAGCTTTTTGATCTGGTTCTGTCCTTGAATCTGTAAATGAACTAAACTTAAGACCTGAACATTTTAGTTTTCTGCAGAAACTTAATTTAGGAGGCACAATTGGAACAAATCTGGACTGAGCTTGTACTTCCATCTTCTCAACAGTGTCAATTGTGTTTATAATAATTTTTTAATCAGGTACTCAGTAGCAGTACTGCAATAAGAAAGTAAAGTACACTTTTGAGCCTGTGCATGAACTTCTGTACAGAATTGAATCCTCTTGGCACCTTTTTTAGGCTGCTGTAGTACAGATTTTGAACTTCCTATCAGTTTCAGGACTGTTGTGTTTATCTGCTGCAGTGTGTGTGGACAAGTATTTTCTGTACCTAATATCAAACTTAAAGAAAAGGAAGTTTCCGGACTCTGCAGAAAAACACTGGATTGACAAAAGGACGTGATTTCCAGCGTATCACCTGTACTCACCTGAGCAGAGGAAAAGGACATCAGATGAAGACACAGCATTGACACGGCGACGCTGACAGTCTTCAGCCTGAACAGAACCTCCATCCTCATCCTCTCGGCGAATTCTCAGCAGCCTGGTGATCAGCTCGGCGTCTGCCGCTAAAACTGAAACATCTCGTCGCCTGCTGCTGCTTTTCGAGGGCACTTGCCAGATTTCTCCTCCACTCACTCACAACCTTCCTCCTCCCCCTCCCCCCCGTCCTCCCTCTCTGTCAGTCATTTTGGAGGCGGGACATGCAGGAGGAGGAGCAGCTCCTACATCTGGAACACACTTTCAGCATCCCCCTGAAATAGACTGACAAATTAAAAGGAGAAGTCAGCTGGAGCTCTGGCGTCTTTTAATCATCCTGTGAACAGCAAAGCACTTTGGACTGTTTGTTAACTATTTCACATTCGACTCTGGGGCTCAGGAATGTGAGTCCTGCTCCAATTACAGCAGCTATAAACTCTCAACTCTTCAAAAACAAAACCTTAAACATGTTGCCGTGCAGGATAATATCATGTGGCTCCTAAATGACAGGGCAGCCATATCTGAGGCTGATGGCCCCGGCCTGCAAGAAGGAGCTAGAAAAGACCCTAAAAGCACCCTGCAGCTGCATCAAGTCTAAACTTTAACCCAAATAAACTCAGTCACATATGAGGCAGGATAATGTATGAGTATGAACACGCATGCTATAATCTTCAGAACCTCCTTTACATGACCCTTATTATCCTCAAACGTTTGTGGATTGGAGGCTGTGGAAGGACTCAGACAACCCTTGAAAGTCAGTGAAGACCCCTTGAACATGAAGTCAGACGAGTGTGAAACTCCTCTAATGGTAAAGATGTAGTGTTTTTAAAAAGATGCTAAAAGGTTCGAGGACAAAAATGAAACAAGAGTTAAAGTGTGTGCGCATGATCTCAATATCCAAAAATCTTTTCTTCTCATTTGTCAATTCTACAAACCTTGAAAGTTATTAAAAAGTCCTTAAACTATACAATAATAATGAAAATGCAATGGAAGAGCTCAGGCTCAGAAGAGGAGGTTCTGAGTAGTTTGTGGATCTGGTTTGAATCTGGTTGTTAGAGTTTTAACATTTGTGAATAAACTGTGTTCCCAGGTGTCTCCACTGGATCATGTCTGGTTTTAATGCCTTGACCATTCAGGACTGCTTCTTGGATTTGACGTGATTCTGAAGATGGTGAAGCCTCACTGAGTCCTTCACAGCCGGATGAACCTGGACTCAGCTTCTCTGTGATGCTCTGGTACTGATCCACTAACCCCACTAATCTCATTAGATGTTTCACAACAACAGTTTAATGTCTACAAAATGAGTTAATGGTTATTATTGATTGAACCAGTGAGTCTGTGTAGTGTGACCTCGATGTGAAACACTGCAGGTACAAATATGTGTAGTATTTCTTTTTAGTTGTTTAACTTCACCCTTAAAACTGGATTTCATCAGTTTAACTACTGTACCAGCATGAAGTAGCAGTAATACAGTGTACTGTGTGCAGTATGTCTGACCTCCACCAGGTGGCGCTTCAGTCATTTTCCTTCCTCCTGTGTGATACAGAGTATCTGTGTATTACTGAGTAAAAGTCCTTCAGAAATGTATGTAAAAGTACATAAGTAACATTAATGAATGCAGATAAATGCTTACTGACAAACAATAAGCAGTAATTACTTAACATAACATTACTGTTATGTAATGTAACTTATAACAGTACTTACAGTAGAGTAACTAAGTACACTAAGTACACAGTACTTAAACTTTTTGAAGCCTCCATGTCCCAAACGCACAGGACAGATGCATCATTTTCTAAAGTGGAGGACGTCAGAAAGTACACGGTGGAGTATTGTCTTCAGTGAAAACACTTTAACCTTCTCCTTGTTTACTGGCCAGTTAAAGTACTTTTACTTCATGCCTACTTTCTATTTAAACGGCGTGTTATGTTCACCGTGTAAACTTTATGCTAACAGTAAGTGGGAGCTGACGCAGTGGTCATTTAATTAGGTACACCGGTACATTCTGATGCAGTTTAATGACACTGCTCTGCTACGTGTAGAAACTTGACGCTGTGGTGTTTTACTGAGCTACACGATGGCTAATGGCACATATTAACAAACATGACAAGGGGCAGAATATTAGGAACCCATGGGAATATATTGCAGGAAGCACAATAGCTTTAACTAAAAACCCAGAACGGTGGTCCTGAGAGCTCAACAGGCTGCGACTTCAGAAAACGCGTGAACACACAAAGAATGGGGATGGTAGTATGAAAAACCCGGAAAATACACAACTGAAACTGAAACAGCCGATAAGTTTCAGCACTGCAAATACAGAAAACTTAACCAAACCTTTATTTCAGTAAAAACAATCAGCAAACTTCCAGGGAGGCACCTATTCCTCTTTGTGTTCTGTCTTTTTTTTTTTTTTTTGTATTTGTGTGCTAAACATACAGCTGGAATCTCCGGAATAACATGAAACGCACATATAAACAAAAAATCTGAACTCGCTTTTAACTTTGAATCAAGTGAATATTTGAGAGAAAACAACAAAGCCCAAAGCAAACAGCGGTCTCACTGTATTCTCCACTTTAAATGGGTTAAATGACTGCAGCCCTATGCATGTTAAGGTGACCCTGCAACTGATGGAGCAACCCTCATTGAAATGCATGCTGGGATGCCGGCTGCTGACACTAGTTAACTCCAAGATAAATAAGAGAGCCCAGGAGAGGCCCCAGCTCTCCTCCTCATCATCATATCTTAATTAGATGAGACAGCTTTCATTAAAATCAAATCACTTTTAAGGGGTGTGTAATTAAAACAGAGGTGGTGACAGCTGGTTGGTGGGGCCGGCAGGTGCCTCTCCTCCCTCTGACCACAGTTCAAATCTTACCAAGCCATCAAAGCGGCTCCATTGTGGAGGTGAACCTCCAACTAAATTCTCCACCAATAAAGTGAAAAACCTGAACCAACCTCCTCTGGGACAGAAAGTGGCTACAACCGCACAGTAAACCTGGATAAGTTAGATTTACTTAAAAAATGTGTGTCGGAGGTTCACGCACCGCTCTACCAGATCACATGTGGAAGTGTCTCTGGTTAAGACACTGAACCCCTAACAGCCCTTTCCCATCGCCATCTGTGCAGCGCCGGTCCCGAGCCCGGTAGAAATTGGGGAGGGTTGCGTCAGGAAGGGCATCATGTGGCGACCTTGAACTCTCACGATAAGCCGAAATGACCGAAACAAAGCACCAAATGCCAAGTTTATTCAACTGAAATCGTTGTTATAACAACGTCTTGTTACAATACTCCAACGATGGAGTTTGTAGTTCGAAGAGGCTCCTCTTTGTGTTGACACACTGTGATCGGGCTTAACATTATGACCACCTGTGCAACTTAAAGCAGTCTAATGACCAAAACTGAGCATCACCTGCCTGACTTTAGATGAGAGAGTGCAGAATAAAGGAAGAAACATAGTACACTTCACCAGGTTAGACGAGTATTTCAGCTTCTCTTTTATTCACCTGCTTCACATCCCGGGTCTCAGTCACAAGCACACTCTCCCTTTCCTCCCTCGTATTTCCAGCACACAAATGAACCCCCTCCAGTGCAGCATTAGATGGTACGGCCCACTGCCTCCCTCAGCAGCCCCCTCTGTCCCTCTGTCAGTGAGCCAGGACTCAGCTGCTCAGAGGCTTCAGTTCCTCTCGTTCTTCTTCTTCTCCTGCTCTAGTTATGACTCATTTCAGGAGTGACTGCCACCTAGACAGACGTAAGTACCACACACACACACTGAAAACACTTGAGGAGCATAGGCAGTGCAGATGTGTGTTGCTTGCTCAGGTGGTTTTTTGTTATTAATTTCTCTGTGTGTAGAAGATTAAAGCAGCCTCAGCTTCATTTGAGAGCATCGCTCAGCTGTGGTCAGTGATGGACTGTGATACAGAGGCGGCAACAGAGATGTTGTACAGTGTAGAAGTTCACATCCCAGGGTTTTCATTGACCTAAGATAAGTTAAAGTACAGTATGATGGACTCGGAGAAAGAACAACGGTGTTTTTTGAATAATAAACCCAATGAAGTAGAACAGACAAGTTAAAGAAGACCTTAAAACTGACGGGTAACACTGACGAGTGTTTGTGTGACAGTCCAGCAGTTCACTGATGCAGTGCTGTGGTATAATCAGGGATGAGTTATTAGCTGTGTGTGCTATAAGAATTGATTTGTTCTTATGGAAAAGTCCTTATAGTCCAGAGAATGGAAGCTGCATTTTGCTGCATGTTTCTGTTCAATAATATTAACTAACACGTTCAACATGTTCCATACGTGTGCATGTGTTGATCTGTTGAACATCAGCGACCAGAATCCACACAGTCATGAAAACAGTGTCTCAACATTTTGGCCAAAAACATTCATATTTACTCAGCTGATGTTGGACAGTTCATCCAAAGTGAGGAATGAGGTCCAGTCTGAGCTGCTGTCACTCAAAGACAAAGCTGCAGGTGCATCACACGATCTATACATCAGGCAAATGGAGCAAAGAGCCTGCAGACAATATAAAAGCACAAAACCTCGTCAATTATCGTATTTTGATTGAAACTATTGTATAGTTAAATTCGAAAAGGCAGCACAACCTTTAACATCACGTCCGTCTGTCTGTCCTGTAGACTTCAGTCTGTTCCCCACAAGGCTTCAGGATGCACAACATCGTTTTTCTTTTACCAAACTGAACAAACGTCGAGAGGAATCGGTCGATGCTCTGACTGCAGTGACATAAAAGAGGCAGTGGCCGACTCTCAGACTCTGTAATGATCCAATCAAATCTCCACTAACATCAGTTTTCTGTAACACATTACTGACACAGTCCACACACAGAAACCGACTGAGCTGGTTCCAAAGCAGTTTTGCTCTATTTGACTCTGATGGAAAAGTTTGACATGTTGGGATGTTTAGAATTATTGATGGTAAAATGTACAAAGGTCCAAATTTGTGTACAAATACAGTAATTGTTGCACATCTGGCAAACACCTAAATAAATGGCCATAGAGAGGTTGGATTTGTGATTGGATGATTAATGAAAAGCAGCTCCAAACTATTGGATAATGCAAACAATAGGCAGGGAATTATTCAGAGCTAATGTCTGAGATATGCAACATCTCAATGCTCAGTTTGGCTCTTTGCAAAGCCAGAAGTGAAGAAGCTTTCAGCCAAGCTACAGAACCATAGTTTGTGTACTGTGATGTCATATTGTAACACATATTCTGAGTCTGTGCGATGTGAGTCTTTAAAATACAAAAGCAGAGAACAGTCACTTTCTTTTTTCTTTTTTTTTTTGCCACTATCTCATAATAGAAGTTTTCTTGCCATCTCAAGATAACAAAGTTCCTTTTCTCGAAATGCCGAGATAATTTAGCAAAATGGAAACAACTGCCCTGGTTTCTGTAGGTCACATTTATAACACCTTATTCTTTAAAGTTTGTGTAATAAAATCAGATTTTGCTTTGGTTTAACAGTGAATAATCCCCCCCCCCCCGTGTTCTTATTCTGACATCATCGTGATTTCCTGGAACTAGTCCATCCAGTTCACGTTTTACCAACACGACAGAGTAGAAGACTGATGAAGCGTTGGATTAATGGAGGCTAATAGCACCCGCTATGTTCTCAGCTCTCACAGTTATGACACCTCTGGGAATCTCTCCTCTTTTGGGGGGAACAAAAGTGGCAGGACATCATTTTGGTGCAGCACATGGATCGAACGCTAAATGTCCAACAAATGAGAGCTGTTTATCGGATTTACCTGTTCCTGGAGTTCATAACACCTGAAACCTGCTGCTCATTCAGCACCACGGTGATGTGGGGGGTCAGGGGAGGGTTGTTTATCCAAGTTATCCTCTAATTTTCCACAAAGGTAAAACATTCAGTCATGCAGAACATCACACAGCCTGTTTTCAGTGTTGAGCCACAGCAAAACCACATTTAATGACACGGACTTTGAACTATAAGGGTTTTGATGTCATCTACGGACGCTGGGAAAGTCATTGGGATTTTACTAAACTGTCAAATCTTCAGATAACGAGAACATTTCTTAAAAAAATGATCTTGTTTTCTTTATCAAACAAAGTTGTTTTCCTGTTATAAGGTGATAATTATCCTGTTATGAGAGAACTGCACAAAAAATAACTCTTTGTCTTATATAAACCAAAGCACAGCGACAATTAAACCATCTCCTCAGTTGGCATTTTATTAAGCAGACCTGCAGTAAATCCTCCTTCATGAAGGTGATGTTACTGGAAGCTCACGTCAGTATAATATGATGCAGGACAAACTCAAACGATCCAAGCTGAATCAATGCCTCTCTGAAACAGTTTTAACAAAGAGAGAGACTCATATTGGGAATTTAGTGAGCATGGAGGCTGAATGAAGGCCTTCAGGTACAGTAGGAAGGAGCCAGGGAAGATCAATCACAAGTGATTTTAGATCAGTTGTTTTTGGCTGATTTGAGCCCAAATCTGCTGCATTTTAGATGCTCTGCTCTGTTTTACTGTGTATGCTGGGAGCAAGGGGCCAGAGATGAGCAGGAGCTGAGCAGCCTCCTCATTCGAATGATGTTTGTTAGGTTTTATGTGAGTCAAGTTCAAGGTTCTGTTTGTTCGTCCATAAAATCCCCGAAATGTCAGTGCTCACATTCGTCCTCACAGTGTAATATGAGGAATAACATCTGAGTTATGGTTTCTGCTACTTGCCCGAATGTGGCCGATGTGATCATCAGGGTGTAAAGAAGGATACAGATGTTGGCCAAATGCTCCATCTTAGGTTTATTGAGTTTAAATGCCAAGTTCAGTGAGAAGAGTGAGGACGGACGCTCACACAAGTCACAACAAGAGGCGCCTTGTATCCGTGATGGAGATTTGGTTCCTTTTCTTTTCCTCTGATACTGGCAGCGTGCAGGCCCACAGTCTGAGCTGCAGGTTGATGTGAGATTCACAGGGACAAAGTCACAGGCTCAACCCGAACGATGATGAGTTAAGAAGATGGTGAACACATCCTGCAGCCACTGAAAGGAGCCATGGGGTGGAAAAGCATGGTAGCCCTTCCACAGGAGCAGCATTAAAAAAAAAAAAACACGATGCTAAAAATCCAAGCTTTTTCTTGCACTTGCATCTCACACTTGCCTATTTCCTCACATGTAAGTCGCTTTGGAAACAAGTGTCGGTGCCAAATGACCTAATGTAAATGCAAATTCTGCTTCCACCTCAAAGTAGACTCACTCACTCCCCTGTTTCCCATCATCTTTTCTATTGGGGGAGTTCTTCGGATTGCGTTGCATTGTTTGCCTGCCTGAGCTCTCTTAAAAGTAATTAAGTGGTGATCTCCTGAGCAGTCTGAACGCCCTATTCCAGCCCCACTTTCCTTTTCATGCTACCCTCTGCTCTTTGCATCCCCCCCCTCCTCCCACAGAGCTTTGTTCAGCCTGTCTCAGATTTTTCCCAAACCTCTCCCAGTCGGTCTATTCAAACGCCTTCAGCCTGCAGTTTAATGTAGTAACAGTCACATAACTCCCAGTTAACATTTCCCACACCAAAACTAGTAGATCTTGATGTCAGGCCTAGTACTGACCCCTTTTTGTCATGCACATCAATTCTAGGGCCCTAGTTATTTTCTTCCACCACACTCTGGGGAGTGTCCCCTCCCCAAAGAGCATTATGAGCATGGAAATCACCATGACCTTGAACTCCCTTCACCCCATCCATCTCCAGCCTCTTACATGGATTTTAAAAATGTATTACCCCCATTTCACAACACCATTATCTCCACCTATCCCCAAACTCTCTAGAGGATACTGTATGTCCCTCACTACCCCCCTATCCATCCCCCTCTTGCCATAGAATAACATACCCTTGGGTTACAAAATCCAAGTGTGGATGTAGCATACAGATGACATATAGTTGTATTCCAGCCTTAGTATTATCTACAAGTGATGGCTTTGTTTTTGTTAAATAGTTAACGGCACGATAAAAAAAGTGATATGATGTTCGTCTGAGGCTTTATTTGCCTAAGACAAAGACCCACTATGATTAATTATCAAACTATTATCAAACTCCTCCTCTGATCAATCAGTGAAGCATTTATGCCATGATGCCACCCACTTGTTCTAGTCAGTAATAGATGTTCTCCAGAGTCCTCGGCAAACCTTTCAGACCTTTAGCTTTGAACTAAACACTTGAACTCCCGATCCTGTCCCTTTCTCCAACATTCAACAAGCCCATGAGTAGCTGCAGGTAGGGTACAGGTAGGACCTGTACAGGTAGATCACTGGGATCCCTGCCGGAGAATATTCTAAAATATCCTCTCATGAGGACTGGAGCTTCTTTTTAAAGTTATCCTACAGTATGAACATCTGAGAAGTGTGAGACAGATGGGAAATAATGAAGCCAGGATGTGATGGAGATGTTGCCGCATGAAACGCCCCAGGAAACTATAACGGAAGCATTTTTCCACTGTGAATGTGAAGCTCCTGTCTGACAATTCCTCTGAGACGCAGTTCAGCAGACGTGGGTGTGAATCTGTCGGTGCTTTGGTTTATAATACACAACAGCTGGTTTCAGGAGTCAGGATTTAAAGAATGAGGTCATGTGACATGAAGAAGTGATGTGACTAGGTGTGTGTGTGTGTGTCTAGGCCAATCTAGATAGATCCTTCTAGATATATCTATATTGCTATCTATCTATAGAGATATATGTAGAGAGAGAGAGAGAAATTGATCTATAGGATACAGTTTTTGGACCATGAACAAAAATTAAGTTTGTAAAAGTGAGGACTGACGAGTAGAAGATGGAAAAATGATTAAAACACAAGGACAGAAACAATAGATGTGTCCGTTAAAAAATGATAGCTTTTCATGACATGATGACCCATAATATTCCCCAAAATGTACATTCATGTGAAAGCTACAATCTACAGAACATGTTATGGAGCTCGGTCGTTTTTTTTTCTCTGATTTCCTACTGGATTACATGCAGTAACTGACACGTTGCTGTATGATGGAGTCTTTTACAAGTGAGGAAAATTTCGCTCAACAAATTAACTTATTATCTGGAATTATTACTAAAAATACAGATGAGTAGTTCTGTCACTTAAACAGCAGCACCAGCGCTTCTCTGTTTGTAATGTCAGCTGTGTGTGCAGGTGTGTTGGCTTTGCCAGTCAACAAGCCGGAGTAATGGCAGCGGCAGCAGGTGAAAACGAAATAAACGCAAACATATGTCACGTTTACTCACTATTTCACGTGGCTTTGTGTGCAGTTGTCCACAGACCACAGGGTCAGTGGTTCGATCCCCCATCCTGGCTTCTTGTCAAAGTGTTTTTGGGCCAAGAGTTGAAACCCCAAGTTGCTCATATTTGGTCAGGTGAGCACCTTGCATGGCAGCCGCCGCCATCGGTGTGTGGGTGTGTGGGTGTGTGTGAATTGGAATCAACATTGTAAAGCGCTATATAAGCGACCACACGGCATCTCCATAGAAATGTGTAGCGTTAGCCACATGTATATAAATGAAAATAATGAATTGTGCAGCACACTGAAAATAATTGAAATGTTCAGGCCTAATGCAACATATGAGCTCATGGACACTATTACACTATGTTGTATGTGACGATGGTTGTATCTCTGCATCTACAAATGAGACTTAAAAATCCACTATGCAAAGAAACAACCATATTGAAGAGATTTAAGTTTTTTTTTTTAATTAGAAATCATGGAGGCTGTGTCCTCTACACCCATCATGCTTGTGATCAGTTCAGTTTAAAATCACAGATGGAAGCACACAGCTCGGGTAACTTATCATCGTTAACGCTGAATAGAATCGTCCACTCGTCCAAACAGCCGCAGTCGGCCCAGCTCTGGACTCTCTGCCAAGCTTTGAACAGCCTGTCCCTGAAAACCAATAACCATGAGGGTGTGAAATTGTGCTGTCATCACTCCCTCCTTCTCTTTCTCCTCCGTCTTTTCCCACCTCTCTGTTAATCTGATATGTCGTCCAAACAATGCACAGCAATAAGTGAACAAATGGCTGTAATCGCTGTGGATGATTCATAATCACCCAGTCTGGATGCTGTGGGCATTGTGGTGAACTGGGAGCCATATCGATCTCTTGGGTGGGGGCGATTAAAGGCACCCCAGCAGTTAACAGATGGTGAGTGACAGTGCACATAAACCTCGCACTAAAAGACTAATGTCATACAAGCTGCAGACTGCACGGCAGCCGTAAACAAGGCCGCCGCTGCCTGTCAGCACTGCAGGTGGGGAAATGGGGATGATGGGAGGAGAAGGGCCAGCTGCTGCATCGCCAAATGCTGTTTGATACGCGCGCTCCGAGCTCTGGTGGAGGTCCTGAAGAAACAAGCTGCTTCTAACTGCTCAATTACAAAACCCTGTCGGAGGATGAAGAGTTCAGTGTAACTGAACCGAGTGGAAAGTCAACAAGCCTGTTGAAGACACTCAGATGTCACCTGAGAGAAATAAACTCGTCTCAGTCAAAACTAGTTCTTTGTGATCCCAAGAAAACACTTAACAAAAAGCAAAGAAGGTCACGCAACAATTTTACTCCAAACTGAAATATCTTGACAGCACCGCGGTGGTGGAGCGATTAGTGCTGCAGCCTCACAGCTGGAAGGACCTCTGTTGGAATCCACCTCCTGTCTGCAGCCTTTCTGTGTGGAGTTTGCATGTTCTCCCTGTGCTTGTGTTGGTCAAGTCCAAAAACATGCATGTTAGGTTAATTGGTGACTCTAAATTGCCTGTAGGTGTGAATGGTTGTCTCTGTGTATGTCTGTCTGTGTTGGCCCTGGGACAGACTAGAGACCTGTACAGGGTGGACCCTGCCTCTCCACACCCTCACTATCCTGAACAGGATCAGTGGATACAGATAATGGATGGGAGTATAATTGCAACTAGATTTTTATTTTTAGTTAGTAAGGATGAGGAGGACACACACACACACACACACACACACACACACAAATGTTAAAATATCTTCATCTTGGCCACCAGGACAAACTGACATCACATTGGTATAAAATTGAACATACTAGAGTGAAAGAGAAACCCAGTGGAGCCTTAACAGTCCTCTGCCAGTTAATTGTTTTCCTCTGTTGCTGATCAATTCATTTAAAAAGTTGATTGTACATCCCCACGTGTTACTTACAGTAGGTTTACATGGTACAGTGTGTAGGGCATGAATGCAGCATGGATCACCTGAAGCAGGTGGATCAGACTTATAGGATAAAGCCGAAACATTTTCAACTCTAGCAACAACAAAGTCAAGAACGTAGACATACGGTAGACGTTAAAAACCTTCTATGTAGCGACTAGTTTTCTTTTCTGCCACGTGTCACATTAACTTGCACTGTGGACAGAGACCTGCGTGGACTTGGATGGTGACAAATTTGGGTCATGGATATAGATAAAGTGTGGGATCTTGTAGACCAACATCCATTACGATTTGTCTGTCCACAGCCTCACTTTAAGTGGTTTTCCTGTCTGAATCTAACCACACAGGGACTGTGGAGTCAATCTCAGCTTTTTTAAAAAGTGAAGCAGATGTGAGAGGAAGTTAATTTCAGTCAGACAGATGGAGGCCAATCAGGCTCTCAGGATGCTTGTTGGGGACTTGGTTTGAGCCTGCTGGGCCTCTGTTTGTGGGTTCATGTAGGGTATGTTTTGGCCTGATCCGTTTAGTCCTGTGAGTTGTGTTAACCACAGAGGTGTAGGGAAGTTGTTTGCAGCCATGTGTGTGTTGTGTGCCTGCAGCGGTGTCAGACTGTGCTACCTGTCCACCCCCGTTGCTGTCTGCCTCGGCTCTGCTGCTGAGATGCCCTCTGTCAGGGTCTAACCTGAGGCGACCGTTTGTTTTTCAGACTCCGGGATGAACGGCGAGCTGAGAGACAGTCGCACCCCGACAGGCAAGAGAGGAAGCGGCGTCCTCGACAGGTGAGTCTGCATCTTTACACTATTTGTCTGTGGTTCTGGTAGCGGAAAGAGTTTAGACTGATGTCGAGTTGATGCCATCACGAAGGGCCGCATGGCTTCTCCAACATTTTAATTGATCTTCATCACTAATACTAATTACCTGTGAGATGCAGAGAACATCTGAGGCTGCAGATTTGTGGTGCAGTGTTCATATTTCAATGCTCCGTGCAGAATTTATTTTCTGTGGATGTAGGTAAAGGTAGAGTGGATGGAGTGGAGTGTTCTGTGAGAGAAGGGACTCTGCAAGAGTGAAAGGGAAGAATTACAAGATGATAGTGGGACCAGCAACGTTGGACACACTGACAAAAAGACAGGAGGTGGAGCTGGAGTTGAAGATCCTGCAATTTTCATCAGGAGTGATAAGAATCAGAAGGAATGACAATGAAAGAGGGACAGTGCAGGTAGCACAGTTTGGAGACAAAGTGAGAGAAGAGAGACTTTGATGGTTTGGGCACGTGCAGTGGGGGGGACACGGGGTATATCAGGAGAAGAATGCTGAGGATGGAGGTGCTGGACAAGAGAAGCAGAGGAAAGTCATGTAATAGGTTGGTGTGACAGAGAATGATGCAGAGGACACAGTCTGATGGAAGATTAGCTGTGGCGACGCCTGCAGGGAGCAGTTCAAAGAAGAAGTTCTCTTTACTGTAACGGGGCAATTTTCTGAGTCACTAATGGCCACTTTCTAATGAACTTACTGCCAGAAAGACACACACACACACACACACACACAGCGGTTCCAGAGGATTCAGCTAAATTAGATTTGCTAGTTAAACAAATGTTTTTGACTCCAAACTTTGTTTATGGTAAAAACAAGCTGAATGGTCACATTCATGTGAAACTGTTGAGTTCTTTGTGCTGCCGCGAACATGTCAACCTCTGTGCACCACGGAGCTTCTGTTCTCAATACACATCAGCAACTTATTTAATGCACAGAGACAAACAATAGTAAAAGTCGTGTTGTTCCGAGTCGTGTTAGTGGTTTGTGTGAGGCTGACGGTGAGTGACGGTCCAGCTGTTCCCGGCTTTAACCTCATTTTGTGTTTACATGGAAACTAGAGCCAAATCGTGGTCCAAATCCCACCACTGCCGCACGCCACCAGACGGATTAAAACCTCGGACAAGCACGACTCTGCACCGGTCAGAGCTGGGATTTACAGCCAGGCAGCTGCACAGATAACCCCAAAGGGACTGAGACAATCTGTGGACAACCAGTGGGAACAGTTCAGACTTTCATAAAATTCACTTAATGCAGCTCTGAGACACAGACAGCTTAAACACGCTTTAATTCTTGGGAAACCAACATGCTGAGAAAGTGAGCTGAGGGGTCAGAGTTCAACATGAACTCAGGATGGTGGTGGATTTTAGAAAAAATCCTCTGTGAATCAGCTTCATCTGCACAGAAAAGCTACAATTCAGTAAAAATTAAGTCGTATGATTTTAATAGGCAGAATTGAATCATCTGTAAACTTTTTATCTCAATTAAAGGTGCAGTATGGGACTTTTTGTCATTTGTTTTTGTAGACGTGTAGCTTCTGAAACCTGGAGAGGTGATGTCAATGCCTCCCACGATGTCCGACTCTAATTCCACCCGGCGCAGATTTGTGATGTCACGTCTGCTTTATAATTATGTTCCATCCTCTGCTTCATACCCCACCTGCAGTGTTTTGGACGGAGACTTCATTTATAAAGCACTTTGAAAAACAGCAAAGACTGAAGGCCAAGACTCCCCAAAATGCTTAACAATTAAAACGGCAAAGCCAAAAAAAAAAGGCTAAAATGAACACGTGACACACAGAGCCTGACACCGAGTGACCGTTTCTGTGCTGGTGTATCTGTAGTTAAACAACCAAAACACTAGTTTCGGTTAGTTTCTTCACCACTGTGGTGAACTTCGGCGCTCTCCGAACAATGGTGGCTGAGATGGAGCCCAACTTGGCGAACGGCCTTGCGACTTCCTCCCGGCACAGTTGGCTTAGTTTTGTTATCTTAGCGTTAATGTTTACTTTAAATGTACAGTGCATATGGTAGAATAAGGTACAGCACTGGTGCTCAGTAGGTCTACGACCATCCACTGTGTTTACGTGGATTAAATCAGGTGCAAAATATGGTTACAATATATATTTTGTCCTGGTTTTAACAGATTTCTGTGGCTCCTCTTCTCTGTGCATTCTGAACTTATCCCCAGCTCTCTGGACCTTTTCTCAGTGGGTGTATCAGTGTCTTATTCTTAAAATCACAGAGCTGTTACTGTTCCTGTCACCATGTGATGTTACAACATTTAGTTTAGAAATAAAACTGAAAAAAAAACAGCTGCAACCTATCATTTATGTCTATTGGCATTAATTAATTAATGTTTACCCCCAAAAAAGAAAACAACAATAAAGCAGCACTGGTCCACAGAGACGGGGAGAAAAAAGTACTTTTACTTTTAATACTTTAAGTAAAACATAAAACACTTGTCAGTGACACAAATGTCAGTGGATATTTTTTGGTAACTTTATGTTTGTGTACTTTTACTTAAGTACAGTTTTTGAGTACTTCATCCACCACCAGGTACAGACAGCACACGAGCCTACTGCAATGTGAGGGACCATCAACACAACCTGTGCTGATGGTTGTCTCATCAGCTCAGGTGTGTAAGGCCCTAAAGAAAATAAACCCAAGGAAAACACCTGGTCCAGACAACATTCCCGGTCGGGCCCTCGGGGTCTGCTCATCACAGGTGGCGGATGTGCTCGCAGACATCCACAACCTCACACTTTGCACACCGTCAGAACTGCTGCACTGATGATGCAATCAGCACTGCCGTTCAGACAGTCCTCACACATCGAGAGGGGAAGACACATATGTCAGAGTGCTGTTCATCGAATACAGCTCAGCATCGCTTAGAAATTAACAGAGAAGCTCCTCACCCTTGGACTGACACTAACCCTGTATGACTGAGTACTAAGCTTTCTAACAGACAGGTGCCAGTCAGTCAGAGTAGGCAGCTGCATGCTGCACAGGGACCCCCCAGTGCTGTGTACTGAGCCCACTGCTGTACACACTCTTCACGTATGTCTGTGTGGCATCACAGAACAACACCAGCATCGTTAAATTTGCTGACGACGCAACCGTCATTGGCTTAATCGCTGGTGGGGCAGAAGCAGCATACAGAAGAGCGGTGACAGACCTGGTGACCTGGTGCCTTGACAATAATCTCCCTCCTTGTATCCGGACAAGACCAAGGAAATGATTATTGATCCGAGGAGAAGGACTGAAATGCACGACCCTACATCGGTGAGGTGCAGGTGGAGAGAACAGGAACCTTTAAATTCCTTGGAGTGGACAACAGCGATGCTCTTACCTGGTCTCACAACACACAGTACATCATTAAGAAGGCAGCACAACAGCCGCCGCACTTCCTAAGAAGACTGAGAAAATTTAGGATGCCGAGCTGGATTCTCAGCAACTTCTACAGGAGTGTAGTTGGGAGTGTGGTCACCAGCTCCATCATAGTCTGGTATGGGACCTGCTCTGCACAGCCCAGGAAGACTCTCCAGCATGGGGTTAAAACTGCACAGAAGATCTCAGGAGCAGCCTTCTAGTCACTGGAGGAGATCCACCACACCAGGACCATCAGGAGTGCACACATCCTCATCAGAGACTCCACAGCACAGCCTCTTCACATTTCTGCCCTCAGGCAGGAGATAGAGAAGTGTGAAATCCAGAACACCTAGACTGATTAGTGCCTTTTCTCCACATGTCATTAGGCTTGTGAATAGTTCTCAGCACCCCCTCCCACCCCTCCGTCCCCCAACACAGAACACTGACATTTGCACCACTTTTGTATGTACAGTATCATCACTGTAACTGCTCCCATGCTGCTAGTACCTCAATACATATCACTATTCATTTCTGTTCTCTACAAATATGAATGACACACAATGATTTGTGCCTCTGCTTCAGTTGCTAATAAATGCATATGTCTATAATTCACGTATAGCACCTGTTGGTTAGTGTTTCTCCTTCGGCCTAGAAGTAGAGGGAGCTTGTATTGGGTACATCTCCTCATTCCCCTTGTTACTGAGCTGATGGGACAAGGTGGCAGAAAAAATGGACTATTCATAAGGAAAAGTTTTCGAGTGAGCCTCGCCCTTCTAACCAATCTGACAATCTCAGCACTTTTTGCTGAATAAACACATTTTTTTGCTGCTTCTCATTTGTAATTTGATATTGACCACTGTTGTGTAGAGTGTAGCAGATGATGGAAGAGCAGGGGAGCACAGTGTAGCATCGATTATGTTAATAGAAGAACCTGCCTGCGGGTGCAGTTCATTTGTTTAGAAATCAAATTTTTGCATCTGAGTGAAAGCTGTCAGCCACCACCTGCACTGATCAGATGTCACAGAGGTTTGAACACTGGGATCGTTTGGTAGCATCCCTTTACATTTTGTCTCTGAGAAGTTTAGAAAATTCACCATTTGCCTTTTCTCTGCTAGATTTAATTTTTGTTGTCTTGAAGTTTTTATTGAAGCATCCAATGAATGAATGACAGGTCACAATTACCCTTTGAAAGTCTGATCAAGTCTCCATCTTCGTATTTTCTTTCTTTTGTATCTTCTGTGTCTTTGTCAAAAACAATAGTTCAGAACAGAAATGTAATCGCTGTGACATAAACAAGCTCCATATTTTAAGGTTATCGCAGTAAGTTTTTGTGCATCTTTTCATAATTAACATATAAATATTCATGTTGTGCAGTGTGCTGCAGACAGAAGACAAACAGGCTCTATAGCAAAGAGGATGTGAGCTCATTCCTTATTCGACAAATATCCATTCAGTCCATCGGTTTTATCATCTCATGACACTTTTCCTCATCAGCGTGTGTGTGTTTGTGTGTTTTGTGCACTAGTTTCCTGTCTGAACACAGCAGGTTGTGTTCCAGATGGGTTCAGCCTCCTCCTACATCTCCTAATCAAAACTAATGATACCAAACCCGCTCTGAGCAGCTGAGAACTCGCCTGAGATAAAAACGTACAGGAGCTTAGTGAGCTTCCAGCATTTATCAGTGACAGAAGTGAGCGTCCACCACAAAGGGACAAGTTGTTCCAAGTTTTATCAAAGTTCCTGTTGCTGGGCAAGGTTTCCTTGAGAAGGTGAATAGTTTGTTTTACAGCTGCTACAGCTTGTTGGTGTATTTCCTTCGAAAATATTAAAGCAAAGTGCTGTTAGAAGAAGTGTTTTCGTTTCATGAGGTGCAAGAATGTTTTAAAATTGAATTAAAGCTGCTGAGTGTACAGAATTTGGCAGCTTGCTCCACCATCGTGGGACCACTGAGCTAAAGAGATTTTGTGATGGGACCACCAGATGCTATTTGTTGGCAAAGCTCTGTGGACGGGAGGCTACGTAGATCTGGTTGAGGGTTTTCATGCAGGCAGGAGCTGTTGATTTGACCATTCTGTAGGTTTGAACCTGATGCGGGGAGCTACAGGAAGCCAGTGCAGAGGGGTTTGACTGTGCATGTTGGTAGCCCCATTAATAGGGCATTACCATAATAAATATGAGATATGACCAGCGCCTGCACAATGAGTTGGGCTGTATATTCGGAGAGGGAAGGCCTGATCTTCCTGATGGTGTGGGGGGAAAATCTATTACTGACAGACCGGAGATGTAGTCAGTGAGGCTTGTACTACGTTGTGGTGGAACACAAATGAGATTATTCAATTTTGTGTACTGCAAAATACACCTGGAGAAAAGTTGAATCAAGGTGAGTTAAAGTAAATAGGCCCTGTCAGTGTACAGTAATGGAATGCTTTGGGGTTTTGTCACACTGGAACCAGTCTTGGCTTTAATATTTAAGAAGTTTTGTACGTGTAATTTTGCCCTCCACATATGTTTGAAGTCCTGGAGGGACTGAACTGTACAGATCTTTCAGGGATGAGTCTAAAATCTGCCTCATAAAATGGGCTGGAGTCCACATTCCTCCCTCTGTGTATTACCTGAAGAAAATATCAGGCTTCCACTTTCCAAACTAGAGACTCTAAGACTGCAGGCAAAATGGCCCAAATCTGATTTTTCATATCAGATTTTTTTATTTTTTATTTTTAACGACGGCATAAATGACATGAAATGTGATTTCTTTTTTTTTTCCAATTCAGACATGGGTCACTTTCATATGTGGTCCTAAATCAGATTTGTGTCTGATGTTTCAGCCAGGTCACATTGTTTCTGACTTTGGGGTTATGATTATGCTATGGACGTCACAATTCTGTGTTGGTGGGCTCAACTCCCTGCAGGGTCACAGACTGCTTTCCTTTCCACTTGAAGTAGTTAGGATTTTCTTCATGACTCCCATCAATTGCTCCGGCGCATTGTTGTAAACCCAGTTTTTGTGAACATCATTTCCTTAGGTTAGTTTACTGTAGTAGGCATGAGGATGATAAAATCAAGAGATTGGAGCAGATGGAGGACTTTGCAAATCCAAACAGGTTGGACAGGCTGGTTCTCTTTTTTTGCATCCTTTTTGTTTTCCATTATTATTTGCAAGTTTTTGGTTTCCACTAAATAACTTCAAAATATATATAGCTGCATCCATGTTTACTTCTGTATACACAACACGACACAACCTCCACACAAAAAAATGATCTTTAATGATCCTAACATTCCTGTCCTCAGTCTGAACGTAGCCTTTGTGAATATCCTCCAAAGTTGGAGCATGTTTGCTACAAAATTCTCTTTTTAGTTACCTTTCTTCCACTGCAGCTCAGCAGGGAAACACAAAGCTTATTTCACACACAAAAAAACTTTCATTTGGGAAGAAATACACTTGATATAATAAGCTCATATCAGCTTTAGATACACATTTGAATACATACATTTTTTGTCTCCATCATTTGAGCAGTAAAGGCTTTGGGGAGTTGCCTTCTTCCTGGTCAATGCGAAAAGGAAGAATAGTTGCAGCAAGTGAACGTTTTAGCTCGGTGTACCTAATAAACTGACAACTGAGTGCATCAAATTGTCATTTACCCTTCAATTCTCTGCTCCATCCTCCAGCCTCCGCTGCCCAGTCTCTCAGGGGGAGACCCTCAGTCTGCAGACGCTCCATGCTGCATTTTAAATCCATCCTCCCTCTGCAGACATCTTTTTATGTCTGACTCTGAGCTTAAGAGACACAGAAGAAATTCCAGCTTCTGGCCTGAAGTGTAGGAAGCGCGCGCGCGCGTGTGTGTGTGTGTGTGTGTGTGTGTGAGAGAGAGAACTCACACACACTAGCATCTCTTGGGCTTAAATCTTCCCCAGACTCTGATGTTTAATCAGATGATATGATTGCTGAGATTTCTCCAGATACACTACTAACTTCACTCTCACATCAATTTTGGATCAGGAAGATGAGGAACCCAGAAAATTAAGTATGTGGTGAAGAAGACTACGGAAAGCAAACCGTGAAGTTACAGTAGCATCTCCCTGGTTTTCTTCAACAACCTGGTTTTCTTTCTGTTGCTTTCCATAATTACATCAGTGTAGTACTAAAATTGGTGTCAACATGATTGACTTCTAATACTTTAACTGCCAGTACAGCTCCAGCTCCTATTGTTGTGATAGATTTGACAAGATTTTACATTTGTCTTCTTTTCTTTGTTTTGCTGAAGTGTCAGAGACAAACTGAAACCCACTCAGCCTGCAGGTTGTTTCCCACAGTCCGTGTGAATCCGTGTTAGATTAGGTGAGGGGGAGGCGTCCAGGCCCCCAGCAGGCTTGTTAGAGTTGGACCCTCCGACTATATAAACTGTGTTTTTACCACCTCCTGATTAACTTCACATCAGCTGAGCAAAGGAGGCAGGGGCACAAAAATGAAAGGAGAGACAGAGGGCGAGAGTGGGGATAGAGAGAGGTTATGTGTGAATGGGAGAGAGAGAGAGAGAGCACTGTGCAGAAACACTGTAATTATGTCGTCTTGTCCATCGATTGCCCTGCTGAGAGGAGCATTTAAAGACACGAATCAGCGTTTTCTTTGAGGAGAAAAATAACAGCTCGATAAAGAACGAACACGCACACACACACACACAAGATAAACTGAACGGAAATGTCCTCTTGGTTTGAATTTAAATGTCGTCTGTGATGTAGCTGCGATGGCGGCAGTTGTTTCACCTCATCAACTCCACAATGACCGAATGTGTTTACATGCAGACAAAACGTGCCATTTAAATATAATTAAAATGATGATGTGGGTAAAGGTGCAGAGCAGCAGAAGCACACTGTTGTTGCAGCCATGCAGAAAATATTAATCAAATTAGTTCTTTTTTGTTTTAGGTTTTTTGAAAAGGTACTTAATGCAGAAAGTTTTCAATATTTTCTCCTCTTGTAATGGATTTTTTTCAATCAAATCCAAAAACAAATAATTTGCCATCAACGCGCCAAGTTAGATTCTCCTGACAATTCGGACAGAACAGCGCACACAACCTCACTCACAAAATATGGACTTTGCAGGATAAAGTCTGGATAATGTTGGGAGCGTCTCACTCTTGTGTTCTCACATGCTCAACCTCTAGACAAAGTCAGGAGAATGTCAGGATTCCAGTGCATATGTGAAAAAGAGACTTAGGTAACCAGGTTACAGTCGGCTGATTTCTGATCTTTCAAGTTCTTTTCAAGGGAAAGGTAGTTTCTAAAATCGGGGTAAGGGATTAAGGTAACCTGGTTTCCCCAGGTGGATTTCTGTCGGAGAACGCCCACTATTCTTCCATGTATACTGTGTGTAGCCAGGTTTCCAATCTACTTTCTCCAACTGTGCATGTGCGTAACAAAAGGCTGCAGACAAGAACATGCATCTGAATGAATGGAGACATTGTTAATGGATCATGAGGTGTGGACCCCTCCCTTAATCTTGTCTTAATCTTGCTGGGGATGGATGAGAGGGCGAAGGATGTTTCCTCTCTGGTATAAAAGGCTTCTTTCAGTTCTCTCTCAAACCATCCATCACTCCATCTGTTGTTACTCCAACTGTTAACATAAACCCTGCTTAATTACTGTAACTCGGAGGCAGCTTACCCTCCACACCGACTGAGTTCACACTGACCTCAGAGCTCTCAGCAGCACAAGGTCACTGTCGAACCACAGGAGCGTCTGTCTTGCCTTTCGGCCTGAGCTGTGCAACACAGGAGCACAGCTGAACGGCTCATTAAGCTCCCTCTCACCACGCCACCCTACAGTACGGTGCTGCTGATAAATGACGCTGCAGCCGGCAGCTGAGGGTGAGCTGTAAATCAGAGTAAATGGATCTGGCGGCAAAGTGTGCTTATGTTTAAGGAGGAGGCAGAGAACTGCTGCGAGGACGACCCAACGCCGAGCGTGGTCTCACCTGCCGCCAGACACTCACCCGGGAATGTATGAATTTGTATGAACACTCACACTTTTCTGTTTGTTGTGTGTGTGTGTGTGATGGTGTTTGGTTTGGAGGAGGCCAGCGCTAAGTAACAGCCGTAAAAATGCATCTCTCGCATCCTGTTTCGCTGCTTCTTCCCCCAAAATTCCCACCACTGAGAAAACTCTTGTATCGCTCACTGCGGAACAAAAAGGATATTTGAACACATCATTGATTTCTTCCTTCCACTTCAACCACTCTCTGTAAATGTGTTTGGGGTTATTGATGTTTGTTGCTGCGGACTGTGTAATTATTCCCATCAGGAGAACAGCCACTGAGTTGTCTAATAACGCCATTAAGGTCTGAAGCAGTTCAGCACAAAGCAAATTAAGCCTTATTGCCACCTGTGAGGGATTCTTCAAAGGGATTAGAAGCACAATAATACTGCAACTTTACAGCAAACATATTCTACTAGATACAGCAGTTACAGAGTTTTCAAAGAGCTCTCAGAATAGAGGATCAGCCCAGAAAATACAAAGTGCAAATGCTGTATTTGTTTTGGTGCCTTTCACGATATTCACTCACAGTATGTTAAACACAGCATGGTGTGGATAAGTGGTGACTACATTGGAGACGGGGTTGGTTATGCAGGGTTGAGGGAAACGTTTCTTTAAGACGGAGGTAAAGCATGTACAGGAGAGGACCAAGCACCGAGCCCTGAGGTTTACCATGGGACAAAAGAGCAGAGGAGGAGTTGTGGTTATTGATGCAAGAATTTGCCCTTTTTTGGGCTTCTTAGAAAGTTCTGTAATATCAGGTGTACGTGTAGAACATTTCTGGACACTTTCACAAATCACGTTATTAATAACTTCAAGCAGGTCCATCTTCCACTGAACTCCACCAAGACAGCTTGTGCTTTTAGGGTGAATTACAGGACAGATTGGAGCTAGTTTTTGTCAATGCTGAGACACAGGTTCAGAGGTTTGGTTCCATTCAGCCTATACAGCGACCTGTGCCCTGTCATATGTTCATCTTACTAAGAGTTTCTATACAACTAACCTGCAAACAGAAAAACCTGTGTCTGGGGAACGTGACTGCAACTGGGTTGTTTTCTGTTAACATACGGAGGATACGGTGATGACCTCAATGTCAGGTCGCAAATTTGTTGATGCTGAACATACCAGTAAAACAGTCCCAACTGAGTAAATGCAGTCCCGGGTACCTGTGATAAAAACTGCATATACTACATATCAGCAACGACGTATGTAACCTGCCCCCATCCAGGACCGTGTCCTGATCATCTAACAGAAACAATCGGTTAAAAGACTCAGCGCTTAATGTGTACGGACAAACAAACCAAACACACTTTTGCAAAATTAACCACTAAGTCACTACTCTCTCATTAGCAACAAGGCAGGTAGCGTTATGGGCCTTGTCTAAGGGCCTGCACTGGATATTGACCCCACACTAATCGGGAATCAAACCTACAACCTGTGTTTTTATCTATTCTATTATTATGAATCAAAACTGTACATCAACTAAATCTTTGCCTTTTTAAATGAGTGTTAAAATTGTGTTTTTCTTGTCAAAGAAATAATCATTTGAACTTCTTCTGAAGACCTCAGGAGAATGCAGACCTTCACCACCATTGTTAGTCCCACATGCATCATTTCTGTCGCTTTTAATTTAATTAAAGCTCTTGACCTTGGAAACATCACCCCCCCCCCCCCTTCCCCAAAATCTAATTAGCTCCTCGTGACCTTAGGCTGATCTGTCTTGTTCCTCAGTGAAAGCTGCAGCCAGGTGTTTGAACAATCCTGCTGACAGACAGACAGCAGCTTAACCTCCGTGTCACAGGTGATGAAATGTCCCTGAAAGAACCAAAAATACCATTAAAATGAGGAAAGACAGCGCTACACCTGCTGAATAACATTCTTCTGTGTTTAAAACTGCTGCTTGTCTGGAAGGATTTCATCCATTTAATCAGGATCAGGTCCAGCTGGTGGTTCTGAAGAAAAAAAAATTTTAATTTCATTTTTTATTACATTCCTGCCACATGACAAAATTGAAAAAAGGGAAGCGGGTCTGAAACCTTCTGAATGCTCTGTAACTGTGTGGGGAAGTTCAACATCTTCATGTAATGAAAGTGCTGCAGCAGCTTTCAGTGGTGATGAGGACGTGAGACAGTGAGAGTGTGAATTGTCCTAAATGCAGCCCAGTGGACCTCAGCTCAGGCGGCTGTATATAAAATCCACTCAGGTACTGTGCTGCTGCTGCTGCTGTCACGTTTAAAGACTATCACAGTCATAAACCAGCACTGTGAGCCATTAAAGAGTTGTTCTGCGTGATCCCGGCTCACAGGAACACGCACCGTCCTACAGATCAATAGTGATGTTTAAACGTTTGCTCCTACACAGCTCGATAGGAGGAGCACGGCTGAGCCAAAGCTCTGAGTCGGCGTCTGATCGATGCCATCGTTAAACGCTGATTAATACCTGACGGGGCTGACGAAGATGAATGGTGGCAGCTTACGCGAAGGCGCAAGAAAATGAATTCAGCACTAAATCGTTTCTCTATGAAAGTCATCACATTTCTATTTCCCTCTGTAATCTGTCCATCCCTGTCCCTCTGTGCTCCTCTGTCCCGGGGTTAGTGAAGTCTCCGTCTCTCAGCTCTGACTTATTACATTATTTCACTTCACTTTTCTAACTTGGAGTCACATTGTTCAGACAGAATCTAATGAACTAATAAACACAGATGAGGTGGTTAAAATTAGCTCCACTTTCACCTGCTGCTGGTTCTGTTCCACACCAAGTCTCTGTAGTGACCCAGATCCAGACTCGGCATCATAGTGCGGGACAAAAACCTCTGCTGAGCCAGTTGCTCTGAGCCACTGGAACAATCTTAGGATCTCAGAATGCAAAGTTTTTAAAAGCAAACCTCTAAAATCCACCTTTTAGCCTGGATTTTGATTCAAATAATTAATGTGTGGTGTTCGTTTATTGCATTTATGGAACTATCTCTTATTTTCTCATGTTCAGTTAATGTACTTTTACCACCTCTGCAACCTTCACCCCACACAACATTGTTGTTCTTGTCATTTTGTGACCACTTTTTTTGCAAGTACTTAACCTTTAAATATCAGCGCGTTGACTTGTCAGTTCTGACTCTAAGCTTCACTTCTTTTCTTTGTCCTCAGATCTGTCCGTGAGATGGAGTATGTACGACACCCTGATGACCACTGTAGCAGGTACTGCTCTGTTCTGAAGGCTGTGAACAAACAACAAACCTCGTCTTCTAAAAGACTTGTTGCATGGGAGCGTTCTCATAAGTTCAACGTGTCTTCTGATTTATCTTTAGATTTATAAAAAACAGCTGAAATCTAAAAAAGATATTTTGCTCAGGCTGCAGCTCAGATGTCATCTCAACTTCTCAGTGTTTGAACTGCTTCTAAATGTATTTTCTGAGTGAGTCAGACTGCACATTTTCAGCTGAGAGGAGGAAATTGGTCACCCTCTGAGAACACCAGCGACCTCAGCTCTCCATTTGTTTCTGGCACGCGGCACCGAGCCGATTTCCTTTGCCAGACTCTGAATTTAGGAAACAACCCGCCTCTCTCAGAGAGCTGCTCGCAGCTCCAGGAAACGGCGAAACTGTGAGTGGGTCCTAGTTTGACCTTGTTGTGCTCAGCTTTCAGCCAGTTGAAGAGCCATTTTTGGAGGATGAGCGCAGCTGTTTGCTTCCCCTCCATCTATTCTCAGTTTAGAGTGTTCTGCACGCAGATGAAAACACAGCAGACACACTGCACCTCAAACAGAGCGAGAGAGAGCTGAGGAGATTAAAACCACACTGGGATTTACTGAAACAGAAGAGACTGGAACAAGATGAATTAAACGGGAGAGAGATAAAGAGACAGGGAGGCAAAGGGCAAGATAAGAGAAATCAAAGTCAGTAAATGAGAAGAAGAGTTGACAGATCATACAGAAAGAAAGAAAACATGAAAGATTAAGAAAGCAAAGCTGGAAAGAAGTCAAAGACACAATTAGATAAAACAAAAGACATTCAGAAAGAAGAAAAACATGAGATGACAATGTGCACATGAAGACAAAATGTGCCATTTCTGTAAATCACACAAATGAACACAGAGCTAAAGACAAACCACAGTGTAAAGTCAGCTAGAAATCCTCACTAAATGCAGAAGTTAGGAAAATGACCTTTAGAAAAGGTCCAGAGCTCCACAAATGTAAAAATAGTTTGTTGGGAGGGCAGAGAGCATTGTGTGACTCCGATGTGAAATGGGAGTTTGGACAATTTGCAGCACGTCTTTGCTGACGCTGCTTTTAGAAACCCGTGTTCATCACATAGCAGGATCCACGTTTGCCCTCAAACTGAGCAGTGCACATTTTACATGTGGAAGTAAATGTAATTGTTCTGTCACTTTTTAACTTGCACTATTAACCTGAACCCCTTTGTACAGAAAGGGGTTGGAGGAGGTAGGAGAAGTGACTTTTAAGGTTTGAAGTAAAGAGCCACTTCACTAATTTTCAACTTCCTTTCTATGTCTTTAGTTTAGAGTGTAAATGTAGATTCATGCTTTTAAACTTCCCTCTGACTTCACTATATTAAAATATCTCTCTGCTTCTGGCTGAAAACATCCTCCTAATGACGTCATCTGGAGGAGTTTTTCATCATAAGGTGTTCAGACGATGTCATCTGGAGTTTTGGAAAAGCAGGTTGAGGAGAGAAGAGTTTCCAAACAAGGCCAGTTTGTGTGTGTGTGTGGTAAAGACGTGGGGACAGCATGGACAGCATGAACCTTGACATGTCCTTGTGTCTCAGTAGCAGACTTGCTGCAGTGTTTCCAGTTCCTCATTTAATAAACTAAACGTACAGTACAACTCCGGAGCTTTTGCTGATTTCGATACTTACTGCGACTACACCTTCACATTTTCACAGCAGCAGCTGTACTTTTTCAGCGAGGTGGTGCGAGAGCAGCAGTGCAAATCCAGGACCCCTTCGTAAAACGAAGACGTGTACATGTACATACTGGTAATACAGTAGAAACTGACAAACCAAGCTGAGCTGGTTCTGCTACACCAGAGGACATTATTACTTCCTTTTGTAGTTGTCCTACTTAATTGTAGCTCGCTCTGTTCACAAAACAGCAAACACAGGAGCCTGTCAACCCCTGAAGGTGGCACAAGGACTCAGCAGATTCTAAACAACAGTACAAAAGAAGACAAAAAAAACCCCACTCGGCTGGTGTTTGTCGGGGAAATGTGCCACTGTGAAAATGTTATAAATCACCTCCTGTCTCTCAACCTGTAATTCCTGCTCCATCAGAACTCACCTGAGCTTGAACCAGAGCGTGTCCTGTGGCCGCAGACACACTCAGGCCTCTTCACAGATGAGTCCGGCTGAGAAACGAACAGAAGTACAACTAGACCCGCAGCAGGGGTGGTGGAGTGGGTACACGGCTACAAGGTCCCTGGAGCGAATCCCTCGACCGGCCATGGCCTTTGTGTGTGGAGTTTGCATGTTCTCCCCGTGTTGTGTGGGTTTCCTCCCACAGTCCAAACAGGGTAATTGGTTCTTGTGTAACTCTCTTTGTGTTGGCCCTGGGTCAGACTGGAGACCTGTCCAGGGTGGACCCCCTCTTATCCACTGACCGCTGGGATAGGCTCCAGCCCCCACGCGAGCCTGAACAGGATAAGTGGTTACAGATAATGGATGGATTTCTTCATCCCTGATAAAAAATAAACAGATGTCAGCTCACAATCACATTGACCTTTGACCTCCATATTCTAGATTAGTTCATTGACAAGTCTTGTTGAATGTTTGTGCCAAATGTGAGTTTTCTCCACGATGCATTTACGTGAACATGTGCACATGTTTCTTTTATACTTGTTTGGTTTGCGGCACCAAGTTTAGCAAATCCCAGTTTACAGACGACATAGATGAATCTATACATGGAAAACAACCAAACCAATTTGTGCACAAATCACTCTTATTGATCACTGGTGAAACCAATTTACAAACATATAAATTACATTACATTAGATTAGATTCCCTTTATTGTCATTGCACAAGTACAAAAAAATTAAGGAACAAGGTAAAATGGTGCTAATAAAAATAGTGGTAAATAGAAAATAAAAAGATAAAAGTTAAAAGATTTTTATAAAAGGCCAAAAAGGAGAACAAGGTAAAAGTAAAAGCCTTGAAGAGCAGTTTAGTTTTCAAACCAAATGGATGAAGTGATCAGACAAACAGGATGCAGAGCTTCTGTCTAAAGTAAGCGTTAACATTTCAATCAGCTAAGTTAAAGATGTAAAATGCAAGATTTGGTTCTTCTGCTTTTGTCTGAGTGTGATTCACCTTTGCACCAATGAGTTTTTGCATCGGGAACATCTACAACACTCTGTGGCACAGACATTTAGATCAACCTGGATCAAGTCAGTGGTAAAATATTCCACAAATAACAACAGCAAGGATGTGGGATTGTTGTTGTTTCCCACCAACCACGCGAGTCCAAATTGGACTTTGTTTGCTCCCTTTTGCTGGGTCTCTTTGCCACCTCTGCCAACTTGAGCCACACTACGAATCCTGAGCTAGTTTCTGATGAATAGCTGAAGAGTCTGAGCTATTGTACGTGTGTCACTTGGTCTTATAAAGCTCAGGACAGGTCTCTAATGCTAAACGCAATAACAGGTGATCATAGCACACACACAGCAGTGGCAGAGATTCCATTTGCCTCGTTCTTAGTAAGTGTCCCATCCAAACTATTGTGACACTGTTATTTTAAAGTAAAAATAAATATATAGTCTAATAGTAAATGTTTCATGCTGTTGCTTCAAAAGATGCAGTACCAGATAAAATCAATATGACCTAACATGACAAAACTAGACAAAAAAACTAATATTTCATTATAAAGGAGGTACAAAGTATATCTCTAATAAGACTGTGGCAGCCCTGAAAATCTAAACACGTTTCAAATGAACAGAACATTTATATAAGTCCTCTGCTTATTGTATTGTGAATTCACTCAGTGGAATTTCAAGCGCTGAACAAATTGCATAAAGGACGTTTTGAGGTGAGACGTGGGAAGCTGCTGTCTGGAGGGAAAGTCCTAATGTGCCCAAAGTGAATGTGAAACAAGGTGATTCTGGAAAAACAGCAACGTCACCTGCTCATTCGACTTTCCCCCGATAAAGGTTAAAAAAACACAACTTACTAAGTAAAATGCAAAAGGAAAACGTCTGAACAGCAGTGGACTGACAGCGGCCTGACCACCGCCCCCCGCCAATGGCCGAGAACACAGCAGGCGGCCAAGGACAGGTGGAGGAGGAGGAAGAGAAAACTGTAGAGTAAGAGACATGAGATGAGAGATGACAACAGACGAGTGCAGTGAAAGTGGACGACAGCATGAGAGACGACACTCAGTTTCACTCGGTTTCCATCTTGAGTTGCACTGATTTAATGCTCAAAGATTTGAAAATACATAAAACGTGAAAAACACTTCAGACAACAGAACCTCAGCTGGAAAACGACCACAGCACGTGTTGGGGTAACATTTACCATAGATGTCATGTCTGTGTTATGACTGCAGATAGTGGATCGTTGTTTCCGCTCTGCTGTCAAACAAATCGCCACGTTGAATTTGGTTGAGTATTACGACAGTACGATAGCAGCTGTGTGCGGTCAGTTGTTCAGTTCTCACAGTTCAGGCAAACACGTGCACCGATGATTGTTTTCTGCAGTTCTTATTGAGCGCTGCTATCTGTTCTTAGCCTGTTTGCTGTGTGCAAACAGCACAGGACAACGGGATTCGCAGCTCCCGTGCTACCTGAACATCGTCAGCTGCTGCAGGGAGAACTTTCTCTGCCGGGCCTGTTTCAGGATCGTTATTATTCTCCCACCACAAGTCTTGGGAACTCGTGGCCCCTTAAAAACTTGAAGTTTTTGCCTGTTGCTAAGCTCTGTGCAACAAGAGCCACAGTGCTGCCACGTGGACCAAACAGGCTAAACTGAAATATCCTATTTAATGGCCATCTGAAATTGAATTTCATGATGACAACCACCCCAGAAGTTCATGTTTCACCTTTAATCGTCCAACAAGATCAGAATAACACAAACACGTCGGGAATTTCTTGTCTTTTCTTTTACCTATTTGTTTTGTGCAGAAGCAGCAGGAAACTTGACCCTTGGAGCCAGTGTTTCATTCTCTCTGCCTTCTCTGAAAAGCTAACAGGAATGATCAGGAGTGTTTTATTCATCCTATTTTCCTGGAAAATTACACAGCTTCGGTTTGTGAGCGTTATTACAGCCTGTGTGTGTGCAGAGAGGCGGGATGTGGAGCCCAGCCGTGTCAACGCAGTCAATATTTATAGGCGTTTATCTGCTGCTGGGCTGCGGATTATCAGCTTAGCGAGGTACAGTAGCCCCCTTCCTCCTCGACCTGCACACGCTGATTCACGCTCGGATGTGTTCAGTCTGCACAGCAGCAGGTCTGAGTGTGTGCTGATTGTAACAGCAAATAACTCACAAAGGTCTTCACAGGAAGATGTAAATGCTTAAACACTGAAGTGATGAAAATAACATCACTTAAAGGAAATCAGCAGGCAGTAAGTCTGGGACTTAAAAGATAAAACCCTACTCTTGAAAGAAAAAGCGTTTTGTGTCTCTTTGGGACATAGGCAGCGTCAGGACGTTTTTCTTGGTGGGGCTAAGGGGGGGAAAAAAAGCCTTTACTGGTGAACGGGATTTGTGTTTAAAGCATCGTATGAAGGCCGACACCATACTGCAAGGCTTCTCAATTAAGTAGCCAGAGCATGCAATAGAAAAACTGTCAATCGTATATGTAATAATAATTTATTTTCTTTATAAAGCACTTTACGTTTGTCGACAAACCTCAAAGTGCTACATAAGCAGATTAAAAGCTAAAAAATAAGAGATAAAATCATGTAAAGCATGGAAACACAAAAAATATGAAACACCTAAAAAAGGTGACGATCACTTTAAGCAGCTGCTGAGAAAGCTGGGTCCTCCATTGTGTGGAGTTTGGTTCTGGAGCGGTAGAGGCGATAAGTGTCGGTGGAACGAAGGCGTCTTGTTGTAGTTTGTGATGTGAGGAGATCTTTAAGATGCTGTGGGGCGTTTCCATGGAGGCACTGATATAAGTAAAACAATCAGCCAACAGCAGCATTTATTGAAGCTTAGTCCATGTTCAGATCAGAGCTGGTCCAGTTTTTGAGGTCCCATCTGTCACAACAAGAACCGTTGGTCCATGTGACATCTTCTAATATTACACTACAAAGAAGAACTTTATTAGGAAGCATATTTGGTCCTTTTCTATAGTTCTATAACTAATTTATATCATCAATTTATCATTAGGAGAAAATATTGCTGTAGGTGGAGCTGACAGTACTTAGTCATAGGAGCACAAGGACAGAATATGCACCATTATCTTTAACCAATTCCTGCCCTCGTCCTCATGTCCATCCTGTGACGTTACAGACCTTACTGAGAAATAAGAGCAAAGCCTCTTCAGCCGCACTGACCACGGGTGGGCCGAGTACCCCGTAAGTTTCTTATTTGTTGCCATGGTAATTGAGGGTGTTGTTGGGTGGGTAGAAGCGTGATTTTGCGTGTCACACTTCTGATGATTCTTGGTGGCGCTGTAGCCCCTTCTAACCCCACCCTGATGCTTTAGCAACATTTTGTGTTTTCTGTAGATTTTATCATATTTTTAATCTCTTTTTTTTTAGATATTTTGTTGTTTCTAGCATCATTTTGTGTTTAGTTTTGACGAGTTTGTGTTTTTTTTTTAAAAATATTTATCATTTTGTGTCTGTTGGATGTCTTTTAACTGACCCCTGTGATGTTAACTCCTCTCACATAGCATCTTGGCCACGGACCCATTGTCCTCCTGGGCTTTCTGGGTGCTGTTCCCCAGTGGTTGGATGGGTTTTCCATCCATGAATGAGATATTCTAATGTGTATTTTGGGTTTTATGTTTAAATTGAGCTTCTCCTGACACTGCAAATACTATTTCAGCTCATTAATATTAAGCGTAGGAGTTGGTGAAACAACCACAATATTTTGTATTGATATTTTTAGTCAGTGTAACCCCACACAATCTGATCACGCTGAGAGAGAAGTGTTACACCATGACAGGCACATTCATCCTCCCTTAAAGCCTGGGTGAGCAGAGGCAGCTCAAATCAGTTGCCCCTGTCTAGTTTTAGACAAATGTTCTGTCTATGTAGTTTAACATACGGTGTGAGGGGGGTCACACAGCCCTGAGCGCTCACCAATCTGGATTTTCGGCAGCTGGCAGCTTTTGGCTTCATGTCTTCTGTGGCCTGGTTTCCCACATGGCTGCTGCTAAAATACCCATAAACTGCAGCGAGCGTGTTTTAATGTTACTAGAAAACTCTTTCACATGTTGTGGCTCATCTACAAGCTGTGAGGCTCCGTGTCGATGCAGAGCCCATTATCTGTGGCACGTTATGATTTCTTCATTAATTACATGTTTTTTACATGTCCCTCTACTTCCCATCGCTCCTGTGTGAGCATAAAATTCACACTTTGCGTCTGTGCAAACAGGCTGAGTGCATTAACACAACAGTGTGTCATGGGTATGATGCAGACAGCTGAGATTAATTAGTAATTAAACATCCACGATTTGAAAATGGGGTTGGACACATGAACCAACAAGAAGTGCAAACGTGTCAGATA
This sequence comes from Channa argus, assembly GCF_033026475.1. NCBI lineage: Eukaryota > Metazoa > Chordata > Actinopteri > Anabantiformes > Channidae > Channa > Channa argus. Next base: position 11,509,831 of record NC_090219.1, on the reverse strand, counting down.
TTCCTTTTTATATTATATTTTTGTGTTTGTGCTTACGGGTTGTCCGTCCATCTGTCCGTACCAAGGCATCGAGGGAGATTTTTCAGATTAGACACATACGTCCAATGCTATACCTCACAAATGCCTGGAGGGGACTTCATTACGTTTTGTGCAAATGTCAACATCGACTCATGGATGAACTGATTAGAGTATGAGCAAAATGCGTTAAAGCTGCAGCTTGACTGATTCATGGAGACTTACAACCATAGCTACCTGCGTACCTGCTCGTTTCATAAACCCAGTGGGTAGCTGGAGGATTCCCTGGCCCACAGAGCAGCCTGAAAGCCCCCTCAGCATCATTGTGTGTGTGTGTGTGTTTGACAGAGAAAGAGATGAAATGTATCCATGTTCCCCTGCAGTCAGTCCTCTTCCAGCTGTAGATGGCTGCTGTGATAGACGGGGAGAGGAAAGGCTGCTCGTCGTCCTCCCTCGTCGCCTGCTCTATCGCTCTTTGCATCAAATTGGAGCTGTCCGTCAGCTCCCACTCGCAGCCATACGCAACAGCCGTGGGAGAAAACATCAGCGAGCAGCAGCACGACACCAACGCCTGTTAGAAAAAGGAAGCGAATGTGAGATTATTTTAGGGAAAGAAATGAGTTGGCAGGTTTTTATATGATAAGTCTCTCTGTTGCTGAGAAACTTTCACCTCCAGCAGGTAGAACAGCTGCTGCAGGTTTCAGATAAATTCACTTTCAATTGACCTTCAGCTGCAGCTATAACGGCAGCGCTTTCGTTCTCCATTAATTTCCTCAGAGATCATTTTGTTACTTGTTTTTCAGCCACTAACCAAGTTTGCAGGTTAGCGGACAAAGTGAACAGAAAGCCCTTCAGTTGCTGCACAGGGTTTTTAGTCCAAATGAACTGCAGTGTGTGTTCATGGTGATGAAGGAACATCCAGTTTGATTCACTGATGAGCTTGTTTAATAAAACCTTGTGCACGTTATGAACGAGGTTTGGATGCATTTTGCAGCAGTAAGTGATTTTGTGTGTTAGTGCTGTAAATAAGTTTCATGGTTCTCCTCTTCTGTCTCTCTTTACGTTTGTTCATTTTTAAATCTAAAATGCAGACAGTTAATAATCGGACGCTAGTTAAACAGCACATTGTACCTATTTCCAGGCTATTCAACTATAAAGCAACAGATGGACAAAGTGAGCAGGTCAAACACTGTGTAAAGTCACTAATGGCTCAAAACTTTTTTCTACATGCTGATCTTCTATTTGTCACGTCACTCTTTTATCAATAAGGACGTATCTGTGCTCTCGATTCACCCTCCTGACCGTGACTCTGGGTGTTTTATTTCCCACGTAGCACGATGAGGTGTGCTCTCACACCCCGGAGCAGAGCTGGCTGTATTATCCGCAGATGCTCAGGTCTTTCGACGTCTGCAACACCCGGCTGTGGTTCTCCTCTGAGTCTGTGGAAGCCAGAGCCACATTCTGTGCTGTGGTCTGCAAAAACAAATGTACAAACTATGTAGATGTTAAAGGAATCAAAGCGGTGGTTCTCCTTCATTAATACCACGATTGTGCTGATCCACCACGGGCAGCTTAGTGTCCTCACACACCGTGTGTGTGTGACAGCAAAGGTAACACTCATGTTAGTGTACTGTGCTAAAAATGTAATCTCACTAAAGTGGTCGAAAGTAACTACTTTTATATATCTGTACTTTACTTACACACATTTAATTATGGCTACTTTGACTTTTACTCCACCACCTATGTGCTTTTTATATCACTACATTTCTAATATTTTTTCTTAACACATTACAATCGCGTTATTTTACACATTTCATAATTAACCCCTTTGTTCATTTTTTAAATGAGAATTCTGTGTCCCAAGCGACGCAGAATTCGCATTGTTAAACCAGCTGCAGGTGTCCTGCGTCTGGAGCCTTAATTAAAAGACTTATTTGACATATTAGCAGATTGATGGACTGAGGACATTTTGGTGGTCCTCTCCTTCTGAAGGAAGTAGTGACTGATGTTTGCATCCCCTTATTTTAGAGTAAAATACAAACTGTTTGTTCATCAACACAATAGCAACTTCACATTCCACTAGTAGAATGTTGCTTAATCACAATTTATAACATTAATAATTCATTAAAGTTTCACATTTCTATTTTTAAATAAAGTGATGCAAACATTTGCACTAATTAAATGTTTTATTATTTTTGCTATAACTTTTTTATCCACTCTTTGACCATTTTTGTATTGATGAAACAAGACTTATAGCGACTGAATGTACATTATGTTTGGTTTATTCCCCTACATGCATTTTCAAAAACTAAAAATAATTACGTGAATTATTCCACAAACTAAACTGTTTTTCTTTTTGTAACAACTGCAAACATTTAATCTGCTTATGACAAAGCTTCATTACAAAAATTAAGCCAACAAGATGCTAACAAGCAGCATGTTTATGCCTCGAGCAGTGTTGCATCATGGTGTGTGTGTGTGTGTGTGTGTGTGTGTGTGTGTGTTTTGTAGGGTGTTTGACTACCAGCGCGTCCCCTGCTCTGTCCCGGTGAATCCCACTCCTGCCAAACGTCCCCGCCCTTCATCGTCGTCATCCTCCTCCTCATCTTCCACGGCAGCTCAGAGGATGAAGCACAGCAGAGCATCCAGCAAGAGCAAAAACACACACACAACAACGTCCTCCAAATGTAAGACACTGCAGTGTGGATACCCTGACCCCCACCACCCAGCTTTAATCTCCTCTTTCAGTCTGACACATTCCTACAACAATAAACACGAAAAGTAAAGGCACCTTCCTGGTGTTCTGCATGAATTGGTCATGGAGAATGAACAAACACAATATTCCTAAGCTGATAAAACACAGCCATGATGTTGCACGTCTTAACTGACATCCATTAAACAAAGTTATGGTGGAAGCATTTTAATAACTGGCTGAACCTCCCACATGTTGCACATACACATTCATTCTCTGTGTCTCCTGAAATGAACCTTAACCAAATAAATGATGCATATATGAGCCTTACTGATTAGGATCATATATGCACCGCAGCATAACATGGTTACCTTGATGTCCAAAGGGGGTGGACATTATTGTACCTTTGGGGACAGAAGCTGACCCTGTGCCCCTGTTTCTGAACTGCTTTGGCTCAGGTGCATTCTTAGGGGTTTTCTCTTATTGGCTAGAGGTCTAAGCTCTGACTGGACCTAAAGCAAATGTTGTGTTTCTCAAGCCACTTTCTGCAAACTGCAAACAGCACTATTACTGTTACAAGCCAAACGATGTCCAGTCAGTGTCCAGTCAGCGTCCAGTCAGTGTCCAGTCAGTGTGTCATCCTGCACACAGTCTGCAATGCATTCAAATAGGTTTTCAATTAGTGCAATTTTACTTGTATGCATGTTTAAACTAAAAGACTGTAGTGTGCAGATTATGAACATGTACGGTTAAAGATGGGAGGAGCTGGTGTAGATCACGTTAGAGCTAAAAACGACACTGAATATTCGAGTTACACCCAACAATTAATTAGAATGTAGAAACCTCGACCGCCAAGTTTATTATTGTTAACTGAAAGTAAAAAAAGACAGATGGAACAAACTCTGTTGCTCCCAGTCGGCCTGAAATTATTCTTTATTTTGAATCTACCTTCACTTTGCTTTTAACACATTTCCATCATGTCTTTCTGTTCCATTAGTGCGGAGTCATGTAATATGACTTTGACTTTTCTTGATCACTGTGGAACTTTTTGAAAGTGTTTTTTTTTTCTTCTTCTAAACCCTCTCTCTTGCATTTTTTTTGCATGTATCGTATCTTGAAACGTGCAGACTCATATGTTTGTGAGCTATTCATCACCCCAATGCAAAAACCTTAAGAGCAGTCAAAAGTATTTATGAGCCTGAAGACTCCAGCTATAGCTGAGATCCACGTGATTGTTGGACCAAATGAGCAACATCAGAAATCATTCAGACTGAGCTTGTGACTGCAATTCAGCAGAGTGTAAAGGACGAGAACTGGGAGTATGTCCTGTGGTGGAAACAGTTGTGTGGGTCTGAATGTTAAAAAGCTTTAAAAGCAGAGAGTGGAGACACCAACACTGTGCCGACGACAGGGGTCAGTACACAGGGGTGTTAAACCTGTCAGCCCTCTCTAATTAAAGGCTTTCAAATTAAAACCCACATAACAACCTTGACCCGAGTGCTCACATTTGTGCACATTTAAGGTTCATATTTGGCTTTTTCAAATCTTTAAATCTGCAGCCGACACGCGCTGCCGTGGAAACCCGGAGCACAAAGTGGATGTTTCTAAAACCCTGCTCGTGTTATCTCCTGCCTGCGTGACGGCTCGTCTCGCTCGTAGGGCCCCCGGTGGAGGGAGGCGCCAGATGGTCTCTTCATTAAAAGCTTCTGTACCGCAGGGCTCCCCTCCTCGCTATAACCCAGCCGAGCCTATCAGCGCTCGCAATTAGACTGAGTTAATAGTGCATGGCAAATAAGAATTGTTTATACTAGTTTATTACAAGCCTTAATAGTTTTTACTGCGCCCCATCACAAGGAAATTAGATTGCCTTTGCAAGCTTCCGAGGTCGAAAAGCTTTCAGGAGTGAAGTAGTTTTCAGGGTTGTTTGGCGAGCTGTTTGCAGCGGTACATTACAGGGCACAGGGAGGTGGTGGGAGGCGGGAGTGCAGAGTACAGCGATGATGACTGTGCGGGTCATCGGTTGACATTTGCACCCACGTGCAGCCTCCACTGCTTTTCCAGGAGCAGCCATCGACAGACTGACGGGGTTAAACATCTGTTAAACATCATGGAGAACAATCCCACATCCTTCACAATCTGCTGGTCAATCAGTGGAGCAGCTTGAATCAGAGGCTTCTTCGGCTTCACTATGACAAAGGACGCTGCAGGAAATCGTCCCCCTGCACAGTGATTCATACTCGTTACTGTTTGTAGAATCCACTGCACCTGCACTAATTTGCAGTGTGTTATATATTATGGTTACTTGTATAAACCTAATTCTTTTTTTCTGATCTATTGGCTGCTGCAACACTGCGTTTATTGCATTATTGAAGTACCATGAACCATCATGTGGCTGTGAACCATGCCATCATTTCCCGGACGTCTTTCTATCAGATGTTAACCTGGCTGCAGGGATTTGCTCCTATTATTAGAACCTTTATAGACTAGAAGCTTTTTCTGTCAAGATTTAGCATATGAAGATGTTGCATTCAATAACTTTCTCTCCATGCCCCACAGGGGGAACCTGGGGAGCTAGCATGGAGTGTCCCAACCCATTGAGCCACCAGGCCACCTAAAATCTGGCAATCTGATTATTGCCTTCCCCCCACCAGGTTCATTATAGAGCCAAGCTTCAGACACAGACTAAGTAAAGTCCAACACTGAGGTTTAGGAATAGAGGTGAGGCTTGAACACTCATCCAAAAGATTTCAAATGAGGATGAGGTCAGGTCACGTCGACCAACAGGTTGTATCACATCGAACTGATTAATTAAGGGACAAACACAAGAGCTGCCACAAAGTTGGAAAAGCAGGATTAAAACTAGTTCTGATTGGAATTTAGGAGTTCAAACTGGGAAATACAGAACATAGAATCAAAGTACTTTGGTGTGTCCACATACTTTTGGTGCATTTCCAATACAGGGTTCCTGGTCCTTCTTTTTCCTGAGGAACTAAACTGCAGTAAAAGACTTTCCACAGTGGGACCAAAGCCCTTATGGACGATCTTTAAAGCCATTAATGCACCATCGTAAAGAGAGAAAAGTTTTATTTCAGACTTGGTTGTACAAACCACAGAAGAAGACACAAGGATTTTGTTTTGCTTCATTTTGAGCTGCTGCAGTCAGATTGTTATGGCAAAACTGAATGGTGTCCAGCATGAAGTGCAACCCCAGAACCAGAACCTTTACATTTAAAACGTGGTTCTGTTGATGGAACACAGGTACGAGAGCTAACTTCCAGCCGATGTTATTTAAACCTACACTTCATGTCTCTGTCTCTCCGCAGTGAAGATGGCCGAGCTTCTGGCCATAAAGAGGGAGTTGACAGTTATCAAGGTTCAGCTCGACGGACTGTTGGACTGTGTGAACAGGATGGACAGACAGAGGACGCACTGCTCAGGTAGAGACTGTGTGAACTACTGGTATTGAGAAAATAAGTGCGTAACATGCTGAATTCAAGTCGACCGAACGAACAACATTATTTTAGTGTTTATCAGTTTAAATGTGCACTAATGACTTGAACAGCGCTCAGTGTTAAAGACAAAAATCTTTTTGTCTGTTACAGTTTTCCAGCACTGCAACACAGTAACAATGCACATCTTTGATTCCTATGTCTCTCCAGACATTATCTTAGTTTCAAGCCTGCAGCCTGGATTAGCTTGTCCCAAAACAATTACAAACACATGAGCCAGACATGCTGCTCCAGTCGGTGACATGTTGCATCATTCTAAATATTGTCCACGGTGATCAAAGTCTCCCTTCGTTGCTCCTTAAACGTCACACGTGCAGGTGACTGGTTTTTGAATTTAGACATATGTCACCCAGTGGAGCAATGTGTCCGTGTGTCCGGCTGATGAGTTTTTAATCGTTTTTGGACAAAAATGGAGGTTTGCCGCACAGATGAACAAGCCAATCCAGGCTGCAGGCTGACGGACACTAAATCAATCAAACCATCAAAATGTTATTTTTATAGCAGCTTTGGTGCTTTACAGATGATGAAAACGGTGCCGAAACTGTGATGATATTGTCCATTAAACAAGAGTGTGTTAAAAAAAATGTGAGTAGATAAGATTCAGTGTTGGTTTTAGCATCTGTATGATGATTGTGAGTTTCTGTTGAACCTCCATACAGACCTACACAGGTAAAGTTTATTAACTTCATGAACAGCAAAACTGGGTCAGGCCTCCCACGGGCTCAATAACCACCTGTCAATCATGTCCCATCACATCAGAGGGGGTCCACACTGACAGAGATGCCAGGTTTGCTAAAAGAAGAAGATCAGCCTGGTTAAATCCACCCAGACGACGACTGAACTCGCAAACGATCTGTGGGGGACTGTGCTGTTTGCTGATGCACAGAGCGTCGCAGTGTTTCCCATCAGATGTGATCTGCTATCGCACTGCATCTGTGAGTAATGGTTCAATGACAAAACTGCCGCCAGTGGAGCGTGGATTGTGACAGCGAGGTAAACAGCGATAAACACCGGCCTCATAACCTTTCATAAGCTCCCCTTCAGCGCTTCAGGAGTTATCTCGTCAAGAACCAACCGCGGGAGTGTGTGTTGGTTTTATTTCCCCCCACAAGGATAAGAAAAAGATGAGGAAATTATCCAAAGCGACATGTTGATCTTCCTCGCTTCTTTAGATGATTTCGATTTTTTTTTTGTTGTTGTGGTTGTTGCAGCCCATCAGGAAAACCAGCTGCACCCAGTTGTCAGTTTATTAGGTGCAGCTACATCTAATGCAGGCTCCTTCATCATTGTTTTAAAGAAAGTTTGTATCCAGCGTAACCAGTGTCAGTGCTCTTACTGTCGTGCTGTGATAGTGTGCTCTCTTATAAATGACAATGTTCTGCACTTATACAGCACTTTTCTACCTATTGGCACTCAAAGCACTTTACTGCTTCTCATTCACCCATTCACACTCACACTCACACTCACACACCGATGCGGGACTGGCCAACACTCACTGAGAGAAACACAGGGGTTCAGTGTCTCGCTCAAGGACACTTTCACATGGTTCCGGGGGAGCCGGGGATCGAACCAGCAACTGTGGGATTGGTGGACGACCGCTCTAACTCCTGCACCACAGTTGCCCCATATACCTTTCTGCATTCAGACACTGTGGATGAAAATACTAAATACATTTGGAGAAATATTCTTTAAAATATTAGCAGACAGAAACCATTAAACTAACAAATATCTCTGTTATGGATCTATGCTGTTCATCAGTTATTCACTAAATTGTGTGTGTGTGTGTGTGTGTGTGTCAGAGTGTCCTCCGAGCAGGGAGCCCAGCGAGTCAGACTCCCCTCACCGAGTTTCAGTCAGCAGCCTGGAGAGAGAAAGTCCTGAACCAGGGGAGGCCAGTGAGGACGAGACACTGCACTACCAGCACTACTACCCCCACAGCTGCCCCCACAGGGTAAAAACACTCCACTATTTTCCATGTCGGGTAAATGTATAGCCATAGATTTTGTCCCTATACCCTTACAGCTACCCCCACATGATAAATATATACCACTCCCACAATATTTACGCCCAAAACCACAAAACCATGCAACAGGATACCTAACTACCCCTCTTTAAACTTCTGAGACCCCTCAGAATTGCCCCCTCTGCATGATAGCTTTTCTATTGAAGGTAATGCAATATTGCCCCCTAGTGGATTCAGTATTATCACCAACAGAATGACAGAACTGCACTGTTTGTCTGCATGTGTCATTATCAGGATTATTTTTCTTTTGTAATTAGTGAATCTGCTGATCATTGTCTCTGTTTATTGTTACATTTATTTTATAGGTATTTAGTTTAAAATCATGTTGCAGCTGATTTTTACAAGAAAACAAGACTTTAAAATTACGATTTATTATTGAAAGTATTGCTGTGCAGCTCCACATACATAAAATGAGAGGTGCTTCAGACATGTGTGAAAAAATATAATTTACTCTATTTGAAGTTGAACTAAATTAGAGCAGCTTCAACTTCACTCATGTAAAAATCCCTCAGAGACAATTTAACTTTCTGAAAACAGGACAAACAGTGTCCAAGAGACAATTTACATAATCTGTTGTGGACAAAGTGTTTGCTGTCGCCCTGCAGGTCTTTTCATTCATCAGCCGAATCAGCCAAACGCTGCTTTCAGTGCGTCTGTTTCTTTACAGGGAAACATAATGATATAGAATTAGCCTGCAGGCTTCCTACCTGCCTGACAGAGCAAAGCTGCCTCATTAATCTGAGCGGAGGCAGTGAACAGACCGGCACGTAATCTGCTGCATTGTTCCTCTGACAGGAAGTGTGTGTGTGTGTGCATCCAGCACATATGAGGCTGCGGCGATAATGAGGAGGAGGAGGACAGATGTGTTAATGAAGGCTAACTGCAGTGTGTTTTAATTAACCCAGTGTTTACTTAAGAGCATCTTCCTCTGTGTTTCCAGATAAAGCAGCATCAGGACGACCTGTGATGCTGCAGTCCAGGTGCAAACTCTGAGACACTTTGAAGAACCTGTCTGAGGGTTTGGAAGTTGTCGCACATTAAAGGACTGTGTTATAGTCTACGTTCATATATTAAAGAATTGCCATCAGAAGACCAAACCAATCTTTGAGCCGGTGGGTTTGACACGGCTGTGGACACATTGTAGGTCCTCGTGTTTCCTGTCCAGTCCTTAGGGAGTCTCCTGTTATTCCACACCAAGCTGCAAAGAGCCTGGACATACGGTTGGTTTTCACATACTGAATACGTTTCCAGCTAAAATTCTGGTTTCAACACCACAGACGGTAACATGCTTTTAACATGCTCACAGCTGCTACTCTCCTATAGTTTTGGAAGTACATGTATATGAAAATGTTAATTCTATATTTTTTTCCGTTCAAATGATTTCATCTGATTGTTCATACTACAGTGGTTGCCGTAATAAAATAATATTATTAGTGTCGTAGTTTCTGAAAGTTCAACATTTTCTGAATGTAGTGTTTGCAATATTGAGTAACGAGGACCAAACGGGTCATAGAAATAGTAATACAAGGTTTCATTCATTGATATTTACACAGAAACCGTTCCACATTTTTAATCCATAAATAAATGGAGTACATCATAAATTTATATTTTTAATTATAAGAAGTTTCATTAATATATTACATAGACTTTAATAAGTAGTGTATTTCACTTAAGACACTAATTATGAAAACAAATAATAATAAATAGTAATCTACAGCAAATAATAAAATAAAAACGTTCATATTATATCCCAATTTGCTAATTGCTAATTTAGTTTGGACCCAGTTTGTCAGAAAAACAAATAGAGGAGCTAAAAGCAAAAGGACATGAAGCTGAAAAATGCAACTGACGTTGGCATTTTAAAAGCCTTATTCCAACCTGTACTGTTAGTCTCCTTATTCAGTATATTTCGCTTTTAAAACTCCATTATTTGTTATTAAGGATGTGATAGTTATTGTGACTTTCATGTCATTGTAGTAAACAAATATTACATTCGTTCATTATTTTTATTTCCATTGGAATCAAATTAATGGGACGTTTAGCCATGATTTAGTTTATATGTGCGTTTCCTTTTTTAGTTTTATTTATTTTATTTTTTATTGACCCTTTTGGTCGTCCATAATCATCATGGAATTTACCTGTAAACATGTGTTTCATATGTTTGTTTCCTACAGCCCAGGTAGTTTTAGTTCACTGCAGAACATCCTGAAATCATTTTATTACTTCCTGAACAGTTAGTTTGCAGGAAGTTGGGTTTTTCTCTTTAATTACGTCCTAATCAGCAAAGAACAATAAAAAAAAAACATTTTGGTTTGACATAAGTGGTTGAATAGAGAAATGATTAGGTTTTTAACCATAAACCAAGATAGAATTCTTAAAATTATGTTTTTATTTAGTAAAACAAAAATCCAATCATCATCATCACCACATTAATGTTTAATATTAAAGGAGGATTTTGTTGGAAACATGCATTGAATCACAAATCTAAAGGTTTGTCTTGATGCTCTTTGACCTGCCTGGTGAACTTTCATATTTCAGAGTCTCCCGTTTGTTCTCCTGAAAATCTAAAAACGCCTCGTGTCAGACTTTTCTTTCTGATTTCTGCAAACAGAGACTTGACTCATTAAAAAGCTGGGATGGAAGATGCTGCAGAGAAGCTGCACTGGACTGACTCCTCCACACTGGAGTTGGAAAAGTCTGGTGGTTTTGCATCGTTTTAGACAAACTATGTCACACAAACAATCCAACATGGATAACAGTCCATGATGCCATGTATATTTGTAGTAACTGGTTCAGTTCAGTACCTGGAAAAGATTTCCCCCATTTATCATGTAAATCTCCTGTGTTGGACTCTGATCTCTGTTAATAAAGTCAGTGTGGCAGCAGCTGGCAGCTCCTTATTATACGGTTTGTTTTCATCAGGGCTGTTGTCATTGTGTGTAAGCAGCTGTGCACAGGATCCGTTTTAAAGGCTCCGTGCACAGTTTTATGACTTTCTGGGTGAATCACTGTTGCATTCGCTCAGGAAATTGGTCATATACAGAAGTACAAACAGTGTCTGACACGTTTCAGACAACTGAAGCATTAAGTCTGAAACAAAACTGACTGATATGAAAGTTCAACCCTGAAACAAGGTGAAGTTTCTCAGCTGTTTGGTGGGATGAGAGATGTGATCAGGTACAGTGAGCTTACACCAGCCAGTCAGTTAAATGGTTGGACTGCACTAGTTAACAGATCATTAGCTCAGTTACCTCGCAGCTCAGTTTTCTACACGTGTGCTACTGGAACAGTTCAACATCTCCAACCATTTGGTTCGTGCTAGTGAACGCGTAGGTTTGGCTGATAAAACTGTGACCATTAAGTGTTTTAATGTTAGTGAGTGAAAAAAGTTGGGTGGAGTTAGTTGATGCTTTAGTGCAGCAAAACAGTTTGTTTCAAGTAGAACAGTTAAGTCGCAGTGTGCAACGATGTATCCATGTTTTTAAATAGATGGATGCTATTGCCCTCATGTTAATGTGGAGAGCAGGAAGCCTGCAGTGACACGGACTCACTGAACATCACTGGCAGTGGTGCAGAAATATTCACCAGCAATCAAAGGAAAGATTTCTGCATGATTAGCAAGTTTATCATCATCTCACTCACTGTCGTTTGATAACTACGGCCGAGGCTGAAAGTTCAAAGCTTTCTGTGACCAGAGCCTGTTTCACATATGAACTCTGAACCTTCGAGTCCGTATTATGTGGAGAAACACAACTCTGGACAATGTCAGGAGAATTCAGCCTCGGACTTAGCACATAGGTGCATTTCTCCACATACTAGGGACATTGTAACAGGGGGCTTGAAGGATAAAGTCCAGATAATGTCAGCAGCATCTCACACTGGCGTTGTCACATACACCTCCTCTGGACAAAGTCAGGAGAATGTCAGGATTCCAGTGCTTGTGTGAAAGAGACTCATGATAAGTCACTAGAAAACTAAACAGTTACTCAACTTACAACTTTTGAAAATTCTACTGGCAGATAAAACCGCTTCGTTAGCTTCATTAGGTTTTAGTGAAGTTATAAAGATTTAGCTTTTATGGCTCCATAGGTGGAGCATTGGGTTGGGATGCAGAAGGTCACAGGATTGAGTCCCACCCCACCAGGCGTGGCTCCGCCCAGCCACCAAGGCCCACGTTGCTGCCGGTCCCGAGCCCAGATAAAATGGGAGGGTTGCGGCAGGAAGAGCATCAGACGTTAAAACTGATGCTAAATAAAAGGGACAAGCTGAAAGCTGTTGTTCTAAAAAGATTTAGCTTTTAGCTCTGGTTCACAAACAACATGTGTTAATGAAGCCAGTGCAAATACACATTGTGTGTGTAATTTTTAGCCAGTTTTTTTACTGCAAAAGTCCAATTATGCTACTGTTTGACACGATTAATGTCCTCAGACTTTAGGTGACTGATTATTGAGAACAAAACTGTTACTAAGTCAAACACAAAGACTTGTCCCCCTTCATCTTCATCCAGCTGTGACTGTAAATATGTTCAGAGCATCAGTTTAAAACATTTGTCAAGTGAAGACATTGTGTGTACAGTGCTGTAGTTACTCTTTATACTTGATTATTTAAGATCTGCCAGAATTTTATTAAAGTCTATAAATGCAGGAACAGAGTCATTTTGGAAATAGGACAGGATTCATTTTGGCTTCCCTGTATTTTCTGCTGTTGGTGTTTTTGTTTGTGTTCTCAGTGTCCGATTTCAATGTGAGTGCAGTAAAGTCTTTTTCATAAAACAAGACTGTGCTCAGAGCCTCGTGTATTCAATTCAGTCCTTTGTCTTTGTTCATGTTCACACGCAGTAGTTAAGATACTTGTGGTACTATGGTTTAACCCAGCACGAAAAGTAACAGGCCAGTGGTTCTTCCTCTTCCTGTCCAAAGGGAGGTCAGAGGTCAAAGTTCAGGGTTTGGTGGGATTTGCTCAAAGCTCGACTTTTAATTATTTACCGACGTACTGATCTCTTAGTCTTAGGGCTACATAACTCAGACTAAACAGGTTGAAACCAGTTAGTCTAGAATCTGAGTAAGAAAAGAGCAAGAGCAGAGAACAGTTTGTGACACTGACTGAACTGAAAGAGACACTGATGAGTTCACCACGTGATCTGTTTTTGGCTCCTTTTCTGTCTATTATTGCTCCGTTTTTCAACAGGTTCTCACTATTTTTGGGGCTTTTTAGACGTTTTTTTCCCTCTTTTTCTTCCTTTTACCTGTTTTTATGGTCATTTTATGTCCATTTGTTTCATGATCACTTGACTCTGGCATTATTTTACATATCTTTGCATTTATTTTGCATCAATTTTCGGCAACTCCAGATTTCTTTGCCTTCCAGCTAACAGACAATATTAACCTTATAAATGCAAATAAATATAATTTTACATACAAATGTGCATTTTCATAGGTGAATTTCTACACGGGCATCTTTAATGAGTCATACGAAAACACAGTCACATTGAAACAGTATCAATTATACAACAATAAAAAGTTAAGGGACTTTTATTTATTTTACACTGGGCTTTTAATTAAATCAGTATAATCTTATCATGTGTGAACAACCACAACCAAACACTAGTTCACATGCTGTTTGCTGAAGAAAAGCTGCAGTACCTCCCTGGTTATAATGATTGATTAGAGTCAGGATGACCTTTGACACCAGGCCTGTTTGCAGTGCATGCTGGGTAGGTTTCTCTGGGGAAGTGGGTGTGTGCTGTAATGATACAACTGGTTGGATAAGTTTTGGGAGCAGCAGCCGAGAGGAGCCTGCACACAAACACACAGGTGAGTGTTCTCTTACACTAAACCTCAGCTGTGCTGTAAACGGGTTTTCTGTCATTTAGGTTTTAGCTTTTGATCGTTCATGCATGATTGATATTATCCCAGACAGGGAGCAGCTGAGCATGTCCATATTTATTTATTTTTTTATTGGGACTAGAAACTGTTAGGAGACCAGGGTAGGATGTGAAGCAACTGCTCTGTCGGGGTCTTAAGGTTTTGGGATGTAAAGGGTTAAAGGTCAACATGTAGCTGAACGGTTTTGATCAGCTGTGATGATTTTCAACAAGTCTATAAGAAGCTTCGTGCAACATGAGTTAAATATATTTAAATAAAAGTATTTCAGCTAATTTACATAAAGTATGTATGTTAACAGCAAATGGTTTTAATGGTGTTTTGTTGACTGTACTTAATGTGATGGAGTCATTCTTTGCTTTAATAAACTCAGAAACAACAAATGACGCAAATAAACAATAATAATATTAATAAGGTTTTGACAAATAAGCAGTGATGAAAGAAGTAGATTTTCAGATTTTTCTAGTAGAGAAGTAGTATAAATCCAAATGTTACTTAAGATCACAAAAATATTATCAGCAAATACACTTATATAATTCTATACCACAAATAAAATCTCAGCTTGGCATAATCACAATTGAGTACAAAGAGCTCAAACTGAAGAGGTTTAAACCAGAACAATTAACTAGAAGAATTAAAATGTGGGGGGGGAAATAAGCGAGTGGTGGAATGAGTTGAGTTCACATTGATGAAACTAAAGTGCAGACTTCAGTTAAAACACCAAAGGTCATTATGATGCAGTAACGAGCCTTTAAATTCCAATAACTTGAAGATGCTGTGATAGTGACAACACGTCCCAGAGTTTATCCACAGTGTGTTGTTTTTGCCGTCACAGACTCCGAGGGACACAGAAACGTGACCTGTCAACTCAACTCCAGCAGATCATGGCAGCAACAGAGTCCAGTCCTCTGAGCACCCATGTGCTGAACACAGGAGACGGTGTCCCTGCAGCCAGGATGGCCCTCAGCCTGCATCGACTCGACTCCAACCTGATCTGGAATCTGCTGAGTGTCGGGTAGGGTTTGAACCTGTGACATGTGAGCTGTTCAAAACAGGTTTAGAACTTTTCCTCCACCCCCGATGCTTCAGCATTTTCTTTCCTTAAAAATATTCAAGGAAAGAATTTCAGGTTGGGTTTATAGACAGTTTTATTCTGCACACAAACACGTGAGCTGGTCCTTCGCGTTTTCCCTGGGTTTCGCCTTTCAGGCAACCAACTGGCTGCTCTGCCTGATCTGTGAATGAGGTTTGGGCTCTTTTTGTTCTTAACACAACATACAATGTTGGCATAGTTGATTTCTGCATTTTATTTCTGAGGCACACGTGAGTACTTGTAAATTCAAAGGTGTTTTAAAACTCTTTGATGGTGTAGTACAAGTACTTTTGGTCTTTGTTGGGCTTTTGTGCCTTTAATCAGTGGCAGGAAATCAGGTTCAGAGAGCGGGAAGGATTCGATGTGTCCACTGTCCACTGAACTGTGGACACTGCAGTCATGTGGCACTGTGTGTATCTTAACCACTAAACTACACTTCTTAGTCCAACTTGATTATAAAAATGAAACTGTTAATTCTACTTGTAGTTGAGTACTTTTTCATTGAGTACTTGCACACGTAGCAGTAAAGTTTGTTGTTCTGCTTCTTCTGATAACGATAAAGATTAAAGTATGTTAAATATTATCTGTTAGGTGTCAGGCATTTTTAAAATAGTTTGAATGATTTATTATGTTAGTAGAATATAACCGGAGCAACGTTCAAATGACGCCACATGTCCTAAGAATAAAGGTCAAAAGATTATGACAGTAAAATCTTTAAAACACTCCCTTATTGACTACAGAGGAGTCGATATTTAAGCCAATGTTTTAAAATGTTTAAAATTTTTAAACATGAAATTTCACAACTGAGCAGTTTGTTGAATTGTTTTGTATTTTTTTTGTATTGTATTTTTTTTTTTAGGACAACAGATGAAGACGGTCGATGTCCACGACTCATAAGCAGAGAAAGTTTCAGCCCCGGCATGTACAAGCTGCGATTTGAGACCGGTTCATACTGGGAGAGTCTGGGTCAGAGCTGCTTCTACCCCTATGTAGAGGTGAGCGGCTGATTCACAGATGGATAATGACAAAATGCCCTTCGCCCCCTTTTGGAAACGCTGGACCTCTTTAGAATATTTCCAGATTGCCTGGGGGCCCCTGACCTCTTGGGCCCTTTAGACTCCTCCCGTACTCACTCTAGGCTGCATTTCTGTCACTGACTAATGCTGAGACACTGATTCTTGTTGCACATTGCAGTGTTTAGTTTTCCGGTTTGCTGGACACAAGCATTAAAGCTCCCGAGGGTTCAGAATTTGGCAGCTGGGGTTGCAACCACATCCAGAAAACATATGCACCTTTTATTTATTCATTCATTCATTCATTCAGGTTGTATTCACCATCAGTGACCAGGACCAGAAGCTTCACCTCCCTCTGCTGATGAGCCGGTTTTCCTACAGCACCTACAGAGGAAGCTGAGAGCTCCGAGGTGAAGACAGAGAGGTTCCCACGTTCTTGGAATAGATTTGTGACTCATTCAGGACCAATTACGACTGTTTTCATGTAAATGTCTTTGGCTCAGGATTTCACTGCTTTTTATGTTTATAAATGTATAGTTGGTTTGACCTGTGCATCCTGGTCATCATCATCTTAGACCCACCTTGGTCTACTTAAAACCAGGTGAAGTTGTTTCAAAGTTTCGCACATTAAATATACATTTAACCCTGACATTTCTGCATTGAGTTTTATTTCACGTAACTACAAAAACGTCTCATTGCAAGCAAACATTTGATTTATTAACGATGTCTAGAATCTACCACCAGATGAGTCCAAAGCAATTCCAGAAAGAAGTTTTTCTTTTGTCCTGGTTCCTGTTCAGAACAAAGGAGCATTCTGAAGACTGACAGGCGTTTTTCACTGTTCTCCAACAGACCAAGGGATTGACTAATTGATAAAATAAGATTTCCATTGCAGAATTTAGAGAAACACAATTTAAAAGTGTGCATTTACATTTATATCCTCTCACAGGCTGATTCATGTATTTTAGCGTTAAACTCCTTATAGGGCCCTGGGCGACCCAGCTCACAGTTAAACAGAAAAAATAATGTAACTTTAACAAAAGAGTAAAGTATAAATTCGACTCAAAGTAACTAAATAAATGTGTACTGTAAATATTTTGTACAGTAACACACGCATTTTACTTCAATTTAATATCATTTATATTTTAATTCAAATATAATGAACCAAAGGTGGTAAATAACTAAATACATTTACTCAAGTACTTTAATTTACCCCAGCACAGACTTGTACTTTACATTAGTTTCACAGTTTTAGTTACTATTTGTAGATGTAGATTCTCACAAATGCTGACGCATTATTCTGCATCCACCAGCTTTAAGTACTTATTATCATCAGCTCCACCTTTACGTGCTGCTGCTTTTGTTTCACACCAAATCTCTACTGAACAGAGATCTTTGAACGATAATATGTTTGTGTCATATTTTCTTACCATTGAAATTTTGTTGAACAGATCTAATGTAATTAGTACTTTAGCCCGAGTGAAGCATTTAAAGTAGTAGACGCAGATTATGTATAATATGCCTGAATTATGTACTGATTTCATGAATTTGTTAAATTATGCCTAATATCATACCTTATGTTCTTTACTCTGAGTAGGCAACATCCTGCACCTTTCAGCACAAACTCACAACTTACCTGTTTATTAATTGAAAATTGTTTTGTATGTTATTTAGCTTTAAGCAGGAAGAAATCAACGCTATTTCTGTGACTTTTCGGGCAGATTTCATTGTGTGCAGGTCTCAGCCAAGTTGGACTTTTTTGTTTGGACTTTAGGACACGTGGGGTTAGACAACTTCTAGTAGTAGAGTACCTTTTTAAACAAGTACTTGCCCTTTTACTGCATTGAGTATTTCTCACACCTCTGTAAAAAAGAGCGTCACCACAGACACATAACAAACATCCACGTGCAGAAAACGCACAGTCACGCTGAGTTTCAGCAGCAGTGGTAACGTTGATGCAAGGGTTGGAAACACTGCTTGTCTGTGTCAGCCAATCAGAAAGAAGGGCTTCTGTGAGGACCCACAGTTGACCTTTCTTATGCCTAAATTTAAACAAGACTTAGAATAAATCAAGTTCTCTTACATATATCAGTTTAGGAACATATGTTACCCTTTACTAAACGTAACTTGTTTGAACCCCTGAGTAACTAAAGAATCTACAAACGAATTTATTCTTAGAAAGCTTTCAGCAGGAGTTTGTGGAGACTCTCTCGGGCCTTTACGTCATCCTCCAGTTGACATTTTACGCCATTGCTTGTAGCCGCTACACGATGAAGTTCAACATTGGAACTTTAACGAAATAACAAAAAGCGTGGTGTGTTTGACTTAAAGGCTGGACAGGTGGCACGGGGAGCATGTCTCAGTTGCTGAGGCTTCTCTCGGCGGCCTCTTTTCCACTGTGCCGTTGTGGTGGAGCCCGGGCTCGTCTTTCCGCGGTGATACCAAGACTCAGGTCCCCAGTCGGGGACTGGAGCTCCGCTGCCCCGGTAAGTGAAGGTGGAGGTTTCCTGGGGTGTTGTATATGAAAAACAGGCGAATTAATTCCCGAGTCCTCTAAGGGTCGTGTGGAATACAACGCACCGTTACACATGCTTGTTTATAACTACAGATACTTAGCTTAGCCGAACATTGCGGCAACATTTCATTACAAAGTCAGTCAGTTCAGCGGGCGTTTGCGTAACAGTAGCACATCATGACACGTAGAGCTACATTTAGCACATGCTCTGCTTTATGACGAGCTCATTTTCAATTCGGCATAAATGCAATCAATTTTGTCTCAGGTATTCAATAAAAAAAAGTTCTGTGCGGACAACACAGACGCTGCCCGTTAGCTAACGTGTCATGTAATCAGTCAGACAGGATCCCACCTGTACAGCGGGTTTTCATCAGGATCTTCAACCACTAACTGCACTTTTAAGTGCGTAATCTTAAACGAAACTACAGCAAGACTTGTTGTATGAGCCAACGGAGTTTTCTCCGTGTTTGTTGTACTTGGTTTTTAGGGCTAAATTAAGAAGTGCGTGTACCGAAGAAGTCATCAATGGCTTCACACAACTGCCTTTAGGGTGTTTCGCCTTTGAAGATTGCTAAACCTGTTGTCAAGGAAATGATGGTTTGGTTTGATCAGGTTTTAGAGCTAACGGAGCGGAGAGCATCAGGGTAGTGGTGGAAAGTTGAGTGTGTAGCTGTGGAGGTACAAGTCAGTGAAACGAGTTTTCTTGGTTATCACCTCAACGTTTGGTGTGGAATTGTTTTCTTATCAGCTCAGTTGAGGAACGTGGGATTCTAGAAACGTGCAGTGTTTTATCAGACAGTGATCTCTGGAGTGGGTAATTGGAGGAATCCGCCTCTATACACGTACAATTTAAAACCGACCTGTAGCTGATGTAAGTGTTTACAAAGAGGACACCTGCCCCAAAACCTTTAAACATACTTCATATCACCTGGGTTTAACCTACATAGCTACATTGGCAGTGAGGGCTTCACCCTGTGTCGGTAGGTTGTGCCGAGCTAATTTGTTGAGGATTGTGTTACTGTGGGGCTGCAAAGTTATTTTCGGTATTTTTTCTTTACTTCTTATTGGTTAAGTGTATAACGTCGGAATATTAACATATTCAAAATGCTTGTTTTGTGTGACCAACAGTCAAAAGAGAAATGTTGAGTTTGCCAACATAAAAAAACTGCGAAATATTTAATAATTCATTTATTTTACTACTACTGTGGTTTCACATTGGAAGTGGAGTGATTCCAGATCGTAACATTTTTACTGCTGGCAGAGTGTAGACCAGCTTTCCTTCTCAATTTTTGGATTAAATGAGCTTCAGAGTGTGTGTGTGGGAGGCCCTGGTCTTAAAGCTCGTCATGCAGACTAAAATCACAAGAGGTTCTTAGGTTGATGTGTTCAGAGAACTAACAATGGTTCTGTTCTCTTTTCCAGAATGTTACTCGGACTCCAGCTAACTTCGTGTTCTGTCGTAGGTTCCAGACAGCGCAGAGACGACTGTACTCCTCTGAACCTAAAGGTGAGAGCTGAACTGTGTCAAAAGTAAAAAAAGTGTGTGCAAATCCATCTTGAGCTGGATCGGAGTCAGACCAAAAGCCAAAATGAAACAAAAAGGAGAGTTTATCTGCACACTGAAGGAGGATTTGTTCTTATTTTGTTGCAGTTTATTTAATATTCAGTTTTCCATAGACTTCTTCCTGCTTTCCCATAGGAGGAAGCTTTGTCTGATAGTGTTTACAACTTTATGTTGTCCAAATGAAAGATTCAAAGTATTATTAAAAAGAAGCAGAATGTATTAATGTTTTGCTTGATAATTGAGAGAGGTTTTGTTTCATGTAATAAATAATAATGGAACACTTCAAAATATAATATTAACATTCATTTATTTGATTTCTCACATGACATTTGAAATATATCCAGATTTAAACATGTACATTGTTTGTTCTTCAAAGATTATTCCGTTACCGTTCAGGTTAGATTTTTAAAATGTATAGTTGCCCTGAAGATCAAGAGGCAGATGTCCCTGAACAACAAATTGAAATAGACTAATAATAACAGCTCCAATTAGAAGTACAAATGATTCTGTGTGTAATAAAACCAATATGTGAATTTCAGATGGAAAAGGAGCAGGAGGAAAGTCAGATGGAGGGAAGAGGGGAGGAGGGGGAAAAGACTGGTGGAGTCGAATGCAGAAGGTACGTGACACATCCATGCACACACACATAGTTAATATTTATATTTTAATATATAAATCAAGATGTTCGAAGAGTTGTGTGGAGGACAAATTGAGGCTTTGTTGGGTCTGTTTGTGTAGTTCAGCTAAAATGAAAAATAGGTTACATACTGTCAAAATATATCTACCTTTACAATTAAATTATATAAATATATTGCCCCCTCCTAATATGCATGATGAAGACGTTCTGAATATATTGTAGATGAACCGAACTTATCTTTTCAGTGTCTAAAAAGAAAGCATCATTCCTCTTTTTATTTCCAGCTGTTGGCAGATGTTGGACCAGTTTAACTCTGTATCATCATCTCTACCTAAATGTTTAATGACTGTTTAGTAATTTTAACGTCCATCTGTCTGTGCTTGTCGTCAGGGCGACTTCCCCTGGGATGAGAAGGATTTCCGTTACATTGCGGTCACTGTGACCGGAGTCAGCTCACTTCTGCTCTACTTCTACTTCAGAGACAGTGGCAAAGAAATCAGCTGGAAGGAATTCGTCCACCGTTACCTGGGCAGAGGCTTGGTGAGCAGCCACACTGGGAACGGTGATCCGTGCAGGGACATGTATTCAAACGTTTCTGTCTAGGAGAGTCTGGGACAACTTTAGATCAGTTCTAAGCATTTATAAACACATTTTCAGATGCCACATGTACTGGATCAGGCTGCTGAGTTACAAAATGTTAAAGTATATTATTATTTACTTCCCGTCCAGGTGGACCGGCTGGAGGTGATAAACAAACAGTTTGTCAGGGTGATCCTGGTGCCAGGAGCCGATGCTGATGCAGTGAGAGAAACCAAACCTTTACATCTAACCTTTCCCTCATCTGCACATTTCCATCAATGCTTGCTTCATTTTGCCAAACCTAATGTGTGTAACTTTAAAGCCCCAAAATGTCAGCTTAACGTAATGTGCCGTAAACGGTCTTTCTGTGACCCGCAGAGCTATGTTTGGTTCAACATCGGCAGCGTCGACACGTTTGAAAGGAACCTGGAGGCGGCACACCTGGAGCTTGGCCTGGAGCTGTCGAACCGAGTCACTGTCGTCTACAGCACAGAGAGTGACGGGTGGGTTTAACAGAAAAACACAAACTTTTTCCAGACCAGAAAAATCTCTAAGTATTTCTACAATATGTAAAGCATTTTGAGATGTTTTGTTGTTAATTGGTGCTTTATAAATAAAGTTGAATTAAAATCTGATATAGAACAGTCAGCAGCACCAGGGCATGAAGATTATTTATTAATTAATTTTTTTTAACGCTACGATAACCTTTTGTCTCTGTCCTCCCAGCTCTTTTCTGATGAGCATGGTTCCCACCTTGCTGTTGATTGGCTTCCTGCTCTTCACCCTGCGACGAGGACCAATGGGAGGAGGTCCCGGTGGTGGGAGGGGGATGCCGTTTAGCATGGGTGAGTCGACAGCCAAAATGATGAAGGACAACATAAATGTGAAGTTCAAGGATGTGGCCGGCTGCGAGGAGGCTAAACTGGAGATCCTGGAGTTTGTCAACTTCCTGAAGAACCCACAGCAGTACAAGGAGCTCGGAGCCAAGATCCCCAAGGTTAAAAAACACAGCCACACGTGAACAGAGACTTTAATAAATAATCACTTTAAAGCTGCTTTTGGGACAATATCAAATCATTCAGAACATCTTTTTTAAAATGTCTTTATGTCCTTGTATTTTCATCTAGAAGCATTGTGGTGTCAGTATGTAGCACTAATGTGAGCCCCCTCAAACTGTACCAGTGGTAAAATCTGTAATTTATGATAATAATTTGTAAACTGAGAGAGAGACACACACGTGTGTATGTGAAGGTATCGGTTCCTTTGTTGCTCTCTCAGAAAATTGTTCCAATTGCAAATTCACGTGCTTATTTTAGTTTGCACTGAAGTAACACAAAAAAACTGGGAAGAAAAGTCAAAGTTGAAAAAAAAATCACACAGAACTCAAAAACTGGACAAAATAAATGGCAACTTGTCAAAAGTATAAGAAGCAATTGCTTTTCAAGCATGTGATGCTCCTGTAATTTGTAGTAATCACACTTGCAACAAGTTAAAATTGAGAAAAGTTGACTCAACCTTTGTGTTGTGTGTCACAATGAGCATGAAGAAAGAAAGAAGAGTAAAGAGGCGTCTACAAGTCTCCAGACATCTTAATGTGTCCACTGTGCACAATATCATCAAGAGGTTTACATGAAATCTGATGATTACCAAAGAATTTTGGGCTCCAACGCAGTGGCCAGTGTCAGAAAGCTGCGTCTCCACCAGAGGTCCTGGGTCCTTCAGCAGGACAATGACCTGAACCACACTTGAAAAAGCTCTGAGATGGTTCCAAACAAAGCACAGGAGGGTTCTGAAAGGGCCAGAGTCCACATCTGAATCCCACAGAAGACCTGTGGAGAGATCTCAAAACAACAGTTGGGAGAAGACATCGTTCAAACCCGAATGACCTGCAGCAGTTTGCAAAAGAAGACTGGTCCAACATTCCAGTACAGAGGTGGAAGAAACTCATCCATGGTTCCAGGAGGCAAGTGATTTTCTTTCCGTAGGGGGAGCTACCAAATATTAAGTTAAGGTGCCGATCATTTTGTCCAGAGCATTTTTTGGGTTGTGTGTGGAATTGATTCAGACTTTCCTTCAGTTTTTTCTGTTGTTCCACTGCAAACAAAACATTTGCAATTTTTTGAGAGAAATACAACACGTCAACACTAATCAGGCAAACGATCACATTACAGTTGGTGACTAATGTCGTTCCTGAGCTCACTAACAGGTTTGTACAGCAACTGTCTGGATGAGTTAAATGACTTACATTGGGTGTTTGTGATGTCAGGGTGCTGTGCTGTCTGGTCCTCCTGGGACAGGGAAGACTTTGCTGGCCAAAGCCACAGCTGGAGAAGCCAACGTCCCCTTCATCACCGTCAACGGCTCAGAGTTCCTGGAGATGTTCGTTGGTGTCGGTCCGGCTCGGGTGAGTGAAGGCCACGAGCCAAGAAATCTTCTCTTTATACATCCAGATTTGAAGAGAGATTTAAAATGAAATAAAAACCATTTGAAATGAACTAAAAATAATGAAAGTTGGTCGTGTTTTGGTGTCTCTGCTAAAGGTGAGGGACATGTTCGCCATGGCGAGGAAGAACGCCCCCTGCATCCTCTTCATCGATGAGATCGACGCTGTGGGGAGGAAGAGAGGAGGAGGGAACTTTGGTGGTCAGAGCGAGCATGAGAACACGCTGAACCAGCTGCTGGTGGAGATGGATGGTAGGCCGGAGAAATGTCTGCAGCTTCAACCCGAGAGTTTTTAAGTGTTAATCACCTGTGCTTGCAGGTTTTAACACGGCCTCGAATGTGGTGGTCCTGGCTGGAACCAACAGACCCGACATCCTGGATCCTGCTTTGATGAGACCGGGGCGCTTCGACAGACAGATCTACATAGGTACGGGTCAACGCAGAGAGCTGATTGGCTCCTGTGGTGAAACTGATACTTAATTTCTCCCTTTGTAAAATTGTTGGGGTCAAGGATTTTTCTTTCTTTTAGTTATGAGACAAGATAAGTTTATCATACCAGAAATCTGACCAGCCTTTGATTATGATTGACAGTGGCCAGCAACTGAACAGATTAACAATTGATTTTGCTGTTTGTCATTTGATGCACTGACAACAATCACTGAGTCATTTCATTTCTGAACAAATCTTAAAAACTGATGTTTCTCTGCTGCTC
This sequence comes from Channa argus, assembly GCF_033026475.1. Lineage (NCBI taxonomy): Eukaryota > Metazoa > Chordata > Actinopteri > Anabantiformes > Channidae > Channa > Channa argus. Next base: position 11,485,155 of record NC_090219.1, on the reverse strand, counting down.
CATCCATCCATCCATATTTTAAACGTCGCTTAAACTGCAGATTTGTTTTTGCTTCAAGGCTTCTTGAAAAAAAGTGATGTGCGTCTTTGTTACCAGATCATTTTCATCTTTTTTTTTTTTTGTCTGACCAACAGCACAGAACAAAGATCTAAGAAAAAAACAATTTTCTTACTGATCTCCACAGTCAAATGCTGAAGGTTTAATTCTCTTCCACATCGAATAACTAATTCCATAACTACTTTAGACACAATGGGGTTTCCATGGTGACCATCCCGTAATACCACTACAGCCACAGGATACTTTTAAATTGTAGGACGCAGAAGACTTATGCCTGTTCTTTCTGCTCTATCCCCTCAGGTCCTCCAGACATTAAAGGCAGGGCGTCCATCTTTAAAGTCCACCTGCGACCAATCAAAGTGGACCCCAGTCTGGACAAAAATGCTCTGGCCAGGAAGATGGCGGCTGCAACACCAGGGTTCACTGGTATTTAACTGCTTCGTCTTTCACAGTGTCTAGTTTTGTTTAAACCGTTAAAATGTCGCAGTGTAGCTGATCAGTATATTTGAACCGATGTGACGTAAAAGACTTAATCAGCACAGAAGCTTTTGGACAGTTTCACCAACCTGAAACCTAAAATATTAAAGGGCCAGTGACACTAACAAATTGCTGAACATTGGATTAGCTCACATCTTCTCCACAGCAGCAGAGCAGGAGCCTGTACAATGACTCTCCTCTGTGTCGGGTCGTCACTTTAGCCTCTAAGTGCAATGTTCCCTTTCTCCCTCATTGTATTCTGTGTTTAATATAGTGTAACATTCTCTGGCAGTTCCATCATTTTCCTTTGGCATCAGTCAGTCAGTAGCAGTACTTATAGAAATACTGCACCAAGGGGGGAAAATGTTTTCCTGTTTTCCTTCATCTAAATTAAGCTTCCCTGTTAAAGATTTAGCAAAAATTTCTGAATGTGAACTGATGGCTGCATTTTTTTTGCTCCATCAGGAGCCGACATTGCTAACTTGTGCAACGAGGCAGCTCTGATCGCCGCCCGATACCTGGAGCCCTCAGTCCACGGCAAGCACTTTGAACAGGCCATCGACCGCGTCATCGGAGGTCAGTGTGACGTCACAAGCTCCAGTCTCCATTATGTTAAACGTGTGGAAATGTGTTATTTTCTTTGTTTCACACCTGAATATTTCTATAAAGTTTGGTTGTATGTTTCCCCCCACAGGTCTGGAGAAGAAGACTCAGGTTCTGCAGCCTACTGAGAAAAAGACAGTAGCCTATCATGAGGCTGGTCATGCCGTTGTGGGCTGGTTCCTGCAGCACGCCGACCCTTTGCTGAAGGTACACGCAGCTGCAGCATCTCACTGACCCTCTGAAAGTCCGTGTTTGTGTAGTTACTCAGACTCTCTTCTCTATATGTACAAACAGAACAGAGTATTTTTTTTTTCCCACCATAGCTGACTTTATTTTGGAGAACGTTACAAAACAGACAGAGATAGACAATTGTTATTTTAGGAGGATTTAGAGTTGTTCAAGAAACAGTGCTTCCTGCTTACACGTGTCCATAAGACCCGTCACCAGTTGTTCCAAGAAGACAAAATATTTGCTAAAGTTATATTTAAGCCCTTTGTTTCGACAGTGACAGTCACATCACTTCACAAGAAGAATTGAGTCTCATTTTTAAGTTGTAGCTCCAGGTTGTGAGCTCACGGACTCCAGCAGAGCACATTTGTCTTTAGTGTCCTTAAAGTTTTTCTTTAATAAAATAGCCACGCCATGAATTTTCACTCGTGCTCGTGCTTTCACACCAGTGCTCCTTATAGGCCACTGTGGCTCTGAATTATAAGTTATGTGTCTTAGCGTGTTTCTGGGTGACGTTGCATGTTCTCATCTCTTTGACTTTAAACTGAGCAATTCGCTGTAAATGTTGTGATGTTCAGTTTTCTGTCCCTCACACTCATTGTGTTTGTATCCAGGTGTCAATCATCCCACGGGGAAAAGGTCTGGGTTATTCTCAGTACCTGCCGAGAGAACAGTACCTGTACAGCAAAGAGCAGCTGTTCGACAGGATGTGTATGATGCTGGGGGGCCGGGTGGCTGAGCAGGTCTTCTTCGGGCGGATTACCACCGGAGCTCAGGACGACCTGAAGAAGGTCACTCAGTCAGCCTACGCTCAGGTAAACAACCCACGTCTGCAGGGTCTGAAGGGTCCTGGTGCTCGTTGATGTTAAATTCAGCACAGTTCTAGTGACGTGATTGTCTGAGCCCTTGCATTCTCCCTCCTGCCTATCAGGTGGTGCAGTTTGGGATGAGCGAGAAGGTGGGGCAGGTGTCGTTCGACCTGCCCCGGCAGGGGGAGATGGTTCTGGAGAAGCCGTACAGCGAGGCCACGGCCGAGCTGATAGATCAGGAGGTCAGAGAGCTGGTGGAGAGAGCGTACAACCGCACCCTGGAGCTCATTAAGGACAAGAAGGAGCTGGTGGAGATGGTGAGTCTGTAATCCAGCTTTACAGATCTAGGACTAAGCGTTTTGGGAGTTTGTGGAATAAAGTGTGTTGTGGGTTTAAGCATAAATCCCTGTAAATAAGGCAGTGACACAGGTTCTAATCTGTTCTAAAATGTTCTGCAGTTTTGTAGCAGCTTCTTTCAAGTAACACTACTACAAAGATTCATTTTACAGAACATCTGCAGGAAACAAAGGCTGTGAAATCACTTCTTATGAAAAAGAGCAATAGTTTCCTTATGTGTTGTAACAGTGTTTTGCAGTTCTGGGAAATAAGACTAAACACTGAGCTTTGAAAATTATTTATTTTAATCTTTTAGTCACATTAATACTTTTAGGCTTTATTATCGCAGCTGTTCTGTTCTTTGAGAAGTGTGTAGATGGAACAGCTACTAGTATTGTGGTCTGTGTGGTACTTAGTCTTTAATTTGGTTTATGCAACAGTGCTTACTATTTTGTTGTTTTATCCTCTACCATTCATGGATAATTGTCTCATATTGAAGACTTGCATATGTCAAAAACATGTAGCTCTACATTTGTACACACGTGCTAAAGAAACCTGCAAAACTTCAGTGTTGTTTTTCTCCTCAGGTGGGGAGTCGTCTCCTGATGAAAGAGGTCCTGAACAAAGCAGACATGCTGGAGCTTCTGGGCCCGAGGCCGTTTGAGGAGAAGTCGACGTACGAAGACTTTGTGGAGGGGACGGGGAGCTTTGAGGAGGACACGATGCTCCCGGAGGGACTCAAAGACTGGAACCAGAAGCGAGAAGAGGTTGCAGAGGAGAGTGGCCCCACTCAGGAGAAACAGCTGGCCACTGGAAAACGCAGATAAGAAACACTGCAAAAAAAACTGCTCAGTACTCGCTCAGTTTGACAGAGCCTGGGACGTGTTGAAGGGTTTATTGTATCATTTAGGTCCACAAGTGAGTAATGTCCTCAGTTTACTGTGGTTCCCGCAGGTTCGTCTTTCAAACCTTCACTTTGACTTGATTGTGTGAAACCAGCAGGAGCTTCATCCCATCCCTTAAAAATGCCGTTTGGACCAATAGATCCCAATTTGAAAAGAACGAGGGAAGAAAGTGAGTTTAGTAGATTAATTCAAGAGCCCATGCGTAGAAATGTTCTCAGAAAGCGTCCTGCTGAGAACCACCAGGCTCTGCACACTGTTACAGGTAGAATTTAATTTATTCAAAGCCTTACTGAAGCTGCTGTCACCGCTTAGGAAGGAACTTTCTCCACTTTGCCTTATAACTGATCAGAAAAGAGACCAACAGCAGATATTTTGATTATTCCTGAACAAGGTGTAAATGATTGTTATTTATTTGGAAAAACCAAGGTTTTCTCGGACATCTTCCTTCCTGATCAGGAGAAGCTGAAATGCTCTGATGTCAGAACCTTTCTGTAGCCAGATTAAAATGATTTCCTGCTTGAACTTTCAACATTGACGTGTTTCTGCTACTTCTGTGCTTGTGCAGACTCACGCTCCATAGTTTGTATGTTATACTAAGTCTCTGTGCTGTAAAACACCGTAATACAATCCAATACAGCAGCTCTGCCGTGAATCCTACTTTCTGTTTAAAGTGATTCTAATGTTTTGCCTGACTAGTGTATATTCAGACCAAAAAGGACTCAACAGGAAGCTGCTGCATCACCAACCTGCTGATTTAAAGGAAAATCCTTTACAGAAATTTACTGTTGACCTCATTCATTTAATTAACCATTTAAGGTCAGTGAAGATGCTGTGGATGTGTCTATTGTAACACTTGGCACCTGTGTGAAAGCGGGTTAGGCTTTTATCCAAAGATGATGTTGGTACATTTTCTTCATGTGAATCTGATCTGCTGAAGAAAACATTAATGTACAAACCTGTAGAAGTGAAAAATTTGTATTTATTGAAGTTTTTAATTCAGATCCAGGACAGTTATCCCATCACGAAGTGCTAAACCCAGACTCCATCAGAATAAGAAAAGGTGACAGCATGGACTCCTGTACTTGAATAGGAGGATTTTCTTTCAATGTACAAAGCACTACTTCAGTTCTTCTAATTATTGTTGAAATAGCTTTATCTATGCACTTATAGTCCTATATTGATTTTTTTGCGAGTCCACAGGTTTTGAATCTTCAATAAAATGCTTACATTTTAACTCTAAGATGTTTTTCCAAAGACACACTTCTAACATAAGTCTGTTAATGATAACAGGTCCGATGCTGTCGGAGGGTGGGCTGCATATACGAAAAACCGAAAGGGGAACTTTCTCACATAAAAAAACATCTGAGCTTAAAGTGTTTTTACCAGCTCTGAACTACTGAAAAGCTTTAGTTAAATAAAAACTACTTTAGCTGCAACAAATGTGCTGCTGTGTAATGACAAACATTGCAAAGCATTTGGCTTCAGTTTGTTTGATTAAAATCCTTCACATATTGTATCTTCTGGTGACTGGACTTTTCAAATTTCTACCTGCCCCATTTAAATATAAAAATCTACCTTTATACAATATGTCTGTATCAAAACGCTACAAAGATGCTACATTCTTGTATTTAAGTGTGATGGCAACATGTCTCCAACACGAGCTGCTCAAAAGGGAACCAGCTTCCTGTTCTCAGTCTGTTCAGCAGAGACCATTTTCCTTCTGCAGCTCACAAACCACCGGATTGTTCTGCTCCTCGTTTGGCTTTACTTACTCCAAAAGAAGAGCGTAGTCTACATTTGATAAAATACAACAACAAAACAGCCCTTTATGAGTAGTGCACGATGGCCTGAAGCTCGTCCAAACAATAGGGTAGAAAATGGGACGTCCCTCGTGGAAATGAAAAAACATCCTTTGTTCTACCTTCACTGCCTCGGACGGCTGGTCCCGGTCTACGTCCAGCGGTTGAGGATCAATGACACGAGCACAGAAGCAGAGAAAAGAGTCGACGACAGGGAGATGGCCACCGCACCGCCGCAGTCCTTTGCGTTCTCCTGTTGAAGTTTGACACAACGATGTTATTCAGAGTCCGTCTCTAGACAACAGCTCGTACGCTTGCTGCTAAACATGCGGCCATGTTATTACATCTCTGGGAAAATGATATTTTATAGTGATGAACAAATCTGCTCTAACCTTAACTCGTGACGCTGCGTCTAAACAACGTCAACCATTCGCTCTGTCATGTGATCATCTTTCCCTGGTGCTGTGTGAATGTGTGGGGACAGCAAACACATGATCCAGTACTGACCTTTGGGTGGTAGGAGTGGCAGGACTGTGGACGCCGCCGCACCTTCTGGGATTTCATCCTGTTGCACTTCACTGTGGCGTTATGTTCACTGCTGTTAAGGAAAGAAGACCACTCACTGTTGAGACTACAGCCTGACATAGATGAAACATTTTTATATTCCATACCAACAATACTTGTGTCTTCTCCATAATAAACCAGGAAAACAGATGGAATAACGAGCTGAAAAAATGTGTTTCAATATGTTGAGTCTTTTCCCCTCCAGACCGATATCAATGAAACATTACAGAGTCGACCTTTCCAACACTGTTTTCTGCTGATTTTGCAGTTGTATGTGAACTTTAGATAAAACCTATCGAAAAAATACAAAACCGCTGTAAGAACAGGAACAGAGTCAGCACAGATCTGAGGTCATCGTCTTGTTTTCAGCTGTTTCCTTTCAGGAGTCTCCACAGTGAATCATGTGCCTCCAACCTCAGCATCCTTCTACCGATATATTCACAGTTTCTCCTCTGAACATGTCCAAACCACCTCAATCTGTCCTCTCTGACTTTATCTCCAAAACATCTAACATGATCTGTCCCTCTGATGTCCTCATTCCTGATCCTGTCCATCCTCGTCACTCCCAAAGAGAACCTCAACATCTTAAGCTCTGCTACCTCCAGCTCTGCCTCCTGTCTTTTCTTCAGTGCCACTGTCTCTAAGCCGAACAACATCTCTGGTCTCACCACCGTCTTGAAAATCTTTCCTTTCATTCTTGTTGATACTCTTATCACACAACACATCTGACACTTTTCTCCACCCGTTCCAACCTGCTTGCACTCGTCTCTTCACCTCTTCTCCACACTCTCCGTTGCTCTTAACCTTTGACCCTAAGTACTTAAAGTCCTGCACCTTCTTCACCTCTGCTCCCTGTAACCTCACTGTTCCACCTGGGTCCCTCTCATTCACATACATGTATTCTGTCTCATACATGGCAGAAAATCACTTCATCTAACTCACTCCAGAATTTCTCCTTCTCTTCTAACTCACATCCTACCTGTGGTTCATAACCACCAACAATATTGAACATCACACCTTCAATTTCCAGCTTCAGACTCATCAACCTGTCTGATACTCTTCTCACCTCTAGAACATTCCTCACAAACTCCTCTTTCAGGATAACTCCTACTCCATTTGTCTTCCTATCTGACCCATGGTAGACCAACTTGAACCCTGCTCCTAAGCTTCTAAAGCCCTTGCTACCTTTCCACCTGGTCTCCTGGACACACAGTATGTCCACCTTCCTTCTCTGCATCATATCAATCACCTCTCTAACCTTCACTGTCATAGTTGCATTGCATTTTAAATGCATCATGAGGTAAAGACCTATAAATCAAGGGTGGGGAACCCATGCTCCTTAGGGGCTAGTGCCCTGCAACTATCCCCGCCTTACACATATGCTACATACACAATCAGCACCAAACAGGTCACAATATGGCTTCTGAAGTTGCTGCAGTAACATTTGGGATGCAGTAGGGGGCATGTGTGCGGTTTTATTTTTTCCCAGAAAGTAAAGGATATATTTAATTTCTTTGGGCTCCAGTAGAATTGATCCATACTGGCGAGAACAGTCACAGTCGGCCTGAGTCACAACCAGAACCAGATTACTGTCCGGAATCTGCTGCACCACAAACATCCTGCAACACAAACAACACTCAGTCCAGCCTCCATCTGTTTACACAACTCCATCTGAAGAATCATCACTGAATAATTAAAAACTGTTTACAGCTCGGTTTGTCCTTTGAAAGCAGATTATCTCTGTTATTACATTTCAGTTTCATTCAGATTAACACGCCAAATCTATTCACAGTAAAAATGTGAGAAGTGATAAAATCCTTTATAAATGCAACTACTTTCAATTATTTTATTCAAAACTCCAATTTCTGAGCATTTTCTTTATGAATTAATCCGCCTATTATCTTGAATAATCATTTGTTTTTATATGTAAAGCTGATTTTTAAAGTGGCCCCTTGGGCCAAAGCACGTACAAGTATAAGACTGCAAACAAAAAGAAAACACGCTGCAAATCTGTTTAGCCAATTTTTGGATCAATCACCCACATATTCTAAATAAATTCATGTGACAAACTGAATAGCAGTTCTAGGATGACATTTCCATAGCAGCTTTGATTCTGCCTAAAACGTCCGGTTAAGTCCATTTGCTGCATTTCTGATTGGCAGCACGTTTCCTTTTTGTTTGCGGTTTTTGAAGTTTTGAATTTGTATGCGTTTTGTTTCTAGGCGTCACTGCAGATTTTCTCCAAAAAAAAAAAAAAAAAAAAAAAAAAAAGATTTGTTAATTAATTTCAAGACATTTTATTAGGAACCTCTGAGGAGTGTATGTAATGCTTGGGGTGGGTGGGAGACATACTTCTGGCAGCGTCCACACTTGATGAGGCTGTTTGCTTCTCTGACAGACGAGTCGTACATGAAGCCGGGATACGCCGTGTCACAGGGAAGATACGCCTCCACCTTCCTCTGCTTATGAGCTGAGACAAACACACACAAGGACTGAAGCTAAAACTAACTTATTATCCAGTGAATAAAAGATGATCATTCAAGAGTCCTCACAGCGTTCACACACACCCACACACTCAAAGTGAGGATCCGTTTCGTAGCACTGAACCCTAAAACAAACAAACCCTCAAAAAGCCCTTTAAGGGGTCCGAGAACATAAGGAGCCAAACTGTCCTCACTTCAGTGGTAGAGAATTCAAACTTTGCTGTTCCCACACACACACACACACACGTTGGACTCACTTGTGTGATAACCAGCCTTGGCTGAATGGATGAAGATGAAGACACATCAATGTGGTGATGATAATGATGATGGAGATGAAGTCGCCATTTTAGGGCAGAAAACAAAAAGAAGTGGTGATGAATAAAACAAACACGCACACACAATCTGTCCACCGCTGCTCAGACAGGAACAGTTTCTCTCGTACTTGACATTGATTTCTTTCTATTTGTTTATCCAACATGTTCGGTGTCATTTCAAACTGATGAAACATGATTCCAGCAGGACTGAGGGCTCTTACTGAGGTTTGACCTTCACATTATTCTGCAGTGGACAGACAGTCTGAGATCATCACAATATCTTACCGTCCACAAAATAATCCGAGTGCCAAAGACCACAGAGGTTAAAGTCCAGCAAGAACCTGATGGGTGACAAAAAACATCTTGTTAAAGAATCGATGACTGTTGACTGTTATCCAAGTCCAAGTTACTGGACTTGGATGACATATATAAATATTTAATTTTCATATGTTTTTACTGCTACTATCATGTAATTTCCAGGCTAAACGTAAGATGCCACCGCAGATCAAACATTTCAGCATCATGTTCACCGTTCTGCAAAAAGAGTACTTGGAGTTTTGCTGTTTGAAGTGTTTTTGATTTATTACTTTGGTTCACAATTCAGGAATTTGGGAACTGTGCAATTTCTGTAAGATTAAAAACTCATTAAATAATGGCAGTTTACACAAAAGTCATGTCTACAGGTGAAAAATGAAGCACTGCAACATTTAACATGGACAAAGTCAGTTCCCCTCCACAGCCTTTAGAAGCGAAGCTTCTCCTTTGTATCCTACCTTCATCCGTCTACGATGTTTAAGTCCATAAAACCACCATCACAAGCTTTAAGATCCTTTGGTGACTGGTGTGTTTTTTAAAATCAGCCTTTTTAGCACCGTTCCTGTCACTCTGCGCTGAGAAAGCACTAAAAACTGACACTTACATCAGTGCGTTGGAGAAGAACCATCTTGTTAATGCCATGATGCTGTAAAATGGCTGCAGAAGGAAAACCAGAAAACAAAACAACAGTTTTTAACATTTTGGGGCCTAAAGAAATGAAAAAAAAAAATAAAAAGTTCTCTCTCTCTGAACTTGATAAATATAATGTTTTAACCTCAAGTCAGTCAGACTGTTTTAACTGATGCTTCACAAATACCAGTGAGTAGCAGTAGTTACTGTGAGACTCACACTGAGCAGAGGTCTGGCGCTGCTGGCGTGATGATGGCTGTTCTTACACATCGCCTGGTAGTCGAACAGCGACACTCTGCAAACAAAACACACACTTACGTTAAACTCGTGCTCAAGTAGCTTGAGCAGAGAACAGATCTGAGCTGCACAAGAATTTAAATATAATCATCAACCACAACATTTTTTAAAGTTTACATCAGGCGTTTGCAGGTTTCCAGATTATTACAGTCCATTTGTGGACTTCAGATTAATCTTTTTAACGAAGTCTTTATTAATGTAGTTTTACTTGCTTGTTATCTGTATCGAAGATAATTTAAGATTGTGCCTCTGTCTTACTTTTTAAACATTCCCATTTTGATGAGTGACGCCATGACAGATCCGTCCACCTCGCCAAAGAAACGACCGACCTACAAAAGAGGACATGAAAGTGAATCTGCACTTATACAGCGCTTTTCCACCTATTGTCACTCAAAGCGCTTTACACTGCTTCTCATTCCCTTATTCACACACACTCACACACCGATGGGGAGCAACTAAGTTGGGGTTCAGTGTCTCGCTCAAGGAAACTTTGACATGTGACCGGAGGAGCCGGGGTTCAAACCCACAACTGCAAGATTGGTGGGCGACTACCTCCTGCGCCACAGTCGCCCATGAATGTTCTGGTTTCAGTTCAGCCACATAAACACTGAAATAATATTGCAAACATCCCTAGTGATTAACAGAGGTAAGAGATTCTGGGAGCAGTCAACATTTTCCACAGGCCAAAGAAGCTGAAAGAGCATTTTCTCAGTGATGGGATCTTTTCCCCTGCAGGAATCTTTCCCTTCCCCAAAAGTTGCTAAACCTTCTCAAAGAAATACTGAAAAGTACTAGGTAATAGGTACTAACCTAAACTTTTGCCTGACGGAAAACCACAATGAATGAATAAATAAAGAAATAGATAACAGAAAATATTAAAATTGAGTTCTGGTACTGTCTGGCTCCTCCGGTAAAAGTTTGAAATCGGCTCATAGTGACCAACCATCTGCTTTTTAATACATCGTCCTGCTAATTTAGCAAATCTTGAAGTGACGTTTGTTCTGCTGGAAATGCAAATCACATAACACTTTTTCCAAGACTCTTCTCACTGATCACCATTAAAGTACAGAACTGAATGAGGTTTATTTTTGGATTTTCCCATGTTGCACCTCTTGTCTTTAGTCATCATGACCGTTTTTTGGTTTTTACATGTTCTGTATTCCAGACTTGATTATGCTAAATGATTATGCTCAGCGAACCACATCCTGACTCCGACTCCCTAGACAACAGGCATCAAACAGGATTTAAAGCTTCCCAAATGTTGAATAATTCCTTTAAGCAAGGCAAACTTTTAGCTCTTAACTTTATTACTTTTCTTATCAGTAATGTTTTGATCCATTGTTGGCCATGTTTCACTCAATTAATCCTACCACCATTTAAGTAGCTCTTACAAATATTCAAATGCTTCCAACAAAGACTAAATACCCCAAATTATCCTCACTGCAATTTACTCGTACTGTAAAGGAAATGTGTCTCTTGGAAGTGTCCTTCAGCCTTTTTCTGAAAGAAAAGACTTGATGTAAGAATAAGTAACAACCACAAGTACTGGTGGCAGAGTAAAAGTAGCAGTAGGTTACGCAGGAATAAAGCAAATGGTGTTTCACAGCGATCTGCAGTAATTTCGTTGAGTGTGTCGGCCCTCGCTGGCCCTCAGCAGCAGAGTCGCTGAATTATTCAGTTTCTTGTCTCAGCAGCTCTGTTCGCGTTTACAAGCTGCTCTCATCTCCATCTGCACGGGTGTTTCCCAGCAGCCTCCGAGGACTCGGAAGCTGCTTACACTGAAACTTGACCCTCTGTTTGCCTGACAGCAGCAGCGGTGGCAGAGGGTAAACGTGCTGCAATCGACAAAATCTAAGAGCAATAAATGAGCCGGAGTCAAAGTCCTGCCAGCAGCTCTGCAGACAAAACACAGGTTCAGCTTCCTGACCTCCTCAGGACGTCCAGCTACTACAGCAGCCTGTGATTAGAACAGCTGGTCAGCACTGACTGGATCAGCTCTACGGATTAAAAAGGACGGAAATGTTTGTTAGTCCTTCTGTCCAACACTTTAGACGGAAACGTCTTAATCACGAATTAATGTGTTTTAAAGTTTAATTCGACTCTATAATTTGTCCAATAATAACAGTAACAGTTGCCAAGAATTCCTGTCAGATTCAGCCTCACATCTGCCTATTAAACGCTACTATGCAAAATGTTAACAGTCTTGCTGTGGGATTAAAGCATCAGAAAATCTAAATCAGGGATAAAATGATGAAGCAAGATGCTAACTGTCCAAAATAGGAGACTGAGGAAAGAAAGAGCAGAGCTTTTATTTGACTACTGGGAGTGAAGCTGCTGAGCGTGAAGCTCAGAGCTCTGCTGACTGTACGCGCTAACTAGGACCAGTCATCACAAACTAATCACAATCATAATCGGCTTCGTGCTCTTTAAGCACGTGCTCGGCTTCAGACTGATCATCTGAAGCGAGTCCAGCTGTGTGACAGCTAACTGAGCTGCTCACAATGAGCAACCACCGCTAAGCCCAACATTTAGCTCAGATGAACCACATTTACAGAGAAAAGGTGCAAATGCAAATATTCAAATCTGGAGTTTAAGATTGGAGAGAAGAACTGATTGTTCACAACTGAAAAATAGATATTTTAAAATCCTTTTTTAGCCAAGTGCAAAGTAAATACCACTGTACTGTAACCAGGTTAGCATATGCTAACCTGGTTGATTAGCACAGCTAAGGTGATGAATCAAGTCTGAGCAGCTGATCCTGCTAACATTTAGGGCCTGTAACAGCCACATGCTAAATGCTAGCATTTTCTCAAACTACAGTGTTAAGGCTGACAGATGTCCAGCGTGGGATCCCGAAGGTTCAAATGTGGACCAGTATGTCCCACCCCTACTTGCCAAGTGTCAGTACAAACAACAGCCTCGTGCAGATGCTAGCGCAGCGCAGGCTAAGTACAGCTGGAGCTAATTAAGTCCGGCTTAGACTGAGCGTTTAGCCCCGTCTGAGAGCTCAGACAACATGAGTGGGACATCTGTACGGAGGAAATGTCTTTTACTCAAGCGAACTTTAATGTATCCTTCCCCACTAATGGTAGAATTAGAATAACATTTTCTGTGCTGCAGCCCTGTGGTGCTGCTACAGCGGCGACAGACTGTTACTCATGTTAATTTCAGGACTTTATTGAACATTATAGGCCATGTTTATGAGTCCAACCTGCTTCCAGCCCTGAGGATGATTGGTAGGTTCCTGCAGCAGGTTCTCAGACAGGATCATTGATCAAACAGACATTTCCTCTGCACGCAGCCAACAGAAACAAAGCCCGTGTTTTGCTTGGTCACCCTGTTTCATTACACTTCCTCTCGCTGACCCATTTCTTTTAGTCAGCACTGACTTAATTTCTGTGCTGATTAAATATTTACAGTGCCCAGCGAAACCTACAAGCTGCATTCACACCACGGCGGCTTCAGCACCGGGGAGGATTCTGGGTGTTTCCACCAAGTCGGCATAAAGTCCAGAGCTCAGCAAAACCATCAAACAAGTACTTCATCATAATATCTGCATAGCAAGGCCATGGAGAAAGCAGACGACATGCAAATAATAAAACACGAGCTTCTACAGTAAATGATTCCTGTTTTGCCGCTTTTCTCTGTACAGTGACTCGAGTAAGTGACCTGACTGCATATATTTAATATTCATTCCCAAAGGAAAAGAAAGGAAATGCAGACGTTCAGATGATGAAGTGCTCCCCTCTGGCTGCCGGGTTTTACACAGGACTTGGATACAAGGTTATGCAGTAGTTTCTGATCATCTGATCATTCTAAGTTTATTTCCCGTCTGTTGCTGACTGATTACTCTATTTCATCGTATGAGTCAATCCTCTGTTGCTCTTCCCGAGTTTTTATTTCGGACCATTCTCACTTTGCAGTACCATCAACAAAAACCACGATGAAAAAAGTGTGTTGACAAGCAATTTATCACGACGAAGACGAGGCTGAAATTCAAGAAACTAAACAGAGCAATGATTTTTGTCAATTAAATGATAATGGGAAAGACGGACAAACAGACATAAAGTCCCTCCCGTCTTTAAAGAGTTTTTCACCAACCTGCAGCTCCTCATCAGTTTCCACCACCACCCAAAATATCTTTGCTTTAAAACTTGATTTAGCCACTCGAGTCGTTTCACAACCGATAATAAAAAGCATCTTAGTAACCTTTTGTGATTTTCTTGTACAGCTTGCTGTAAGGAATAAGTTTATGAACCCAATTATACCACAGCAAATTAGTGTTTAACATTATTGTGCTGGATGGACCTGACGTTTCAAGTGATCACTGGAAGTAAACTAAGTAATTTTCGATGCCTCTGGCTAAACATAAAACCGAAACGAGTTGGAAAAGGCCCATTCACGCTGTATGACATCTCGTAACACTTAACCAGGAATAGACTGAGGTAGAAGATGGTCTTCACAAGGACAAAACACACCTCAGGACAAGGCTTAGCCGTCCATGTGCTTCTGAAAGACTAGAGGCACTTCTTTAAAAACAGGAATGTAGAGAACACTGATGGTTTGAAAGTGGGGTAAAAGTTTTTTAACGTCAATGTGAAGGACCAAGTCTCAACAGAGGCCTGGTCACCATTTATCAAACACTTTTAATATAGTTCTTTCATCCGATTCAGGGCCCTGTTCACACTGGATCTTGTGATTTTAACAAAGCACATGAATGTTGGATGGAACGACAAAGTGTCAATGACTCAATGATGCCACATAGTTGATTTCTCTCACACAGCAAGTCAGTTGGACTAAGTTTAAGTCAGGCAAATAAATGTGTAACAGCATGTTCCTCCCTCTGTTTGTTGGCGGTCGTTTTTTCAAACTGGCCTATGATGTGTGTAAGTCTGAGACCCCCTACAGTGATGATGTAGTGCATTTAAACACCTTCCCTGTTTTACATAGTAACCAGGTTATTTAATTACACGTAGACTCTCAGATGACAATAGAACTTCATGAAGTCCAGTTGCATGCATGACACCTGGAAATACACCTTGTGCATTACCAAAACTTAGAGAGCAACTTCCCCAATTTTCAACTTGCTTTTTATGGCTTGTAAAACTCCAGATGACATCACCCGGACGATTTTTTTCTCATCATTAGCAGTTCAGATGATGTTATCTGTGGGAGCTCTGGAAAAGCACGTTGAGCAGTATTAAAAACCATAGTTTGACCAAGGAGATGAAATAATCTGGACTGATGGTTCCTCCATGTGATGTCACCTGGAGGCATTTTTCTCAGCTAGAAGTCAAGACATATATTAATGTAGGAAGGTCTGAGGGAGGTTTAATGGGATTCATTTACATCTACCACTCAAACTAGAACCAAAACAAGCAAGTTCAATATCAGTGAGTCACTGAGTCTCATTAACATCCAGCTGGAAACAAATGAACTGGATCAGACTGGTCAGGACAGAGAATCACTTCAGCTTTTATTCACAGCCTCGTCTGATTTCACATTCTTATACAAGTCCCCCTTTTCCAGCGATTCTCTAACACGCAGACTACTCATCGTTAAGACACTGTGAGGACACACTTCATGGCAGAGGGTCACTGAAGCATAACCCACTGCCGCACAGCTGGCAGCATCAGTGCCACTGAGAGCGCTCTGTAACACACACATCACAGGTACGTAACAAACCAAGCTGCACACTGAAGCTGCGGAGAGAGAAAAGAAAATAGCGTCACAGCTCCATAGATGTCGGTCATGAACTGAGTGGGTGTGTGCATTTACTTTAGCAAGGTGGGTTTAGGATCAATCCTCAGTAATATGGCTCTTAACAGGCCGTGTTAATCCAGAGCTGACGAGCAGCTGTCAGATGGACAGCACCACTCTCAATCTGCCTGTCCACACACACACACACACACACACATTTTTAAAAGGTCTTAAATAAAGGTTTCTGTTTTGTTAAGGCAGGAGGGGAACAGCTGATCCTGGTGACTTATTCCAACATTATTAAGTTAGAAAGTCCAATGCTTGAACTCACATCATTTAGTTACAATGTGACTTTCTAAGGAAAGATTATCACACAAATAAAACTTATTATCAGATATTAAGTCGGTTTGGACTTTTTTAACTAATGAATTGAATATCTGTGTTTGAAATGTTAGGTGGACAAAACAAGACAAATGATGATATTACTTTGTGTAAATTGCAGCGATTATTTCTGATTATTTTATGTTTTATAGACTAAAGGATTAACTTGGAAAATTGATGTGCAGTACAGTTCTGTTGTTCTATGTTTACTCTTGTTATATGCACATGATGCGTAATAAAACAAGTGTTTCCTTATATGTAAGAGCAGGACATTAAGTTTTACTGACTGCAGTTAATGGAACATAGCAAAACAAACCACAGCAGACACAACCTTAACACAAGTACCACAACTAGCTTCAACTAATTAATCAAAGAGCGTGTCAGAAGCTGCACACATGACCCGGACGGCTCAAATCTATCGTGCCTCTGGTTCCATGGTCAGATGAGGACAGGTGCAGCAGCTGCTACGTTTCACTGCTAATGCACGACACGCACAGATTAAGAGCAAAACTGTCCTTAAATCTGGTAAAGCCATCCAGATGTTGTTTATGAACACATTCAGTGACGCAAAGAGCTGCTGTGAAGCTAAGAAACCACCTCGTGACAATGACCTGCAGCGCAGCCACGGCTCTGACAGGATTAACTCATCCTGATTGTCTAAGGAAGTCAAAGTATTTCTATTTAATTAACCCATGACTTAAACTCATCAAGTCACACCAGAGCCACGAGAAAGCTCATGCTGATTCCTGTCTGATAAAACGTCTGTGTTGATGTGAGAGTGATACATTTCTGCTGTGGCTCGGCCACTCACACAGTGCCAGGGACTGACTTCACATACGGCCTTTCTCTCAAGAACATGTCAAAACAGCCAGACCTTTCCTGTTTTACAGCTCCACCTAGTTCAAGTAGCAACACATTCATTCCTCTTTTGCTTTACTATATTTATTATATATTACAGTCTCAGCTTCTTTTAGTCACTGACACAAAGAAAAAAAGACGCGTGGCATCAGTTCATCTGCTGTGATCCACAAGATAAAATGATAAAATGTCACATCTGACATTAATTTCATATTGTATTGTATTTAATGCTGTTTCTCATGTGTGCATGCAAAAATTCTTGTGCCTTTAGTTATAGACTTTTGCTAACGTTCAGAGAAATGTACTGAAAAAACACAGCCTCAACTCTACTATGACAGTCAAGTAAATGACAATGAAAAGAGTTAAATGAATCAGACACGGTGTTTTTAAGAGACCATGGACACACTTACGTCGTTTCTCTCTTTGGACAGCAATGTAAAACCATTATTGTCAACCAGGAAACAGTTCAGATCCTGAAAAGGAAGCAGCAGGAGCAACATGTGTGGTCAGGTTTATCTTCATAAAGGTCTGATGTTTGGTGAGGAGCAGACAGAGGAAAGTGGGTACTTACAGAACTCTCACAGCTGAGTGGACACACACCATCAATGTTTGAACACTGAGAAGGTAAAAGAAGAAGTGAGCTTGAATGTGATCAGGAGGAAGCATCACATCATCACTAACAATGTGAATACACTGAGTAATAACAGCTGTAGCAGCGTCTACAGTTATTACAGTTACATTATCCAAGATTTAAATCAATATACTTACATCTGTGTCGCTGGGCTGCCGAGAAAGTTGGGGATGAAAAAAAAACAGCAAACACGATTGAATGAAAATGATAAAATTACAAACTAAAACAAGTTTGAGTTTTTTTTAACAATAAAAAAGGTGCATACTTTCCTTTGAAGGCTTTAAAAAATTATCTAGGTTTCAATTTTCACCCAAAATATAAAAAAGCTATTCTGAAATGGTGCATTTTCAAAGTAGATAAATCTGCATTAATGACACTTTATGACACAAACTGATTCAATTTCCTTTTAACAAATACATCACAACATTTGTTTCTGTTTCAGGGCAAACCCAGACACACACCTAGAAAGACCAAAGTATTCATGTAAATAAGATGAGATTCATATTTCCACAATAAAATTGTATTTGTGCCTGAGAAATACAGCCTTGTCACATCATTGACTTGAATGGAAGGATCATTGTATAATCCTAAAAAAAAAAACTCTGTAAATCAGTGGTGACAGGATGTAAATGTGAGTCTGTGAAGTCAGATCAGTTAATGTCAGCAGTGAAGCAGCTTTGTGAATACATTAATCCAGCCTGTCAGCTCTCATTAATATTTTTATCTACACCATCAATATCTACCCGGCATCTGTACACATTCTGCTGCTACTGGAGGGATTCACAAGGTCAAAGACCAATGCAGTGTGTGTGTGTGTGTGTGTGTTTGCTTCATGTTATATTTGGGACAAATTGTGTAACAACATTAAATGTCTGAATCCAAAAGTGGCTCCACATACACATTAGAAATCTAAATAGTTGGGAGGAGAAAAATGGAGGGAAACGTTTCGCTTTAATCATGCGCTGGTATTTCTACCACAATAAAAACAATCTCATTATTATGAGGTCATGGATTCAATGTTCACTAAGTGCTGCTATCAAAAGCTCAAAAATCTGTGCTGAGCTGTTAGGCCAGTTAGATTTCTGTTAACTATGATATGCAAATTGGTGCTGACCTATGGTAAACCATCACAGTGTTAACCAAAGCACATGAAAAGCAAGCAAGAGTCCAAAGTAAAGGTCAATTTTAACTGCCCACTACGACTGCTGTCCTCACCACTAGTTTTCAGTCCCTCGGCATAATGAGCCCATTAAGGTTGAGCTCCACAATGAAGCGAAGAATAACTACAGACAGAAAGGTAAGATTTGTTTTTACATCTCTGCCTGGATGATATTCACCCAGCACGTTAATATTGAATTAAATGGCTGATTGCGGCTTTAAATATGAAAGCACGAAAAGGGGAAACATTAAGAAACATTTACACATCTTAACAGGACTTCATTCTGTGCACTTTCCACTTTAAGTTTAATAAAAATTCTGAGGACCGACAATTAATGGCTTCAGTTCCCTAATGGATAAAAAGGAAAATTGAAAACATGACCTCTAAATCCTGAGGATTATTACTGGACGTCACAGCAAAAATCATTTCTTTGTCCATGTAAATGTAGTTTCCTTTCTGCAACTTATCGTGCTTATCAGACAAAGCAAGACGGAATAGTCTGCAGATAATTGTGCATAAAAGAAGGTTCAGTATTCAGTATTTATCACCTGGTGGATCGCTAATGTTATTTTACAGATACACAAATTAACTTTCCCCACATTTCCGTCTACAGCAAAATTATCAAAGTGATTGAGTGCAGGTCAATATTTGTGGTTACACTTTACAATTTGTTAAATCCAGTTTAATAATCACATGCGACAACCCTGCTGATTCTTTTTCTTGGTTCGACTGATCTAACGTGCCAAGAATTACAGTGACATGGCAACAAAAATAGAAAAAGAATGTGGGGAGGTAAGAGTGGAGGTAAACATTGCTGGTGTAAACTTCGTAAAAATCAGCTTTACAAATGTTACATGAAAGGAAAGGACCTCAACTCTTGTGTTAGCCCTCAAGGATCCACACGGCGAGTTCTGATGTCCACAGACCTTTAACTGGTTAGTGCCATTACAAGTCAATGAATGTGTGTTACAGTGAGTCCTCCGGTCACCTGCTTGGCGATGGCCCAGAACCTCTTTTCCAGAAAATCCAAGGACATCTGCACCCCGATAGCTAAAAATAGAACACACACACACACACACACACACACACACACACACACACACACACGGTGCATTAAGACAGATGCAGGACAGGATGGACTCTGCAGAGGCAGCGCTGAACACTGGGTTTGTGGAGCAAAAGGAGGAGGACAGGAAATCAATTTGACCCTGGGTCCACCTCTGTCCCGTCCTGACACTAATGAAGCGATGTAAACACTGATGAGCCTGATGGTGTGTTTGTGTGTGTTCTGCCTGCTGGCTGGGTAATGACACATCCCTCAGCAGTGCATTGCAGCATCTTTATTACTCTGAGCATCAGGCTTTTACACTTGCTACCACTTACCTATCAAATTGATTTTTACATGCAGGATTGTGCATCACTCTGTGATATTGGGCCAAAATGGGAAACAAATATGCCCAGCAGGGCCCTTAGATTCCCAGGAAGCAGCCAGCTGGTAGAACCTTGAGTCAGAACCAAACAGGGTGAAGCTGCATTTAGCTGCACGCTGCACACAGATGGAACTAACTTTCTGATGAGCTTACTTGTGCCCCGACTGCAGCCACGATCAAATCTAAGTTGATTCTGCCGTTTTCCTGTTTCCCTTTATTATTTACAACCTATAAAGTTATTACTAACTGCACTGTCAGGGATATGGTTCCATAGCATTTTATGAAATCTGAATCAAGGAGACAGAGAATCGTTTCAAAAGACACAAAATAACCGAATCGAAATGCAAAACAATGCAAAAGAGACCAAAGACCAAAAATAAACACAAGGTGAGCACAAAGTGATGCAACACATCCACAATGATATCAGAATTTGTTCGAAAAAGATAAATTATGAGGTGGAACAATATTAATGCAAAGAGAGCAAATACGACAATAGAATAAAAAGAAGCAGAATAACTACAAACGGATGGAAAATGACCATAAACAACATTTGTTGTCTCAGTCTGGACACTGTGCAGGTGATGCCGAGGGCCTTTTACCTCCCATAACCCACACACGCATTCCTCATTGGTACCTTAGTGACATTTCTAAGACGAAGACTTGGCTACAATATTATTTGAGCATGATAGATTCATTTTCGTGCTAACACGTTTTCGATTGTTCGGGCCTAAAATGCCTGCAACAGCTTTTCTAAGAAAGGAGATGGGCGGAACCAACTTAACTGACTTGATCACAACATTGTAGGTGCATTAACTAACAAAGTCAGTACGAGCTACTGAGATACAAACATGCAGCTGGAGCTAGTGGCCCTGCAACAGCAACATTAGAGGAACAGGGAGGGTCGTTCCACCTCAGAGCAACATAATATCTGCCGCTTTGTCATGTCAGTAATGAAAGCTCTTCGTCACAGAGACAGCTGGGCAGCGCACGTACACACACGCACACGCACACACGAGTGATAGGAGGAGACGTGCGGAGGCTGTTGTCGGTGCGCGGGTATTACTGAAAAAGCAGAGCAGCTGTAAAAGCTTTTTTTCCTCGTCATTGCTCGTTATTGAGCAGTTCCCTGACTGCAGATTCTCCTGCGTTGCTGCTGTGCAACAAAGCACTGCTGTTTAGTTTATGTAGGAATAGAGACAAGACCAAGCCAATGATGTTACCATAGCAGTGTTACATTGATCTCGTTCGTATAATCCCCTTTCATTTAAAATTTGGATAAAGCCTGAAATATGAAAGTGAAATAATAAGCTGAGGGATCAGAGCAGAAAAGTGATCAGGCTGTGCAGTGTGATGCACATTCGTTCTTGTTTGGGTTGATTTAAGCTCCTTCAACTTTTCCTATTTCCAGCAATGAGAAATGTCTCCCTTTACTCCACTATACTGTAGCTTTGAAGGAACCAGTTTTATTTGTTTGTCACTCTGCCTTCGTTTTTCCTCCTGGGGAAGACAATCAACATGCATTAAGTATTGTTTGAAAAAGCTGAGTGAACACACTTCACTAAAAATGCTGTAAACTACATAACACTGCTAATAGTGTTGGGGAAAAAAAACCATATTGCACATGAACGATATTCAGCTTACTTCTCTGGTGCATGTAAAGCTAGGTGAGGGTCTTGGTTGTAAACAACACCCTACCTACCCAGTGGCAGTTAAATGAAATAATGTATTACCGCAGAATGGAGTCAAATGGGTAAGGGGTCTTATTGGTCTTTTGTGGGGGTATAATTCTCACTTTGGGAGCCAGTGAAACCCCACTGTACGTCACGCCCTGTCCAGGGGCTAAGAGTACAACATAAAAGTTAATAAAGTGTTCAGTTCAATTCAAAAGAGTCGTTCCCTCCTCGGCCCCAAAACCCGCTGACTACAAAAGTGCAATTAAGTAAAATAATATATTACAACACAGGGGAACGAAACGGTGTCCAAAAGTGAAGTAATAGCATTTAGAGTGAACAAATCAAAGAATCTGTCTTCAAATTAAAATGCTGACTCATGCCTAAGGTGAAACAAATGCCAGTTCATATACAAAGAGAAAAATTTTAAGTTATACAATTTACAAAATATACAAATAGTACCATCACTAAGGTACAGGTGCTAATAATTTAACAGCGGTACACAGAGTCATTAAAAGAGGTTTGGAAGCTATAGACAGGACGAGACGCTGCTATGAACTACTGGGAAACTGAGCAGTTTAAATATTCAGGATGTTGTGGACGATCATCTTTGGTTGGGACCATAACACTTCGGGTTAAGTCAGAAGTTAAAGTATGTTTAATAAAAAAGAGGTTTAAAGTGCAATGGAGTAGATTTACTGTGGCTCTGGAAATAGATGAATTGTAAAGTAATTTCTTATAATTAAAAACAGAAGAAAACACATTCATTTCTTCATCAAGTCATTCTGTGGTTAATAGTTCAGCCCTGGGTGATATGTGTTGCCACTGATGCCAAGAGTAGACACAGATTTCAGTTTGCACAGACGCCACATTTTGAACCGAGTGTTGTCATAGAGGAAAGAAAAATGTGATGCTGCATTTGTGTTCGGTGAGAGTTGTGACCTTTGGGGGCTTTAAACCTCTTAAGGCATCACTCCTTTTCATTCCTTTAAAATAGCCTCTCTGCAGACTCAGTGCTCTGCGGCTTTGCTCTGCCGTTTCGTTTCATTTCGTTTTTTTTTTTTTTTCGCCTTTCCTGTCAGCAGTGTCCTTATCGCCGCCCTTCAGCACTGCAGCTGCACTGTTTCTGCAACAGTCTGCAAGGACGAGTCCCCATACTGGACAAAACACGCCCCGCGCCTTCATTCAGCCTCACAGTCGTGCTGCGCTCGCTCGCTCGCGGGACAGGTGTCTTGTTTGTGCATAAAAAGCTAACGATGCCGAAAGCCGAGGATCAGCAGCTGCATTATTAGTCTTAGTGTGCGTTTTATTTTGCTACTGTGATGTAACATTGTGTCGAGGGTTGAGAACATTAACATCTGAAAAAGCATTAAAATTTTATGATCCAATTAACTACCAGAAATAATGGTTTATACTTACTGGGCTTTTTAGAAATCAAACATATAAACAACATTTTAAGCCCTTTTCTCTAACTGTCTGTTTTTCTATCTAACATTCCTATGGAGACACCTTACTGGATTTTTTTGTTGGGGTGGTGGGGGTCCACTTTTACTGCCATAGGTCCCAAGTCTGTGTAATGCGTCCAAAGGGTCCCTAATGTACGAGTCCTATTACCCTGTGAATGCACAGCTGCTGCAGAAAGTATCATGTTTCAGTGACTTTCATTTGAAACACAATCTAAACACAGTAACTCGTACTGACAAAGAAAAAAATGGAGGGTAATATTTTTGATTTCCAAGAGGAAAATTCACAAACTTTAATCACAATTTTAACATAAGAAATTTGCTAGAACTAAACAGCAAATAAGAACCGTCAAGTTCTTGTTTCTTTGACTTTCCTTCAGGTGTGTCTAGCAGTTGACCCTACACTTTGAGTCCTGCGGAGTCCTGCGGCAAAATGAATTGAATGGACATCACTTAGAACAACTGTGTACTCGAGGTCCCACACTTCACACTCCATGTAAGGAGAAAAAAAACTAAACAGATGAAGTCTGAACAACTCTCAGAAATAATCACACTGATATACAATCAGAAACACACCTAAATCTTGGTGAGGAGTTTAGAAAAACTGTATAAAAGCATTTCGGACGCTCTGAATGTTCCCACAGACCAGTGGCCTCATGAATCCTGGACTGGACAAAGCTTTAGAGGTGTTCTATAGAGAACACTCCAGGGCAGTAACGTGTTTGAATACAGTTCAAAAGTCTGAGCCAGATTCCAGGTTGTAGCTGCAGTTTGATCCGTACTGATGCAGCCAGAAGTGACACGGGCTACATGTTAAGCATAAAACCTCCTCTTGTGGAAACTGTATTAGGTCTTTTAAGTGTTTGTAACGTAGCTTCCTCTATTCTTTTAATCTTGCAGAATAAGAGAAGCTGTATTACCGCACAACAGTGCAAATTCAGTGTCCTGCAAATCCACAGTAGTTTAAATCTAAATAATCCATAACAGCAGAGGAAAAGCTTGAATCAGTAAATCACATAGTTTAAAGAAACATTTAGAAAATGAATATGCTGCAGTTTTTTCATCAGTACAGCACTGAGGGTAAGTCACAACAATATTAAAGTAAAATAAACCAATAATCATGATGGTTACAGAGGATTAAATCAAGTTTGGGATTACTAAGGATGTCCTGTTTGTCTTCAGCTGCTAAATATGCCCGTCCCTCTGCACGTAGGATCTGGTGTCTACTTTCATCTAGTGTCCTCAGACAAAGGATTAAAGGATAAGGCTGGAGACTTTCTATATTTGTCTTATTGTCAACAAATCTCATAAAAAGACCAGAACTAACACTCGCCGTCTCATACAAACAGTGTAGCCAAAGCTTTGTATTATTTCTCTGTGCTGAAGAGCTCCACTGTTGTCCGTAACCTATTAGTATTAACGCCAACACGCATTTTGTGTCAGTGCAGGTTAAATATGTATACACCTCTATACACATTCTTGAACCATTTATTTCCATCTGGCAGGGTGCAGTACTCTGAAAGAGGCCACTGTCATCAGGGAATGCAGTTTCCATCACATTGCCTCTGCAGGCTTATCCTCTCCCTATAGTGCATCCTGGTGCCATCTTCTCCCGAGGCGAGTGATGCACACGCACCAGGTCATCAGCATGATGTCAAAGAAAATGTCATCCAGCAGACCAAGCCACTTTCTTGCACAGCTCTGTGGTCTAGTTCTGATGCTCGCACGCCCATTGTAGGCACAGGGGACACGGGTCAGCATGGTCACCATGAACGTGTGCTGTGACGCCTTTCTTCTGGAACCAGCATGAACTACTTCAACAATTTCAGCCACAGTAGCTCTTCTACTGGATCAGACTACAAAGGCCTTCACTCCCCACGTCCAACAGTGATGCTTCACTGTGATCAGTTGCCCCAGATGGTTTTGCAGCATCTTCCGTCCTTGGACCACTTTGGGTAGGTCACACCATCCTTTTGGTCGTAAGCCTCTGCAAACTGGTCAAGCTGCAGTTTACATGTTCAGACTGATGTTTATGTGGCACAGACTGTGTGGACGTTTTTATTGTATTGACATAAAAAAAGAGACTCAGAAAAGACTCAGCATCAGCAAAACCAACGGGCTTGTGGTGGACTGTCAGAGGGTCCCGTGTCCTGATGGCCATCCAGGCAGGAAGTCAAGAGGGTGTCCTACAGTTATGTTGGGGACCAAATTAATAATAATAAAAAATTTCTGTATGCATCCAGACGTACTTGAGGTCACAGTGACCCTGAACTAGTGAGAATCTTTGGATGCTGTAATTGTAGAATTATCCCACAAGGGGACAGCACATGTGATGAGGGTAGTTTGTATCAGCTTGTGTTAAGTGATATCATCTTTTCACAAACTGAATTCCTTAATCTCTCTTTCACACACTGGATTAACTGGCATAAAGACAAGCTATGTACATGTTACCATCTCTCTCTCTCTCTCTCTCATACAAAGTTAATCTCTCTCAGGCTGCAGCTGCAACAATCACTGCTGTTACTATTTCTGTTAAACTGCTTTAATGCACATTAAACAGCCAGTACAGCACAGAGAGGACAAGTGTTCCCGCACCATTAGTGGCAGCATGTGGTTTCTCTAGCTCTCTCTCTTTCACACACACGGAGGCGCGCTCACCCTCAGTCGGCAGGCTGGGTATGTGTGTGTGTGTGTGTGTGTGTGTGTGTTGGACAGAGCTTGAAAACGATCATAGGAAGCTGAGAGAGCAGCGATGTGGATGCAGAGGAGGACGATGGTGATGAGCAGCGTTTGAGCCTGGAATAAAACTCCAGTGCGCCTTTTGGCGTCTGGTTCAAAGATCAGTTTCTGTCCTTGAAGGCTGGTTCAGTCTGAGGTTCAGATTCTGGTTCTAAGAGAGAACTGTGGGTTTTAAAGCTGAATGTGGATTTCTGGCTCTTTGTCTGAACGCTGCAGATGAAGGAGAAGAGGAACAATTTCTCTGCTCTCTTTCTGTTTGGAGGCTGAAGCAGCAGAGCAGATGGTGAGCGGCATGTGTTTGTAGAGGCTGCGTGTGCAGTAACGTGCATGTGCCTTTGAAAGTGAGGAAGAGTGTGTTCTTTTGTCTGTGCATGTAGACTATGAAGCCAGAAGTGAGTGGACACCTCAGTCAATAGATTTTGGGGTTTGCTTTTTTCCTTGTTTGAGCCCCTTAGTTCAAACCAAGGAAAACAGAAATGCTCCAACATATTAGACCAGATACTCTTCATAACGTTCACCAGTGATTGATCCTAATTATTAGGGTGGCCGTGGTACAGGAGGGGAGTGGGTTGTCCACTAATCACAGGGTCAGCAGTTGGATCCCCTGATTCTCTTGTTCATGCCTTTGATGTGCTTGGCAAGACCCTGAAACCGGTTTTGTTTTTCCCCAATTTTCCATTGTTCTAAGAGCTTAAGGCTATTTCTTCAAACTTACTTTTTCCAACCAGAAGTTTTCAACTTTCCAGCCTAGTTATGAAAGCTGTTGCCCAGTTGTGTGACTAGTGGAAGCTAATTGTACCTCACACGATATTTTAGACATTAGTGTGTGAACAGTCTATGTTTGACACAGCCAGCTAAATGTTTTCCCAGGTTAGTGCTGAAGGATGAGCCTTGACCTCATCCAGCACCTTCAGGATGAACTGGTAACGCCCCCTGAGCGACAGACCTTAGGCCGATGGATGGACAGATCAGAAGATCGACTATTACATAAGAATGATCAGGAGTCCACGTACTTTTTAGTCATGAAGTAAACAAGTGCATGTCATTGCATTTAACAGAGACAAACTAAAAGCCTGTGGGAGTGAGTATGTACGTGTTTTGGTGAGCAGTCACTTCTCAGTGTTTACTTGCTCGTCCTGCCTCGGTGTGGACGCTGCGGTGTGTTTTTGCTCTCGGCCTTTTGGAGCGAACGCTCGACTGCCTTGTTCTCAGGCTGTTTGGAGAAAAGCTATTTTGGGGGAGGAGGGGGGCAGAGACTGCCTGTCAGAGGCCATTAAGCAGCTAGCAGAACGCCACGTTACAGCCCAGGAAACAGAGGCGAAGCACTGCAGACGAAGCAGGAACGACACGTCGGCAGGGCGTAGTGACAGAATGGAAAGAGCAGAGTTTTAAATCAAAGTAACACTCCACCACTTTTAGATCCCTGGATCATCATCGTGGTAAAAAACATGGCAGTTTTTGAGGGGGTGTTCTGAAGTCTCAAAGTTGAATTTACTGTCTGCCTCCATACTTGTCAGTTACTGGAGTGAAAAAATTCCTAATTTGATCAAAGAGAGGTGGAGCTAAGGTGACAGGCTGAGACAATTATGCACCGATGTGTAAGTAATGACTTGCATTTGACAAAAAATTATAATCAAAAGCTTCACAATTTGAATCTGAAGCAGCATTTTAGAGGAAGTGCAGTGTAAAACAGCAAAGCACTGATATTTGTCTTTGCTGTTACCTTCTCCCATGAACAGTACGTGGGATTAAAAAAATTAAAATAATAATATTAAGTAACTGTGACTGAAAACCTGGAACGTTTGAGACAAAGAAATAAATAAATTGTAGGTGAAAAGCCATGAATGAGCCAAAGGATGAACACAGAGGAAAGAAGAAAATGCACCGACTACATCAACAGTAGCTGAGTTACTAAAGGACGGAAATGTACCACATGTTAGATTCTACTGAGGCAAACAGAAACACCAACAGCTGTACAGAGTCTCTGTTGGACCTCCAATGGTGGCAACACAAAGTGAGTCATGCTATTATCCCTTTCTCATCCTGAGTGGCTCACTGGTTACGAGGTTATCAGCCAATATATGACGCACGTACACTGTTGCGTGTTGGTACTGAGTGTGGTTTAAAGGAAAGCTTCAACAATGCAACAGATGTGTGACAAACATGGGACAGAAAACAGAGAGGAAGCTGCTTTGCACTCATAGTTGAGGGGGGTGGGGTCTTCGGGACCAGTAGTTCCGTCACCATCTGGACTCTTGAACAGGCATCTGTCTCACTCAGGGATTGAAATCACAGATTTAGTCTGTAAACTGCGGCTGCTGTGTGAGTGACGTCTGATGGTGCATTTAATAAACTGTTCCTGTTTTTTTCTTTACCACAAGCCTCATTAGAAAGAACGAACTGAGCAGTTTCCTCTTTACTTTATATAATTGTGAAATCATCTGCCTCCAACACACCAACTAACTTCATGTCCTCCCTCACTACATCCCTAAATCTCCTCTTTGCTCTTCCTCTAGACCTCCTGCCTGGCAGCTCCAAGCTCAGCATCCTTCTACTGATATATTCACAATTTCTTCTTTGAATATGTCCAAACCACCTCAGTCTGTCCTCTCTGACTTTATCTCCAAAACATCTAACATGATCTGTCCCTCTGATGTCTTCATTCCTGATCCTGTCCATCCTCGTCACTCCCAAAGAGAACCTCAACATCTTAAGCTCTGCTACCTCCAGCTCTGCCTCCTGTCTTTTCTTCAGTGCCACTGTCTCTAAGCCGAACAACATCTCTGGTCTCACCACCGTCTTGAACATCTTTCCCTTCATTCTTGTTGATACTCTTATCACACAACACACCTGATACTTTTCTCCACCCGTTCCAACCTGGTTCCTTCTCATTGACACACATGTATTCTGTCTTACTGCATCTAAGCTTCATTCCTGTTTTCCAGAGCAGACCTCCACCTCTCTAGATTTATCTCCACCTGCTCCACCTGATTCCTGTCTAACCTCATCTGTCAGTCTGTCCATCACCAGAGCAAACAAGAAGGGGCTCAGAGCTGATCCTTGATGCAGACCCACCTCCACCTTGAACTCCTCTGTCACACCTACAGCACCTCACCACTGTCTTACAGCTCTCATACATGTCCTGCACCACTCTAACATACTTCTCATACAATACCACAGCTCCTCTCTCTGCACCCTGTCATACGCTTTCTCTAAATCTACAAAGACACGATGCAACTCCCTCTGACCTTCTCTGTACTTCTCCATCAGCATCCTCAAAGCAAATACTGCATCTGTTGTTCTCTTTCTAGGCATGTAACCATATTGCTGCTCACAGATGTTCACCTCTGCCCTTAGCCGAGCTTGCACTACTCTTTCCCACAACTTCATTGTTTGGCTCATCAGCTTTATTCCTCTGTAGTTGCCACAGCTCTGCTCATCTCCCTTGTTCTTAAAAATGGGCACCAGCACACTTCTCCTCCATTTATCTGGTGAAATCTGAAGAAAATAATTTTCTTCTTACATTTCCTCAATGGATTTGTTAGAAACCTGTCTTCCTTAACACTTTTTGGGCTGACAAATCTAAAGAACCAGAACCTTGACACAGAACCTCACCAGCCTGGTAACACTAAGGCTAAACAACTCATGTAAGAAACCTACTAAATTTACTACCATAACTTACGACTACAGTTTATTTAAAATATTTTCACTACTTTTTTTAGACAGGTTGTTTAAGTTAACAGTTAATTTTTTTACTTTAGGTGGATCTGACCTCTTCATCCTATCCCCAGCAGTCAGGGGTTTCTAAAAGTCCAAAGAGAGCATCGAAGAGTGTGGCAGAGTGGAGGGCAGGCTCAAAGGGTAAACAGGTAATTGAGGGGAGAGACGGTGAATAGCAGATAAGCAGCCAGGAGCGACTTCAGCACTTGATGAACAGAAGATGACATGCCAACACTAACGTTTGCTCTTGTTTTGGTCCTTCACTTGCAGCTATGAACATAAGGGTTGCAGCGTACATAAGCATGCGCAGTGCCTCGGGTGGCACGTTATGAGTGTGCACACTGCTGTGAAGTAAAATTATAAGGACGAAGACGTTGCAATGGATGCGTTTTAATACATGGCTTCTTCTGCAGAGTTTCTGCAAATCCTTCCTCCTCTTTGTGCAACATGTAACTTGGTTCAATCTCCAAACCTCAGATGGATTTAGAGGTCAGAGCTCATCTTCCTCATGGGATGTTTCCAGACCTGATAAAGGCTCGGTCATCCTCTTACAGGCAGCTGTTGTCGGATCTGTTACTGTAGAGTTCGTTATTTTCATTTTGTGATGCTCCACCTATGCTAGACATGAAATCTGTAGACAAGTTCTCCAGGTGATAAAGGTCATTGACCTTTATAGCTGTCTGGTTAAGGCATAAAATACTTTTATAGTGTTGACACCAATGTTTTTGACATCTTAAATAAACTTGGGCTAAATGTGGTCTAAATATTTTCGATGCCTACATTACATATAGAAGCAGATTAGGTTTATTAAGCTTATTGTAAAATGTTTTGTAATCATTCAAAAGTCAAAGATGAGGAGCAACACAGTAAATATGTGAATGGTTCTCTCTCATTCCACATCTTCTCCATTGTGCTGAGCTCTGGGTTCTAACAGTGAATGTTTTCTTTGTTTGAAGTCATTCTATAGTACATTTGCTTCAGTGTGTAGAGTCATGATCTACTGCATCATGCAACTTCTTCTGAGCTACATCTGGGACACAGACACTGATGAGCTCAGGTCCGCAGGCAGCAAAGCACCAAAATCATGATGCTGCCTCCACTGTCTGCCAAATGTTCAGATGTTCAGATGTTCAGGTAGTGATCTTTAGTGTCCCTTTTAGACCATATGTAGTGCTACATGTTGATTCCTTCTTTTTACTTCCTTGAGCTCCTGGGTTGTAGATGTGGAGTCATCTTATAGCTGACGCCCACTTCAAAGGAAGAACAGCCACAGAATCAAATCGTCTCAGACTGAGGTGTATCCAGCCTCTTTAAGGACAAGGCTTCCAGCTTTATGCGAATCAACAATTCTTCCGAGATCTCCTTTGTTCCGAGGCTTTTGTCTCGAAACATGAATCAAAGTCTTGTTTCGTTGATTTGACTTTGGATTTGTTGGCTGATTCGGGTCATTTTAAATACTAGTTATAACTCACACTGTAAACGTTTGAAAAATATACACAATTAGAACAGTACCGTGTCAGATTACTGTGTTATTAGATAAACAGGCTGTTTACAATATTGCTGATCATATTTTGACACAAATTTAAACCCAAATACAGATATTTCTAACGGGGTTCATTTACTATGTCTTGTTGCATTACAGCATGTGGACACAATGCTTGTGAATGTCAGTGAGCAACCAATGCTCTGACATTCAATTTATTTTGTTCTCTTGATGGCGTCACATTTCACTCTCCCCACATATCCTCCCATTACCTCCCTGCTCTACCTGCACTGTAATTTCTCCTGTTTTGTAATGTCAGTTGTGGCCTGAAGGCACGTTCCTTCTTTCTGCAGTCCACAGCAGAATGACTGGCATCTTTGTGCCAATTTAAAAAAAGACAGACCTGCAACAAAAGAAAGACCTTGAGGCAGCGTTTTTCTAGCTCTTTATAGAAGATGATGGAGTGACAGCAGTTTTCCTTTTCTTTTCAGCTTTATCTCTCATGCACACTTCCCTCTGCATGTCTAAGTGACCAAAACTGCCAATGATAGCTCATAAAGGAAAATGACCCAATTAAAAATGAACAAATCCTAAGTTTTCTTGATTGTATGTGGGTAAACCACGCTGAGCTGCATCTGTAGCGTACAGGAATTGTGTGTGGGCGATGAGAAGATAGAAGTTGGCATTGAGTTTTCCTCCGGTGTCGGTGTTGCTGGATGAAAACAGAGGATTATTTCACTTCATCCTGAATGCGTTCTCTCTCCGAACAAGAAATAATGAAAAGGATTGAGGACAAGAGGAATGCTGTACAACCTGGACAGGTAATGCTTATAGACTGAGCTGTTAAAGTTTTCCTATCTGTATATGGGATAAGCTCCACTTAATCTTGCATATGAAGTTACACTTTTTCTGTCAGCAGCTGAGAGGTTTGAGATACAAAAAGAGGATCGTCACTTTCATTTGCAGACCAGTCAAGTGTAAAGCACGAAGAGAGTGAAGGAGGAAAGCTTTGATTAAATTAATGTGAAGGCGTGTAAAGTTGAAAGATCTCATTTTAAAGCAGAGCGCTCTGCAGTGTCTGAACCCCAAGTTGCTACCGGTGGGTCAACACCTTGCATGGCAGCCACCACCATCGTGTGTGTGTGTGAATGGGTGAATGGGAATCAACATTGCAAAGTGGCCATTTACCATTTACCAAGCAATGTTTGGATTCATTTGCAAACATAAACCAATATTACTGGTACATTTTTCAAAAGACTCTTGTGTTTTTAAGCCGATTTCCATTGTGGTTAAAATAAAGCGAGAACAGGCAACACCAGTCCAGCTTTCCTCAAAAAAAAAAAAAAAACATCTCTTTTTACTCTAAATTCTGTGTGTCTATCAGGACATTCTCCACAGCTGGACATTGATGTGACTTGGCGGAGGGTGAGGACAGCTGCATGACAGCCTGAAGCTTTGGTGGAGTTGATGTGACAGACATGAAGAATTCGGACCAGTATGGACAAAGTCACTTGGAGAGTCTGGGTGAGTCTGGATAAACATTTCATCCTTCACATGCAGGAATAGACTTGACGCTTTTATCCTCAGCTGGAATGTAAATCTTCCTTATTGGGACAGTAATAGATCGATAGCTCTGCTCTTTTCACCCGTAGTCCAAGAAATTTTCATTCTGTAATCTACTTTCAGAAATATTCCATAAATTGACTTTTGGCAGTTTAAATTATGCACATTAACTGCTCTTTTTCTATCTTTGTCACATGCGCCTTCCAGTCTGTGCAGCCCTGTCCAGGCTGGTGTTGGTTCTACTGGGACTGCTGGGCTCCGTCCACAGCTGTCCTGGTGTCTGCACCTGCTACGGTAACACCACTGACTGCTCCACTGTCGGCCTTCTCTCTCTGACACCCATCCTGACTACGATGGACAAAGACTCTCTGATTCTTCGCATAACCCACAACAACATCTCATCACTGGGCAAGATGGAGCTGTCTGACCTTAGCAGCCTCGAGCACTTGGACATTTCTCAGAACCACCTTACCACACTGCAGCCTGGGGCCTTCTCAGGCCTGAGTGGCCTGCGCTGGCTCAACCTTTCTGCCAACTTCCTTGGGGAAAACCTTGAGCCTGCAGAAACCATACAGAGCTGGAATGGAAGTAAAGGGAGCAGTGGCTTGAGCAAGGATGTTTTCATGGGGCTTTGGCGACTTCGAGGGCTCGACCTGTCCTCCAACGGCCTCCTGTGGCTGCCTAAAGGTCTGCTAAATGGGCTTCAGAGACTTGCCTGGCTGTCATTGGCCAGCAACCGACTTGTGGCCCTGGACAGAGGCATGTTTGAGCCCCTGGTGGAGCTACAGCATCTTCAGCTGTCAGGAAATCCGTGGGAGTGCGACTGCAAGCTGAGGAAATTCAAGCACTGGATGGAGTGGTTGATTTACAGGGGTGAGCAGGGCTGTTAACAGGCCCTTCCAAATCTGAAATACTCTGAAGTTGATAGTTTTAGCAGTCGGCTTACTGGTGTAAGACTGTACCGGAGCAAATCACTTTGTATTTTGAGTCTGTACTTCAAAAGCCGTCTAATCGAAGCAATTAATCTCCATTCTGCAGGATGGATGTATGCTGAGCAAAGACATCTAAGAATATAATGACTTTCATCTCTCTCAATCCTTCCCTGTCTCATCCCGTTTCTTTCACCCTCCTTTGCTATACTTTCTTATCTCTCCCCGTTCTTCCCCAATCCCTTTGTTGTTTCCCATCTCCTTC
Source organism: Channa argus (assembly GCF_033026475.1). Lineage (NCBI taxonomy): Eukaryota > Metazoa > Chordata > Actinopteri > Anabantiformes > Channidae > Channa > Channa argus. The sequence continues at coordinate 11,451,347 of NC_090219.1, read as the reverse complement.
TGTTTTATAGATGGGCAGGTAGATGCGATGCAGTGCAGTCTCCCAGGGGATTTGAAGGGAAGAGACATCCGCAGCGTGCCAATAGAGATGTTCAGCTACTGTCTGCAGAGTCCGACAAAGGACAGTGTGCCAGGTTATGCCACCCGGCCTCCGTGCCCGCCTGGTCGAATAAACAGCAACGAGGATTGTGTTCGACATCGCTATCGGCCCGCAAGCGTGCGGCGGGCACATGGCACACAAATCGTTGCAGGCGTGGTTTGTGGCACGGTGTGCATCATGATGGTGGTTGCAGCAACGTACGGTTGTGTCTACGCCTCCCTGATGGCGCGGTACCAGAGGCACATGAAAAGGCGTGGCCAGCCTTTGATGGCTGAGTCAGGAGCAGAGACGGACGCAGAGGATGGGCAAACGTCCCCGAACTCACCGGGGGAGACATCGCCCAGAGAGGCCTGCGGCATTGTGCACGGGTATCGAATCAGCAGCTTCTGACACACTGCTTTTGGCTGATTTTAGATCCTCCCAGGATGCAGGGGCTGCTGCAGCTCCACAGTTCTCATCCCTGATGAGAGCTGTGAGAGCGTCACAGACGACGCCTGGAGAGGGAAACCCTGCAGCTCTGCAACTGTGCTGAAAATCTCTGGCTGGGGACTGATTGTACATCTAATGGACCAGGCTGGATTCTGTGGAAGTGGAACTCTGCAGCCCTTCTTTTAATATATGGAAGCTCTGTGACTCTGTTATTCCCCACGCTACATCTCTCAGCCAGCTTTTAAACTCCTCTGAAACCGCAGTTTGGCACTTCTGCACCTTGAATTTCTGTCATCTGTGTTTGTGTTTCTTCATTAGGAATAGTTTTGTTCAAGCTGTCTTTGTATCTGAGCCCAAAAAGCACAAGATCCAAGCGTACAAATGTCAGTAAATCTGTGAAACGTGACAGAATCCCTCCCGTTTTTGTTTCTTTCTTCTATATCAGTTATGTTGTATTCTCCACATTGTATGCACCTCCGTTGGGTGGATGCCCTGTTGAATTCCTTCCAAGTAACAGACACTTTAAACCTTATCAGATCCCTGCTGCTGTCAGGGAAATGCTGCTTTAAGCTTCATCAAACAGATATTAAAGTTGTACTGCCACTCAGAGGGCAAGCTTTGAGCTGCAACAGCTTCTAATCCAGCACAAGAAACTCTCAAGCTGAACAGAAAACACACTATTACAGTCATAGGAAAGATGCTGACGAAAAATATGTGAGGATGTCAGAATGCACATACTGTAACCTCCATGTGTTTCACCTAACTTTCTCCATATTTTATGTGATAAGCACATGAAACTCTGTCTCAAATTTAACTCAAGGACTGTTAATCAAGCTGAAGTTAATAAACTCTATATTTATCTAAACACTGTCTTGCTTTTCTTCTTAAATACCACCAGAGTAAAGAAGTGAGATCGAACAGTTCACATCATGACAGCTTCTAAGTCAAATTCAAACTGTTAGAAAAATAAATAAAATAAAAATAGAGCCAGACTCGACATTAACCACACTCACAAAATAAACACGACATTTTTCTCCACATTGTTACTAGTCAAGAAATCCTGCTAAAATCCATCAGTGAGAGAATTTCATTAGCAAACAAGATCAGTGTTACTTGATAATAGTGGCATCTGCTGTGTGTCAGGGTATTTGAATCACATCCAAAATCCTCTAATTACTGAGAATCTTGGACTTGTGGAAACTGTGGATTTCAACTTCTTTTCTGTTCCCGTTCACAGTTTCAGCATCATCGTCGTGTCGTCCCTATGGTCAGTAGGCTGAGCCAGTGCCACCCCAGATTGCTAATTACTTAATAAACAATGTTTGTGCTGTTCACACATTCTCAGTCACAAAACAACTCCAGCTTTATGTTTTTAATTCATCCCTTTCATCAGTTTTAGATTATGTAGGACTCAGCGTGCAGCTGGCCATTGTCTAAGAGATGCTACAATTTGGGTTTGATTCAAGTAACTACGTACTTTTAGTCAACAACTGCGCTTAAGTACAATGTTGAGGTAACTGTAGTTCACTGAAGAATTCGCAGTTTAAGTCACTTTTACTACACTGCATTTATCTGACAGCTTTAGTGACTTTACAAATGCAGTTTCTTGATAAAGAAACGGGAAGTTCATCTATTCTGAAGTAGTATCATTAACAAAATGGAATAAATCTGTTCATGCATTAAACTTAAGGAGAGCTGAAGATTTCAGATTTCTGCAGAAAGCTTATTTATGAGGCACATGTAGAAACAAATCTGAACTAGACTTCAGCATCAAGTTCAATACCGTTTAAATACTTCAGTTTTTTTATCAGCAACTTAGTCAGATTAATGCCCGAAGAAATTACTTGCAGTACTGCTACTTTCGGACATATACAGCATGTAGTTATTGATTCAACTTCAGTAAAGAATTTGCAGTGGTACTTCTACTTCTACCGCACATTTAAACCTTAAATTCAAGACTTTTAAAGCAAGGAAACACAATTTTAACAGAGGTGTCATATTATCAGAGCTGATACCGAAATGCCTGACACACAGTTGGGGTTATTACCTCAACTGGGGATTCTGAATGAGCACTACAGCAGTGAAACTCACCTCCAGCCACGGCCGTCTTTCCCTCAGATGACACCGTCACTGCTGTCGTGGCTATGGCGTACTTCACCCCTGCTGACAGACGATTCAGTTCAAGACTTAAGTAATGTGGATTCAAACCAAATTTAAAAACTAAAATGTCTTGTTGTTCCTAAAAAACAAGCTAAAAAGAAAGGAAAAAAAGGCACCTTTGTCGTTGATAGGATAGTAGTAGAAGTTTCCGGGAGTGTTTTCAACAGCCAGTCGGTACCACAGAGGGAAGTGATCGATGGTGAACAGATTGAGTTTATCAGACGGGGTAAGGAAATTCCTGTAAAGTGAAAATTCCCATGAAACTATGAAAGTTCAGTGAGCTTCAAATATGTATCTGTAAACCTCCAGCCATGTAAAACGTTGATAACTAGGGCTGCACAATAATAAAAAAAAAAACAACTGAATGTAAAAATGTACAAAGATGCTCCGCCTACAAACACTTATTCTAGAAAACTGGGACGGCGAAGCCCCGGATTGTAGCACAGTGCCCCCCCCCCCCCCCCCGCCCGCATAAACACTAATAATTCAATGATAAAAATTATAAATTACACCAAACTCAGACAGGCTGTTTGCGTTTGCCCAAAAATCTGGTTTCTGTCTTCCACTGTTTGTGTTTCGTCAAGTTTCATTTTACTGCTCGATGACTCAGAGACTCCTCAGAGAAAAACTGTGTCTGGTCTTACTTTGCCACTCTGGTCTCCACTCCTGCGTATCTCATGATCCTCATCAGGCCGGCACGAGTACCGAGGAACGCCGTCTCGACGCCTGGTTCCACTCTGCAGAGACAGAAACACGCAGGTCGGTATTAAATAGTAAAGTCCTGCAGTGTTTGAACAAAGCAAACAACACATTTTAAAAATCGAAGTCCTGCACAAAGTTTTGTCGAATATCTGCTGCACATCAACATAAGCAAATAACTGATCTTTGCACACGGACACATTTAAAATTACAGAATGCAAATTCCTGTTTCTGGTTTCAATTGGCACAGGTAGTTTTGGATTTTATCCTGGTTTTAACACCTCTGACGTTTACACGGTTACATGGTGAAATAATTTGGGTTGTGATAATGATTTTTTTAAAGTCTTCAACAGTAATTAGTTTTCAGTGAAAACTGTAAATTCTTAAACCATCGAAGACAATTTTGAGTGAACACTGAATAAAAACGTCTCACCTGTCATTGAGCATCAGTGCGTTCCAGTAGGCCTCCAGCGGAGCCGTTACCACGGCATCAAACAGCGTCTGCTGCAGCAAAAGCTCATCACCTGCACATCAGACAAACACTTCTCATTTTTCCCAAATAGATTCTCATGTTGTCCTACTGCGAAATGCTGTGTAATACTGTTTTTCAAAAAGGGCTAATACAAATGTATTGAAACGCCATAAAACAAACATGTTATGTGGTGTTATTTTCAGAAACCCACACTCGAGGTCAGGCTCCTTCCCCAGCAGGTAGCGGATGGCGGCCTGAAGCTGGGTGAATTTTCGGTGAGCGGGGTCGATATCTGTCTCACAGTACGTCCTGATGAGAAGAGGTTTATTAAACCAGAGCCAACAGCTTCAAAGGGGACATTATTTCGATTGTATAATATTATAAGAAAGAATAAGAATAATTTCAGAATTTTAAGAGACAACTTTTCTGTTAACACAAGATTTTAATATCCAAATAATGAGTTCTAATCTTTACTCTTTCCATTACATTGACTCACATTACAGCTAAAAGTAAATATAAATTCAATGTCCTCTTCCTGCTTTCACCACACTTTCTAATTTACTAAGCAATAATGTCAATCTGTTTGACTCATTAAAGTGTCTTTGTTTCATAGAAATTAAGGTTTAAACTGCTGCAGCTTGATCAAATGTGCTATATTAAATATTCATTCAGTTCATGATTCTAAGTGAGGTTTTATGGTTTCAGACGAACCACTCTGAGGCGATGCTGAGGTCTGGGGAGGTGAGATCATGCAGCCCTGCAGAGAACGGTAAAAAGACAAAAAGTCAGTAGAAATTATTGCAGAAAAATCAAATTAGTTTTTGGAACACCAAGCTAAAATCATGTAGTGTAGTGTAATGTAGTGGCTGCTGATGCCTGAGAATGGATGTGGATTCAGCTTTAGGATCATTAGAAACGTTTGTGAGTCTACACGATACAGATGATGGTGGGAGTTTCTGCTAAATGTACAAACACTAACTTCTCAGTTACACTGTTGATAATTGCAGTAAATGTGAATGTTTTATCTTGTTTTGTGGAACTGCCTCTTTCCCGTGCACATGTTTCTAGTATATTTTAAATGTGGCTATACACACATTGGGCACATGCTTTTTACATGTGACCAACAAAGAAAAAAGGACATTAAAATGATACACGTATATAATTAACATGCAGGTGGATTTTCAGGGAGGCGGTTATGGGAAATCCTACCTTCCTCCACAGACACATTTCCTACAAACATCAGCTTTCCTTGGCCCTTCGTCAGCACCATGCCAAAGCTGCAGGGACACAGGATGGAGGGGAATCTTAACTGTTCTTTGTAACACGCTGCCCTCTAGTGGCTAAATCCCACAGAAAATTAGGTGTCAGAGGCCGAAACTCTGAACTTTGCTGCAGGTGTGCAGTTAAGGATTTAATGAACCCAGACAAGTCAGTGATAACTAAGAGTTGTTCTAATGCACAAGGAGCCTGAGGCAGAACGTCTGCTGGCTTTCGGAGTCACTGAATATTACCTACAGGACAATGGATGTGGCACTGTACACTTTGGTTATATCATTTAAATAATTCTGTTGGATTAAAAGTAAAGTCAGATTTTTTTAATACTTTTGCCAGTGTCAATTTATTAAAAACCATTTTAATATGGCTCACCTGTTAACAATTACCTTTACGTAAGCTATTGTTAACCTTTTTAGGCTTTAACGCTATTTAGAGTAACACACCTAAAATGGCCCAAATAAAAGAGCTGTAGCTTCATTAAATATATAAATAATATAATCATATAATAAGTGTCAGAAACATTGTAAGAACTAAAGGAACTGAGGAGCAAGTGTCTGCTTATTGTATGTGTCTAAAAAAATAATTAGAACAAAACACGTATGAATAATTTCTTCAAATGTGGTGAACATTTCTCAGAATGTGACAAATCTCCTGTGCTTTTATCATGAAGTGGTAAAGGCAGCTATCCAAATACAATAAATAAATACAAATCTGGGCTCCAAATAAACATATTCTGAATCTGAAAAAAACATTTCTCAATTTATATTTGATGTATTTCACCACTTTTAAGTAAATTAGACATCAATTTAAGATTTTAAGATAAATTAAGGCTTCATCATGTTCTCTTGACTTTGACAGAGAAGAGGTGTTTTTTTTTTTATTACCTCTGCTGACACGTTTGATAACTGGAACCTTAAATCCTGCTGCGCTTAAATGGAAAGATCTTACAATTTCTTGTCTATTATAGCAGCAGATTGCAAATGCAAACTACAGCGTATAAGTGTTTAATGATGCACCAGTGACACAAAGTGGTTATTTTCTGTCTCCGTTGTCTTCTGGCAGGTGACTAAAGGAACCCTCCAACAAAAAAACTCCTCAGTTCACTTGCATGAGAAGGCACAGACGGCATAAAGAAGTCTTTAGTGTCACTAAACATAACAGAATAGTCTTTACCTGAAGGAAAAAAGCGATTTACCTGAAAGGTGTGTCATCTATGTTTGTGTAGAAGTACTCATTGACAAGGTACAGAGGTCGTTTCTATGGGAGGAGAAAACAATGTTCTTAGAGCATCTAAACAATGAGCTCAGTTCTCAGAGTGAACCACCCGTTCAGACTGCAGACAGGTAAACGTGTGTGTTTAGATCCACTTTCGGCTTCAGAACTCTGAGCTGACCTGAAAAGGCAGCCGGCCCAGCTGCTGCTAACACAAACTTTACATATGACACCCAACTGCTGCCAGAGACTTAATGAAAGCCCACAGGAGCACGGTCTCATCGTGGTTTTAACAGTATTGGTAGTGCATTACTGCCACCTAGTGAGCTGGAGGTAAATTACAGGTAAGTGCTAAATCAATGCAAAGTTGGCACAATGCACTGACACAGTGATACTCGACTGCTTGTACATGCGATGACTGTGCCTCAGGTGAAGCCATGAAATGTGAAACCTTTCCAAGACATTTAACGACAACAGAATGCACCCAATAATACTGAAGTAACAGAGCAAGCAGGTCTGAATACTTTTGTCTTTACCTGAAGACTGATAAATGAAACATTTATGATTTGTAATGTTTAAACAAAATTCAGAAATTGGGGAGGTTGAGGATTGATTTCAAAGACAAATACTGTTTTATGTGGGGAGAGTGACAGTGTCTTCACTGTAGAGGATCCTGTCACATCAGTTTCAGGGTCACATTCTTTCCCGTTTTCTGCCATTCATTTCACAGTAATACGCATTCTAAAAAACTTCATATCAATCAAGCAGCTTTTGAAAAGTGTGTGTGTCAGATTAAGCAGGATACAGCTGGTAGTTCAATGGGCCAGATACACAAAAACTGTGCCTCAATTCAGAGGCTGCATCCTCCAAAGGATGTGGTCTTTCTAAGGATGCAGCCATTTATAGACCCCGTGGACCACTGTTCTTTGTTTGTATTATAAAAATTTGAGGTTTTTTAATCATTTGTATCATTGTATTTTTTGAGCTTGGATGCCACAGTGTCTCAGTTCATTCTCCATAACAGACTATAAAAGGATCCACGTCTTGGAACCATCATTGCCAGGCAGTTGCCAAAGGAAAAATGCCCAGTTTGTTAAAATCTTTGAAATGGGTTAAGCTTTTCTGTTGAGATGCAACTTACCTTCAAATGGACAGAGGGTAGAGAATACGAGTGGTCCTAACATTTTCTGAGAAGTACTATCATTTGTACAATAGGTTCAATAAATGATTTCAGTTAGTAGAGAGAGATAACTCAATAGAGAGGCAAGAAGTGGCATCTGGTCATATTAAAATTTGGGAGTTGAGGTGGACAAATTTGCAGTTTTCATATTTTTGGGGAATTGGGAGGAGTAGGGGTTTGGGGCTTGGAGTGGATAAGAATTGATGTTTTCAGTTGTTCAGTTTGCAATAAGTGAAAGGATCTAGTTATCTTCTGAGGTCATGGGTTACTGTACTGTCCCTGTTTGTTACTATACACACTGCAAATCTGGTTTATGTTATTTAGATTATTATTGTTATTTATGTCTATCTGGGCTATATTTGCTCTTCCTGCACCCAACATTTAATTATTTTAGGTTTAAATAAAGACAGAGTCATCCCTTGGTTTCGTCTAAATTAAAAAGTTTCATTTAGATGAAAATAAGTTTGAGTTCTTCATGAAGAAATCTCAAATTCGCACTGTGTGAAGTCATGAATTCCTCACCCCTTTATCCACCGATGCTCTGATGCTCAAACTCCGGCTGCCTGTCTCTCCTCTCACCATGGCTGTCCTCAGCTGAAAGTTAAAGAAAACGTTGGACCTTCACTCTCAAGACTCTGTGCCTCTGATAACTGAAAAAACAACAAGGATGGAAATAGTGTGTATGTGTGTGTGTGTTTACCAGCTCCTCTGTATCTTCCCACTCCACCTCAGACAAATCTACACTGTTGTAGTTTGGCTTCATCTTCAGTTTTTTTCCTTCTTTATACTGTAGGACAGAGAAGACACTGTTACTAAGTCTGTGTTTGTACTGAAATACTGTACAAGTGTCCTAATAAATACTTAATATCTTTCCCTCTTAACATATCCCCTCAGGACCTCTGCTACTTTAAATATAGATCTAGTAAATCAGTACTGCTGCAGCAGGAGCTAAATTTGGGCTGTACAGTGATATTCCACATGCAGTCCAAAGGCAGAACTCACCAAAGGTCGAAGGTCAGGGTGAGCGAGGATGTACCCGTTGTTGGTGATGAGGAAGGCGTAGCCGTGAGCTCCCAGCTGAGAAGGAACTTTGGATTGTTAAATCTGATTTTTTTTGTGCCTTGGTCTTGATAAAACAAAAACACTGCGGATTGAAACATTTCCAAGAACAAAGATGCTACGCTCCAGAAGGCCTGAGCTCACCATGTATCTGGGTGCCAGCTTCATCACCTCCATCAGTGGGATGTCAGAGCCGACCACACCTAGCAGGATCCCATGGGACAGCTGGAGAGACAGGCTTAAGACTCAGCATTATCATACTGCATGATCATACACAGTTAAGACACACAGAGTTGATGTGCTCAGCACTAAATGTTCAACCTAAAGAGGCCGTCTAACAATGATGTTCAGTATCTCTTATAAGCACAACTCAGTGGTTACTAAAAGCACTGTCATAGCTGGGAAATGGTATGTAAGGTACTGCAACAAATACTAGGTTATACGTATCTACTTCCTCTGAAGAAAGCGTAATAACAAGTGAGAGATATTTTGTTAAAATAGTATTAGGTCAAACAACTAAGGACCAGTGGCTATTAAATGTTTAATAAATCGTCCTAATGAAAAAACTGCTGAAAGCTGCCCATTATATAACAATGGTGATAACATTTGTTGAATATTTTTATATAATTCTGGTTTTAAAGAGAAATGATCATTATCATTAATCAAAAAACCTTACAAAGCTTGTTATCATACAAACAGTTACGTTAGTACTTAGTATTAAATATACCAACTGTAAAAATGCAAAGGGAGATTTTCATTTTTTCCATTTTGAGAGCCATTTTTCAAAAGTGTGAAATATTTAACATCACAATACAGTCTTTACGATTCACAGTGCACTCTCGTTGTCCTATCAGAACATTTGGTAATTTGTAATTTTGAAATTCAGCTTTTCTTTGACGGCATTTACACCTTGATACATTAAACATACAACATAGCCCAATATGTATCAGGTGTCTTGTGAGATTTAATTTGATCATAAGCCCAAATATCTTCAGTGTACAGCAAAAACATATTAATTGGTCTTTATACTCATGTTTGGCACTTTTTGATTGTTGTTCTGATCAAAGATGAGAGTATCACTGGGATTTATTTTTTCAGGACCTTGCATTTCTATACATTTTGCAACACAGTTCACACTAAAGAACAACTACTAGTACTAAACTAGTTGCAGAGCTAAAAACTGGCCACAGTCTCTGCGCTGTGTACAGTTACTATGAAATAGTTTTCAGATTCTGTACAGCACCTAATTATTACATAATATGCAATAAAGCCGACACTGACCGTCTCCTTCTTCTTACTGAAAACTGGCATGGCCACAGACGTCATCAACAGCAGACTCTGAGCTTTGGTGGCGAACAGCTGAGAGACAGGGAGATACATGTTCATACACAGTGGTTTACAAGCAAACACATCCAACCTAAATGATAGATCAGTGAAAATTATTATTAAACAGTGCATTGCTTTGAGGTTTTAGTATTATCTGTTATCTACATACAAATATATGCTATTTATATAAAGACTATAATGTATTAATCTAATGCAGGTCTGAGGTGGAACTGCAGTTAGAGCTTTAGGTCTGCAACAGCTCTCTGTGAATTTTAAAACTAAAAGAGCCACAATTACCATAATTTAGACAAGAGGTTCTGTGGGTCAGGACAGACAAGGATTTTCTTAAATAATAAGGATATATTCTGGGTTTTAAGTTAGTGTGAACCAATGTCAAATGGTAGAGTTGTCTCTGCCTGTAAAACATAGGAAATGAAATTCTGTGGATCTGATTGAATAATGTCTAAAAAAATTGAATAATGTAAGAAGGAACACTGTACAATACTGTAGATGACTTCCAAACACTCCTTAGATTAAAACGTATCTCAACCCTTTGTTCTGCCCACATTCAAACTAACTATGCTCATGGACACAGACTGAGATCCATTCTATTGTGCACCTGAACTCATGGAGAAACTCTGTTTGAGGAACTGACACCACATTTTCTTCGTCTTTACCTCTTTGGTGTTGGGAAGCTGTCGGAGCAATGAAGCGGAACGGCCGAAGAATCATTGGTGATTGACACATGAGACACATGGAGGGAGCAAACCCACGGATGAAGGTGAAGTGACAGTGAGGAGGAAGATGATAATGATGAGAATACAATGACAGCTGGACAGTAATGCAGTGGTTCCCTACTATGCAGTCTGCAAATTGAAGTGCCCATAATCGACCAATGATTAGACACAACCACTGCACGTAGATGACCCTGTCACACACCCACAGAAAAATACACACTCATTGTTGTCATTAGCAGCCCAGCAGAGACCGTGCAGCTGATGGACAGTTTACTCAGGACAAGCAGCAAACGGTGGCATCATCAGCAAACCTCTTTGGTAAAGGCAGCCGAAGCATAACACGAGTTACAGAACTCAGGCTTCTCATAACTCAGCTGAGCAGTGTTTTCTGTTCCTGGTGTAATTACGCACGCAACAGATGTAAATTAAACAGATATTATGGTTTACTGAACCACCAATGTTCATGGGGAATTTTGCTGAACCTTGGGCAACAATTGCACCTCACTAAATAAAACTAATTCCACTAACACTTAAAGCATAGGCCTGTTACAGTATATCACAACCCCGTAACTCCCAAACGATCACAAAGTGATGTCAATTATTCGTATAACTTCTATGTATATTTATGCAAGAAAAAAGATGGTTGATCGGTGGTTGATTAAGTCATTTTTCTCACGTGTAATACTCATATTGTGAGACTTCATGAAGCAAAAAGGTTTGTCTTGGTTGCACAAATATGCACAAAACATGCACAAAATAATAAGACACCAATATATTGCTTCTCAAAAATGCAGCGAGCACAAACTAAATTCTGTGTTTATAAATGATGCACAAACAGAACAAAGTGGATTATGTGGTGGAAAAAGGGGAGCAGATTGACATGAGAGGGCAAAGAACAATAAACCCCAACTTGAACTTTGTATACAACTGTATGTTGAACTGCTCCTTTAAGCTCTCTGACTGGTTGGTTTGACTCACCACAGTGTCCATGTAGGCTTCAGTCCAGATAATGTCGTGGTCATGGTTGATAACCATCGGTCGGCTGAGCACGTGCAGATACTCCATGACATTTTCCTGAACATCGGCTAGTGTGGAGATGTGTGTGTAGTAACCTGGAAAAACAGACACACACATAAATTAATGCATGCACGCACACACACACACGCACACACACACACACACACAGCTGACCTTTGTTGTTGCAGGCAATCCACTTTGTGTTCTGAGCGAAGGTCATCTCTCTGCCAATCAGGTAGGTGAAGACTCGTACCTAAAGAGGGAAACAAACCAGTTTACACCGGTTTACCAGGCAGGCGATTTTGCATATTTCCAGAGTTTATTATTTACTTGCGGCTTCAATGTAGTTACTTATTACTGTAAATATCTTTCTTCTTTCATATTAATTAATTGTAAATGTCAGAGCTGTCTTGAGTTTCAGTACATGCTGCAGTCCTCAGCCCTCAGCCTCACAAATACCCATAACACTGTGGCTTTCTGTGGTTATTCGACAGGGAACTGATTTTGGACAAAAAAATGTGACCGTGTCATCTTCATCCTCACCCTGCGCTCAGGCCAGTTGAATTCCTCAAAGACGGACTCAAAGTCTTCCATGGCTCCATCTGTGATCAGCATAATGGCCTGGTTACACATGCTGCCCTGACCGTTCGCCCGTGCCTGGACACACACACACACACACACACACAGCAAAGAGCTGCTGTAAATGAAATCACTTCCTCACTTCTTTAGGCATGTAAAATAGGAGGTTATGGATTCCAAGCACAGAATTGCAGTAGCATAAAATCTGAGCATCTGAATGTTTTCATGTCAAAAGAAACTGCACTAAGCGAAACCTTATCTTTCCACTGGATGCAAATAAATGTCCAACTGTTGCTTTCACATAAATAAAGGTATATTTTTAGACATTTTTGCTTTTGTTTAACATGTACCACAACATACAAACCTCATTGAGGATTCTGAAGGATTCCTTCATAGCTTCCTTGATCTTGGCCTCTCCTTTAACGTGCAGGTCTTCCACCAGTACCTTAAAATGCTGAGGGGGGCAAGAGAAAGCAGCCCGTACTGTGATGAGACTGGAGGTTACTTCATTATTCCAGATATATTTGCAGAAGGTGTGACAGCTTGTGCTGAACTAATAGATTTTAATTTAATAGTTAAAATAACAATTTTCTGGTTTTACAACATACTGACATAACGAACAGGCTGTTTTCCCCAGTGTCACTGATGCATTGCACATACATGTAACATACATCTGTTAGCTAATTCCTAAACTTACCCGTGATAATAACATTCTGAACCTCAACCCAACAAGTCCGAAACTGTGGGACCAAGACTCTTGCCATGATTTATTTGTTGACTTGTTCACTACCAAGATTCGAGTGTACAGGAAGCTCTGCACAGCTGTGGGCTCATTGCGCTGACTCACCATGAGATTACTGATTTGAGTCCAGTTTAAATCCAAAATCATCCAGTTGATTGAATCTGCCACAACAATCCCAGGTGTTAAAACCGTTCCCTCCCTTTATGTATATTAACACACATTAATCAAGCAAACACAGAACCTACTCACTCACTCCTAACACCATCTTTTCTCACAGTATACAGGATGTGACCATAACATGTGATCATCTCTCTCATCACCTGTGATGCTTACTTGTTTATTTTACTGTATGTTTATGTTAATTCGACATTGCAACGCATAGTCCAATTCAAATGTACTCAGAGAGACTACTTCTAACTTTACAGCATCTTACACTCTATATTAGCTAGTAATACATCTCCTTATCTTATCTAACTGCATCTTAACTGTGAACACAGCATAAGAATATTTAGAAGAAGAAATAATGTATACTACTTTACATTATCATACAAACCTTATCTTCCATACTTAAACCTAATTCTAACCATAACTCAAAACCCAGTCATGAACCACTTGAGAAGTAAAGACATGAAGACAGTCATGTGTGAACACACAACAGGCAGCTGCGGGTTGATTTTCTAATGCTGCTCCAAGCAGTAGGCCAAGAGTTTGATCTGATGATGACCCTGAGGGGATTCATGGGGTGTGTGTGTGTGTGTTGGCTGCTAAGACACCTTCTCAGCTTGTTAAGTCTCTTTGAAGTAGATAATGGTCTTACCTCTCGGTTGTCCAAGTCGGCCTGGACCAGTGTCCCTCTGAAGCACGGCTCCACGTAACGAACGTAGTCGGTGTACTGCAGACAGAAAGAGACACACAAAGGGAGAGGAAGGCTCATGAGCAAACAGCAGTTACTGGTTCAAATCCCTGGATCAGCAACAGTTAGATTATATTAGTGTGATCTCATTAGGACAGGTGTCTTTTCTAGGCTAGTATGTCAGTGTGTCTCACAGCGATGACGTTGACAAAGTCGTTCTCTCCCAGGGTGTCCAGGATGGTGTTGATGGTGTGTTTGGCAATGGTCATCTTCAGCCCCTTCATGCTACCACTGATGTCCACCATGATGATGATGTCCTTTGGAGACGTGGCCGCCTGAATGTACCTGCACACGCAGGACAACAGAAGAAACTCACAAATTACTCAGTCATGGTGGGGAACAGTATTTATTTACATCACATGACAGTACATCCATCTTAAAGGCCAATTTACACACAATTTATACACAGAACTTTAAAAACTGTGATTCTGTTCTATCCATTTTACAGCTGTTATCTTATTTATGTAAGATCAATTCTTAGTTTTGAACCATTTTCAAAGCAAGTTCAGTTTATAAATTAGACCTAAACATATGTCTCAACAAAATATACTTAGACAAATAAGCTGTTTTCACATCACTGTCAAAAGCAAAAGCACCTCCGCTGTATTGATGCAGAGTGACGAGGCGTTCAGGGACATATGCAGCACTCTGGTATTTAGAAATGCATGAGCAGTCGCATATGGTGCCATGTGGTCTGAAGTGACCCAGCTAAGAAGCAGATTATCGTCTTTTCCTGAGGATCAGGGCTTGGGCTGGTCATTGCTCAGCCACAACACAGCCCGGGCTATGACTGCATGGACTGACTGGAACTCAGCGATACGCTGGGATTTGATCAGCCTCATTTCCAGCGGTTTTTCCTCTGTATTTATACGGTAAATACAGAAATACCCTATAAAAATGCCATTGCTATTAACGCATTAAACAAACACGATTAATCAAATTAGATTCACGTTGGGTTTTTTCTGTCAAAGTTGATGACTTGAGATTTCAGAAACTTCAACTGATCATGAATCAAGTCTTTGGCAGCAAAAAGATTTGCCTAAGTGAACATATGGAAAATACTGTACTTTTAAAGAGGAAAAACTTTATGCCCAAACCGAAGCTGGTTTAAAGAGTCGGGAACTCTGAGGAGCAGGCTGAATGTTAACGTGTACTCTAGTTTTGTAGCGTCGGCAAACAGGCAAACTTCGACTTCATGTTGTTGCTGGACTTTATGTTTCTGTTTCCATGCTGCTGGTGAATAGACGCCTTTATTAAACAGGCTAAAATTAGCAAACCATCTGTCTCAGTGTTTACAGCAGACCAGATACGAATCTTTTTATCCACATCAGTAAACAAACCTAATGCACTGGGCTTCATCAAACAAAGAGAGTAAGCTAACCTGTAAGTCCAGTCTAGAGAACAGCATCACAAAACCTGAATATTGTGTTTAAATAGGTGATTTCATTGGATTTTACCTAAGCCTGCTCACAATACGATAAAAAAAAGTACAAAGATATTATAAGATATTATTCATGTAATAAATGTGGTAAATGGAGTCACAGTGTCACCACTGGGGACTAATGTTCACTATATTAATTTGCCATTCGTTTGACTAAGTTCTGTAATACTTTGACATATTTTCTTAACATTATAAAGGCTACATACCCTAATACGTAGTCTGTGCACTCAATACTTCAAACTCTTGCAAGTGATTCTGACCACTAAGAGTTTAGAAGTTATCAGTAATCTTAGTCTCATATTACCTTGCAGAACAAACTAACTATATATTATATATATATGTGCGTGTTAGCTACTTTAATGTCATTAGATGATTTAGATGAAAAACTCTCTCTCTCTTTTTATCAGTATGGTGAAGACCAACCGGAGATGGGGTGTGTATTCAGGATTTCTGGCAGCTCTGGAGACTCATCGTTCGGCTTGATATAACTGTAGGCCGTTTATTCTCAAACCATATTCAAGATCATCCAAAATCTCAGCTCATACATATTCACTTGTTGTGTTTAATAATGATTCACTGTTTTTAAAATAGCGATAATCTCTTCTAACTGACTTGGTGCCTTAAATTATTTATTAAAATGCATTTTTGTTCTAGTCATATAGTCATGTAACGTAGTCCTGTCATTTGTTGATACAGTTAAAAGAGAAAGGTTTGATCTACCTGCCAGTACAAAAAGTTATGAAAACCATTAAACAATTATTCATTAACATTAATCACTGTTAGCAATCACTACATCTTCTCTACAGCCTAAACCTGGTAGTTTTATACCTGAAACCAGCAAAACCTTTACCACAAAAGTGGCAGATCAGGATTGTTGAACAAGTATGGAGATTTATGTCTGGACCAAACTCACCAGTTTCTGTTCCTGCAGTCAAAAGCTGCCACACCATTGGAGTCTGGGGTCCATTTAATACCTGACAGAGAACACAAGGAGTCAGTTCACAGCTCGTTGTTCTGATACTGACTACATCTTCTCCAACATGCACTGTGAACTTTTCACATTTCAGAGACTATATGAATAAGAAATCTGCATTAATATAAAGATGCAATTTGGACTAAAATATTGTACAACGTCCTCACATCACATCACAATTACCTTGGAATCACATGAAAATAATGAGTTTCTATAGTAGCAGCAGATTTTCATGCAATGATAAAAAAAACAGCCCATATTTTTTTACTTACACAAAAGCAGATATTGGAAGAAAATGTAGGTTTATTTATAAAAATACTGATAACGTATCCAAGTGTTTTCGAAAGTGGTAATAGACTAAGTATATGTTCACAAAAACTGTATTTATGTACAGTACTTGAGTGAAGAAATATAAAATAAAAACACGATATTAACTGCTTACTCTTCTGGACTTGAACTCACCAGGGTAGATCCTGAAGAAACCAGTGGAGCTGCCAAAGTACTGCCAGGTGAGGGTGGGATCCTTCTGAAAGTTGCTGATGAAGACGTCATTTAATGCCTCTGAGTTGTAGATGGCGTTGAGAATGTTGGGATCTGTAGAAAGATGACAGAAAACACAGATACAGCTTAATGTACGTACCTTTAGATCCAGTGGGACCTACGTTTCTGAAGTTATTATTTTTGCCAATATCAATCACAAATGAGTTTTCCTTAATACCAAATGAATCTAGTGACAGTTGTCTGGATTTAACAGCCAAACAGCAAGTTCTGACCTTTGTTGTAGACGTTGGTGGGAATCTGGATGTTGCTCTGCTGCGTGTTCACCGGCATGTTGTTGAAATGTTCATTCTCCTCCAGTGGGAACTCTCCGCCGAGCGCTACGTAGTTTCCGTCCTCGTCCAACGTGTTGATCAGCATCGAGTTGTAGTAATCAAACTGAAAGAAGAAAAGGGCGACATGAAAAAGTTCCTTTTAGAATAAGACATACAGTATTACAGAAACTATTAATACAGGCATTTATTAGAGTTTTACTAATAAATGTGGATCCAGACGAGGAAAATCATGTATCCACTCAACACCTTACACCACACGAAACATAACAGGAAAGAGTTTTTCCTTCTCAAAATCACTAAAAATTGGGAAATTTATGAAGCATAACAGGAATCGTAAAGCATTAATTAAGATTTAAATATTACATGAATGAGTTGGATAAACAGACTAGAGCTGGAAAAATACTGTATATAGTTTCAGCATCATCATCATTGCGTGCACGTGAACAATCGTCACATTGCAGGACATGTATGTTTTTGCAGTTTAACTGTCATTTTCCAGGACTAATCTAAAAACAAAAAGTCTGCCTGCACTTTGACTCACCTTTCTATAATAGCCAAAGTTGCTATATCATGTTTAACATGGAGCCACTATTTATCCACCTCATCGTGCTACGTGGGAATTAAAACAAATGCACCCAGAGTTACACTGTCATAGACCGGAAGGTGGTATGAGATGACAGATAGGTCATGAGGAACATGACAAATAGAAGATCAGAATGTAAGTAAACAGTTATGAGCTCTTAGTAAATGTACACAGTGTTTTAATTGGTTGTTCAGATTGTGCCTCCGTTGCTTTGCAGTTCGATTAGCTTGGAAATAACTGTACAGCTCCACACTGCACCGTTTTTAATTTCTCTTGGTTTTACTGTAGAAAAAGAAACTAATTGAATACAACATTAAATATTTAGCTGTTAAAAGAAATCTTGTATCTGGTCTAACATCTGGACCTAAAACTGTTAGCACAATGTATTCTTTGTTGATCTATGCAATTTCTTTGCTGCGGCACTGACTCGGTTTCCTCACAGGATGAGTGATCTAATTTCAGATCTAATTTCAGGTGTCAGGGAAAGATTTAAAGGTTCAGACTGCTGCAGTGTCCAGTCCAGACCGGCCTGCTTTTACCTCTGATTCAGACACAGTTAACACGCTAAGATTTGCCTTAAACTTGCAGTACAGCTGATCCCAAATATGTCAGATGCTGACAAGTTAGAGGTTAGACTTGACAAACTGACAATGACGTTTTTAACTCACGCAGCTTTTATTTGTCACTTTATTAAAGGCTGAGTTTTATATGCTACTAATACAATTGGTGAAAAAAATTGCATCCCAGTATATTGAAATAGCAAACAGTGTGAACTTTCTTCCCATCAAAATAATATTTAATGTACATTTAGTTAAGTTAGCACAAATGGTTAATCAGAAATTGCTATTTGCCAGTTATCAGGACAAAAGAAGAACACGAACCTGTAGTGTGGCATTGAAATCATGGTAGAGGTCAGCGTCTTCTGCAGACTCTGCTAATCTCTGACACAGGAAGCAGAAAAGAAAAAATAAAAGCTAGACCAACATAGCATATTTTTTACCTCGGCCTTCCCAGAGTCCAGTCATAAATGACATTAGAAATCAATGAATAGATTCAAAGAAGGCTGTACAGGACAGACAGACAAGCAACCTGACAGACGTTACCATTAGATAAATGGGGATGTGAACTTTACATCAGAAATGATTTGTCTGTTGTGATGTTTCATTTGAACTGAAGAGTCAAAACTATGTTGTATTTCACACTACAATACTATGGTTAGGACCCTAAATGGTTTGATATTCAGCAATAAACCTAATCAAAGGGACGGTTCAACTTTTTTTAGAAAACAAACTTAACTCATTTTCTTATTGAGCTAAAGCGAATTGATCATCATTAAGCTCATGTTTGCGTGTTAAGTTGTTTAAATTACAAAGCAGGTGCTGGAGGACAATTAGCTGAGGTTAGCATAGGGAAAAAGCTGCCTACTAAACTGTACGACTACAGCTGAGGGATTAACATGCAATATTATCTTCTGTTTGTTTGATCTGTCAGTGAACAATAAGCCTCAAGTCCCTACCATGTTCTGTAAAAGCAATTTATGACAGTGACACTAAAGTAAGCTTCCTCATCCTCATCCTCACCTTCACCGACTTCATTTTGCTTCCCAGCATCGACTCAATATCATCAGAATAATCTTTGACCAAGCTGTCCCCGTCCAGCTCCACAATCTTAATGATGGACTCCACATCCTTGAGTTTCTGCGAAGGAAACAAAAGCAGATGTTAAACAGTTGGCTTCAAAGATACCTGTAGTATACAAACATCATAAAGTTAAGTTGCAATAATTTTTCCATATTTTTCAATATTGTTTTAAAGGATCATCAGATTAAGTTTTCTGGCTACTGTAACTCAAAACTGGGAATCCATCCAAGATGACTCCAAAGGCAGAATGCAGAGTAGCATAGGAGGACATTGTCAAATACTACTTTCTAAAAACATTCCACACCAGAGATTTGCCAAAGCGCAGTTTGAAACAACACAACACTACTGGGAAAATGTTTAGTGTGCTAATGAAGCAAAGGTGAAATTGTGAAAAGATCGATGGCTTTCAGCTTGTCCCTTCAGGGGTCACCACAGCAGAACGTGTTCCGCAGGTTTTTACACCGGATGCCCTTCCTGCCGCAACCCCCCACGTTTTTTTTTTTTTTTAATCCCTTGATGGCTGGGCGAGGGGCCACCTGTTGGGGTGGGATTCGATCCCACGGCCTTCTGCATCCCAACCCGATGCTCTGCCCATTGATCCACCAGGCCCCCAGAACTGACAGCATCATATGGTTTAAAAAAATGGAGTCTGACATGTAAAGGTTGTGTGTGTTAGAAATAAAACCAAACATCTGGTCCTTTGTCGTTAAACCACCAGATGTTGGAAGCTTCTTCTGTCAATCATCTGCCCCCTAAAACCTGATTCATGATCCTGTGTTGAATCTACACACAGGCTGAACATTTATAGTTGTGTGTGAGTGTGTCTTCGTCACACTGCGCTGGCAGGGAGTCTTTTTGACGCCCTACAAACAGCAGGGACTGAAACGGAGCTAATAGATGCTCAACAGCAGTTACTTTTACTGAAATTACAGCAAGGGAGGACAGAGAGCCGACATTACAGATACAGATAGTCCACTGAACTGAGTGAGGTAGAATGTCAGAGTGGACCAATTGCCGTTGCTGTGATCTGTGTTGCCATGCTGTGAGGTTACATTTCTGGGGAGGTGCACATCAGGCTACAGTTTGGGGTCTGCAGCCATAGTTTGGATGCAAGTCTTAAAGAGGTAAATCAAGTCTTTAAGAGGGTCTTAGAATATGATTTGCAAAGATGTGTGGGAATAAATCTCTCGTAGCACAAATAAAGTTAATAATGTTTCCACGAAATGATTAAAAGTTAAAGTGATGTCATGCTGCTGGCAGACTGCTCTGCCTTAAATCAGATAATTACAATTGTGAAAGCATCTCTCAGGATAAATGAGCTGCTGTGACGTGGCACACCGAGGCTCTGTGAGGTAATCAGGTCACTTTCTCTGGTTTAAGAAGCCCGAGGCGGATCAGCCAGATGAGAGCGAGGTGGGACGGCTCAGTCTGGTTACTTACACTCTGAATCACTCCATTAAGTCATTCACTGATTCCAATTAGTAGCAACCCACTTACTGAGGCGGATGCAAATATTTAGTGTGACTTCAGTGGACGTCTTCTGCTCCCGATTAGCAACTACTCCTACAGAAAACACAGCGTGTGGAACTTTACACGCTTGTAATTTTTCTAGTATGATTTATTTGCTGTGACCAATGTTCCTTACTAGTATTTTGCACCAATATACAAGTAAAAGATAATAATAAGTTCATCTGGAGGCCTGGGAAAGGAGCATTGATGGAAATGTAAAAAATGCCTCCACTTTCTCTTTTTCCACTTTTTCTTGACACAAATACAAATTCAAATGTGAACAGTGTTGAAGTGATCCTTCAATTAAATTCAATTCAACTTTATTTATATAGAGCCAATTCACAACAAAGGCATCTCAAGGCACTTTACAGAATAAAGTCAAGACTAGTCGAGAACCCAACAATTCCCCGTTGAACAAGCCATAGTCAACAGTGGAGAGGAAAAACTCCCTTTAACAGAAGAAACCTCCAGCAGAACCAGGCTCAGGGTGGGCGGCCATCTGCCTTGACCGGTTGGGGTGAGTGGAAAGTGGAGAGAGAAAAGAAAAAGTGCAACAAAAGCAACAACCAAACATCGGGCAGGTTGGTAGGACCAGTAGCTGCACACTAGAAAACACACAGCCTAGACTTAAAAGTAGAAAGGGTGTCTGTTTCCTGAATCTGAAGTGGGAGCTAGAGTCTATTGATGCCTACATACAGCCAAAAGCATTTTCTAAATTCCATACATGTCTTAAACAACATAAAAGGAACCCAGTTAAACAAACAAAACGTAAATACACATTCACTCATTTACCAAGAACAATTATCCAATGTTACATAATTGTTTGTGGCAGAGGTTTGTGAACCTCTAGAACAATTGCTTTTTTGGAAGGGGAAATTCTAAGTAGGTGGGTTTGGGAGGTCAGAGAAACCTGACTCTTTGCTTTTAAAAGTCTGATCGTGAAAACAGAGGTTTGTAGAAGTGCATTATGGCTCAAACAAAGGTTTCTGAGGAACTCAGAAGAAGAGTTGTCGACGGTCACCCGGCTGGAAAGGGTTCCCGAAGAATTTCTAAAGGGTTTGGACTCCACCACTCGACAGTCAAGCAGATCATGTACAAATGGAGAACGTTCAACAGCACTGTTAAACTTTCCAGGTGCAACACCGATCACACAAGGAGCAAGCTGTGGAGTAGAACGGGAGGTCACAAGGAACCCAAAGGTAACATCTCGGAATCAAAAGGCCTCTCTAGCAGTACAGAATATCAATGCTCATGATACCATCAGAACACTGAAAAACAGCAGAAAGCTGCTACTCTCCAAAAACAACATGGCTGCCTGTCTTCAGCTTTAACAAAGCCATGAGCCAGAGGTCTAAGAATGGATGAGTCCAAAGTAGAATTTTATGACTTGAATGAGAGGCCTTATGTGCACCAGCAGAATAACTCATGCCATGTGTGAAACACGGAGGTAGCAGTAACTGGACCTGAGTCTGCTTTGTTGCCCCAGGAAAAGGACAGCTTTAAAACAGTGGTGGACACACAAGGAGTAACCAAAATAATAGTCCCAAGATGGCCAACAAAGTCCACAAAGGCAAATTTATGTTACAAAAAAATTAGGTACAAGAACAAAAATTAGGTACAAGAACAAATGGATGTTGACCATCTCCTGAACTTTTTTGAAATCTAATGGCATCTAGAATAAACCAACTTTTCTTTTGTTTTACATTTAAAACATATTCCAGCTATTATTTCCATAGCTGACATTAACAACACCTTGAATATTTAGTATTTTTGCAACCTGACTAGCAGAAGGTCGCGTCTGGTAAATCTGAATGTGAAAGATAAATGGATGAATGTCTAAAATCAGAACAGGCCACAAATCCTGATGCCAGCAAAGAGGGCTTGGCCCTCAATCTGGGCATTACCATGATCCCTGTGTGAGTGTTAGTGTGTTCCCTGGTGAACACACACAAAAAATACTTCACATTGAGAGTCAGGCTTCTCTTTAGCACTAAGGTGCATAAACATCAGCCAAACCGATGACAATATAAAATGTCACAATGAACATGAATCTTCCTGTATTCTTTAACAAAATATGTAATATGTAAGATGATCTTTAGGGTGTGTAATGTTCAGCTAGCTCTGTGCAGGGTACACATAGTTGTGCAAGTATGTCCTTGGCAGCTCACTGTTAAGGGTCAATGAAGCCAGAGAGAAACTGCAACAGTGACAAAAGGTTGGAAATTTTGACCGTTTTGATTTTTTGTGTGGTAGAACGTGTAAGGATGGGTTTACCAAC
Organism: Channa argus; assembly: GCF_033026475.1. Classification (NCBI taxonomy): domain Eukaryota; kingdom Metazoa; phylum Chordata; class Actinopteri; order Anabantiformes; family Channidae; genus Channa; species Channa argus. The sequence goes on along the minus strand of NC_090219.1, from coordinate 11,428,191 downwards.
CACATATCTGCACTGAGCAGCCAGACTGAAAGCTCCCAAAAAGCTGGGAAGATGTGTAAGACAAATAAAAACAGAATGCAATGATTTGCAAATCTCATCAACCCATATTGTATTCAAAATATAACAAACAACATATCCGATGTTGAAACCGAGAAACCGGCATTTGATGGAAAATATTAGCTCATTTTGAATTTGATGGCAGCAACACATTACACTGAAGTCTCTTCCTGTAACTTGGCAGTGGAGGCAGTATAGCAAACAGAGATGGAGCAGGTCAGCACTGAATGACGGCAGTGTAGAAGTTCACCATTACTGACACTGGCAGGTTCAACGTCTTTCAGAAAGCACATCCTGTTCTGCACACTTTTTGTCACATGAGGTTCTGGAGGCCCTGGATGACTGTGGTTCCCAGAAAGTGCAAGGAAGCCACGCAGGGTGATGGAGGCGTGTGGTGCCAGGTTCTTTCTGCAATCCACAAACATCTGTGCTGTTTGTGCTGCATTACGCAGGTGCCTACTCATCACCCTCAGAAATGGTCCTGATGATGCTATTAAATGTGGAGCTGATATGAAAGAAGTATCCTAACATAGGTTCCTGGAAGGTCCATACATTTAAGGATAAAGTGAAGGACTCACTTTTATCCCAGCTGTGACGTCTACATCCCTTTTTGAAAACGTCAGGATGTAAAGACGCGACTGGAAGATTGAGGGTGAGCATGGAAATTTAATCTTGAACTCAAGAACCAGTGTTAAAAATGTAGCAGCACACACCGACAACTGGGGGGGGATTTTGGGTTAGTTGCAAGCTTATTTTTTCGACCTACTTGTTACATTGGCAGGTACATATACAGTAGGTTGCAAATGTTTGCATCCCCCCTTTTTGTTTTTAATGTCAGCTAGTACACTAAAAGCCAATTTTTATTTAAATTGTATGTCTTGTTTCCGTAGACAACAAACTTGTTAACTGATGACAGTGGATGGATAATGCATTGTTATGATGTTAGGTTCAGGATTAAGTTTGCTTCGCCTTCAATGCCATTTTAACGTAAGTGGATACAAACGTTTTTTTACCTTTTGCAGCAGCAGAGAGCCGGAGTATTTTGTTGTGAGTTCTCGAAGCTGAACAGAGAACACGGACGCCCACTGCTGCACCCTGAAACACACACAGACAACAGTCAGCATGCAGCCTCAACATCAACATCAACAGGATGTTGCATGTTACAAGAATCTATTATCATTGTGATGATAATGTAGTGATGGGAAACACAACTGTGGATAAAGAAGTGTTAGTGACCAAAACAACATCTTCCCCTCTAACAACAAGCAACTCTAAAATACTGCTTACTCAGCAGTAGTTTAGCAATATTTCTCTCATAACGTCTTCTTACAACACTTTAACACTCAGACAATTTTAAACATTCAGCATTTTAACTTTGCTTTTAATAGTTTTTTGCTTTATTGTACTTTATTGACTTGTACTGGAGTATTTTAGCAGTGTTTCTTTACTAAAATAAAGGAAGTGAATACACCACTAGATTGACTATAGGAATAGTTAAATAAATGTGATTTTTATTTGGCATTTATCATAAAAATCACAAACGCAACAAGACGTCGTCTGGCTGCATAAACTGTATAGAATTACACCACAGCTGAAGAACACACCGCCTCCACACAGCCACACAACCAAATGAGCAGGTTATAAAACACACAAACCACAGCAACGAGGGAGAGGAAAGAACAAAATAACACACAGAAACTGTGGAAACAAGCCAGAGGTGAAAAATTCTAAAGATTTTAACAGACTTCGTTTTAACCTGATGGACCACACGTTTTAAGGTTAAGAGGAACCTTTTTAACATTATCTGATGCCTTTAAAAAGCGTCAGTAACCACTGCTGTCCATGTACTAATGATCTCATCACATGATAAACAGTATATAAAGGGTTATGTAAAGCTCTTGTATACACAGTACACTCTGTGTGTGTGTGTGTGTGTGTGTGTGTGTGTGTGTGTGTGTGTGTGTGTGAGATCCGTGTCTGCTGCATTCATCTTTGTCATTTTGGCTGCGTGTTGCTGTGGCAACAGTCTGCTGCAGCAATGACATACAGCTGAAAAGGGCTGTTAAATATGACATTGATAAAAGAGATTTAGATAATCTGTTCTTCATCTGGGTCACAGCGGCGAGCTGCAGGTATCTGATCAGCACAAACTCACAACATTACAACACCATACAACACACTGAGCTGCAGGCACAGTTACAGGCACAGCTCAGGGCACTTTTAGGGGACATAAAACCAACAAAATAAAGTTGTGTTTATTTGAAGCACTTAATATTCTAATGTCAACGTTGCAAAATTTGTGGGGGAAAAAAATCTTAACAGCTGAATGTGTGGGCAGGTGCATCGCGCAACGGCAGAACTTAGCTTGCATAAGGTGTGGATGAATTTATACAGCACCCATCACACTTTATAATTTACAATTTACACACAGCCAACAACAATTCTTCTAGTCCAATATTACTTTTAACCTTTAATTAAAATCCAGATAATATCCTGTGTCTCTGAACACAAACACACGTAGGGGACAACATGAAAATAAGTGGTATACTCCTACACACGGTCTGGCCACCTGCTGGTTCATTTTAATATTTATTTAGCAGGATACCAATCCTCTCTTTATTTAAGCACTTATGATATAATAACTGCCAAATGAAATTAGATAGAAAAGTTTGCAGGTAATGTTATTTCAATAAGGCATTTAAATGATGTAGACCTGTGGTGGGATGTGGTGCTTTGAAAATGCTCACTATAAAAATAGTATAAAATATATTAATTATATTCTCATGTCGCAAAAAGAAAACTCGCTGACAAAAGTGACATAGTAAATGGCCGCTTATGTAGCGTTTTTATCCGCAGCGCTTTACGATGGTGCTTCTCATTCGCCCACTCGCACACCGAGTCCATATGTGATAACAGCTTCACACCACCTCTGGCGTGGGGGCTCTAACCTAACGTAGTAGCCAGGCAACATAGGAGGTTTTACTTTTTCCTATTTTCAGAACGGTACAGTGAGAACTGGTCTCATATTTATGTCATTTTAAGTGTAACTTACATGGTCCCCCTCCCTCTCACTGTTTACCCTGCCTACCAAAATTTCCTGCCACACAAAATGGTTTACTAACTATTTACAAAGGGTATGTTGCATTGACACGGTCCACAAAACCAAAATCTAGAGATTTTTCGACCTGCCAGAAAGCGTGATATGATTGGTATTTCAGCTGTAAGATGAGAAGCTGTGAATGACAAATTAAAAAGAATAAGACTTGGTTTTATAATTAGGCTTTGGTGAGAGTTTTGATCAGGATTGATAGGCTTGATAAAAACAGTGTCCTCAAAACAAGAGAAAGATATGTCACACATATATATGTGTGTGTGTGTAGTGTTTACTCTGCATGTGTTGAAGATCAGAGGTCCATCTGTTCTGGACATTAATCCTCTGAGTTCAGTGCGGATGTATGCAAACACAGGCTCTGTGTTATGGATATAATGGCTTTAGAAAATATTCCGTTTTCTATAACCCTTAAGGACATAATGAAAATATGTTAGGATTTTAATTTGAATTTCTCGCTTTATAAAAGTATTCAAAACTTTGCTGTGGTTCTAAATTGTGCTCAGTTGCATCCTGTTTCCTTTAATTACTCTAGACGTGTCTCAACTTGTGACAAACCGAATTGAATGAATGTAGTTTAGAGTGGTACACACCAGATCCCAAAGCTCACACTGCACATCAGGACAACGAAGGCATCAACAAGTACTTCTCTGAAGACCACCTCGATAAAATTGTGTTAAGACATAAATCAGAATCAGATTTATTTGCCAAGTACGACGAATACCGTGGGGTCCTGTCCTAAAATTAAGTGAATGTCACGGATTGGACACATGTTGGTTAAGATCCAAACTCGGACTCAGATCTCATTAAAAAGAAGCGATTTCAATGTTGGTAGCACTCAAGTGGTGTCCTGTCTCAACTATTAAGACAATGTGCTCGACAGGTTCATCTTTTCTTAAGAGCTGGAAAGTGAAGATGCTTTGTGTGGTTCTGACATCCTAAAAGGGCTGTTTGAAGGTGAAGACTTTGCCATTAGAACCAATTTGGGTTGAATTTGGAATTGAACAACAATAAGTAAAGGTGCAGGAATCGGGTTGTGCAGTAACCCAAGCACGTGAAACAATCCATCTGCTCGGTCTGAGATGGGGACAGAGATGAAGGAACGAAGATTTTAGTAAGTGCTAGAAAGTGGGGAGGGTTGCGTCAGGACGAGCATCCGGCGTAAAAACTGTGCCAAATGTGGCCCTGAACTCAGGGGAGAAGCCGAAGGGACAGAAACGTAAGTCCCCAGGGAAAACTGAGGCATGTCGACATATTTATTCCCACAGGACCTTCACAAAACACAGTGCACTCTGGGAGTTTGTTTCCAAAGCCTCATTTTTCTGGAGCATGTCCATTCAGGATTTATTTTGATAAGCCTAACATTCATAGATTAAAACACTGCCACTGGAAGCCTCCCAGTACACACTAATGCCTTGCACATCAACAGCAGCAGAATCTTCTGCTTCCAAGACAAACCACTGCGCTGGAATCTAAATAATATGAGCTACTGACAGACACCCAACAAAAACAACTACTAAAAAAACCTACTGTTGTTTCTGCATTATGCTAATTTAAGGCCCAACCGCTGCACAGAAAATAAGGTACACAGCATGATGTAAGCCATAATTAAAGTCATTTAAAGTTATGATTTAAATGTGGAGCCAACTTAAATCCTGTCCATTGTCCATTTTTAACGTCACGTCAAAGGAAGAATCAGAGATACTTTGTTCAATCGATAGCAGATTGAAGATGGAGCTCTAGCAGGGAAAATAACATGAACTACATGTTTGTGTGAAATGTTATGACATCTGCAAGTCCTCAGATATTGACACCTTGCATTGATCAGATGGTAGAAAGTTTTGAGAAATCTATGGAGTTCAACTTAACATCAACAGCATGTTCAGTGTCGCCATGGTTTCTGTTTATATTGGGCTAAAATAAAAGTTCACAAAAAAGAGATCGGTTTGAACAGGGGTGATTATGACCTGATCTTCCCTCTTGTTGATATACTTTTAGAATATTTTATTTTTTTATTATTTTACTCTTACAGGATTAACACAAACTGTGAAAACAAGTATGCTATCAAAGACTGCAGCTATCTTTTCCAATACATACTCAGAAAAAAGGTCTCTCTGTGGTTTGGCCCAGCAGCATCTAACCAGACCCAAGCAACGTGCAGACAAGTTTAATGTGGTACCACTGCTTACCTCATTAGATATGAGCTGATGTTTGTTTGGTGGTTCATTGGTGAACAAGCGCAGAACGAGGCCTTTAATGATTCACTCATTCTAAATTGCAATAGACGCCAGCTCTTATCATTTTAGCAGACAATGTGCTGAAGTTAAAACAGTTTGAAGGTAATGTCTGAAATCGAATTAGACACAGCAACATACATGATGGAACATGATTTATTACTACGTCTTCCACAGAGACACCACAATTTAGCTCCCAGACATTCAACAGAATTCTGATAAATTGTTAAAAAACAATTGGGAAACTAACAAATACTAAATATTATTTTTTGCTTTTGGTCAGAATAAGTGATTTACAAAGCACGTATGTGTTAAGTGTGACTAATATTGATGTGCATTGATGGAATGTTGCAGCCATAAACAATACTATTTAAATATTACACATATTTAAAGATGAGAAAGGAGAGAGCTGTGTATGAAGGAGCAGAGATGAGGTCACCATAGAGAGGGTCAGATCCAAAGTGACACTTACGTCTCTGGTGGGATCTTCATTTGAGCCTGAACTGTAACGAACAGGGAGAAAACTGCGAGAATCCTCAAAAGCTTCATGAATTCCAGCGTCCTGCCCTGCATCCTGCTTCCAACTCTGGAGCTCAGACTCTTATTGTTTGGAGGCAGTCTTGCAAACCAGCTCTAAGAGTCACAGAGGATCATAAAGAGTTTGTAGGAAACGGTTTCCTCATGTTGGCTAAAGCCAGAAGATGATTGTCACAGCTGTGAGCTCTTGAGCCTGGATGCTCTCCATCGTGTGTGAAATAACCTGTCTTGATGCCTGCATCTTCTCACTGCATTCGGCTTTAGCTTTCCACACTCCTCAAGGCAACTTCCACAAGATCTGTAAAGACTAGCACCATAGGACGAACTGATCCTAAAGTTTTCTTGTGCAAGAGGAAGAAGCAAATTTTGAAGTTAAAATGAAAAAAAGACAACCTGATCTTCCAGGGTATTCAAGGCTTTTCAAGGCTGCTTCTCATGAAATCAGGACCAATCTTCCTCTTGAATGCATTCAGAAAGATGGCAGGGAATCTGCAGCCGCTTGCCTCTGCTGTCTACTGTCACCCAATTTGCAACGTAATCCACTTGGATTAAAAACTCCTCTCTTCCCCATGGAGGGAGGGAGGGAGGGGAGAGGGAGAAAGAGAGAGACAGGAGCAGGGGATTGGACGAGAGCTGTTTTATCTAAGAGGATTAGAGCAGTTTCTGGAGACAGGCTCTCCTGCGACCAATCAGAGCCGCCTCAAGAGAAAAAACCATGAGGTTCAGTTTGGCTGCTGAAAGAGAGGGAGCGAGAGGGAAGTCGGCCAAAAGTGACATGATTCCCCCAACACACACGCAAGCGCACAGACCAGTCACATACTGACACACTGCAGTAACTAACACACACACACTCCTGTGTTTGTACTTATCACGCTTCAGTTACCTTTGCGATGGGATCTAAAGTGTGTGTGATTTAAATGAAGCACTAGCAGCTCAGAGGTCAGTGCCTGGCTCAGGGGCATCGGCAGGGAGACACCTGATGATGCCCTGAGTGGGAAGTTTCTCAGGTTCACCTACAGCAGGGGATGAATTAGTGAGTTAGTTCCATTTGGAATCTGGTGAGTTAGTAAAATACAAAACGAAGTTGTTAATGTTCATGTCCAAACAAATCCCTCCTCCAACCTCAGTTTAGTTTAGGCTCTTTAGTAAACACACAGGCCAAAGTCAAACTAACAAACCATGCAAAAATGGTACATTTGTTGAAAATTACTCCCAAGTCGTTCATTTAATAATATATCTGCTATCCAACTGTCTCTATATATGTTGGCCAAAACTTGCCTGGGCCTTTGCTTCTGGTCTTGTCTTTATAGAGCTAAAGTCATTACATTGCATCCAGACTGGACTCTGTTCCGTTAGCATCACCTACTTAATGCGATCCCCCATTAAGCATTTCTATCATTTTCCTGTAAAAAAATTCTGATTTCCTCAAGAATTCTCCGCCAATTCCAACATACGCTATTTTAAGTTGAAGCCTTTGTGATTTTTAGAAAGTTAAACATCCGCATCTGAAAAACTGCAGCTCCTAACAAATACAATCAAAGCAGAATAAGAAACAACGTCATAGTAACATGGTGTCACAAAGGGAGGGGGACAAGGGGGAGGGGGAGGCAATGCACTAGACAACCAAAGGAATCTTTTCCAACTGGCTTTAAAAAAGTGGTGACCCTGTACACAGGCCTGTCCTCGTCACAAAACAGCAAAAAATAAAAAAATAAAAGAAATAAGAGCCCCTCTTATGTATTCTCTCAACCTTGTCTGAATGGTGACTGGCTCCCATTAATACAAATTAGCCAATCTGGTGGAATCCTGGGGGGGGGGGGAGAGAGACAGCAAAGAAACGGCACAGGCAGAAGAACAGTGCCGCCCATCTTCCTGGCAGGTAACTCATCCATAAAACTCTAAAGTCGTTCTGAAGTTGTTCTTTCAGCATTGTTGCTGTGACCCTGCTGTCTATAAACCAGTGTTTAGTCACTGACCTCTGTCTGACCTCATCGTGTCTCTAATGCTGATGTTTAAGTGCTAATTTAGTTTTTAATGTAATTATTTTATTAGAGCAGGTTATTTAGTGACTCTAAATTGCCCACAGGCGTGAATTTGAGTGTGAATGATAATGGATGGATTTTATTTAAGCTAAATACTTTGTGGTAGAAATATGCTCCAACTTATCTTAATGTGGAGGCTGCTGTCAAACTCAAGCTCACCCTTCGAACCAATCAGGGAATTTAAATGATTTCAGCTTGATTATGGGACTTTTGAGGCTTCTTATTTATCATATTTGATATCTGGGCGTAGCAGAGTGGATTGACTTTGGGCTTTTTTCCCATGAACAATAACCAATAAACAAACTTAACTTATTTTAAAACACAGTAAACACAGTATTGTATGTGGACAAGTGACTTATTAAAATATTAGTCTTCAAAAGTTACAGAATCCAGTTATTAGTAGTGTAAGAATCTAACTTTCGTCTTATTAAAGCACATGACACCTGCGCCTCATCCTTCATAGGCCTTCATGTTCAGGAACTCACTGAGACCGAAGCTGCATCCTTATAGTCATGAATTACATTAATTAAATGTACCTGCAGTATACAAAACTTCAAAAGAGATTATTTATTTATTAATGTTAAGTAATAAACTCAATAAAAGCAACAAACTCCAATCTGATGCAATACAACAACATTATTTCAACTATGTTTGCTATCATTTTTGTTTAAACTATATGTACATCATGGTTAATAAGAACATCACAGTCAGGCTGAAAATACTGAAAACTTTAACATGTGTGTTAAAGAAGCAAACAGACACAGTGGACATGAAGAATAATGAGTCAGTGGCTCCATCTAGTGTAGAAAGACACAACATTCGTCTATAATCTACACTTTTACACACATTTCTACTACTATACTAGCTCCTACTGCTCCACACTCAATGGGCCAACTATGGTCCAGATGTGGAATAAAATACGGGTTAATTCAGACCCAATGACCAATGTCAGTGAAGTTAAAAAGCTTAAATTTCAATTCAAAAACTATTTACTGCAAAGCTATTTATTGCAAATCAAAACTGACAGAGAACCATGTGAGAGCACAGTTCAGCTACAGAACAGTAGTTCACTTTACCAATTCGCTGTCCTGTCCTGCTGAGGTCCAACAATTTTATGCAAAGCTCAGAGTTTGGAACCACAAATATCAGCTGAAACTGTCATTTCAAGTCGCCTGCAGAGCAAGTGGAAAAACAAAGTAGTCCTTATTTTAAGTAACGCATGTTGGTAAAATATTAGTGTAGTAAATGAACAAATGTCTCTACCTGAACATCATAATCTCAGTTTCACAGACTTAGTTGCACAATGAAGCTGTGACTTCTCCCCTTTACACAGAAGAGCATTATGGGTTCACAGTTCTAGAGAGTTAGGATTAGAGATAATGGTCTTTTAGTCCCTTCTTGCTGGACGTTACCGCTATGGTTACTACCTATGTTAACTCAAACATGTATGGATGATGGATATTTGGAGCTGCAGGATCAAACATCTTCAAATCCAAAATGTTATCTTGTTTACACCGACTAAATCTAATAATAAACCTGCTCAGTAACAAGTTTGAGGTTGTGGATATGTGGCCAGGACAACAAGAGCAACATGACTTCAGAAGAACCAACAGATCTGGATCAGATCCTTGAAGTCTACCCTCAAACATCGAGCGGTGAGGATCGACTAAGTGTCCTAACTATCAGAAAACAGCTCAACCCCAAAGTCTACAAACTAAATTCACCTAAACCAACACCTGAACACCATCACCTCCTCTTTGGCTGTTAACTGATCTGAGCCCCGGCTTTATATTCAAAGCTCAACCGTCACGTTAAAAAAACTATTCGTGAATTTGATTGCAGTGGATATTTACATTATTGTGTCCACCCTCATTTACATGAATTCAAACTCTTTGACGTCTTTCATTACAAATCTGTGACAGCCACACATGTGATTAAGAAACTGTTCAGTGCTTTCTTGTGATGGAAAACAGTTTTACTACATGATTTAAGATCTTTCTTGGAAATTTCTTGTTGCTTACTAGCTGCAATACAATATATACATATGTCAAGAGTTCAATTCATTTCGTAGAGTTTTAGATCACACCGTAGTATAAAATAGCAATTAGGGAAAAAAAAAGTTATTAAGCTGTAGTGAAGTGACAGATCAAGTTTTATCTTTTTTATGATCACGGTCACAAAGTTCACTTGCCCTTCAACCACTGACTGGATCCTCACACGGACACATTCTTCACTGCTACTTTTCAGAAGCATTAACTGTGTGATTTACTCTCCGTTCTGACATCGAGACCTCACTGTTACCAGATCCTGCATGGCACCTTACAACACACACAACCTTGGTGAAGTTACTCTGTTTCAGCTTAGCTCTGGTTTCATGCACAGCAAAACATGAACTGAACTAACGCTGCAACCAATGATTATTTTTACCCTGAACATGTTTAGTTTCAAATGACATATGATAAATTCTCTGAAATTAAATGAATTTGGCACTGTTTGATTATCTGGTACAAGAAAGCTGCGACACATTTAGGAGCCAGTGCACAAACCTAGTTATAGAAGTCTACAGTATGCAAGGAATCAAAATACGGCTTTGGGCTTGTCCCTTCGGGGTTTGCACATTGATTTGGCATGAGTTTTTAAGCCGGATGCCCTTCCTGCCTTCCTGCAACCCTCCTATTTTATCTGGGCTCAGGACTGGCACCAAGTTGGCCCTTGGTGGGTGGGATTCAAACCCGCAGCCTTTTGCCAGCCAATGCTCTAACACTGAGCCAACAGGCCGCAATATAAATTTATTAGAAGAGGAACATCCCAGAGGGCCCCTACTGAGACATACAGGAAAACTTATTTTTGTGCAATAAATCCATCTTATTAATATTCACTTTCTTCTACTTGACCCTTACATGGAATTTACTAAGCAAAGGTGCTGCATGAGAAAATAAATACTCCAATTTTTTTGTGTTTGTCCACACGAAACCTCCATTATCCTCTTACATTTCCATTTATTCATTTAGCGGACTTTTTTCCAAAGTCAAGAAAAAACCATGAAAGCGAAGTCTTATCAGAAAAGTGTTTACATTTCATGAGATGTGTGCGAGAAAGAGCAAAAAAGGAAGGTTTTTTTTTTGGATAGAATAGATTTAAGGGCATAGAAAGGTGTGGAAGAGTTCTGTTTTCAGTAATTTGTTTGAATATTGGGAGTGGGTTTGCAGAGCGAGGATTGTGCTTGAAAAACTTTTCATCTATTTTTGTAATGTGGCTGCACATAAATGACCTTTTTGTTATTTTTGCATGTGCATGGCTCACATTTCAGTTGTATCTGTGAGAGGAGCGAAAGGAAACATCTGTGATGTCACTACAGATCTGTGCAAGACGTGGAACCTGCATGTTTATTAAATCAAACTAATCAAGAAAACGAAAGGCCAAGATGGCTCTGAATGAATTCGACAACTACCTCATAGAAAATACTTCTAAAGCAAAGTAAAACCAAACAAAAGTTTCTCTGACATTTGATCAGAGTTCACTCTCAGATCATGGCTGAACAAACCTCCTCTCCCACCCCACCCCACCCCCCAGCAGCAGTTGTACATAACTGCGACACTGGAGCTGTGTGACACGCAGCATGACACACTGGTTGCCTCTTCAAGCTCTTCTTGACTCCTACCCAAGGGTCAGAGGTCAGGTGGTGCCCACAGCAACATGCCAGTTACATAATCTCCTTCACACACACACACAAACAAACACACACCAACCCAAAGGGAGCAATCCAGAGTTTTCCAGCATAGATCAAGGTTCCCTACAAACAGGTGAAATGCAAGCTGGGTGGCAGGTGGGGCTGGGGAGCTAGGCCTGCTGATCTTTGGCCTCCTAGGGTGGTTCTATCCTACTCTGGAGTATATAAAAAACTGCTTTATGTTGACTCACTGTTTGCAATAATAAGTTGACAAATTAACATTCTGGGTTGCGTTAGACAAAACAAAAAAATGGAGGATGTCACCTCGGGTTTTAGTAAGTTGTTTGGATATTTTCTGGCATTTTATAGAACCAACAATTATTTGAAACAATAAGAAGAATAAAAACTAACAATGAAAATATGTTATAGCAACAGCCTGATCAGAGTTACTGGAATTAAAGGTGACCTGTGGAGTTTGTGGGTGATACCTATAGGTGTCCTTGAGCAAGACAATGAACCTCAAGTTGCTCCTGGTGTCTGTGTTCCTCAGGTTTTATTTCCCCCAGAGTTCCCTGATAGCTCAATTGTTTGACCCATGCCACAAAACCACATTGTCCTTCGTTCGAGTTCAGCAGCAAGTCATACTTCATTCCTTCTCCCACATTCCCTGTCAGCTCTTAACTGGTGTTAATCTAATAAAGGCAGAAAATATTTAATGAACAGCTAAATGCATTTAACGTTTTTGAGGGTGCACTTTACACAGCTCTAGCACGTTAGAACCATAACACACCAAGTCAAAGGTCAACATTTGCTAAGTAGACGCTGGGAGAACGTCCACGCTTGCTCACTGTTGGTTGTAGAGCATGTGGTAAGTTGCCACTTTTTAGATCTACAAAGGACAGTTGCCCTTCGACCCCTCTGGTTTTTTGATGTTGGCTTGATGTGTGTCTTTGCCCCTTAGCAGTTGCCTAGCAAACCTTTCGGAGTAGATGCCTTTCAACAACTACCCCTGTGAGTTCAGTTCAGACGCATTAAAAGTTACTTTTACTCTTCTGCTGCCATCAACACCACTAATATCTGTTGATTGAATTAACTGATGAAAAAGGACGGCAACATCCTGCCCACTGCGATGGATCAGATCTTTAGTAAAGAAATACATAACACAAATGTATAACTTACAAATGCTTCGTGTGATCATCTGAGATGTTAGCAGACACCAGAACGACACATACAATTATCTGTAGTTTAAAAGAGAAGAATTTTATTCTTGGCAGTATTTTTGGCATTTTGAACGGCAGACTTTCTCTTGCAGATTTCTGCACAGCAAACAGCTGTGGCGCTATCAATGTCCAGTCCATCATCTTCAGCCTCATGTTAACACAACACCACACTCATGACCACTGTTCTGTGTGTGTGTGAGTGAGTGAGAGAGAGGAGGGGGTTCATCCCTCTGATATGGAGAGCTTAGCCGCTCTAGAGGACAACAATGGTCGTATTGAGGAGGATGTTGCACCGCGTGGCCTGGCGTGGATGGAGGGTTATGTAGGGGTTTGGGGGGTAAAGGGGATGGTTTTTACTTGGAGGGGGGGGGTTGTCATGCATATAGACCCTGATCCATGCAGCTGTCGCCTGGCACGCTCCAGGCTCGGGGAAAAACGACAGCTCACGTCAGTGCCAAGTGTCCTGCTGTGGCCGATCGAGGGGGCCTCTGTCATCATGGAGCATCTGGAGGGGGGCAAGATGAGGGGAGGGGTACCAACGACCACCACAACACCACCCAACCTCCCCACAGTCTCCTACCTCCCGCCCTCCCTGGACTGCATGTCACCCAGCTGCTTCACCCTCTGATGCCCTGTTACAAGGGAACGTGTCACAGTTTGAGCGTCAAGCCATTTATATCACCAACACGTGATCTGTTGGCGAGTCAGAGCATCAAACCCAGCAGCTGTCAATCTCCCCCCAAAGTAGGGGACTCATTAATCAGCCAGGTTACAGAGAATACTTTGTACAAGTGCGGACACGTTAACCTTCGGCCTATGTCCAGTTGAATTAGCAGAAGAATTCAATGAAACTGAACCAAGAACAAGTCAGTTTCATAACGGCAGATATTTTTACATCTGTTTCTGTTGTGTTTTCATTACGGTTTGACATTTATCTACCTGATAAGTCTCTTCATACACAAATTCAACTTGAGTATTTGAACTATAAATAGGACCTTTAGTGTATTTCTACTATAATGTAGCTGTACGTCACTTTTCTTATATGAAAACATATTTCATAGTTTTATTATAATAACCATGAAGAGTCATATCTGTCACCTAATATAGTTAACCACATATTTGTTATTACTTTAATATCTTTATACAGATTTACGTAGGGACATACTTTAAGATATAGTACATCAACCCACACTCTTATAATCAAGATACTGTGGGAGGAAATAAAGGCTGAGGCTTATTATAAGTAGATGTTTGTACCTCTGTGCACTGTGGTGTGTGCACATTACACATATTGTACAGTGATGTGTATTTTTATCTAATTGGTGTTTTTTTGTTGTTTGCCAAAATGGGATTACTGAACAAAACTTAAAATAACGATAGAAGAAATGTGAATATGTTGGCATATACTTATGTTGGAATATGTTTGAAGATTTTTTTCATTAACATAATATAAATGCACATTCAGCTAGTGCAAATGTTCCTTCATCATCAGAAGTGGCAAAATGGTCGCGTGTAAAAATTATTTCAATGCAAAGGTTTGTATCCCCCTCGATAAAACCTAGTATTGTTTTGTTTACTTTGTAAAATCAGGTGTCTGATCTTTGAAACAGCCTGTCAACACAAATGCTTGATGAGTGGCACTATTGGCACTTTGAATTTGCAAGTCGTTCGATTTACCAGGGGGAAGCAGTTTGCTGAGATCAACAAAGACAGTTGCATCAGTAAACAGCTTTCAGAAGACCACAACATTTTAAACCTTTATAAACCTGGAGAAGGATATACAAATTAAAGTCTTTAAAGATAACAGTACCGACTGTGAGACCCTAATCCAGACATGGAAGAAACCTGGACACATCAAGACTCTTCCAAGAATTGGAAGACTAAGAAAAATCATCAAAAGAGCACCGTTAAAATCCAAAGCAAACTTCAGAGTATCTCACAAAATCTTTAGAGGCAACTGTCTAAAAGTGCACAGGATGCCATTGCCAACTTCTAGACACAAGGCAGCACACAAGGCGTAACAAGAAAAAAACATTTTTTTCTTGATTTGGTGACTTGGAACAATTATGCCATGAAGAATGGGCTGAAATTACACCTGAAAGGATATAAACACTGCACAGAGGGAAACCTGGAGGCTACAGGAGGTTATAAAGGCAAAGGGACGATATACAAGTATTACAGAACCTTTCATAAAGGGGCATGAAACCTTTCCAATGATAATGAAGTAACACAATAAATATTTATTTTAACACTCAAATGCATATGATATGCAAAGATTTGTAGAAACCATTTCTTTTTGGGTCATACTAAATACCTATGTTTGGATGAATTTGCAGGCTTTTTTAGACAGTAGTGAGAAAATAGCAACAACACTAACACCAGGATAACACCAGGTTTTTCAACATCATGGGGTTTGAAACGGCAAAAAGATTAAAAAGAAAGATTTTTTTCTTACCCCATCAACATAATATTATATGCAAATTCAAGTGGGACAAATGTGGCATTATCATCAATATTAACAGAAATTAGATGTGCATTCATTATTATGACACAGTAGAATCTATCCTGCCAAGACTAGTTCCTGACTGGATATACTCTGTTCTCTCTCTCTCTCTCTCTCTCACACACGCACAGACACGTGCACACGCACACAGCTTTAGGTTTAAGTTGAGTTAAAAATAGTTGGGCAGTCATGTTGAGTCAAATTTATATTAAGGAGAAATTTACAGAATATACAGTCGCCCAGTGAATCATTTAAAACAAATGAACAGAAAATGGGTGAGAAGACTAAAAGTATATTAGAAATACTTTTTGAGGGCCGAGTATTATTTAATAAAAGGAGAACAGGTTTTCACTTACTGTAGTATGTTTCTTAGAGAAAATGGAAAAAAACTAGGATTTCTACCTCAAGAACCAGAACATATTGTAATATTTGTTTGTCCTTTATATCAGCAGAATATTAAACCGTCCTCCCTACTTCAAATAGTAGATAAACTCTTACTACGGTTTATAGTGATTGTAGGAAAACAAAATCTTGAGAAATTCAGCTCCCTACACGCAGGATTTCTGGGGTAGTGCACCAGTGCTGTGGTCACTGGCCATTTCCACACGTTACAAATCGCTCCATGTTACATCACGTCCACACTGTGATGCTCATAAGCTGAAATATTCATGGCAACATCTGTTTGATTAAAAATCCCGGCTTGATCGAGCTGTGCCAAAACATAAGTACCGAGGTTTAAACTGCCGCCTTCCTTCTCCCCCTGCATCACTGCTTGTTCTGTGTTCTCCTGATGACCAGTGCTCAGCTCACAGTTGCTTTATTATTTATCTGCCGGCTTTGGGCCAACAGTTGCTGTTCTGCCTCTTGTCCCCTCTGAAGCCCTGCGTCGCCACCTGGAGCTGTCACTTCACTGCTGCCTCGGCTGCATTAAACCACCTCACTCTGGTAACATGATGGTTCTGATTCAACTAGTGAATTTTAAGGAAAAGGTCAAAACATGCAAACGGTATTTTTTTTCCTCAGACAGATTCCAAACATGCAAAGTTCTTTGTGAA
Source organism: Channa argus (assembly GCF_033026475.1). NCBI lineage: Eukaryota > Metazoa > Chordata > Actinopteri > Anabantiformes > Channidae > Channa > Channa argus. Next base: position 11,411,764 of record NC_090219.1, on the reverse strand, counting down.
TCCTCAAGTAGAAAAATGTGACTTCATCCAAAAGTAATTTACAAATGATTCTTACAAAAACAAGAGACTGTATAGGCATTGATTTTACATCAAAAGTCAACAAAACCTCAAACTTTGCCCTGAATAGGAGCAAAGTGTATTTAGCCCTTTGTAAACAATGATTCGAGTCTCCAAATGAAGAATAATTTTTGAGCAAGTTTTGCAACAGCATTACAATGTCCGCAAGATTACTACAGGTGATAATCAGTGACCTGGATGAGAACTGCAGAATCACTAGGGTCTAAGCCAAATGTTGCCTAAATTCTACCTTGAAATCGTTCATGGCTAATTTCTTTAAATCTCAGAGGTGATTTACTTTTTATTTTGGTGAAATACTTAGGAAGACAACCTAATTGATATGACCAATTACATCCCGGGATCTTTGTCAGCTGATAATTTGCCCACCTGAGCACAAGTCTATGTTGGCTTCAAAGCATAATCACAGTTTTTGATGCTTATGAATCCTATGAAACTTCCTTTTGCACCATTCTGGAAGTGCTGACGTGCCTGTAAAGAAAGGATGTAAACTTTTGATTGACTAGGAGCTAGAGAAGTACTTTGTCAGGTTTGCAAGCCTGAGGCAGCATGTCGAATCTTTTCATCACTGGTTGCCTATACCACAAACACAAAAGGTGACAGATCAGGAAACACTCATTCAGCTATTTAAGGAGGACAGACAACATATTTTGTTGTTTATACACGAGAACTTGGCGCGACTTCTCCCGAATGAGGAGCAAAGGTCATTCCAACTTTGACAACCCGACGAGTTTGAAAATCTATAACTGCAGCAGTTGTTCATCTGTTAAACCTTAAACATCATCCAGAAGACGCCAGCACCTCTTCCCTCTGTCTCCTTATATCATTATAGCCTTATATCTGCCTCTCCTCTCTGCGTTTTCACTGGTTGTAAAGGCCCCAAACAGACTTGCAGTAAAGATGAGAGCTCTCCATCAAACCAGGGCCGCTCAACCACCGCCTCCCTGTGTGGGCACTTGTGAACTCATCCTCGTGGCGGCCCGTGGCGCTGCCACTTGCCTAACGCATAAAAGCATGTCGTTAAAGAGGCCTTTACCTCTGACATGGCTTCAGAGAAAACAACACCTCACAAACACGCAGATGGTTTTTCACTTCTGAAGAGAGGGCTCGATAAACAGATCTGCCAGAAAAGAGCTTTCACTGCTAATCGACCCACAGATGCTGTTTCATTCACCTGTTAGGGAAACAAAAGGGGTGTGTTGGGTTTCATTTGAGTTAAAAAGGGTTTTTACATCTTCACTAAAGACAGCACAACCGTTTTCTTCTGTGGTTCCTACTTTTAAATGAATTACAAGCCATGTGGAGATTTAAGAGGAAGGTGGAGAGAGCAGAATACTTCATACTGTGTGTGTGTGTGTGTGTGTGTTATTGTACACTGATAATAAAATACCTTAGCTACAAACAAACTTGGTCAAATGACTTATGTTTGGGTAGAAAAAAAGTGTTTCTGACCACATATTTTCCCTTCTCCTCAGCAACAACACAGATTCCTCCAAACTGAATCAGAGGTCAGCAGGTCATGTCAGAGCTCAGACGTGATGATTTGGTTTCAGTGCTGAGGTTTCTAGACTTCATCCATGCTCCTGAATGTTAAAACAGATCCTGGTTTCTTAACAAAGCCTACTACTTGGCACAGATTTTTATTCCACAACAGGTCTGCGTCACACTTGCATATTTCTTCTATTCTATTCTATTTAATTTTCACATGAAAGTTCCACCATACTGGACTAAATCAATTATTTTAGGCGAGCTTGGAAACACCGTGCGGTTCTGTGGGCATCCCTTGCCATGGAGCTGTGTTTCCAATCTGCAGTCATTGACACCAGCTCAGTACAAATTTTCACAACTCTTTTAGAACCTTAAATTACATCCTCTTTCAAGTCACAAATTTTGTTAGACGTTACGACAAAACTTAAAGTGCATGTTTCGAACTACCACAATTGGTCATTTCCAGCAGAACAAATTCAGCTTCAAACCAAATGGCGCATTAAACTGCTGGCACAGATTCGGGCTCCCGCTCAACCCCTTCAAACTTTCAATAAAAGGATTTCAGCTTGGCACGATGCTCAGATTCTGCAGATTGAGCCGACGATTAACACACAAGAGGCTCTCAGAGCGGCAGAAATCCCCTTTCTGCCATGCAGTGTCCTGTTACCCAGCATGATTTTCAAGGGTTTTAGTGTCTTCCTGTGGAAATCAATATATTCTCTGTGGTAAAAATGATTCACGGTGAAGGTCTGAGCAAAGCGAATTCTGAGCTCTGCGGCCGCCCGCTGCTGCTGCTGAAAGGCCATACTTCAAAGTGCTCATCCAAGGAACTTCAGATTAACCCCCAACCAGCTCGACCAGCAGGCAGCCAAGTTTCTCTACCAGCTCTTAGTGCATATGTGATGTTATCTGCAGTTTGTCATAAGGTTAAACTCATACTAATGAGGAAGCTAACAAATGAAGGCTAAACATTCTAAAGGTCCAGATAGTACAAGGTCCACAGTTAAAGTTGCATTATAATTAGGTTATGCATTACTGTTTATATATATATATTGAAGTAGCATTGTCAGTGTATTATTAGTGACCGCTGTTGTAAAGCATTTTCTTCACGCTGCTCTGATGTTTTTGAGTTTAGTCTTTACAGTCTAAGTCAAAACTGTTATTCAGAAACAGAAAGTCTTCTAAAATGATAAGGTATATAAATGCCAGTATTTTGCCACAACACTGTGTTGTAATAATGTGGTCAGATTCACAATGCAGTTGTTTTATTGGTCCCGTTTTCTGAGAACTAGTGAAAGTTATGGTCAAAGCTACTGTGGTAACCAAAAGTGATTCCCAAGGAGGTTTGCTGCAGCCAAAAGTAATTTTTGCCTGTAAATCTTTAAACAACTTAAAAATACAGGTTAATGGTTTATGGCTAGATGGAAGCCTCAACTTAGGCCAAACACATGAAAGCCTGCTTGGAATTTGCAAAATCACCTGAAGGACTCTCACACTGTGAGGACCAATTTTCTCTTGTCTGATTTAACCAGGATTGAACTGTTTAGCATTAATTCTAAATGTTATGTCTGTAGGAAGCCAGCCACAGTCCACCAGTTATCACCTGCCATCCCTACAGTGAAGCATGGTGGTGGCAGCATCATGCTGTAGGGGTTTTCTTTCAGCAGCAGCGACTTTGGGACTGGTCAGGGTTGAGGGAACGCTAAATGGGGTAAAGTATATCCTCAATGAAAGTCCTCAAGACTTCAGACTGGGCAAAAGGTTCACCGGTGTAGATGCCAAAAGTGCTTCAACAAAGTAAAGACCCTCAGTAAAAGGTCTGAATACTTACTACTACTTATGTAGTACTTAGTACTTATGTACATGTAATATTTCATTATTTACATTTTTAATACATTTACAAACCTTTCTAAACTTGTGCTTTTACTCTGTCATTAAGTGGTAATGAGTGTACATCCATGAGTAACTGTCATTTATATTTATCAGTCTGAGTATTTGGGGCTAGTCTGAGTATTTCAGAAACTGCTGATTTACTTGAATATTGATGCACAACCATCTATAGGGTTTGCAGAGAATGGTCTGGCAAAAATCTAGATATCCAGTGAGCAGCAGTTCTTTGGGTGAAGTTCTTTGGCTTGTTGACACAAGAAGTTAGAGGAGAATGGTCAACTGTAATTCAAATACCCAAACAGCACAAATGAGGTATGCAGAGGAACAACTCCGTGCACACAACAAACTGAACCTTCAAGCAGATGTGCTTCAGCAGCCATGCTGGGTGCCACTTGTATCAGCTGACAACAAGAAAATGAGGCTACAATTCCCACTGAAATTAGGCAATATAAGACTGGAAAAAGTTTGATATGATGAGTCAATTTCTGCTGCGACATTCAAATGGTAGGGGTCAGAATTTAGTATAAACAACATGAAAGCATCATTTCTTGCCATACTTTGGGGATCTTAGTACCAACTGTGCATTGTTTAAATGCCACAGCCTACCTAGAGATTGCTGCATGTCAATGCCTTTATGACCACTCAATGTGTTCACTGTCCTCAAATAGCCTCAAAATGGAGGCTTCCAGGACCCTGTTAAATCTCTGCCACAAAGAATTAGGACAGTTTAGAAGGCAAAGGAGGGTCCAACCCAGTACTAGCAAGGTCTACACAATAAAGTTAGCGGTGAGTGTATTTTGGTACACACATTGATAATGTGTCCCCTTAGGGGTCACCACAGTGGAACAGGTTCTTCCTGTTTTCAACCTTCCCATTTTATCTGTGCTTTGGATCAGCATCAAGGTTGTACTTGGTGGATGGGTGTCCCAACCCAGTGCTCTACCACTGAGCCACCAGACCCCCTCATGTCCCTCACAGAATGAATTGTAATAATTCTGTGGCCCCCTTTATTAATGTAGCACCCTCATCCTACACCTGGTGAATAAATCTTTGATCAACACATCCCCATCACCCTCAGCTAAGTGACATGCAGTGCTAATTCCATATTCTGTGTATTGTGTAATGACAACCCTGTTCAGGCTCCCTGGCTGAACCAGCAAGTAACCATGTAATATCTTTTAACAATGTCGTAGATACATTTTTTTATATTGCAATATCATGAAACTACAAATATTGAATATATTTTAAAAAATCCCTTTTGCATTAGATCTACATCAGGGCAAGTGTTTAGGTCATTTTGGCTTACAGCATGTTTTGTGTTTGCAGAGAAACTTTCAACATGTAAACTCTTATAGAACTAAACATATTAACATATTCTATTCTTCTCAAGAAACACTGATAAGTTAATTAAAATAATTCTCATTAACTGCCAGAACTGTCTTTACCAGGTTGGATTGGTAGTTTGTGAAACATGTAGTTATAAAAACAGACTTTTACCTCCATAAATGTAACTTTTAGGACAGATTTGACGTTTTAGGACAGTGTTCCCTACAGCAGCAACCTGAACAGGTCTTTGCAATTCAGTCAGTTTGGTCGAAAGATGAAAGTGAAGTTTGGAGTTTGCTGCCACAAACACTAAAAGCTCAGACATTGGTTCAAGACCTGGACAACCTCTGACTGCACAGGGTTAACATGTCCCAAGAGACAGACACACACACACACACACACGCAGAGTAGCAGCCTAATCCCCCCAAAGCAGCAGCTTTAGTGTAATTCACGCCACAGCTGTACACTGCTGGAAGAATCGAGGAATTGTCCTGCACATGTTCAGCTGCAGGAACAAATGTCACGAAGCACAGCAAATGAAAAAACAAGATGGACCACTGCTGAACCTCACACACACACACACACACACACACACTTCGTTACAAACCACTGATAGGCTCCACCTGTCCTCTTGCCCTCCTCGATATTCTGTCACAAGCATATACGTACTCTATGTTTAATCTATGTGTATGTGTGTGTGTAAATTTTATACTTAAAGCTACAACATGTCACTCTTTAAATATTTTTAAGTAGTAATATGCTACAAAATTATAGCTGTCAACACTCATGAAATCAGATTAACAAAACAGCCATGGCAGCAGAGCAGAGATTCACAGTTCAACTTTTTAAGCAAACCTCCCCCAATCAGACAATTTCAACTATTACTGTTTAATTGTTAGTGTAATAATTGATAGTTGCAATGTTAAGTCATAAGAATTAATTATACATTATACAGACTATTTTTGTTATTACTTACACCAAACAACCACAGCATTAATACTACTTGGTAGTTTTTAATAAATCAATATAAAGTTAATATAAAAATTATGATTTAATAAATGCTGATTTATCTTTATGGGTTAACCACCTGTAATCACATAACCTTGTTAAAATCAGCTCTACCTTTACCAACGGTGACCTCTTACTTCTTTATTCATTTCTGTACATTTGTTGCGATAATTAAAATAATCAGTAGTGTTTAAAACACATGGATTTCTTAATGGGGTAATTTTACTTTGGCTCTTAAAATAAAATGTAGATAATCTGCTTAGTACTTTTACTTGAGTAAAAGATTTGAAGTGGTCATTTTATTGGGCCAATACGTTTACAATAATTTTACTTGAATATTGGATTTCTGTATACGTTCGCTGCTCAGAGTGGCCATGCTGACCTTTTTCTGTCAAGACACTATTAAGGTCGCTAGTATTAATGTTTTGGCTGACTGTTAGTTTTTGTTTGGTAAAAGGATAACTTGAAAAACATCAAACTAAAACAATCTCAAGGATTGGAGGTGGAATGTCTCCTTGGTGACACTAACACTTATAAAACATCTGTAGTAGATTAATAGTTTAAAAAAAAAAACATATTTAGTGTTAGTGTATAAAGAATGAAAAGAATCCTTTAAATTCAATTTTAAAGTCATCTTCTTATGCAATCAACTGATAAACCTAAAGCAAAACCTGCTCTGTGTCTGTGTGTGTGTGTGTGTGTGTGTGTGTGTGTGTGTGTGTGTGTGTGTGTGTGTGTGTGTGTGTGTGTGTGTGTGTGTCATACATTCCCAGCATGTCCATGGTCTTTACTGAGTATTAGTGGACACATTTACCATCATGCCAGATGATTCAGGAATCACACTGCAGTGTTCACTCGGGGGAGACACTTGAGGCTCTGTGAGCTCAAACTCTGATGATACATAAGCGTAAAGACTAAAGCACACACACATTTTTGTTAACATCTAAAAAAAACAGCAAGTCGAACCTCTTGGTGAACTTCCTTCCGATGATTCATACAGTTCCGGATAAAAAAAAAGCTATGTCTTCTGTGTCTCTGCAGGGACACAGCAGGTCTAAAAAAACCTAATGACATCACTGTGACATTATTTTGGTTTGGGTTAGGTGCCCACAGCCGATCTACTTGGTGGTGTCCTGCAAACAATGTGGGATACATAGACCATTGGAAACCTTTTTGGGAAAAACCTGAGCTTAGCAGGAGACATGGCATCCATCCTACTTCAGATGGTGACAATCCAGAGTTGAGCCTAGGATGCAGAGATCCAGTTCTACACGCCTCTTTGCAGTGTCCTTATAGCCGTCATCCCCCCACAACTCCCACATACCTATAGACTGTGTCTGCTAACTAACCATAATAACCTAATAAAAGTTAAGACTACTACTACTACTAATAATAATAATAATAATAATACATTTTATTTATAAAGCACTTTACGTTTGTAAGAAAAAGAATAAAAGATAAAAATCATGTAAAGCATAGAAACATACAAAACATAAAACATTTAAAAAAGGTGATGATCACTTTAAAGTACTTTCCTCAACAGAAAAGTCTTTAAGCGTTTTTGGAAACAGTCCACAGTCTGTGGTGCCCTCATGTTCTCAGGCAGAGCGTTCCAGAGCCGTGGAGCAGCTGCTGAGGAAGCTCGGTCCCCCATTGTGTGGAGTTAGGTTCTGGAGGGGTAGAGGCGATAAGTGTTGGTGAAGCGAAGGTGTCTTGTTATTGTTTGTGATGTGAGGAGAACTTGAAGATGTTGTGGGGCGTTTCTATGGAGGCACTGGTGGGTAGGTAGACAGAGTTTGAATTCAATGCGAAGGTGGATGAGGAGCCACTGAAGTGTCCAGAGAACAGGAGTGATGTGCTCATGTTTCCGCACCCTCATAAGGATCCTGGTGGCGCTGTTTTGAATGTACTGGAGCTTTGGAAGGCTGCCAGAGATCCCAATGAGAAGTGCATTGCAGTAGTCCAGCCTGGAGGAGACAAAGGCATGGACCAGCCTTTCAGTGTCACAGAGGGAGAGGGAGGAGTGGAATTCAGCTATGTTTCTGAGATGAAAAATTGAAATTTTACAGAGGTGTAAAACCCTCACCTGTACATCCAGGTTGTTAACAGAGTTGGAGATGGTAATGGTGTGTCCAGAGAAGGAAATACAATTAATGGGTGAGGAATGAAGCTGGTGGGTGGTACCAATTAGAAGGGCTTTGGTGCTGTTCAGCTGAAGGAAGTTCTCTGCCATCCACACCTCAATGTCCTCCAGGCAGCAGGTGAGAGTTGATGGAAGTGTCGGTGAGGTCAGGCTCAATCTCACGTAGAGCTGAGCATCATGAGCATAGCAGTGGGAGGAGACTCCATGCTTGGCAAGGACGTTGCCTAGTGGGATCATATAGATGTTGAAAAGGGTTGGTCCTAGAACCGACCCCTGTGGCATCCCACAGATGACCGAGTGTGACTGAGATTTGGCATCCCCTAAGCCTCTATTTGTGAGATACGAACTAAACCTCCACAAAGCAGTGCCAGAAAATCTAACGACATGCTGCAGACGATGAAGGAGAATTTTGTGGTCAACTGTATCAAAAGTGGCAGTGAGATCCAGAAGAATGAAAAGTTATGGGAAGCCCTGGTCAGCAGCCATTGGGAGCTCATTGGTGACCCTGACCAGGGCTGTCTTTATGCCGTGGGAGGGGCGGAAGCCAGATTGAAATTTTGAGACAGATTGTGTCTTTTGAGGTGATCCTGAAGCTGGGCTAAGACAGTTTTTCCAGGACTTTTGACAGGAATGGAAGATTGGAGATTGGACGATAGTTAGCCATAACTTCAAGATCCAGGGAGAGTTGTTTTTTTTTTTTAAATGTGGTGTAAGATTTTGTTTCAAAGATTTTGGGACTGTGCTGCTCTGGAGGAAGTAATTAATGATGCTGGTGAGGAGGGGGCTTACGTCTGAGACAACTTTTACTAAGGGAGTGGGGAGAGGGTCCAAGGTGCACGTTGAGGGTTTCATCCTCTGCATGATAACCTCAACTTCTTTCACTGTAGTGGCCGAAAACTTTGACAGGACAGCCTTCTGGCTCTGAAGTGGGCAGGTCTGGGGGTTGGGGGTTGGAAACAAACCGTGAGGATCAGATAGTGTCCACCGTAATGGTGAAATGTGCAATGAAACTATTGCACTGCTCCTCTGTGTGGTTGCTGCCAGTGTGGGTTTGAGATTTGAGCAAATGATTTAATATGGAAAAGAGTTGTTTTGAGTTGCTGGGGCTGTTATTGATTATATTTGAGTAATATTGGGATCTGGCAGTTGCAAGTGCTTTGGAGTAGTTTTTTGGATGTTTCTGGCAGGCTATTTTATGGACAGTTAAGTTGGTTGAAACAAAGAGACACTCAAGGGCCCACCCAGCTGTTTTCATCTGTTGGAGCTCCCTTGTAAACCACGGTGCAGATTTGGAGAAACTGACCACTTGTGATCTAACAGGGCCTCCAGGATATTCTGGAGGCCGAATCCAACGTTGTGGGTTGGAAAATAATGTATATGAAGAGATGTCCATTGAAACGCTTTTGTGGTCAGGGACATCCAGGTCCTATACTTGGAGGTTAGAGATGGGGATAGAGTCAGTAATGACTAAGTCGAGGATGTGGCCCTTACTATGGGTGGGGACCTCAACTTTCTGCTTCAGGTTTAAGCAGTCCAGCAGTTCTAAGAACTCAGCAACAGAATGATTAGAGGGTGTGTCCACATGGATGTTCAGGTCTCCAAGTATCAACACGCTGGGTGATGATGTGCAGAAAGTTTCTGCGATGAAACCCGGGTGTTGCTTTGGTGGCCGGTAAATAAGAAGTATTATAATAGAGAGTCGATGTTTACATTTAATTGCCAAACATTCAAAAGGACAGTTTAGGAAGAGGGGTGACAGTTTTAGATGTTCAGAGTGGATTATGACTAGACCCCCACCGCGACCAGTGGTGCAGGCTTTTTCAAGGTAGGGATATCCAGGGGGGCAGGACTCATTCAAAACTGACTAGGCCTCAGGTTTATGCCAGGTCTCAGTCAGACAGATGATATCAGTCTCATTCTCCAAAATGTGATTATGGATCGAACAGAATTTATTTGATAGGTTGTAAACGAACCCCTGGCCGGATCCTCTTTGGACGTAGCGGGATCGACGGAGGAGTCCCAGTTGTTCAATGACTCCAATGTCCGATGGGAGGCCGTGGTTGTTGAGCTCTAGCAGCTGCGATGGTAAATACTGGAGCATGACACCAGGTGGATTTAATATGATCCCTGTGTAAAGAGGTAACCGTAGTCCATGTGCAGACAACTAGGTAATCGTAGCGCATCCCAAGGGAGACCGCAACAGCAGGCCCACCACCAACAGCCCCCAGACCAGAGCCAACACCCAGGAAATCCTACAGCAGAGCATGCAGGCAGTGACGATGGAGGCAGATGTTAGCTTGTAGCGGCTGTTAGCTTGTAGCGGCTAATGCTAGCCGCAGGCGAACACTGGCAGAGTGAACATGGGTGGCTAGCAACCAGCTACAGAGGCAAGAGTCCAGCAACAGCAGGTAAAACTGATCAAAAAACGATGTTAAACAAACTCAAAATGGCAACTTGACAGCCGCTAAGCGTTAAAGCTCAAATAATGTTCAGAAAAACGACCACTAGAGCACATTATACACAATCAAGCAACTTTCAAACTGATATCATGCGGAGAAGCAGCGAACACAACCCTAGAGCAATTAAATGTGGATTATTAAAGATTCATCTAACGCTCATCCAAATCTCTGTTAGTAAATGACTTGATGCCAGCACAGCATATTATTCATTAATAGAGGAAAAAAGAACAACCTTCGGTTTCTGTTCAGCACTGTAGCCAGGCTGACTAAGAGCCATAGTTCCGTTGAGCCGGAAGTAGTCCTGTAAATCTTACCAGCAATGACTTTGTGACTTTCTTTCCAAACAAAATTGTAGCTATTAGGGAAAGAATTCACCAGATGCTCCTCGATATAGAAAGATTACAGATAGATTTACAAGCCGAAGTCCCTCTCAGGCTGCTTTTTACCCATAGATCTCGCTGATTTAACTTCAACTACACCTCACCAATATCAACAACATGTCTGCTAGACCCAATCCCGACTAGACCGCTCAAGATAATAACGCTTTAACCTTATTAGACACGTATTTTAATCTATCTTTAAAAACAGGCAAAGGACCAAAGGCCTATAAGGTAGCTGCAGTTAAACCGCTACTATTTGTTGGAAAAATAAAATTCAATATAGGTTCAATAAACCAGTTTTTATATTCCATAATCCTAGCTTCAGTGCAATCCGTAGGCTGCCAAAAACTGGGAAAGCATCCAATCATGACCATGGTTAAAAAGTAGCAGTAACACGCAGAAAAGAAAAAGAGCAGACAAAATGCAGCACTATACTGTCCTTTAGACTTTTTATTAGAAAAAACTTTTGTGCTGGTCAAGGGATATTTGACTTTTTCAGTCAAAAATGTTACAAAATGGGTTCATTAATGAAAAAGCCCATTAGAAAGCGGCCCACTCATTTTCCAAAACAAATTCTTATTTTGACAAATTGAACACAGTCCTTGTTAAATGTAATTAAACAAGCTATTTTTGGCATCTGTGGATCAAAATACTCCGACACAAACATGCCAGCATCCTGCTGAACCAATCGGATCTGAGAAAGATAATCTGTGTTGCTGTAAGTTGGCTCTGAAGTCAACTGCTCTCTCATTTTACATTTCGGGCATTTTGCTGACACTACTTCCCTAAAAGCGCCTCCCCAGCAGATCAACATGAGAGTTATTAAAACACATGTCATGTTGTACTGTGAACTCCTGGATGTATCTTACAGTATCAGGAGCAGATACTGTTTCAGGAGTATTCAATTGGAATAGACCTTACATCGCTCTGCAGCCATGTTGGAAAACCAACATGAGATCACAGTGGCTGTAAATTGACTTCTGACCTGTGTTTTTCCAACAGCAGGTTTTTGATGACGCAGCTCAGATCCAGTGGAACGTTCTGGAGCCCCACACTCCCACAAAACCCCTTCCCCTCCTGCCACTGAGCTCTGCATGCTTAACATGATCTTTTGGATTCATTAAACTCTCGCCCTGGCGCATCTTTTCCTGACAAGACATACCCAGAGAAAGGTCACATAGCCGGGCCCAGGCTGGCCTGGCCCTCAGTGACGCTCTGGACTAAAATAGTGTCATAAAGTCATCCATCAAACAAGTAGGCCAGGGGTCAGCAACAAACCAGCAGCCAAGGGAAACCACAAAGATAAAATTTAACCCAGTGGGAACATCCTAGAATACTCCTGAATTCACAGTCTACAATTTTTGGACGCAAATATTTAAGATTGATTTCCCATTTTCCAGTGCAGCTACTCGGGTCAGATCATGTCTCTAAAAATCAGCTTGGGAGATAATCCATCTCGCAGTCCCCATTAATATCACTATGTTGTAATGCAGTTTGAGTAGGGGCCATTTTTAAAACTCCACTAAGTGCATAAGAACACTGATGTCTAAGAAAAAACAGCTAGGACAATTATTATCAGTCATCATCAATAAATAGATAAATAACATCCAAAAGACATAAGCTGCACACGGCACAAAAACCAAACAGACACATGTAAACTCTAATTTAAACAAATTTTAAAGTGATTCACTTAATTAATGTTAATTAGCAACAACTGACGTGATCTGTCTGTCATTTTAATCATAGAAAGTGACAGTCTGCCCCACAATCTATACATAACTAAGACAGAATCAGAGTCAGAAAGCTGTGGGAAAGGAGATCAGCACTACAGCACCAACAGACACAGGTGGACAAAACAGGGTACAGCAACAAAAAGGATTAGCTTAATGCTAAGACTGTTTTCAATGCAGGCAGATTCTGTTATGGAAATCACTGCACGAGCTCAGGGCCACCGCTGAAAATCACTGTCAGTGAACATAGTTTGTAACTGTATCCACATATACAAGGTACAGCACTACAATGCAAAAAATAAAGAAAGAAAAAAAAAAAAACAACAAGATGTAAACAAAATATTGAAAATTTCACCTTGACTGAGCCAGAGCTCATTTAAAATGAACTGGAAAACTGTCATGTGATCTGAGGAGTCAAAATATTGAATTATTTTAGGAAATCTTGGACACTGTGTCCACCATGCTAAAGAGGAGAGGGACCATCTGACGTTTTATCAATACAGAGTTCAAAAAGCTATTAACTGTAATGATGTAGGGGTCAGATGCTTTTGGCAAAAATGACTAAGTGAAAAAAAACTAATAAAGAGGTGATAGAAAGACCCCCCCAAGACCCCCCATTTTAGAAAGGTCTTGTTGGCAATACATTTTAAAGGGAGCAAACATTGTTCCAGGAACAAAATCAGTCCCTGTACAATTTGCAATTAAAATAGGTTTCAAATGATTTACAAATTATTGCATTTCTGCCAAGGTAATGATGTGTGAGATCTTTGGTTCAGGTTTGAATAAATGACATAAGGTAGCAGTCGCTGCTGCTGCATTGTGACAAACAGTAATCACATCCAGTCTAAAAGACAAATGGGATAAATGGAAGCAACCAACTCCATCTGCTTCTAATCAGCTTTCCTGTGTGTAAGAATTAATCCCATCGTCCACTTCAATCTGACTCTGGACAGACAAAGAGAAGTTGTCGCACTTCAGTCTAAGAAGACCCTCCCTCTCTGTCTGTCCAGAGACAGAGCAGACACGTCTCTGTCTGAAACTGATCTCAAAACAAAATGAAAACCAAACAAATCACAACCCTCTTCCCATGCTCCCTTCCATTCATATTCACCCCATAAGAAAATAACAAACCTATTAGTACTGATCATCAACCATAAATATCAAACAATCGCTGGACCCAGATGGGGAGGATTATGTTGCCTTAAAGTCATTACCATCACATCCTTTCCTTAAGCTTCCAATTCCCCTTCTCAGCCGCAATGTAATACCAGGCCACAGATCACTTTCCCATATTAAACTCACTGTTTGCCGATGAGCTTATTATTGCTTTTGTTTCGACGTGCCAAAACGAATGCCCTCAACTCAGGCAGATAAAGGTCCTGGGTGGGAATAATCTGATTCAGTCACAAATGGCTCTAGCTAGGTTCTTCTTAGGTGGCAGGGGGACAATTTTTCTCTACGCCTACCTCCTTTGAAGTGAGGACAGTGCATGTTTCACTCCAAAAGTGGCTGTCAGAAGTTGGGCCAGGTTTATAACAGGCTGTAACCTGAGAGCGCAGAGGGGCTTAGGCTTCCCCTGCCAGAGTTTTGATATCAATTAGATTTGAGGCCACCTGATACAGCAAGAGTCTGGTGCTGAACATCTGCACGGGATAATGAGAAGAGGATGGCGGTGGGGGGGGCGGTAGCTTTGTGGTACCTTGGCACTGCTGGAACACCCACATGAAACATCAGTCCGCACTAATCAAACAGATCCACTAACACGGATGACAACATCTATTCTTACAAATACTTTACTGCAGCAGTAACCAACCAAGGGCGGATTCAACTATATATTTTTGTTATGGATTGATCTGTCAGGACCTTTGGTCAATAATATGTAAATAAAACTGTGAAAGAATATTTCCCTCCATTCCCCTTAGACCAATAGGAATGGCTTATAAAGTAGGTTGCATGAATTATGTTTGATGGTACTATACCAGTCAGATCAGGGATGACGTGCAGCAGTGTGAGGTCTGTTGACGCTCCACTGGTGAACGTCCCCCAGCTGGATGCTAACAACATGCTATGAGGCTGACAAAGAACTACTTCTTCAAGTTCTTCAGGAAAGCAATTGAAACCATCTAGCAACTCAGATCGCAGGGTTGACACTGATTAGTCAGAGTTGAGCAGGCAAAACAAAGCAAGTACAGGTGTCTTCAGGTGAAGTCACATCTCCTTTCTCTTTAACCATTGTAACATAAACTAGGAACATTTTATTTCTCACTTACTGGCCTATTCACTGTCCTTGAAATACCTACAACCGTGGTAGTGTGAATTATTAACAATTCCATGATGCAAAAATTATACCCTCTCTCTCTCTCTCTCTCTCTCTCTCCCCACACACACAGCTTACAAGTAAATGTAAACTAGTAAATGTTTTAGAGTCTGGTAAAAATGGTGCATAACTGCAGCATCCTGGGATCGAGTCCAGCTGGGGACCTCTGTTGTATGTCACTAAACTTTTGTTTCCACTGTCTTCCCTTACTGTTTGGGTCAAAGTTCCTGAACCTTATTATTAGAAATGTCCTTGATGACATTAACTTCTGCAATAGCAACGGCTTTGTCCTATCAGCATATCAATTGAAGGAATTTTAATAATCTTATCTGCTACAAATGCACATTTTTACTGATCAGTTCAGAAGCCATGCGCCCGGAGCAGCAGAGGCTGAGCCACTTTAAAGGTTCATCAAGAATGTCAAGAACAGGACTCAGGGTGGACAAAATCAGAAGCCGTACTCTCTGGGGACACCAGCCAAACCCGTCCCATAATTAACGTCCTCCATGTTACTCTGCCAAGCGCTTGCAAACGGTGCATAAACAAGCCTGCAGCCATCTCACGTTTCAAAGTCAAGTCCTTAACGCCAGCTGTAGACTAGGGCACATTTTCTCACTATCTAATGCTGAGAGGACAGCAGAGACACAGAATGAACGCAGAGGAATGAGCATGTTTGATCAACTGCAGATGTCCAGCAGGATAAGCTGAAACTGCTGACAAGATCTCTGAGCAAAGACAGCAGCTTTATGAAAAGGACAAGCTGTTATCAAAAAGCAAATTCAACAAATTCTGATTCACAAGAAAGGTTCTGTAAAAGCTGTGGCCAACGACTGACACGGTAGCTATGTTCAAATTTACAATTCAAATATCACGGCTTTCTATATGTCTGAATCTACAGGTTCTCTGTAAACCAAAATCTACATAAAATTACTGTATTGTACTTTATATAATAAAATCTGGCAAACTTTCTAGTGTTGATAACATTCTTTGATTTGGTTGTATTGACAGGCCTATTAATACACCACATGGCCAAACACTTGTAAATCATAAGAAATTATTACCTTAAGTGTAAAGAGTAACACAAGTCTGCTGAAGAAAGCCACAACTATATATTTTTTATATATAATGTCCAAAAACCTGAAGTAGCCTGAAGTGTAATTACAGCATGTAAAAACTGATATTTTACTTTAAAGTTAAACTTCCAAATACTGTAGATGTCATCTCTTAATAAGAATTCAGGCTAAAAGAGAGATGTGAGCAGTGCATGACACTTCCTATGTGAATCAGTCTTTATAATAGGTGTCTGGAGTCATCACAGTTATAACAGTTACAATGATGTGGACCTAACTTTGTGTTTGGGACTGTCATGACTCTGGATAGCTGGTTATCTGACTCTGGCTGCCTTGTGGCGAATCCAGAGGTGACTAACTATGAGAGGACAGAAGGGAAAAGAATATGCTGCACACTGTACTTTGTTGAAGGTATAATAAGTCTGACTACGAGAAGCTAAGCAAAGAACCCACACATCCACGCACAGCACTGGTTATGCGACTGATTTCATTGCACCAAACAGAATGTGAGGGGAGTGATGCGACTGCTCTTATGAAGTTATTTTAGAGGAGAATAAAGCACATTTGTTAATTCATGAAATTACTATCAACAAAGTCACTGTTCCTGGTCATTGTCGTCCTTTTTGTTTCTGAAATAATTACATTTAACATCATTAATTTGCTTCACTTCACATTGCACCTCCTGAGAAGCACATGTGATGTGAACATTGCGCATGTGCACATCATAATGATGATAATCAAATGATAAATGATGCAGACCTATCTCAGTTTGACTGAGCGGGTATAATGAAGGAATCTACAGCCATTATTTACATAGGAACTCTGGCCAGTGCAAAACTGGACACATGTAGCACACGAGTCAGAGGTTTTCTCACATGGGCAGAAACTCAACTTGATTTCAGTGACACATGGTGCCTGGCCAGAGCACGAAGGGGCCCTAAATGAAAGGAAAATGGTGTGTGGTGTGCAAAACACCACATCGACAGCACATCAAAGCCATGGCAGTCAAAAAAATTAACAATAATAAAATAAAATAAAAAATAAATAAATAAATAAACGTGCCTATCTGCTCACTTTAAATCCTCCCAACAATTCAGGATGGGGCAGCACGTTCTATCCACACACAGGCTAACTCCCATTACTAGGATTTTGTACTGGGGACTCGCACGACAAAGTCGGGATGATTCAGACGTTTGCCTTCTCTCATGCAGCCTGGTAAAGTCCAGAGAAGTTCAGGGTGCTAATGCAAGTGTCAAAGAAGTTTCCAATTGAATTTTAGCTCTAGTTAAAGCCACAGCCACGTCCTCTTTAGCTTTAATAACCATTGTAACTTAACTTGGGATGACCCACCACCACTCTTTTGATGAAAACTTTTACAAGCCAGAAAAATAAAAGTCACAAATCTTCAGCTTCACCAACAAACTTTTAACAATTGCACCAGTGGATTATCAAAAGTTGCTAATTAATTTTGATTGATTTACTAAGTCATGCATTAACTCATTAGCTTAATTAAGGCAGAATAGATTTTATGTGTTTTATGATAATCCTTTATAGTTTGTAAACTCCTTGCACCATTTAATGTAAAAATACTCAACAGCAGATCTACTGAAACAGAGGCTGAAGTACTGTTTTGTCGCTCCACCTTTGCTTAATATGTTTGCTGCGTTCACTGCATGCTCAGACTTCACCCTTGACTTTGGTACTTCTCCCTCTCAGTAACTTTACCCTGGCTGACCCCTCCCCTTTTGTCTTTGCTGACCCCTCACCAGAGCGGGGCTGAATTTACATTCTTCACCAATCCTTTAAGCTCAGCAACCATGATGCTCTCATCCCCTGATCAAAACAGACCTGTTGACACGTCCAGTAAAGTCCCAACACAGTCTGACCTCCTCAGCTCCTCTAATTGGCTTTGAGAGGAAAAAGATGTTGCACGGAAAGACGAAGGAAAGAGCGGCAGGAAAGAGATATCTTGCTAAACCTTCTGGTTCTTGTTTAGCGTCGTCCACTGTGACAAGTACAGCTTCATTAGGAAAGGATAAGCTGGGGAAGATGCTGGGTCAAAAGTCAGGGATGATGTGTGAAGTAGAAAACACCTGCAGAGCGAAGCTGTAGAGATGACAACAGGCTTAAACACCACAAATGACTAAGGTGGTGACGACAAACTTAAAGAACACTTGAAGAAGAAAAATAAAGGAACCTATGCCTATGATATCAAATAAAGCAACACACAATATAATCACCAATGCTCAAGTCCTTTAATTAACCTTTAGCATTTATTTTAATTTTATCAGGACTCACAACTGAAGGACTGTGCAGAGCTGTGGAGAGCGGATGGATTTCAAGCCTCATACAACCGCTTGCTCAATGTTGGATATGTAGCTTTAGAGTCGCCCTTTCAATTCTGTGCCGAACTGTGGGGGGGTGACAATTCACAACTTGCTAAACAGTTGTTTACATATTCTGTCACTACCAGTGTTTTCAAAAAGAGCAAAAATAATTAAACCTAACAACAACTTCATTTGTCTCTTTAGCCTCTTTAGTCTCTTTCATTCCAGAATTTGGTGATTTTCCAATTTATTTTGTTGCAGTATTTACATTTTGGACCAGTTTGACCTCTGACCTTTGGTAGCAGAGTATAAAAGTCCAAGACTGCTTCCTGCATTTGAGTATATAAAACATAGCACTAACATGACATTAGATCTATGTATGAAGGATGACACATAGTAGGCTGATGACACCCTGAAGTGCCTGAACTGTGCCTGGTAATCCTGCCATGTTGTAACTCACCATGTTGAAATCAAGGCTATGAAGGCTTCTCATTTCCTAATGTCACTCTGGAGGAACATAGACGTCATCATTTCTGCTCTGACACACTGAATAACCTGGACGATGACAAAAGCATTTAATCCTTTTGGTACATGAACAATACCAAGTGAGGCTTCAAACCAACAAAACGTCCTGTCCTGCAGACGGATTATTGGAGTTCATCATCTCGGTTTCTTTTCTAGGGAGGTGGTTGCAGTTCACTGGGCTCCAATAAGAGCATTAAACAACTCTCAATTACTGACTATAAACACGGTTTTCCAGCACTTTATGGTGCAGAAATTTGGGTGAATCTTGCCATATTGTACATATTTTAAGTTAACACTTCTTCCATGTGGGGGTGTTTATTAACCTAACAATCATGACACAATCCATTCAGGAGGCTAAGCTGATTATTCAATGAGCTGATCTACTAATACTAACTACCGCATAATTGAGACAATAAGCAGCAAATGATATAAAAATAATATTAAATGTCCTCCCTCGATAATTTAGAAGTGGATGATATTTAGTTACTCAGAGACATTTGTATGTCTGAGATTTTAAGTGCATGCCCGGTTCAAATTGCCACTTCAGCTTGTTTCGTACATAGGGGCACAAGTTTGTTCTGCACTTGTGATCCTCATGATATCATTGGTATTCATAATCCCACTTTTTGGGTACATTCGTGTTCACCTGTATCTTTTATTCACACATTTGGGCACTGGCATGAATGTGTTGGCTTGAAAAAGGGAAGGTGTGCAGGGCAGGCTCACCGCAGAGCATACCGAACAGGTCAGGAATCTGATGAGGTCTTATCATGGCCCACACTTTACTCTGCAACCTTCCAGTCATCACTTACATTTCAGAATGAGCTCAAAGCTGGGCCAGGAAATTTTGCGAGTGACGTCTTGCTATTGAAAGCTACTGTCTGATTGCTGGCTGAGGCTGCATGCCTGAGGACTTACTGTCATAAAACTTGCTCTAATCAATTAAACCATAGAGCTACAGCGTGTTGAGCTGATTATGTTTCACATTCAGAGCACCTGCTATCGGCCACGATCGCAGCTCTCTGTGACTGAAAACCCACTGACTCATACCAGTCTCACAGTTGGTCCATCCACTAACGGGGCATCTACATACATATGCATACATATCGGCTTACACAGCGGCGTGTGTGCCAACAGCTTACACGCTCCTCCATGCACAGCCTCACAAACTTTGTCATTTTATTTTCGTGCCAGTCACAATTTCACACGTCTTTTCCGGGTGTGGTTGGATAATCCCTCGCGGGGCGAACGCCTGCAGGCCAAGCCAAGACCGTCACAACCCCCAAAAAAAAACATGAGAGCTGAGGTGAAGAACACTATGCACTCTTGAGTGCTTTCTTGGTTCTGTGATGAAACTTCATCCCACATTTCCAGTAGCTTATCTTAGAAAGGACTGAATGACTCTTAACACTATCAGTTAAAGTAGAGCTACTTAAAGTGCAGTAACGATGATTTTAACACGAGTATGATATTCTTTACCAGTGTCCATTAACCAGGCAAGAATAGATTGTTAAAAAGCACAGTTGTTCTCCAGTGGTGTTACTTTTATTACAAACCTGTAATATAGTTATTTTTAATTAACACTCATTCCCTGGTTGCAGATAATTGGTTTTTACTGAATATATGTGACTTTTGGACTATTAGTTGAACAACATAGGACATTTAAAGGCCCAAATTTCCCAGCGACGTTATGATGAGCCTATCTTTCTATTTTCAGCTCTTTAAATAATAAGGGGCAGCTGTAGCTCAGTTAGTCAAGCAGTCGTCCACAAAACACAGTGGGTCAAAGCCCAGTCTTCCTGGCTACATGAACCCCACAACTGTCCATAGTGTGTGCTACGTACTTGTAAGTTGCTTTGGATAAAAGTGTCTGCTAAATGACTAATTGTAAAAATAAGCTTTCTCCCTGACTGACGATAAATAATAAAAGCTTTAAAACAAGATGTTTTCAAGTACTTTTATACAGACTTCTAATATCTATCGATCTATATGTGTCTATATCTATATCTATTTAAATAGATAGATACATAGAGAGAAAGTGAAAGAGAGAGAGATGTCTCCTATGATGCCTGTATACATATATAGTGTGTGTGTGTGTGTGTGTGTGTGTGCGGTATATGTGAGCATATCAATCACTCTCAGCCCATGACTCACAGTGAAAGTCTCCCAGCTATGGGACTCAGGAGAATAATTTGGTTGCAGCAGTTTGTCTTTTCTCTACAGTTACAACTCATCAGTGTGAAACACGCTCATGCTTTGAGAGTAGAGTCAGCGCTTGTAAAAAAAAAAACAAGGATTACTTCACCAATTGTGCACGGTTAAGAGGGCGAGCTTTCCGACAGAGACATTCTTTCCAGTTTACTGACGAGATGGTAATAAGCCCACCACATCTAACATAAAGCCGCACACTGAGGCAATACTTTGTGAGCTGGTCCTGAGGTTATAAATGCGGTTGTCTCCAATAGTAGACAACAACTTTCTGTTGGTCTGTCCCAGCGGTCGAGATCAATAAACAGGAATTATGTCAAAAGGCTCTGAAGCTGGACTGAAGGCTCATGATGAAACAGTGATTTTATTTTATTATGAAATACTATTAGAACTATGAAGTCTGGCAGAAACTGAACAAATTTGGCTATATTTTATAATTTTGCCAAATTTTGGCCAATTCAAGAGCTTTTTGACGTGCAGTTTGATGTACATCACTGCGGCCCGAGTGAGTAACCATCAGGCTCCGGAATGATCTGTTGGGTTTCTTACAGTGTGAGCAGTTACACTATTAAATGTTCCAACGTAGCTTCGGTCAGAAGATCTATTATAAACAACATTAAGTTTGTTTAATACATATTACTATTACACACTTTGTATCAACTTTAAAGATCCAACTATCTTGCTTGAATAAACTTTTTGGAATTGTTCGAGTGGCGAGGCTCAGCCTTAGTGATAGGGTGGAAAGTCTGGACATCTTGAGGGAGCTCAGAAGAGCCGCTGCTCCTTCTTTCCAACTCCGTCAAAAGGAACAGGTTGAAGTGGTATCTTATCAAGAAACCTCC
Organism: Channa argus; assembly: GCF_033026475.1. Lineage (NCBI taxonomy): Eukaryota > Metazoa > Chordata > Actinopteri > Anabantiformes > Channidae > Channa > Channa argus. Next base: position 11,389,976 of record NC_090219.1, on the reverse strand, counting down.
TGGGCACCTTTTGCAGTAGGTTTTCTGGGATCCTCAGGGTAGAATATGAACATGATGAAGAGATTACATATCTAATATGGCCAGGCAATATCTCTGGCTGGAAAACTAGGGAGAGGGAGATCTAGACTACCTTGATTACAGATGAACAGCAGGAAAGGGATGGATGGGTAAACTGACAATGAACAAAACCAGCCAGTTGACATCATGACTAATTGATTCACCCTAATATTGATAAAAACAATAAAAGTAATCTTTACCTCTGTAAGCAACTGTAGCACTATATAAATGATATGTACAGCATCACTACAGTAAAGAATAAAATATTCTGTAAATAAATAATTGTCCTTACAGGATATAATTAAAGGCCTTACTGTAGTCTGACAATATCTGTGGCTTCCCAGTGGTGTCAGAATGAGGGTAAGGTTAGTGCAGAGGTCAAAGTTCCTGGGTGACAGAGCAGGCTGTAAACAGCACTGGTGGGCCAGGGTGGTCAGGTACAACGTGTTTTATTTATGAAGCTGGAGTTGTGGCCTGGGTCATGGTTGCCAGGGGTGACACGGGGGAAAGGGGGAGGTCGTTACTGTGCCCACTGGGATAGGAAGTTGGTCACGGGGTCAGGGGTCGTGGGGGTGCGGTAGAGGTTTGGGTTCGTGGGTATAGAGGAGGGATTGGATCAACAGGTGGGAAGCTGTCACAGACTGGTCACACCTGCCCTTCCTGTCAATCAACATCCAGCCACGGGTTTGTGGTTACAGTGAGAGTGAGTGTTGTGAATGAGATGGGAAAAATAGAGGCTCAATAATGTTTTACTAGTGTGCATTTGACTTTTCCCATCTTCACAGTGTTTGAAACTTTATCCAAAAACACAATTTTTTGGATTTGGCTCCACTAATATACAGGCTCTTCAGAGGCACTACAAGTTTTGCATGTTGTGATTTTGTTTGCTGAAATAGTGACACCCATCCATATTAAAGTCTCCTGTTTATGAAAATGTATGTATGTACTCAGTAGATAAAAACTGTCAAACCTGTCATGAGAATACACATACATGCATACACAAAAGTTTAGTATTGTTAAATATTTTGAGGAAGTAAAACCAATGGAATATTCATGCATTTGGTCGATATGCTTTGGGTGATGATAACAATACATTTGAATTACATTTGATAAATATCAAAACTATTAATGTCCTGATCAAGTTGCTATGTACCTGCTGAGTCTGACCTGACAGTAAAAAGTAATAGTATTTAAGTTGTAGAACAAAAACTTTACCACGTACCTTCTTATGTATGTGGTGCATTGCAATGTCCACGTGCTGAGCAGGGCAGGGATGTGGACCACTGTGTGAACAGAAGAAATTCTAATTAGCCCTGTTTGGGCAGTAAGAAACTGACATACTATTAATAAGGTTACAGTGTAACATTAAAAACAGTAAGATAACGGAGCATTAACAGAAATATAAGGAGGCAAACGTTGACATCTCCATTACTTGAAATTATTTCGCCTGAATTAAATTTGTGGGTTTATCCCCAGAAATGTCTGACTCCACTCTATTAATATCAAAACGTCACAATGGAAACCAGTGGATATGAAGCTTATTTAACATAAATACTGGGCTTTCTTCTCTTAGAACACTCATGTAATACTACAGTATTGATACAGAAGCTGGCCTGTTTCCCAGCATGCCCTGCAGTCAGACACTCGGGTTCGTCTGTCTCTTGTAGACCGGCTGTGTGTCTTGTTTGTGTGTGCTCATGTACATTTGCTGTGTAAGTGGCAGGTGCAGATTAGCCACGACGTTGTCCTGACAGTTGCAGTCGACCCAAAACAACACATGCAACACACACACACACGTCCTTCAGTGAGTCATCACTTTTATATTGTGTCTACAATAAAACAGTTTCCTTCATCAAACTTAAGTTATATTTACCTATTCTAAATCAACTTCTGTAAGGACTTTTGTGCTTTTAGGCATTTGCATTATTATGACTATACAGTGCAACTAGAGCTAAATCAAAATCTCTGTAACATCTAGAAAATGCAAACAGATTATATTCAGTGGTCTATTTGCACTTATTTGAAATTAGCTTCCATCACTTGAATAAAATGCAGAGATCCTTTTCTTCCAGCATGACTTCAGATATGACACAATGAGTGGGTAATGCCTTCATATTAACTTTGCATGTATGTAGAGAGACAGAGAAAAGCTGCATGGCTGTTTGTTAAACACGAACATGATATACATTACAACTTACATTACACTGAAACAAAGACCATTGCGCTTAGTCACTTAACTCCAATACAATATAAAATGTGCCTAAATCACATAGCAAACAAAGCAACAAATAAATGTGCTTGTTTAGTATCATATACTTGTGTGTCTGGACATATCTGAGCACACACAGATCTCTGAGCAAAATGCTAAATATGGATTTCACCATTGTTGAGGCATGTCCACAAGTATAAATACTCATGATTATTTTAATTTGATCATGTGGTTAGAGAATTGCTCCGGCCTGCAACCTTCACTGAGCATAACCAGTGATCCGTACAGAGGAAAAAACCCTGCTGTCTCTAGAGGGCGCTAATCCTGTTTTGTGTGTGTGTGTGTGTGTGTGTGTGTGTGTGTGTGTGTGTGTGTGTGTGTGTGTGTGTGTGTGTGTGTGTGTGTGTGTGTGTGTGTGTGTGTGTGTATTTTGAAGGCCATGAGGGACCCACGGGACTCTCCAGTTGCAGGCCTGCAGACTGGCTGGCACCCTCAGAGTAGCTTCTTCATCCTGGAGACAGCTGTTGTCTCTGTGACGACACTATTGGCCAATGAGGGAGTGGGTGAAGAGGGGACGGGGGTGTTGGCCCACATACGTGTGTGTGTCCATGTATGTATGGTAATGCCAAGTAGCGAGGTAAAGTCAGATTTTGGATGTTGGAAATAAATACTGAAAAAATAATGAAACATGAGGAATTATTGTATTGTATGAACCATATGAAGCTTGCTGTTGTGTGTGTGTGTGTGTGTGTGTGTGTGTCAGTTGCACAGCCCAGTTGGCTCTATGCAGTAAACACCATTCCTTCAGTCCCACTGTGGCAGAAGAAAAGGCTCCATATAGATTCAACAACAAGGAAACATAATTCTGGGTCTGATCCTGCAGTTAGCAGCTGGACGTGTAAAGAGCCGGCTGGGACCAGACACAGGTTTCTCTAAAACAGTGTTAGCTTACATCCAGCTCACAGGCCTCAACTTAACTTAGCCTTTCATCTAAATGTGGATGTACAAATACAGTTTCCAAAAAATACATATTCTGAATATTTAAAATCAGTACCTTCAGTACGATTCAGTACTAATTTACCATGGTACATAAGCACCAGTAACAGCAGCACTTTCTCCCCGTCCCTTTGGTTCAGCAGTGAGTTCTCTCTCTCTCTCTCTCTCTCTCTCTCTCTCGCACACACACACACACACACACACACACACACACACACCTGTAGTGCCCACATAGCCCTGCTTCCACCCTTAAACAACAAATCACTGTTAGTCCTGGTAAACTTCAGCCCCATCTGTGATGAGGCTAATCATAACTCAACTTAACATAACTCAAACATCCAAAATACTTATACCAATATACTTATATTACTTATATATTTGTCGAAATTGAAATGTTGAAATTGGGGATGTTCATTAAACGTTTACATTTTAAAAGGATTTTGAAATTAGAGGTATGTTTAAGGAATCGGATTTTAAAAGAGAGAAATTGTCTTTCAAAAGAAATTTAGTGTTTAAATAAAAGCTGAGAAGACTTATCTCAGATAGGTATGAGTATCTTTAAGATTTTAACAGTATTACTACTCTTACACATCAATGTTGTATTTCTATTAGTCCTTTTGTCATGTTATTGATCAGGAAAAAAGGAATTAATAAAAGGAATTCACACTGCTTCTTTTCCTCATGCGTACATTATACAAATTATCGTTCTTGAGTAAACAATCCAGCATTAGATGAGAATTTAAATTTGAACAGATAATAAATAAATGTGAGTACATCTCTTTTACGCTTCATTTTTAAGAAAAACTTATTGCCCTTACCTATCAGGCACTTTAATCATTTAGCGATATCTGTATAATTTAGTGTGTGGGCTCCAAGCTACTAGCATAACATGTTTGAGCCATGGGAAATCAACAATGAGCAAGGAGGTAAAAGAGTTTGAATTTCTCCAACTGCATGTTATAGACTTTTGCCAGATCTCAACAGACTGGTCCTGTTTACGCTCTTACATGCTAAAGACTTCTTGCACTTATGATGACAGGCGTTATGAGCTTCGACTCTAGTAAAGAGTAGCCACATCTCTCAATCTTTACTTCTCTCTACCATCGTGTGTGTGTGTGTGTGTGTGTGTGTGTGTGTGTGTGTGTGTGTGTGTGTGTGTGTGTGTGTGTGTGTGTGTGTGTGTGTGTGTGTGTGTGTGTGTGTGTGTCTCTGCGCTGCATGCTGGTGCTGCAGTGGGTGACACAGAGAACTACCCCCACCTCTCACACAAAGGCTCAGAGAGAGCTCCCCTCTGGACTAGAAGGTCAAAATGCTTTATAATGACAGTGGGTGAGAGAAAATGCCACCTAACTGTTCTATAGCGATAATAAATTGGATGTATATTTTCTTAACTTCTCCCGTACCAAAAGCAGAACCAATATCCTCAAAGCCTACTGATCCTTCAGACTTTATTAATTCAGCCCCCGTGCTTGTTTATTGCCGGGTTTCAGTAGCCAGCTCTAGTCACAACCCACTTTAGAAGCTGTATTTGAAATTGAAATTTTGACCAGAAATTTCGGTCAGTACCAATACCAATAAAATATAATAAACAATTCTTATACATACCCCTATAGCCATCAGAATATACTTGGGGAGGTCACCCAAGTAAATTTACCGACCATTCTTTCTAGTCTTTGCAGGAAAACACATTGTTGATGTAAAACTAACTCACTTTAAATTATTTCTACAAAGCTGTTTTGTGATGCTTAGTAAGGTCTGAGGTTTTTCTTCCTTTTATTCCAAAAGCTCCAAGAAACCATGGCTTTTGATTATTGGCAACTTGTCCCGGATCGTTTGACTTGCATGCAAAATATCTACGTGCACAACTACTGAGGGCAGTGTTTCCCACACCTAAAATATACTTGGTGCACCCTGCCCACGTACATTCACAGCCACCCGGGTATGTTTGACCAGCCATTTTTATTCTGTCTGGGACAATGATCTGAGACCAATAACATCAGCACTATTTTCCTATTTATTTGGCGATTACTATATCGAACAGCAGCTCAATTCAGGTGTCAGTAGCGCTAAATCCATAACTTAAATTAAGTTCAAATAACTTAAATGTAAAATATGAAAAACATTGGTTTGTGTAAAACAGAAAATGGCCAATGAGAAAAACGAAACAGGTGGTGTTGAAGTGCCAATGGTCCTTTAACCAGGTGAGTAAATGAAGAAGAAAACTGTAAAGTGATTGGCCAGATGATGTAGTGACAGGGCGTGACATTTGCTCCTCAGGAAGTGACCCAGCACCTCTGAACATGATATCCACAGTGAACTCATCACCTCCTGCAGGAAAGAAGTGCTGATGTGGTCTGAAAAAGGACTGATGTGTTTTCAAGACATAGCTTCACACAGAGACAGGTGTGTGCATGTGCGTAGAGATCACGGGTACAGTCTTAAACCATTTTCAGACATTAAATGCTGATCTCATTTTTGAATTATCAGATTGTACATCTACATTGATTCTGTTGCCAGACATCTGAATAGCTTTCAATATCTGTCATTACTTAATCCAAACCTGAGAAAAATGTTATCAAACGCTGATGAGTTCAGAGCAGAACCTCTCGGAACGACTCCCCACTGGGCCAATGTGCCAGCACATTGTCTTTATTATCTGACCTGTAGTTTAGTTGTGGTACTGTGATACCGGTGAAACAAGTAGTTGGTAAATAAAAAAGAAACAATAAATAAATGACTAATTTCATATTTATTAATTAATACTTTTCCAAGTGAATATGCAAAATGTTTCATACTTTGACCTTCTCAAATGTGACAATTTGCTGCATTTCATTGAATATCTTCAAACTCTTATTTGATGAGATCAACTTGGGCTTTGACCATTTATTCACCATTTTCTGATGCTTTATTGCATAAAGAACTACTTAAATCTAAAGCTACCTATCCCAGCTGTCATAGGGCAGGAGTAGCATTGTACACACCTTTCAGATATTTATTTGCAAAAACTTTTGAAAACCACTTATCATTTACCTTTCACTTCAATTATGTTCCACTTTGTGTTGGTCTATCACATAAAATCACAATAAAATACATTTATGTTTGTGGTTGTAACGTGACAAAATGTGGAAAAATACTTTCAATCCACAGAGAGAGACAAACATTCACACTCACATTTACACCTACAGGCAATGTAGAGACACCAATTAGCCTAACATTGATGTCTTTTGAAGAGGGAGTTACCTGTTAACTGTAAATATTTCCTGATGTATGTCATTATTTGATGTGGTAATTTGTTAATTGAAAATGTAGCACGTTTTCTGTTGAATGTAATAATTTAACACTGCAATCTTAAATGAAAATGCTTTTAGAAAGATTCATTCTCAAAGTTATATTTTTTGTATTATTTCATCTCCTCGTCCTTCCCTGCTGTCTTGTTCCTCTTTCATCATTCACTTATCTCCACATCATGAGTGATCTTTGACCTACTGACCCATTGTAACATTGAACACTTCAGCAGTGGTGCTGTGATGTCTGTTCCCCCACTTGACAGTAATTTTTGTGTATTCATGTGAGCAAGCAGTGTTATCACATCACATTATTTAAAATAGACACATGAACCCAAATGCATTACATAGAAAAAGCTTTAAGCAGTTAATATTACGTGAAATCCCTCATTAAATGGGTCATTTTGGCCAAATTAGTTTCCTCTGCCGTTTCTGCATCCAGTCGCTGGACAGAGAAACCTGACACCAACTAGTCAGAGGGGAGAGATCAGGCCAGGGTCAAAGCCAACGTCCAGATATCAGGAGCAGCCAATATTTAAGGAGTTTGAGAAGGAGTCTGACCTACAAAATCTCCCAGTGAAGACAAAACACTGAGCCACCCGACTCTGATCTGAATACCAGTTCTGACAGACTGTTCTGTTGCTTCTGCACTGAAAGAAACTGCATTTTTGGACTGACATTTATTGACAGAAGGCAAATTCAGTAATGGGACAGTTTTTCTTCAACAAAAATATTTGAACTTTTGACAGTAGGTTTGCACGGTATGTCAATACTACAAATTTAACAATACCGCGTCATTTAAAAAAAAATGTACTAAAGTAAATTTCATGAGGGTCTATACTTTGGGAATAATGATGCAGGTAGTCAGTCCTCATGGTGAATGACACACAAGGCTGCAAGTAGAAGAACTCTTTATTTATAAATGCACAGGTCGCCAGTTAGGTTCCAACAAACACATATTTTCACTTACAAACTTCGGACAATGTCCGGAGAAATTAGCTCGCTGGTTGCCATGGCAGTTGAGTGAAAGAAACATTGTCCAATCACTCTTTATAAAACCTCCTTGACAACTCAGGACAGAGCAGCGTGCTCCATGCACGGGCTCACGCACATAATACAGACTTTGTTACTAGGGGGCTCACAGGATCAGGTCCAGATAATGTTGTGAGATAATTTCTCACTTGGACACTTGCATTCTCACATAGAGCACGTAAGAAGGACGCTATACACAGACAGACAACCATTCACACTCACATTCACACCTCTGGGCAATTTAGACTTACCAATTAACCTAACACGCATGTCTTTGGGCTGTGGGAGGAAACCAACACAAGCATGGAGAGAACATGCAAGCCCTAACCAATCCAGCACCACACTGCTGTTTGTAGTTTCAGACATTGGGAAATTGAAATACATTCATCCTGATCAGACAAGCTTCTTCATTTGTAACAACGGACTCCTGAACTTCAACTTAACAACAAAAATCTCCATAATCTTTAGTCTGTTCTTTACAGATCGATTACTCATGACCCCCCTGAGGAGTTCCTGGTCAGAAAAGTCATTTGTCAGTATTAAGGTGGATCATGTTAGGAGCCACCATAGGTACCAGAGGTTAGGACACAGCAGTTGAGTAAACATCAGTCGAGGTATCGCTTTCAGTCCGGCTGCTGGCCCCACCTCAGGGTAAACAGAGGGAGGGTCCACTCAGGTATCAAACTGACTCACGATTTATGCTTTAAAAAGTCCGACTGACTGAGACACTCAGGACACTGTGGAAGCAGACAGATGTGACAGTGTGTATGTCTCTTCTCTCTTTTTTGTATTAATCAGATGTCCTGTCCGAATGGAGGTTTTCACTGAACTGGAAAGTTCCTCTAAACACCAACACAGGCTGGAAAGGTTTGACACTGGCCAAGTTTTGATCTGATTAAAAAGTAAATCAACTTTGTCATAGCTTTTCCCTGAGTTTTTAATAAGTACAACAACAATGCCTATATTCTGACAGCAAAGTTACGCTCTTTAGTCAACACCTCACATGGAGCATTGAAACTATCCCATTAAAGAATGAGCAAAAGATGGCAGGATTTTACCCTCTATCACAGACACATTTTGGTTTATACCCAAAACATTACTTGAATTTGTACTTAACCATGATTTTAAGTGAGAGCGAGGTGAGGACACAGTGAGCTTGACCTTTGACCCTGAAAATGTAATTGGTTCTTCCTTGATAAACTGAGACTGCCTCCTTGACGGTCATCAGAAGAGGAATAAAAAGTGAGGTATTTTAGCTGCTTTAGGCTTGTTGTGGACAGTTTATATATTCTTCATCTTTTGTGCACTTGTTAGTTCACAAAAAGGTAGATGTGAATACTCTTGATGCCTTTTAAGGGTAAATAACCCACATCTAGTCATTAACTCCAACGAATGTAAATTGTAGGACTGGTAATGTTTGTGTGCCGTCTCCTTTTGGACGACTGTTGAAAGAATTAGTCACCGTATGACCCTTTCTCATAGACAGCAGTCAATGTGCACTTAGGCTTTGGTTTACAAGCTCAAGCTGTTACTGGTTGAAAAAAAGCATTAGATGCAAAAGAATCATCTCCACTGAAATGGCACTGTAAAGTAATATTACAGCATTCTATAAGAGATGACTTTGCATAGTCTAATCCACTGTCACATCACAGATTAACAGTTCAACAGTGACGCCATGATCTAATTGCACGTATCTATAAGAAACTCTGTGGCATTATTAGAAGGTTGTGTAATTACTTTAAATTATCTTGACACAAAAAAGTGAAACCTGGGTAGCAACTGGTGATGGGCCTAAGCCACTTTCTACAAGTTCCTCTGTCCCAGTGGGTGGTTTTAGAACATTTGCTAGAGTTGCGTAACCTCTGTCAACATGAAGAGATGATATGAATATGAATACTTCAAGCGAACAACAATACAAAACATACTACGCCAGTTAGGAAGTTAGTACTTACTGGTCCAACAGCAAGAATGCAAGGTCAGATTTGAATCCATTTCTCTCTTGGCTTTTGCCAAAAAGTAAAAGATGCGGAAGTTGAAGCTGGTTCTGAACTTTCTCAAATGTAAAATGCTACATATTAGGGATTTAAAACAAATAACAAAAAGATATTATCATATGATGCACTGCTCCAAAAAAATTAAGATCTCAGTGAGGGAAAAGGATCATGCTGGATATCCATACTGATATGGACTAGGTAATGTGTTAGGAAGGAAAAGATGCAACATTGTATAATATAAAGTAAAGAAAAGTATTAACCTATGGACGGCTGAATTAAAAAAAAACCTGAATCAAAGTAAAAAATTATTCAATATTTAATAAATGAAAATTATGCAGCAGATTAGTCCGTTTTGCTGAAATTTCATTGCAGCAGCTCAAAATGATACTCAGTAGCCTGTGTGGCCCCCATGTGCTTGTACGCGTGCCTGCCAAAATGTCAGGGCATGCTCCTAATAGGTGAACCACCATCCGTCCTGGAGCATCTCCTCCCAGATCTGGACCAGGGCATCACTGAGGTGCAACCTGGCGGCGTCAGACGGATCAAAAAATAATGTCCCAGTGGGGCTCTATTGGATTTAAGTCCAGCAAGCATGGGGGCCGGTCAATGGTATCAATTTCTTCATCCTCCAGGAACTGCCCACGTACTCTTGCCACATGAGGCCGGGAATAATTGTGCACCAGGAAGAACCCAGGACCCACTGCACTAGCATAGGATCTGACAATGGCTTCAAGGATTTCATCTAGCTACCCAATGGCGCTCAGGGGGCCATTGTCTAGACTGTAGAGGTCAGTGTGTCCCTCCATGGATGTGCCTCACCAGACCATCACTGATCCACCACCAAACCGGTCATGTTGAACAATGTTTCATGCAGCATAATGTTTCAACCTGCCCTCATCTGTGAAAGGCACATTGGCAAATGCCATTCGAGCTGCACGGTGCCAGGCAGTGAGCACAGGGCCCACTAGAGGATGTCGGGCCCTCAGGCCCCCCCACATCTGTTTGTGATTGTTTGGTCAGAAACATACTGGAGGTCATTTTATAGGACTCTGGCAGTGTTCATCCTGTTCCTCCCTGCACAAAGGAGTAAACAACCTTCTACTTTCCTGTCGAGCTTTCCTAGAGTAATTGCCTGTCTCTTGAAATCCCCTCCATGCTCTTGAGACTGTGCTGGGAAACATACCAACCATGTGCCATCCTGGGTTCAGGTATCACCTCATGCTACCAGTAGTGACACTGACAATAGCCAAATAAAAAAATGTCAGTGGCCTCCACCTGTAAAACCATTCCTGTTTTGGGGATTGTCTCATTGTTGCACCTGTTGTTAATTTCATTATCACCAAAGCAGCTGAAACTGATTAACACCCCCCCTGCTACTTAACGGACCAGATAAATATCCCCAAAGTGTAATTGCCTTGATTCGATACTTAAAGTGTTCCTTTCATTTTTGGAGCAGTGTAAATAAATATATTGCACACCCGTACGTTTAAGCTATAAAACAATTGAGCTGCATTTAAATAAATATGCTTAACATGTTACTCAGAGAACAATTTCATGTTTTGAAAAACCAGACTTGTTAAACAAGGTTTGTTAAACAGGATTAACAAACCAAATTCATAAAAAAAATCAACTCCCTTTTTAACAGATCTATCTGGTGTAATTGTTTTAATAACTCATGTGTTCTTAATGTTAATAGTTTTATTCTTTGTTTTAACTGTAAAGCATTTGTAACTTTTTAAAACATGCTATATAAATGAAATAAACCTGATGTAAATAGCATAAATAAATAAACTGAAGCAAGAGTAGGACAGTGGCAGAGTGGTTAGAGCTGCTGCCTCACAGCTATAAGGTCTCTGGTTCCCAACCAACATGCTGTTTTTATGTTTGATTAGCGATGATTAACGATGAGCGATTAATCTGAATTAGGCCCAGTCTACATGCAATACGACTTGTCAATCAGATCAGGAGTTAGTTTTCCCAGCAGGCTGTGAAGTGTCCGCTCCCTAAACCCAAACAGCGAACACGGTCAGAAAGGTCACATCCTTTCAACTGACGGGTTTATGTCCAATCACAGGGTCACAGACACTGAAGACGGATTCAGTGTTTCTGTCAGCGAACGAGTCTTCAAGTGAGGCCATCCAAACCTGTCACAATCTACAACTGTCGGGGGAAAATCTCTGCGCTCTAAACACTTAAATGGTCAATACACACAAATGAGCAGGTTGAGTATTCAAAGTAATTTCAATGGGATTTTTGGAGGAGTAGTATTTCTCATTATTTTATTACCTGCAAAGCAAAATCTGAAAACTAATAAAATTGGATCAATTGATAATTAAGCAGCTTTATGTTGTCACATGTGCAATGATATTTATAGATTTAATAACTTCTTTTACATTATATTTTAACAGTGGTACATAACCAAATTCCAGCATACAATTTATTCAAATTAGGCCGATCTCTCCAAAAATATTCAAGTCATCAAAAGGACTTCAAAATAAAGCAGTTATTCAACTTTAGAATAAACAAAGCCGCCGACTCGCTCAGGGTCTCACCTGTACTGTCGAGCTGTGGTGTTTAGCCCTTAACGGCCCTTAACAAATCATTGATTTTACCCTGTAATTACTGTAATGTCCTATTGTTTTCCATTTCAACTTAAATAAAACTCTGTGGCTCTGTGCTGCAGTCTGTATTCTTTGGTAAAATCCAGACCTAAACCCCTTTCAAAAGTACTTTGGGAGCCATTGTCCTGAGCTGGTCTGAAGCTCTAAACATCTCATTGTGATTATCTGCTGCTGGTCCAGTTTGGCATTAAACTGTCCTCCTGCACTTCTCTAGTCCACTGTTTGACACTAAACTATCACATTTCCAAAACAGCAGCAACTCTCTGTGAGGCTGATGAAATATTCAATGATGCTTGGGTTTCAGCTCTTTACCAGCCTGAATCCTATGGCTCACATCGTAGCATCCCCTGGGTGCCCCACAGCACCACCCTGGAGTTTGGACCTTCTCAAGTGGAAGCATGCCCCTGGGAGCCATTTATAACTCGGCTCCAAACTCACACAGCAGCACTCATTGTCCTGCACTTCTCTGCCAAGTGTTAAAAGAGATATTCTTAAAAATGGACCAGCCATATGTAGCACAGCCCGAAGCCTTAAATGAGCTTTTTGCATGGGTGGGGGCCGAGGTTTTCTCCTCTTACAGCCCAAAGCACTCAAAGCACCCAAAGCCAGCCATCTGTTGACAGGTCGGCCATCTTGGGGAATATTTCTGCGGCAGTGGGGTCTACAGAGGAAAGTCTCTGATTTAATGGACTGTTCCTTTTAGCTTAATGTTTGTTAGCGTTCAGGTTCAAAACACTGCATGTGATACAGATACACAAACATTTTCATCTCACACCAGCTATAAGTGAGATTAAAATGTGCAAACATCAATTTTACCAAAAAAGTTTACTTCTCCAGTACTGAAACCTGGAATTCAATTAAGTTTTGAACAAATTATTTATCCATGTATTAGGGTGTTTACAGTAAGTGCAATGCACAACAAGCTCAATAAGAAGTTAACTACCAATTTATCTACATCAACTACCAAGCTCTGAACTAAACCCCCCACAGGTTTTTGTAGTTTGAGTAGGTAGAATACCAACATATACCAAAGTATGAAATTTGATGTTTCATACTGTACATTTTCTAATTATCAGTTTTGACTAAATCCACATAATTGTGTAATAATATGAAGTTATCGTACGGTGAAAATTTCATACCATTGCAACCCTAGTTTTAGGTCAAACAGTCAGACCATACAAAAGACTTTCGCATGAATGTCACTAAATACAGAAAAACACAGTTCTACAGTGACGAGTTGTGATACCCGTGCACTCCCAAAATAAAGCACGAAAACTTAAGTGCATCTGAGCTGAAGAGGCCCACTAAGCCCTGGGACCAGATTACTGCCTAAAATAGCGTCCTAGGTGAAGACAGATGTTCTTGGGCCAAGGAGCAGTTTTCTGCAGGAATTTACACTGTAGTTAATTGGTGGTTTCTTTAAAGAATGCAGATAGCAGCCATAGTTGGGATATCGGTTTAATGGTAAGAATGCCCTGACCTTTGACCTGCTGGTCAATCATAATGTTTTAAATGTAGTTGACTGTTGACTAAATCATCAACCCAAATAACTGGGTTAATTATGACTGTATTGTAGTTTGTCTCATTTAACAATAAAAAAAAAAAAATACAGGTTTAGCTCTGACTACACACAAATGCAACTGTACCACAGATTGTCAGGCTAAATGTGCAAAAATCCTCCTTTTTAAATTTGTTAAATTACATAATATTCAAAATAAAAACTATATTACTCAACAAAAGATGTACATATATCTCTCGCTGCCACAAATTTACGCTTATCATCAACTAATCTGACAAGATAAGTCTAAGAAATGTTTAAAATGTGACAACAGTTAACTGTCTGTTAGGATTCTGTCATCTAGGCCATGAATGTCCTCTGGGACAACCATTACAGTTAAGCTTTCAGTTAGGTTTGGTCCAACCAAAAGTCCAAAACTGTCACTGATCATTATTGTATTAAAAACACAAATATTCCAGTTTGAGAAGCAGAGAATGTTCGGCATTTCCATTTGAAAGCTGATAGAAACTAGTTATCAGTTGCCAGTTAATTTTCTGTTAAATGGTTAATTCATCAACTCACTGATGCAGTTTCACACAAATCACCAAAGAGAAACCTCTTAATATGATAATCTAAGAATTGTAAGTCATGTTGTTTTAAAATAGCCACATGTTAAAAGCACAGCCAGAATAATCCAAGATGAATATTGCCCCACCCAAATTCCAGGTGGACACCATCAATAGCGAATAGCAAAACAAAACACTGCCACAAATACACCTTGGTAGAGGCAGCAGAGAAAGGGCTGGTGATGACTGGGAGGAAGTACAGTTGTTAGTCACAAAGAGCACCACAGGAAGTAACCTGTAATTTAAGGTCTACTCTCCCTCCCCCCCCCCCCCCGGGCACACACAGCCTGAGAGCTGAGACAAAATACCAGCTTTGTATGAATTCTAACGCTTAATGAGACATTTCTCACCACGAGTCATTTATCTTCCTCCCTGAGAAAATGCCATTTCCACGCAGAGGAGCAACTCAACAGGGGGATCATTAATGGATCCTCCCCAGCTTCCTATGTGAGCATGGAATGAGACTTATACACGTAACTGGACAGACCTGAAAGCAAGGACACGTGAGTCTCTTTTCCTCTGATGCAAGGAGCAAATCACCAGTGAGTACAAGGTCATATTCATATAACAAATGTCATCGTCTAAAAAAAAGCATCATCTGAATCATCGAAGCTTTAAACAGGATAAACTGGTGTTTCTTTTGGGCTTATAATAATAACATAATGGCAGTTTTGTGGACCTCAACAACTGCGTCATAGCGACGTTGGACAACCATCATAGTGTACTAGGTGCACTAAGGTATACAGCAGGATTTTAAGAAACCTTGACAGATAAGCTGGATCTCAGAAACAGATCTCTGATCAAGTTGGTTTGCACAATTTCAGTTTTGGCCACCGGTTGTGTTTATCTGTCTAAGAGCCACCAGACTGTTTCCCCCTCAGTCCACTGTGTCAATCCGCTCACATCCCCTGTTAGTAACGTTAATTCAACGACTTAACCGATGACAATGTGACGTCTTTGTTCAAGCAAAACCATCAGCTTATCGTGCATCGGGTTCCTCAGTTTAAATGTTCACATCATGTGAATAAATCGAATTGTAAACTAACTGTGATTCAGTACCTTCAGTAGCTATTGAACAATAACCCCAGTAGGCTTCTAATATTTGATATTCGAAGTATTTGTACTCAATAAGGTCACGTTAAATAAGGAGCAGTGTTACCCTGGGATTACTACAGTGAACCTGCTTAAGAAATGAAGATGAAATATGAAGTATTAAAAAAAAGTGTCAGTACCGGGGCCAGAGGTGTGTGGACAGTGTGAGCGGTACAAGCTTCCTACAGGAACAGTCCCAAAAACACGTACAACCATGGAAATGGCTTCCAGTACACAGTACAGAGACAGAAGCAGACAGTTGTATTTGACTCACGGTATTTGAAGAGGTTCTCCCTCCTTTCTGCTCAGCACCAACATGCTAACGTGGTCGTTGCGGTCATCGTGTTCTTGCTGATAGCTAGCTAGCTAGCTAAACGTTAAACCGGCTATTAGCTGTTATTTGTGGGAACTTGCTATATTTGGCTTAATTAAAGCATAAAGACCGACCGACTCCAAGTCCAGCTTGGAAATCATCACGCTTTGCTGTAACAGTAACCTGTGTTTTTGAATTAACGGACGCCACCTTCACCTGTTGCCCTCAGGTAGACTCGACTGTCCCCACTGTGAAAAGCGCAATTCCCTTTGTCACCGCTACAACTGAGCCGTCACACGCTTTGGGCCATTTCTTGTCTTTCGTTTTGGCAAATAGTTTTGCTCCCTTTAAGTCGTTTTTAACCTCTTTTGTTTTCAGTTTTGATCTCTGTCAGTTGGGTCTTTTTGCTCCTTTTTGTTGTTTAATCCTTTGCTTATTTGACTTTATTTTATTTTTGAAATCTTGCTGCGTTTGTGACCAAGATGACAAAAGTTGTTTCCATTTCTTCGTGATGAATTTACCTGACTTCTGCTTTTCAATCCTCCTTTCACAGAGTTGACTGGAGTCTTCCTTTGTCCTCATGTTGCACGTTTTCTCTCCATCACCTGAACCTTCTACACGCTGATGTTGTTTGACGTATTTTTTTAAAAAATTGACTCAAACAGATGAAAAGATGGCGAAATGGTGAAAAAACCTGATTTAACAAACGAATGAAGGCTTGAACGTATCATCAGACATTTAGCTGTTATTTTGTTGAGATGCTGTAGTACAGATTGCATCTCCCCATCATCCTTACGGTTCCTTATCTTTCTCTACCTTAATCTTTACCTTATCATCCCTTAAGTTCAATTTGTTAAAAGAATGAATGTTGGATTTTACAGTATCCAGCATGGAAACAATAACTGCTTCCTGAGCTTTGAGTGGAACAGAGCTGTAATGTCTTTAACAGATGCACAGACACCTGTCGTACTGAGACAGTGACCCCCAGTCAGCAGGTCAAAGGTCACAGAGCTCCACAAACACAGCGCAGTAGTTCTGTAGGTAGACTGCGTAGTTTTGCAGTCATTGTACTGTACTGTATGTAGTAATAACAGTTTCAGTCTGATGAAGCATATAATCTGTATTTATACAATGACACAAACAACATTTAAAAGGGAGTAGCACTAAAACTACTAAACATAAATATGTTTTGATAATTGAATAATTGTGTTCCACGGGGTCTATGGTTTAAGCTTTTCATGTGCATTTTCTATTCCCAAAAGCTGAATGTGTTTAATATTTTTAGACCTTTCAAAGAAAAGACCAAAACGCTGACTGAGAGTAAATGATGAACATTTTCACTATTTAATAAAGTGAACAATTTAATGTCGAATTGAAGAAAAATACTATTATATGTTAGTTCAGGGATGCATTTACATGCTGTATGAAAACACATACACATGGATTGAAACACAAGCGGTATAGTGGAACTTCATTGTTATTACCTCCTAAAACCTCTTGAAAATACATTTCAAGGTTGAGGCTCTGCCTTTAATATCTTATGTAAATCACTTTGAGTTGCTGTGTTGTCAAAAAGTTATAATATGAATAAATGTGCCTCCATTCACGTTAGTTTAACAGCAACAGAATGAGCTCTGTGACGACAGCAACTGTTCAGAGGATGATGATTAGCATCTATTCTACAGCTCATCTATATCCACATCACTACATTTTCTTTAAATAGTCTCTGACCCTGTGTTTTGCTGCTTTTTTCAGTTTAATTACCTTAAAGCCTTCAAAGAAAAGCAACATGATGATGTTGGGCTGTGGAAATGTGTCACCTTTGTGGCATTTTTTCATCCTCTGACTTTTTATGGGCTAAATCGTTCGTTTGTTTACTGAATAGAAAACGAATCTGAAAAATTAAACAATACATTTAAAAAAAAAAAATAGCCTTTTCTTTCCAGCTTAATTCTACACCGAGGTGCTTGGAAGAAAAGACATGTTGCAGAAGCTACAATCAGCAAAGCACAAAAAAGAACAGGTGACTGTGCAGGATAATAATTGACGGTGACAACCTGATGTCAAACCTCCACAATAAACCGTAAATCGTGGACTTAAGTGCACATAAACAGAGTGGAGCTGCAGTGTCAGCGCTCCAAACACTGGTGTAGCATCTGGAAACTCCATCCACCTCTACCTCTGACACTGCTTCTAACATGCACCCCTCCCCCTGCAGCCTGAGGGCGTTCAGAGTGGAGGACCTAGAGGGGACAGCAGCCAGCCTGAGTGAGGACTTGAGGGAAGTGTCCAAAGAGGAAACTCCCACGGGGAACAAACGATCCTGCCATGTTACAGAACGGGACGCCGTGACCTGGAAGTCTTGTTTTCTACATCAGACTCAATATGGTAGACCCATCTCCCCACAGCCTCATGGGAACCCAAAACAACGGTGAAGTACAAGGGAAATGTTTGGGTGCTGTGGGAGCGAGACAAGTAAATGAATATTTCAAGGAAGTTTACTTACATTAAATGAGGCTAAAATTAAAATTCAGCAAGTGTGTGTCCTCCCAAGGTTACCAGCAAAAGTGGCACTGGACAATGTCGGATAATGAAACATTTGTGACAGAAAACTTTCATGTCAAAATGAAAACAGATCTCTGCAAAGTACATAAAAAAAAGAAACAATTGAAAACTGTTGATTGATGCTCCTTAAATTAACACATCTCAGTCATCGCTGGTGCAAAAGTCACACAGTTAAATGGAGATCAGCTGAGTGCAGGGAGTGTGTCTGCAGGATTGTAATATAAATACACCAGCGTCTGGAAGGTCCACGTAGTGGCCAATCAGCATTCTGGCCAAAATCTGCACCATGAAGACAAAGGAAGACTCCAATCAACTCTGTGAAAGGATGATTGAAAAGCAGAGGTCAGGTAAATTCATCACGAAGAAATGGAAATAACACGACACAGGTACACAAAAAGGACAAAAAGAGACAAAAACATGAACACGCTCATCAAAACACAACTCACAGAGATCAAAACTCAGTTTTGAACTTCAACATTGTATATTGCTTGAGTTGAGTACTTAGTTACTTAATGACATACTTACTGTAGAACGCTGTGTGTTGACAAAATCTCACTCCCACTTTTAGTCCCGTTTGTGTCACCTAACCTCTATTCTAAACCTTAATCCATCCACACTTTGTTAGATTTCTCTCAGTTCTTTAATGGGGAGCGAGACTCAAGAACAGTGTGGAGAAACCAGAGTCACTGTCACTTGGATCCCAAACACACCTGAACCTGCAGTTTTGGTTCTCCATGCCCACCCAGGTCAAGCCCTCCCTCCCCTGAGGTGCAGTGAACGTGAGCTTCAGCAGGACCGATATTAAATCATATATCAGCTTGTGGTCGTAACATCCACCGTTTCTCTAAAAGTCTGTGCTGCAGCTAAGCTCCACCTGTTAACGTGGATGAAGCTGTGGTTTAAGGATGTTAGAGTGAATTTTACTGACAGATTTACTATTTAAACTTATGCAAATGTGCTTTTTTATTTCAGATAAAATACATCAAATCAAATATATTTACTAGTATATTTAAGTAGTTTTACATGTTTTTGTGGCGGTTGTGCATCTTTTTGTTGTAATTTTGTTCTTTTAATATAAACAGTAACTTCGTAGGCTGTGGACAAATAGGGCCCCGTCCTCTTGGTGTCCTCTCGTAGGCTGTGTTCATTTGGAGCCTGGGTTGTGCACATTAACAGTAATTAAAGCTACGCATTTGTGAGATGTCATCCCACATGTTGCCAATGTGACAGTTTCAAAAGTTCGAGACAGCAGTTTCAAATCACAATGACAAATGTTCACAAATACATAACTGTCATTAAAGCTGTTGATTTTTCTGTCGTGATCTCGAAATGAACCTTTTTGGAATATTGCCACGCTGCCATGGATGTTGAGGACATAGCTGACTGGGACACGATCTGCCTCCTTGTGGCCAGCAGTTTAAATCCTGCAGACATACACAAAGTACAGAAGGAAGTGAGCAAACACAGGTGCTGATGACGCTGGCGCTGTCTATACAGATGTTTGGGTAAACAGAAACTGAATCTCGACCCCCCAGGCCCATTCGTTGTCCTCACGTCCTCACTAATGCTCGTGTGTCTGTGTGGGAGGAAATTTTTGCAGCATGTTAAACTTAAAACCAGATTTATATAAATAAGAGGAACAAGAGGAATATTAAGAAATGGAAGCATTTCCTTTGTTTCTACGTTCTTTTTGACATGTGGGTGAATTGGGCTCCTTTAAACACTGTCCAGCAGGAAAATCTCCCAGCATCATTCTGTTACTGGAGCAGTGAGGCCAGATCTCGCAGCCTCTTCTTCTCTTTCATCATTCGGACCCCACACTGCTCCCTCTCTCTCTCTCTCTCTCTCTCTCTCTCTCTCTCTCCAGACCCCGGCAGCTCTGATTCCTGCTCTTCCTGGTTGGTTTTAGCAGGGGACCCCCCACCCTGCCCTGGCTGAGTGCCGGGCTGCAGAGGGCAGGACGGCGCCTCCACTACTTAGAGAACGAAACTCGACGGGTTCACAGCTTCGCTTGTGAGTGGAAAGAGGGATTATATCCTGCGGTTTATCTAAATCCACTGACCCAGGGAAAAAAAAAGCCCACACTGCGGTTTTCTTGGGCTGATGTTTGATTAAGAGCCCAAAACACCATTACAGAACATTTGAGGTATTCAGCTGGCTGCAGCATAGGACGCTGGGCACTGACTGCAGCAGGTGGAGGTTTATGAGGTCCAAACTCAAACATTTTAATGGTAAAAACAGTTCGGTGTATCAGGGAACTGAAATCTGAGCTTGTTTTGATAAAGATGTCAGTAACAAAGCTCATTTGACCTCAGAAAGAACATGATGTAATTAAAAAAGAAGGTTAGAAACAGTGTTTGTTAGTCACTAAACAACAAGCTGATGCTCACTAAAAAGCTCATTCATTCAAGCTCAGTCATTGAACAGCTCCTGCAGCAGGGCAGAGGTGTTTATTTCCAAACCCTTTAAAAGAAGCTCGACCTTCATCTGGTCAACTACGACATTTCACACCTTTTCTTTTCTTATTCGGTTTTCAGAATCTCATGCTGCCTGCTGTAGTTTGATCTCCAAATGTTGCATTCTGTAGTTCTAAAAGCTTCACTGTTGCTGCCTCCAACACATAATCAGAGTCCTTTAAGTTATTAATTACAGTGAAATGTTGACATATGAAACTCATGGGGTCAATAAAGAGGATGATGATGCTTTTGGTGATGAGCTGATGCTTTTGGCTGATTTGCAGGGAGGAAGGTCACCCATAGGAGCCCAAGACTGAAAAAAAAACTCAGACAAATCAACTCAAAATGAAGCTGTCATATGTTTACAACTCATTCTGTGTTTGTCTTTGGTGATTTTCTTTGTCGCTTATTGCTCATTTTTCACGCACTTTTGCTCGTCTGTTTGTGCTTCTTGTCAATTTGAATTTTGTTTGGACATTCTGCAGCACCCCCTGTTGGAGGCCCAGCCCCTCTAGTCCCAAAAGCCAGAAGGAGACAAAATCACTTTGAGTATGTCTAAAAATTAAAGTTAATCTTTTGGAAGTTGTTTTAAAAAGCAGCATAAACTCTACAGCCAAAAAACAAAGATGATTTCTTCACAAAATCGCCTGTAACAGTAGCCTCCACTTAAAATTGTTTTGACCAGTGAAAACACAGCTACGTATGGCCTGATATCCTGTGTGAAGCACCTCGCACTTGCACAAACTCACATACTTGCAGGCCCAGTGGGAATCAAACCATCAACCTCAGCAGTCAGGGTGCCTTGCTCTGCAGGCTGAGCTGCAGGACACTTGATCTGAGTCATAAGGGAGGGTTTAAATGGGTTTAAATGAGGACTCTGGGGAGAGGGAAGTCCGTGTGTGTGTGTGGGTGAGGGTGTGGGGGTGGGTCTGAGTGAGAGAGGAGATGAGGAGGTGAATGGTTGCCGTTGGGAACTGCAGAGGGGCATTCTGGGAACTGGTCATGCTGAGGCCTTCCTTATGGCTCTCTATGAGAAATGGAGAGAGTGTGACAGGAGCCAAATGGAGCTGACAGCCAACTGGCTTCACTTCCTCTGACACCCACCCACACACACACACACACACACACATCACATCAGATCTCTTCCATCCTCCTTTTTCTCTTCTATAATTTTGTTTTGGAAAAACACGAGCTCATGTTTCGGCTCTCTGAGAGACACCAGTGCTCTCCAACTTTCATGTGTCCACCCTGCTCCAACCCTCGGCTACTTAAAGAACTTTGTTTGTCCGCCGCGGGGCTGAGGGCACATTCTGGCAGGCGGGCAGGTGCTGATAGGGACAAACTCCATAATGCCGAGCGAACCGCGTGCCAAAGGGCTAATGGCAGCTTAAAAAAAAACAACAACAGGGGAACAGAGTGTGTTTGATCATCGGTCGGCCAGCAGCAAATATCCTCTGTCGCTGTTGTTTTTTACATGGTTTTCCATGTTTAAAACCAGAAAAATGACATATCCTGGTCTGAGAGCTGTTTTTACTGTGTGTTACCTTTGCACAACTGTGTCATATAATCATCTCACCACTCAGAGCTCCATGTTTACTTTCTTAAACCAACTGTAAAGGGCAGGAAGTCGGATGCTGTCGTCCACAGAGGGGCACTACTGCGTACCAGGCGTCATTTTCACACTGCAAGTAAAGAACAAATTACTTTGTGATGAGTATATTATTTATTTTTACATGGTGACCTTACAGTTAACTAAGCTACTTTAATTATACACCTTAATTTTTAGCCATCGCTTCTTTGTCATCATCAATAAATGGCATTAAATGGGGGGCAGCAGTAGTTTTAAGGGTGGAGACACATTTGGAAAACCAGTAAAAATAAGTTACACTCAGATTGAAACTCCTGTTTTTCACAGATAACCGTGTACCATGTACTATTAAAGTACCCATAGGAGTTTTTCATTGTTATAGGTTATAGGCATTTATTTACAACCTAAAAAGAAAGTTCAATATCAGTGAGGTCATCCTTTAATACCAGTGTTCTATTTAAGAAATGCCAAACTTTAAATATCACCTCTTATGACAGTGAAAAATTTTCCAATCATTGCACCTTTTCTGCAAATTGGACCTACACTCTGTGCTGTCCTTGAATGCCTCACACTACCAAAGCTGCTGATGAGAGCTTGTCAACACTACATGGTGACGTTTCTTAAATAGCTTTATATAAACATGCAGAATGCAAGTCATCTGACTTTCAGGAGTTTGTATATAATTTGTGGATATGAGGGAGCTGCAGGAGAAGTTGGTCTGCAATAAGAGACAATTTGATTTGATATTTAATAGATTATACAAACGTTTTTGGCAAACAACACTTTATGACACATTTTCATAGCAAAAAAGAAAAACACGCCTGTAAACATCACATCATGCGTCGCAGTTGCTGTAAAATCCGACATTTGAGACTTCAACGATCTGTTAAATAGTCTCTGAAACCTTGGAGGGTTTAATTAATATTATGTTCCTGTGCAACTAAACCGCAAAAGCAAACGTTTTATTGTAGGAGGATGCAACATATTTTTTGAACAAATGCAGCGCTGCATTTATTTGAAGGGTAATAAACACACTGTGTGTTAAGCGAATGTTAAGTGTTTCTCTTTTTGGCGGCACAACGATCTTTCTCCAACCAAGTGCTGTTAGAGTCTAAATCTAAAATCACAAAAAGTCTGAAAATTCTGTAGCCAGATAAAGTGGATGATAAAGTGGATGGTTTATAACACTTTTCCGTGTTTTACATTCGCTTCTTTTTCACCCATTTCACTCTTTCCTGGAAGTGAAAAGAAACAAAGCTTGTTGAAAACAACATTGTTAGTAGACTTCTTAAAATTCATTGTAATTGTAATGTGGTTCTATCGACGCTGACTGTGTGCTGCGTCTCTGACCTCAGCATGTAGAATCCATCCTGGTGCTCACGTTGAAACCTGACCCGTGTTCGTTCCTGGGGGCTCCCTCGCTCTTCACTGCAGCCTGAACTTCATCTGCTTCTGTCACAGCCATGTTCCTCATGCTGCTCCATGCTGAGGCAGGAAACAGAAGAAGAAGCAGAAGAAGAAGAAGAAGAAGAAGAAGCAGAAGAAGAAGAAGAGGAAGAAGAAGAAGAAGGCAGGAAGCAGACAGGAAGCAGACTCAGATCATGTTTCCATGACCAAGGTCTGATCCTATTGTTTCAATCCACCCATTCAATCCCAGTTGTCCCACAGAAAAACATTCACGCTCCTACTGACGTAACCCGTGAGGCTTTGCACTGTGGGAGGAAGCACTGCGTCACCCCATCAACGTTTCCAAGACACCAAATACACAACATCAGGCAGAATTATGTGCGACATGTTCATAATGGTGCCTAAGACATAAATGTGTTCTTGGTTGATGCAGCAAAGAAACACAACATGCAAACTTAATGTCATTTATACACATTTATATCAAACTCAAATTCTTTTCACTGACACTATTTTTGTCACGTGCACAGTTTGTCTCTGGGATGATGATTCTGTCCACAATGTTCAGAAACCGGATGCGTCCTGCTGAGACATGTCAGCATCAGTCACAGCGTCAGTGCGACATGGCAGCGTCAGTCAGTTCTTCAAATGCCTGAAAAACTACAATTTCACATTTTGAAAACAAGGCATCACGGTGGGCACTTTTTCAACACCCTGCAGTGGACGGAAACGGCACATGCGACACTTCAACGTGTCAAACAGGAAAACAGCCTGGGAGGTTTGGAGGGTGTGATTGGTTCTTACTGCAGCAGATATTACAGTCACAACATAAAGCTAAAACGTGGCAGTCAGGCCACTCAGCACAGCCCTGTAAGTATTATTGGATATGAAAATCCACTGAATTCTTCTCTGATTGGTTTGTGGGGGGAGTCAGGGTGCTGAAGCAAAATGAAATAATAAACACTGAAATGAGGAATTTGACTTATCTGCAGTGATGTTAATTCTGGGGTCATACTACTATATTTATAAAAAAACAAATTCACATCTGTAATTCATATTGTCTCGTTACTTATGAAGTATATTTTTATGAAATATCACATATCTCATGTGAGATGTCCTGCACTGGAGATGCTTTTTTATTCCTTGACATTATAACTTGGATATTGCAGGGTTTTACTGGCTTTATTATTCTGGTTACTGGTCTACTTGAAATGAACGTATTCACTTTACACTTTCTTTACACCGTCATTTAGAAATGAGCATCATAAAACAAGGGCCAACAATTGTGCACTGTAGGAAAACACCACCATTCAGGACGAACCTTCAGGAATGTTTCCTCCAACTGTCAACGCTCAGCCTGTCAAATGGTGCTGCAGAGGCCTCCACTGGACGGGTCACCATTTGTACGGAACAAGAATGTAACAAAGTGTGTGGACCACCAGGACGGAGAGGACAGGACACCTCTGAGCCATCGTTACGGTGGCTGACATCCAGAGGCTGGTCCAGCCCCGGGTCTGAGGCTACGTCTGCTTGTTCTTCAGCTGCCTCTCTGTGCGTGTTCCCTCTGGGAGCTCGGCTGGAAGCCCGAGGGGGACGCAGGGAATCAAAGAGTGGAAGCTGTAGGCAAACACAGAGCTGCTGTGATCTTAGCAGAAGTCTGATGAGCTCCTGCAGGGCCGAGCAGGAGGGGCCACGCTCAGTCTGCAGGGACCAGCCAGGATGGACACTGGGCACCTCTGAAACTGGCTGAAGAACAAACTGGAGCACAGCTCCGCTGGCAGATTCTTCATTATGGTCATTTCAGTGCAATCACTGCAGCAAATCATGTGCACCTGCAATGATGCCTGTAAGGTTTGTCTTTACTGTGCCGATCACTGGAGATTCTTTAGGTTCACAACTGGATCAGGTGCTTTCCACTGGTCAAAGACCAGTGTTCCGACGCAGACAAACAGATTAAAGTTTATTGGTTTCTGATTGATCCTCATCTGTCAGGAAAAGTAAAAAAGTAAATTAAAGTGTTTTCATTACAGAACCACAAAATCCACCAAAACCAGACGGACACTATTTGACACAATCGATGACTAATAACTGAAAACTGTGAATAACAGGCCAAAAACTGCCACGACTCTCCGAGAAACTTGACTTTCTGTGGTGACACGGAGCTGAGAGGTGAACGTTGTCCCTGTGTTCAAAGTGTGAGGCTGTGAGTGTGTTGACTCAGACTGTGGAGGCTCCTCAGGTCTGCAGGTTAAAGGGCGGTGGACCACACAGAGAGGCTGGCCCCGTCATGACCACACACACTCATTGACATACTGTATTCTCCTAAAACCGGTCTTCAAACAGTCCTTTGAAGCTGTGAGGACCAGATCAAATGTCCTCACAATGATGTTTAAGTAAGTAATTATCACTTTAACATATTTTACAGTTTTAGTGAATCAGCACAAGTTTTATTCAAGTCAGGGACACACATCAGGGTCAACCAAAGGTTCAATGTCTTACCTAAAGACGCTTTAGCGCGTAAAGGGGCCGGGAATCGAACCACTAACCTCGCGGACCCACAAGATGCCAAGTTATGTTTAGCAACGTGTAGCAAATTGCAGCTTCTGATCGGCCGCTCACAACATCTCAGATTCGTTTGTGGATTCAGCTGCTCGAACACAAATGATGCTACATATAACATCACTGCTTCCTGGGAAAAGTTCATCTGTGAAAAAGACAAAAAAACTAAACCAAAAAGAAAACCAGCTGACAAAAACTGGGAAAATTGCAGCAGTACTCAACAACAACATTTCTAAAAAAAAGTGAAAACATGATGTGATGGTATTTTCAGGTCCGTTGCAGTGAAAAGAAAGTCTCAGGATCATTATTGTGGTTTAGAAAATCTACATCTTCCTTGAGGTTGACTAAAGACATTTCACTGTATTTACCAACAATTTAGGTTCTGCTCTCAAGAAAGTCCACAATCACAAAACCAGACTCGACTAGAATACAGTTTTTCCCCATGAAACTCATTATCACCTTCTTAGCACGGCACAACTCTTCTCTTGCAAATGTTTTAACACTTTTCCATTAGTTTCACACAATTTCTACAGCTATTTAAAACAGTTAACACAGGTCAAGCGTTTTCCCATAGAAATGACGAATAGCTAATGTAAATGTGTGCAGCCTCCTGCACAAACGTGTCCAATCAGGGATCAGTGTTTATCATCCTCTGTGCTGCTGTTAGTCTGAATCAGAGACGAGCAAAAACAATCAGTGTGATGTTGATGAGAACCTAAAGACTAATGGACAGGACAGAGGTTTTATTTGGTTTCTTTTGATTTTTCTGTATTTTCACTTTAGTTTTCACAGTGTTCAGCTTTTCTGTGTTTGAACAATGTGGAAAAAGATTGAAATCTAATGCAGCACAGGAAAATAAAGAATTTCTGTATTAAAGTGAAATGTAACTTTTGTTTTCACCGAAAAAAGAAAACAGTACAGTGTGTAAGTAACTAAGTGTCTGAACTGCTCCAGTCTAGATGTTCACTGTAGGTCCTGCAGGTCAAAGACAGTTGGATGCAGAAAGAGCTGCAAACAGGAATGAATCAAGAAAACTTTGTGAGGAAAATCTGTTTTACAGGATTTCAATACGCAGAGATCAGCAGGTTTGATTTCTCCACTGAAATCACTATGATACATTTGGATATTGATGCATTTATTTTGTATTTTATTTTGTGGTGACTGATTGAAAGAGAGTAAAAATTTAAAGTTGTGTTTTCTGAGCAGACAATAAGCTTTTGTTGCCTGTTGTTAATGTTTTGTTAGTGTGAGAACAGTTTGTGTGAATATGTGTCATTCTGGGCAGTGAGCTTCTGTTTCCGTCTGTGTGTTCACTGGTTTCAAAATGTGACTTCAAAGTGTCTGAGCCGAGGAGAAAACTGTAATATAGACCAATGCTAAGAATAACTAATAAAAACACAGAGGTGCGCGCACACACACACACACACACACACACACAGAGTCTCATTACTTTGTGATCTGCTCTGTGACTGCTGGTGAACCACCAGAGTGTGTTTCCTGGGATGTGTGTTTTCCTCAGGCAGCTCGTTAAATAGTTGTGATAGAAGTGAATGTACATGACTTTTGTCCCCTTCAAGCCACCGTAACCGAAAGGCAGAAATTGTAGGACTGTGGGGATCAAAGAAAAAAAAAGAATTAACAGAAAAGTTGCAGAATTTTAGTTTTGAAAACCTTCAATTTGGCCTTAAAAAAAAGTCTTGAATAACCATGAAAAAGCAGTTGGAGGCCACTTTGTGTTTGTGTTGACACGAACATAAGACATTAGTTTCAGGTGTTGCACGATGATGATGATGATGATGATGGTGATGCTAATGACCGTGATTAGCAGTGATCTGTGCTCTTAGTGGTTTCATGCTGAGGGTTTTGATGGTCAGGCCCTGTGAGGACAAAATGAAACCAAATAAACAAGCTGCAGCTAGATTCTTCTGGAGCTTCTCATTTCCCAGAGACTCCAAACGCCTCACGTAGAATGTGTTTCTGCCATCTCTGAAAATAGCCCCCCCCCCCCCCCCCCCCCCCCCCACATCATTCATCATTGTTTAATTTCTGCCACACAACACTGTGGAATTCATTTACCCTCCACTGGACCACACCAGGCTATATTTGTCCCTGTAATGAGGAAGAGGGGCATTCCAGAGGATCTCTGGGTAATCACAACGTCTGGCACACAAGCCATCTTGGGGGGTGGGGGGGGGGTCTCACTCGGCCTATGTCACAACCTCGAATTCACTTTCCTCCGATTTCAGCTCTAGACGATCTGGGTTTGGGCGTCCAAATCAAAAGCCGCTAAACGCTCGTGGTTCTGGTCCCTGTAACGAGGCAGTAAAACGGGTCGGCCCTGCAGACTCGGGGGTCCCGCGCTCTGATCTGAAATTGTATTTACCTTGTCTCTGTCTTCCCTCCATTAAGAGCAGTAATGAGGGGAGTTGAGAACTGAGGACGTTGCCGCTGATGATGATCCAGAGGACACTTATGAGACAGCTGCTGGCTTGGCCTAAAGAGAAGTCCTGCTGATCGGTTTGACAGCTGTGACCCGCTGCAGGTCGGGCCAATGCTGGGCCAGCATCGGGCCCAGCCAGCCCTGCCCGCTGATTAGTCAGACCTCTAAAAAAGAGACATTCAGACACATTTTAATCCAACAGGATTAAAGGCGTCCGAAATGGATCTTGTTGTCCCGAAAAGTTTATAAACCCAATTGAACAGACAATTATCTGTGTATTCAGTACGTAGCTTAAGCTAACTTTAGCATGAAATTCGATCCGCTCGGCTGTGTCCAGCAAACTGCTCTGCTACGCTCTTCTCTCACTGCTACGCTGACAAGTTCTGTCCGAAAATAAAAAGCTGCGTAATTCATGAATCGAGCACAAACTGTTTTAATTTCAAATTCTCTGACAGGTTAGAGGGTTAGAGACACTACGTCCCTGCACCATGTACATGGCTCATGGCTGCTATCAACTGAATCCATGTCATCAACCTGGGTTTAGACAATTGTGCAGCCTTTATTGCAGCAAACACAAGGAGGGGAATATCACCAGGTGATATCTGCTGCACTAACCAGTTTGGGAATGACCTGGACTTTTTCTGAGTCAAAGCACATGTCTCCACCTTCAGTGTCACCCAGTGTCTTTCCTAATTTTTAGTTTTCTCAGAACTAAAATCTATGGTTTCAGAGCTCACAGGCCCTGGTGCCTGGTGTGGCTTCGACTGCAGCCTTTCATTTCCAAGTTGTGTAACATATTTCTAGGGTTGGGGTTCGAGGGAAAACGGCCAGTGTGATGTTGAAGGGAGCCTGAGGACTATTTCATGTCTTCAGTGAGAAATTTAATTTGGTTTCCTTTTATTTTTCTGTATTTATACTTTAGTTTTTACAGTGTTCGGATTTTCTGTGGAAAAATGGAAAAGGACTGAAAACTGTTGCTTTACAGTAAATAAATAATTTCTGATTTTAGGTGAAATTTCAATGTTCTTTTTTTCACTGAAGAAAGAAAACAGTACAAACCCTGTGTCATACTAAGTGTCTGAACTGGTCCAGTCTAGATGTTCACTGTAGGTCCTGCAGGTCAAAGACAGTTGGATGCAGAAAGAGCTGCAAACAGGAACGAATTAAAAAAACTTTCTTAGGAAAATCTGTTTTTCAGCATTTCAATACGCAGAGATCAGCAGGTTTGATTTCTCCACTGAAATCACCATGAGACATTTGGATATTGATACATTTATTTTGCATTTTGTTGTTTACTGTGTAGTAATCCAACCACAAGCCAGTGTCTTTTTGTTCCAGTCCCAAGTCTGGATAAATGTAAAAAATAAATGAGGGTTGTGTCAGGAAGGGCGTCCAATGTAAAACATAGGACAAATTAAAAATGCGAATCATGACTTTCACAAAAAAAAATGACTTATAGCGACCGTCACCGGTGCTGTTGACCCACAGGGTAACTGGGCTACTGTTGGTCGAAGAAGGAGAAGAGGAAGGTGTGTTCGTAGGCACAGAGAGAAGAGGAAAGCTAAGAATGTAGGACTGACAGTAGGGACTTTGAATGTTGGCACTATGACAGGGAAGGTTAGCTCAGGAGTTATCCTGAAAGAGGAGTTTGTGAGGAATGTTCTAGAGGTGAAAAGACTATCAGACAGGTTGATGAGTCTGAAGCTGGAAATTGAAGGTGTGATGTTCAATATTGTTGGTGGTTATGAACCACAGGTAGGATGTGAGTTAGAAGAGAAGGAGAAATTCTGGAGTAAGTTAGATGAAGTGATGCAGAGCATCACCAGTTGTGAGAGAGTGGTGATTGGTGCAGATTTCACCAGATAAATGGAGGAGAAGTGTACTGGTGCCCATTTTTAAGAACAAGGGAGATGAGCAGAGCTGTGGCAACTACAGAGGAATAAAGCTGATGAGCCAAACAATGAAGTTGTGGGAAAGAGTAGTGGAAGCTCAGCTAAGGGCAGAGATGAACATTTGTGAGCAGCAATATGGTTTCATGCCTAGAAAGAGTCCAACAGATGCAGTATTTGCTTTGAGGATGCTGATGGAGAAGTACAGAGAAGGTCAGAGGGAGTTGCATTGTGTCTTCGTAGATTTAGAGAAAGCGTGTGACAGGGTGCAGAGAGAGGAGCTGTGGTATTGTATGAGGACGTCTGCAGCGGCAGAGAAGTATGTTAAAGTGGTGCAGGACATGTATGAGAGCTGTAAGACCGTGGTGAGGTGCTGTAGGTGTGACAGAGGAGTTCAAGGTGGAGGTGGGTCTGCATCAAGGATCAGCTCTGAGCCCCTTCTTGTTTGCTCTGGTGATGGACAGACTGACAGATGAGGTTAGACAAGAATCTCCCTGGACTATGATGTTTGCAGATGACATTGTTATTTGTATTGAGAGCAGGGAGCAGGTGGAGGAAAATCTAGAGAGTTGGAGGTCTACTCTGGAAAACAGAGGAACGAAGACAGAATACATGTGTGTGAATGAGAGGGACCCAGGTGGAACAGTGAGGTTACAGGGAACAGAGGTGAAGAAGGTGCAGGACTTTAAGTACTTAGGGTCAACGGTTCAGAGCAACGGAGTGTGAAAAAGAGGTGAAGAGGTGAGTGCAGGCAGGTTGGAACAGGTGGAGAAAAGTGTCAGGTGTGTTGTGTGATAAAAGATTATCAGCGAGAATGAAAGGAAAGATGTTCAAGACGGTGGTGAGACCAGAGATGTTGTTCGGCTTAGAGACAGTGGCACTGAAGAAAAGACAGGAGGCAGAGCTGGAGGTAGCAGAGCTTAAGATGTTGAGGTTCTCTTTGGGAGTGACGAGGATGGACAGGATCAGGAATGAGGACATCAGAGGGACAGATCATGTTAGATGTTTCGGACATAAAGTCAGAGAGGACAGACTGAGGTGGTTTGGACATATTCAAAGAAGAAATTGTGAATATATCAGTAGAAGGATGCTGAGCTTGGAGCTGCCAGGCAGGAGGTCTAGAGGAAGAGCAAAGAGGAGATTTAGGGATGTAGTGAGAGAGGACATGAAGTTAGTTGGTGTAAGAGAAGATGATGCAGAGGACAGAGTTAGATGGAGGCACATGATTCACTGTGGAGACACCTGAAAGGAAACAGCCCAAAGGAAAAGAAGTTGTTTACTGTATAGTGACTGATTGAACTGACTGAGAGTAAAAGTTTGACCACAAGTTGTGTTGTTTCAGGGAAAAAACAGCTTTTGTTGCCTGTTGTTAATGTTTAGTTAGTGTTTGTTTGTTTCATTTTTGGAAGTGTGATCACAAATAAGAAATGTGTCTGAGGTAAAACACCTGATGCATGTTGACGGCCTCCACATGTGAATGAGATCACGTTTAGCTGTAAGCGTGAAACTGCTCTGAATGAATGTAAAATAAAACCATACAGACAACGTTCATAAAACAGAAAACATCAGACTCTGAGCGATGAGACATGTGGATGAGCCTTTGTGTCCCTGCAGGAGTCAGACAATCTGTTTTTGTTCTGTTTAGTGGACCAGCTGTTCTGTCTAAAGCATGAAGACATGAGGCCTGACATGAGCCCCGAGCGACGATATGTATTTATAATCCGAGTCATGTGATGAGAGACAGGAGTTCAAAAGGAGAGGCGGCGAGTCCACTGGGACCCTGCGCCAGCTTCCTTTTCTCCTCCGTGTCCATGGAAAGAAGCTGAGAGGTCCAATATTTGAACAACGACAGGACAAAAACTGCAGCACGTCATGATCTTCTTCTACTGCATGGTTCTACTTCAACTCAGTTCAGCTGCACTGCTCGCCTTCGGTACTTGCTGCTTTGTTTTCCCCTGCAAGTTTCCCCTGGTCGTCACGCTGACCCCACACGAATCCACGGTGACGCCACTGTCGCAGAGGACAAAGGATACGAACAAAAGAATTCTGGCTGTTGGTCAAAGCAAGCAGACTTTTATTTTTCAGAAGAGGCTAAAGGCAGCAAGGACGTACTTTGTCAGGACGACTGTGGTGGTAACCAATCAATAGTCTGCGGTGTTTTCACAGCTCGCTTCAAACCTCATGATACCAACAAAGTAACAATCGGTTTGAGTTGTATCAGAAGCTCAACGGGTCACGATTCTACTTCTTCCCTGCCACTTGTTGTCCAAAACCAGTTTTAATCAAGTTACACATCCTCAGGCAGCCTTGATACATGCCTTTACAAAAACGCACCTTTGTGTTCATGGACGCCCCATAATGATTGCTGATCCAGTTCCCTGCCACATCTGTAGTCGTGCAAAAGTTTCCAAATTTGGATGAGGAGCAGCAGACAGACACGGTTAGGGACAATCTGTCAACACAATGATGCATTCAGCAGCTAAAAAGACAGATGTGTCTCCCAGGAGTTGGTGGAGACCAAACACAAAGCGAGAAGAGATTTGAAAAGCAGGAGAAGCAGGAAGACATTCAGTGGTTTGTCTCCTGGTCCTCTTGGCCACAAGTCAAAGTGTCCCTGGGCAAGACAAGTTGCCCAAGTTGTTCCCGTAAGTTGCTTTGGATCAAAGCGTCTATCAAATTGGTGAGTGGAACTGAATGGATGGGACACCAGTAACAACTAATCTGGAAATACCAACAACTTATGAGACACAGCTGCGTCCTCAAAATAACTAATCAGTGATAAAAACAGGTTTTATCAAACTGACAAGGGTGTTTCACAGGAGAAACACAGCAGCTCGTGCTGAGACATTTGTTCAGCCGAAATTCTGCAGAGCAATAAAATGTGCTGCTGCTCTGAGCGAATGCAGATCAGCGTGTGAGGGATTCGGCCTCCGCTGTGGGACAATGTAGTCGTTGTTGTGTTAGTGGTTTACAGGCTGCAGCAGGTGTGAAGGCCGACACCTCTGCTGTCAGTCTGAACGTTTTAGCTTTATTAACTACTGTGTGTGTGTGTGTGTGTGTGTGTGTGCCCAGTCTGACACGCAGAATTAACTGCTCTCTTTTTATGTGTTTGCTTCTCTTTAAAAGAACATAACACAAAAAATGACCTAATTCCACAGTTTGAAAATATTATGTTACAATATTATAACTTTTTTCTATTTCATACAAATACTAAAATACTAATACTGCATAAGTACTTACTGCAGTATGTACACATCAGATAATTTCATGAAGGGGGTTCATGGAGGAGGGAAATGCATTCAATATTATTACTGATATCAAAATCAACTGAACTAAACTTTCAATCCAAATTGACAAATAAGCTGAAATTAGTTTAAAAAAATGTTGAAAAATGACCTGAATGGATTTAGAATTCAGTCACTTCACCTTGGTTTAAGTTTTCTTTTACCACATTTCTGTTTTATTATGGGTTTGATATATACTGTAATGAATATGTAATAATAATAATAATAATAATAATAATAATACATTTTAGAAATGACTCACTATTCACTAAATAGTGAGCAGCAAACTGAGTATGTTTGTATGAAAAAGTCCAAAACCCTGAAATTTCTAACAAGCTGTTTGTCATAGAGCTTATTTTCTGCAATAATCAGAAAACTCAGTGGAAAAATCCAAATGGGTTTTTGTTGAGGTTTACACTGACAACAGTTTGAGCCTCGCAATAGTCGTTTTCTCATCTCTAGAACAACACTCACTCACTCACTCACTCACTCACTCACTCACTCACTCATTCGTCATTTGGACACCTCTACACAAATGTACTAACATGATCAAAACGTAGGTGTTTGTCCACTGTCTGCAGGTGCTGTGTGATGAGATGCAGCCTGTAAAACGCAGCACAGACGATTCACTTGGTCGAATTGTGTTATTATGACTGTGTCTACTGCCAAAGTGTCTCTGTCAGACTGTTCACACACAACTACACAGTGTCAGAGTGAAGCGTCTGTTGACAGCTGCAACATCCCGCACACACAGACACAATGGCAGACCTCCAGTGGAGCTAGTCATCGGAAGCTGAGCTGTGAGCCGAAGGTTAGAAATTCCTGACCAGACCGAGTCATTAAAAAATAAAGTACAGTGTCCGAAACTCAGTCAGAACATGAGATGCATCTGATTTTTGCTGTCAGTCGCCGCAGGCTGAGACCAGAGGGAATGAGGCTTTGATGCAGTAGCATAAGATGCATTTCACTGCTTCTGACATTTCCAGCTTTTGGTGTAAGAAACAAGATGAGGCTGCACGAGCACAATGTCACCATATACAGGACGCGGACGCATCTGATCAGATCAAGTAAACATCACTGGTTTACAACATGTTATTGTAACTTAATGAGCAAGAAAAAAATCATTTAATAAGTAAACACGGTGAAAACAAATCAGATTGAGTGATTTGATCAAATGCTGCATGGATGCACCTGCAGATTTGTTTGAGTGCATAACAGAGAGGTGGCCCTTGGTTGCTGGGCCTCACTTCGACTCCCGGCAGTGAATAACTGCAAAATTCCACCTCTGTGACGCATCAGTGGTTCTTCTAAATTAATAGGTGAAAGTATGAGACCCTGCAGATCCTCTGCCAGGATCAAGGCCTGAACAGCGGACGTGTGCATCACCGGGTGGAAGCTGAACGACCTCCTTCAGCGTGTGTGTCTCAGGTGGACACTGTGTGACCCCCTCCCACCTCGTGGCCTTCAGACACGAGGTGGGAGGGGGTCAGGGCTGAGAGCTGGCTTTCTTCCCTTGTAGACCAGCTGACCCCTGGGGAGAGGCCAGCCCCTCTCATCACTCACTGTGACAGCAGGGGGTCCCCACAGGACCCCAATAACGATGGTTGTCAGGTCAGTGTCAGAGAGAAAAGACTTTCTGAAAATATAAAGAGAAGACTTCC
The DNA here is from genome assembly GCF_033026475.1 of Channa argus. Classification (NCBI taxonomy): domain Eukaryota; kingdom Metazoa; phylum Chordata; class Actinopteri; order Anabantiformes; family Channidae; genus Channa; species Channa argus. The sequence goes on along the minus strand of NC_090219.1, from coordinate 11,354,408 downwards.
AAATCAATATTATCGTTACATTGTTACTTCATTGATTCCTGCATGTGGGGAAATTCTGGAAACACGGATGTAGCTGCATTTCAGGTGTCATGTCCAGGACGTCATTGGTGGACTCAGAAGCAACATCGGATTAGAAGCCACCGGATGAAAAGCTGCAGTTTCAAATGAATTCGAGCTGTAACTTGTCCAGTTGAATTCAGTTCACTGATCCAATTGTAATTGTAAGTTTTCATTGCAAATGCTCATTAAGTGTAGCACACTCACAGAGTTTCCACAACTAAATTGTACATCACTTTCTAGCTCAGTTGGTGAGGCAGTCGTCCACGGACCACAGGGTCACTGGTATGATTCCCAGTCTCTCCTGGCTACGTATCGAAATGTCCTTAGGCAAGACACTGAACCCCAAGTTGCTCCCGGTGGGTCAGGTGAGCACCTTGCATGGCAGACAGTGGTTAATAATTCCAAATCTCTATGTCAATAAATCATTTGGTGGACGCAACCTTCCAAACGCTAAACTACGAAATAAGGTCTCAGTTTTGTTTTTCTTGGGTGAATGCAATTAGCTGCCGTACTGCAGAGGTCCACAGTCTTCAAGACTCCTTGTCCTGGTTTTTGTACTGACATCCAGTGTGAGGTCCTTTTCTAAACTGTGGTCAGTCTGTTCACTTTGCCACAGGTGAACTCTGTTCTGCACTTTGGAGCCTAGTTAAGTTAAGAGAGACAATAATTTAGTTTTTACACTAACTGAACAAAACAGAAGAAGTTTTCACTGTAAATCAACCTGTTCATGTTTGTCTCATTAGGGTCTGAAAGGCTGAGCTCTACTGATGATGATGGTGATGATGATGATGATGATGATGATGATGAGAGGGCAAGCAGCTGTTATTCTGTAGGTAAAAACCAGCAGCATTCTGGTCTTAAAACATGTTGAAACGAAACATTTCAGCATCTGTGGATGGATCTGACCTGCCTCCATCCCCGCACCCCGTCTTTTCATGCCTGCTCCCACGTAGCCGTGGTCCTTTTTTCAGATGCACCTGGTGAAGTAGAGAAGCTGACCGGGAAACACGCTGGCTCCGTTCTTCCCCTCATGTCACCGCCTTAGTCGTGATTATCACCTGTATCCGTGCTCCGCTGCCATGGCCGAACCCGCGGGTGAGAGGTTAAAAAGGAGGAGGGGCTGTGCAGGGTCAAGCAGCCTGCTGTGGGACGGAACGTACCGGCACCAGGCTCTGGTAGGAGACGTGGAGAAAAGATTCATACATCGGCCACCTCATCCACCTTAAATTTGTCTTTTAATTCCAGAGAAAACACCACACGAGTCCACTAATAATACACACAAAATAGAATTAACACCTTTCTGACAGTTTTAACTGAAAAACTTTAGAAGACAATTCATGCCGAGCTGCTGTGTTGGATTGAATTAAATTGCACAGGTGCTCATGGGAGGACGAACAATACGATAACCAGTTGTACAGAGTGCAGCCTCATTATTCTGTGTATTTAAACAAATCTGAATAAGCTGCTTAAACCGTATTTGGCCTTGTGACAGGTTTTGTTTGTTTGTCTTTGTCCTGCACAGTGCATTGTGGGAAAGTGAGGACCGAAAGCTGAATTTCTCAGAGCATTTTAAAGGTGGCAGCAGCTTTTCGTCCTGAGATGAACGTTGATTGCAGATATTATCGTTATTGCCTTGAGTGACCTTTGACCTGTAAACCTGACGTACATGTAGCAGCTGTTCCTCTAATTACAAAAAATCTTGTATAGTTGTTCCCGGCCACACGTTCCCCATCATGCAGCCTGACTGCTCATCAGTGTGTCCTGCCTGTTTGTCGTTTGCTCACCGTCACATTTTTCTTTCTCCAGGACAGTTTAAGTCAACTTTTTGCTCAGACTTTGACATTTACAGTTCGGTGGAGATGCCTTCTAATGTCCTTGATTGAGCTCTTTTGCATCTCGGGACTATGAAAGCTGCTGTGATTTAGTGACCTCATGTCGAGACTTAAGCTCTGTACAGTTTGAACAGTATCACGCGCGTGGACGCTCTTTGCTCTTTCTCATGCAGACCAGTGTTTTTGAGCGCGATGACCTCTCTCCTCCCTGTGTGGGTTCCACCTTCCACCAGGAGGCCGTGAAGCAGCAAAAGGAGGTTGAGGCCGAGGCCACGCTGGGTTTGCTGGCTGCGAGACGGGGAAGCTACTGCTGCAAATACATCCAGGTAAAAACTGCAGGGGAGGAACAGATACAGAGATTCTGTTTTAATCTGTACGTTTGAATATGTTGTTTTCTTCATCAAATACTGAGACGCTCAAGCCATCTACGCCCACATCACAGAGGAACACGGTTATGATCATAGGATGGTTCACGATCACTACATAGCCACTCAAAATCATTTGCACAACATTTTGGTGCCTAAAGGTGCGTGAACAGTTTACAGCAGTGAGACAGCAGCCAAACACACGTTTTAATAAATCGACATTTAACTGGTTCCTATCACGACGTGGTTGATGATTTGATTTCAGTTTTCCACACACTGTGACATGAAGGAGCTGGTTATCTGCATGTTCATCTAACCCCTGCCTGTGACCGACCTCACTCGTCCATTAGTTCATTTACAGCTCTTCCACTGTCATAATGGATCGACGTGGTGCATCGTAGGCCTGTAGTTGATGACAAATTGTATTTAGCAACAACAAATATGTCGCATTTTGAGTAAAAGCAGTAGCAGGACGTGTTGTGTTAGTGCTAGAAGTGAGTTTCTCCAGCTCTGTTACAACTGTAGGAGGGTGAACAGTGAGCTCCAATAAACTGTGCTGCACCGTGTACATTCAGCGACGGTGATAAGAGACAGACAAATATTAAGAAATGAATATTGGAATTTGCTCTAATTTCATGAAAACTGTGAGGACAATAAAACCCGAGAGCGTGATAACAGCACACTTAGACTTTCTAAATGATTCAGCATTTCTAAAGGGCAAAGATGTTATGTGTTGAATGACAGAATGGATGAGTTTTTGTTGGTTTAGCTGGAGCCACATTTATTCTCTTTAGACGTGTCATTTGTAGCATATGATTAAAGATTTGCTTCTTTTTGGTGTGTAAAAGGTTCAGATTTGCTCATTTTCACCACAAACACAGGAGCACCCCTTCAGCGGGATTGGGGGATGGGAGGCTTTTCGATGGTCTGGGATGAAGAGTTGATTTGTGGATCCATTTTGAAGGCAAATTTATGATGTGAAGACTATCTGAGAGACAGAGCAACTTCGTTCTGTAACAGCGTTCTCGTTTTACTCCAGCAGCAAACTCACGTTCCCCCCAAAACGTCCCATCACAAGGATTTATGTCCCCTCCTGTGCTGTCTGTCATTTCGTCAGAGCAGGTGTCTCTATCTCCCTCTGTGTCTTTTTCTCCCCAGATAGCAGAGAGCTCGCTGTGAAGCGAAGCTCTTCATTTGGCACCAGGCGTTAGTGATAGCGACAGGGTGAGGGATTGGGTTAAGATACCACGAAGCCAGAGGAGGAGGGAGGTTAAACCCCTGGAGACCTGCCCCCGGCTCTGGCCGTAAGCCGGTCAGGGTGTACATTTCCCCCCATGAGTTCCGGAAAATTGGCCAGATTAATGCTGCGGCAGAGGGGCGGTGGCGCTGATGGCATTTCCAGATGGTCGACTGCATTGGCGGTGGCGGCGTTGGCGCGTCGCAGCGTGGCCTCTGACCACTGCCACAGGTTTATGAGTCGTGCAAAATCGCTTCAGGTCTGAGACCGAGGCCCAGTCAGAAGCAACTTGGGACAGCTTGTTATCCACCGCTCGGATGCTGTGTACACGTTAGTTCATATCAACTGGATTTAAACGTTTAAAGTCAAACAAATCAGACTCGTTCCACCACTTTGAACAGGGCGAAGATGTAAAATGACAGGAGCTTATCATGGGAAACGGTTTCATGTGGGTCAAATTATTATAAGTCTGCCAATCTGCGTGTTTTCCCGCAGCACAAATACAACACAGCAGTCAATAATCACGTTGAGAGATCTGGACACTGAACTTAGAAATGAGAATTACTCACCAGGATCAAGCGACAAGCCTCTCAGCAGGGTCCATTGCGACAAACCAAAGTTCACAGTTTGCTGTTTCCACACTCACAATACAAAAGTTGTACCTCAGTATTTGACCTACAGACCAATGACGTGCTCACTGCACCACTAGGAGTCACAGGAGTTTTGATGGTGATTCAAAAAACATTGGAAAAGTAGATGAAAGTGACTTAAACTGAATCATCAAATGATCAGAATGAGTCCGTCCGTCCATTATCTGAAACCTCTTATCCCGTTCAGGTTTGTGCGGACTGGAGCCTATGTCCCAGTTGTCATGGGATGAGAGGTCAGGGGTCAGGGCTAAACACAAAGAGCTGTAACATTAATGTCCAAACCAAACTGAATGGCTTTAAACAGCTACTTTATACAATTATATGCTTTCTGCCCCGTGTCATCTGTGAACTTTCAGTTCTTAAATACTTACTTTTGTGACCTTTGTTGATTTGACAGCACTGTGTGTGAAGAAGAAGCTGTGCGGTTTCTGTTTCTTCATGCTGATGTTTCTCTAAAACACAAACTGGAAAAACAGCTTTGCTTTAACCAGTATTTTCCCATTTAAAGACATTATTAAATATAATACTAAATTCTTTTTACTCTGGGTCATTTAGTTGTTTTTATCCAGAACTATGTGTTCATTAACATATGGGGCATGATTTTAGATTACAGATGGTATTTAAAACATTCCTGAAACAATAATGAAAGTCCACTGAATTCATGTATTACACAACGTATCCAGACCCACACAGAGAATCTGTATGAAGCGACACCAAAGGTCACGAAGACATGAAAAGTGATTTTAAAGACAAGAGAGAAAAGAACCAAAATTACACAAAATGGCTACAAAGATATTGGACCTAAAATGCCTACAGATACGAAACAAGTGAGCCGAGATGACTCCAGAGACTCAAACAGACAATATGACAGAGACAGAAAAACGGAGGTGCAAAGCAACTACAAACTACAAAGACAAAAAGACAACAGAGGGACAGGCGACACAAAAGATCAGCGGCTTTCGGCTCGTCTCTTCACGTTGATCCCATTTTTATGCCCTTGGTGGCTGGGTGGGGCCACACCGGATTCGAACACATGGCCTTCTGCATCCCGGACCACTGACCCACCAGGCCCCCGTTCACAATGCAAAAGATGACGTATGAAAACAAATGACAGAACAAAAATGTAACGCTACTTTAGGAAGCACCTTCTAGATTGGAGTAAAAATAGAATTCACAATAAAAATCTATTTCCAAAACAAAGGACAAAAGGACAATAATAAGAAAAACAATAGGATGAAGACAGTAAGTAGTCAAAAAAGAGACACAAAGACTTTGGAAACACAAAACAACTACAAAGAGACAAACAAAATGGACTTTAAAGACAACCTGACAAAGTGACAACAGAGACTCAAAAGGTCAACACATAAAATAATATACAGGCTCAAACTGACTACAGACACAATAAGACAACAAACAGGCTCAGAAAAACTACAGAGAGACAAAAACCACAATGTGCTCATCTTTAAGTCTTGGACTGTTCTGTCAAAGACCTGTCCATCGATATCGGAGCGACAGTGATAATCCTTCAGGTCCTCTCAAACATTTCCAGCGTCCACAGACGGCGTCCATCTGTCCCTTTGGACCGACAAAGGTTGATGGCAGGTCAGTTTCGAGCCTACGAGACCTGGTTCAGACAAACAGGCTGTTGGACCCCTGTCGCAGACTGCGGGGACAGACGGAGTCAAGCTCTGCTGCGCAGCGCCCTCCAGCTGCGGCCCCGTCGTCCTGCAGCAGCTGCTCGGCGGCGCTGCATCCACAGAGGAGGCCAGAGAATCACTTCTGAGCACAGACGGACACGGACGCAGTTCGTCCAGAAATAAAGCCACTGACATTTCACGCAGTGTTTGACTCTGCAGAGACACGAAACACGAGTGTGATGATGACTTTGTCTTCACTAACAAGCTACTTTTATTCTGGTCTTCTGTAGTTTTCACTTTTAAATCTGAGATGAGTAATGTCCACGTTAATGAGGAAAAAGATTCTTTTCATTTTTAATCTTTTTTTTAAAAAAATGCACTTAAATTGCTTCATAATGATAAGTAAGAATTAGATTGTTGGATATTTTGCTGCTTTAATTTTGAAAGTTTCCCCCACATTTTTCTCCGGTAAATTAATATGAAATTTCGTTACATTAATTCGTTTTTATTGGAGCTGCACTTGTTACGAGTCCTGTTTTATTTCCATTCAGCCTCAGAACGTTTTTTTTCAATTTTAATTTTAATTTTCAATTAATTCAGAAGAAGTCGGATTAAGAGATGGTTTATAAATGTCTTTTTTTAAATGTATTGTCTTTTCCAAACCCGTCCATTCATGATTTTGTATAATTAATAATAATAAGGAGAAATCTGTATTAATATAGTGCTGCGCATTAATAAAACCATTACACAAAGGCCCTTCAACGCGTTAGAAGTATAAATATTCCTAATATTTCCTGGTCACCATAATAAAATGCATGAAAAAACTAACTCGTATAACACGTGTTTGTCCCCCACTGTGTCCTGCAGTATTTTATCCTGCTGTTACTCCTCTGGGGTAATTGTACACTAATCACTGTGAAGTTGTAAACCCCTCCTGCTGCCAGCTGATTGGTCAGACCCCAGTGGACAACGTGGTCCGGACCCCTCCCGCTGCTGGTGTCCCAGGTATAAGATGATCCAGGTCAACAGCTGAGAGGACAGAACAGTTTGTGACAGGACTCTACATTCCCCAGAAAACTCTGACACTGCTCCACATCCCATTCTGTCTGCTCTCATCTGTTCCCTTCTTCTTCCTCTTCTTTCCTACAAACTCCACTTTGTTGTTTCTTGGCTGAAGACTTTTCTGTCTCCTTCACTGGATTGTTCTTCTTCTTTGGTGTTTTGGGGACTGAACCATGGAGTTGTCGGATATCTCTTTCCCCATCCCAACCGCTGATGACTTCTACGACGACCCCTGCTTCAACACCAGCGACATGCACTTCTTCGAGGACCTGGACCCACGGCTGGTCCATGTGGGCCTGTTGAAGCCGGACGACTCCTCGTCTTCCTCCTCATCCTCCCCTTCCTCCTCGTCCTCCTCCCCGTCCTCCCTTTTGCACGTCCACCACCACACAGAGGTGGAGGACGACGAGCACGTCCGCGCGCCCAGCGGGCACCACCAGGCGGGTCGCTGCCTGCTCTGGGCCTGCAAGGCCTGCAAGCGGAAGACCACCAACGCGGACCGGCGGAAGGCGGCCACGCTGAGGGAGCGCCGGCGGCTCAGCAAGGTCAACGACGCGTTCGAGACGCTGAAGCGCTGCACGACGGCCAACCCCAACCAGCGGCTGCCCAAAGTGGAGATCCTGCGTAACGCCATCAGCTACATCGAGTCCCTGCAGGCGCTGCTGCGCGGCGGGCAGGACGACGGCTTCTACCCGGTGCTGGAGCACTACAGCGGGGACTCGGACGCCTCCAGCCCCCGCTCCAACTGCTCCGACGGCATGGTGAGTTCAGCACCGAGTCCGTCCGACTGTCCAATTCCTCACCATTACGCAGGCACTGCACACAGGAGATGTACGTTACTCGTGCAACTTAGCTGTAAATTTCGATTTCAGCAACTTGTGAAACTGGATTTTCATCACTTAAAGTGGCTTTTAGAAACAGTTTTACTCTCCAACACTCCGAGTGTTTCGTCTTCTGTCGGAGAGGTTTTGGTTTGAGCGCAAAACGTTGCGCAGGCGAAGATTAGTCAAAGGTTTTTCTCAATAAAAAAGCGGTAAATGTCTCCTGAAGACAAAGGCTTTTTGTTAAATAGTTTCTATCGTTGATAGTTTTTAAATTAAAAAGCTAATATTTAAAAACGGATAATTTGAATGCTTCTCATTTCTTAATAATTTCCCTTTGAATATATGTTCGTTTTGTAAATACATGACATGTTACTGTGGTTTTTCTTATGGGCGTAACAAAACTTACAGGTTATTAAAATATTTCAGGACAATAATTTTTCCGCCGAGTTTAGAATGATACCTTCTCTTTTCTTATGTCAGTTTTTATTGCTTTTCTCTCACCAAGTGTAGAAAAATAATTTCTACCTCAATGTATTTTTCTCTCTGCAGACGGATTTTAACGGACCGAGCTGTCAGTCAACCAGGAGAGGAAGTTATGACAGTTCGTATTTCTCCGAGACACCAAAAGGTGAGAAAAGACGTGGACTTTACCAGATAACAGAGCACCAATTTAAATAATAAAGCATTTATTATTTCACGGCCGACAGTAAACCAGGTGAGAAAAAAAAACAGGCCACAAAAAAAATTATTGGCAACAAATATCACGCATTCAAGCCGATTTATTAAATGTAGAGACGAACTCAAAAAGATTAAAAATCGCGTTCGTACTTTCACATTTTTTCTGCTTGTGGTAAAGTAGACGTGTGGTAATAATGGTAGAAACAAAACTTTTCATATTTGTTCTAAAAGTTCTATGAATCTCATGAATTTAACGAGTGTTAATAAATAAAAAAAATAAATAAAATAAAAAGATCCTCGTGCGGTGTTTTGCTGTTTTTGTTGTTCAGCTCGACTGTTTTGCCACAATTTGTCCCTAAAATGAAAGATTAAAAAAAAAACAACAACAACTTTTGTAAAAACAACGTATTCATGAAGTCGGTGTGTTGTTTCACCTCAGGTGGTCTGAAAGCTGAGCGGAGCTCGGTGGTCTCCAGTCTGGACTGTCTATCGAGCATCGTGGAGCGAATCTCCACCGAGAACAGCAGCCTGCTGCCCGCGGCCGACGGCCCCGGATCCCCGCCATCAAATCCAGACTGTGAGGCCCCAGGGCCAGTCCAGATCCCCTCCCCGACGGCCAGCCAGGACCCTAATCTGATCTACCAAGTCCTATAAACACTCATACAGTTTTTACTGGGGACGTTGTAATCCTGTCTCTCTCTCACACACACACATACACATTTGGGCTGAACTGAATCTTCACAACCTGTTTGCTTCAGCGGTTTAAGTTTTTTTATTTAAAAAAAAAAAAGTATTTTTGAGTTGGGTTTTTCCCTCAACTTTTTCTCACCTTTGTTTTATTTAGCTGAAACTATGGAAGCTCATTCCTGCCGAAAAAGCAAAAAAGCCAATTATTGATTTTGAAAAACATTTGCTCAAGCTTAGCGTTACTTTTGGAGCTTTCCAGCCAAAAACAAATAAATTATTTTTATATCAAATCTTATAGTTATTCCAAGCGCTTATGAAAATTCAAATCAATCAATTAAAGCTGTATTTAAATAGCACCTTTTGTCTGGATTAATGCAGTTCGTGGTGATTTACAGATGATTGAAAGTTGAAGAAAGGTGGAACCAAAGACAATGAAAATTAAAAGCCGCCAAAACAGTGACAATAATACCAAAAACAGTTTGATTGTAATTTATCATTTATAGAAAGTCAAAACGATTAATTGCTAATTTGATTATTTGCTATCAAAAAGGAAATCAGATTTCCATTTTTCCGGACAGGAATGATCTTCCATAGTTTTATCAAATTTAGCCACATGTTCCTTTGCTGCTGTTAATAACTTTAGCTCAAACCACTTGAATGCTGGGAAATGTAGTTTTTGCAAACATTTCAAATAACAGGTTTACTGATAAATAGAAATCAGTTCAGCTCTTGCTGTATTTTTATTTAACTTATGAAAACTATTTTAAGGCTCTGTTGAGTCACATGTCAGATAAATTTCAGTTCTCTTGTGTGTATAGTCTATCTGATGAAGGACGGAGGCCAAAAACCATCCATTTACATTCCTCCATCTGAAGTCCTAAAAGCCCCAGCTGTTCAGTTCCCTCAGGAAAAAATAACTACAGTAATCCTGTGAGAGATTTTAGAAAAATACCACGCGACACTACTACATTTCACTGTAAAACATTGGGTATACGGAAGTATTACAGGAGTATTGTAGTATTTCCCCCCCTCATCAGGTTCAGACCTCCTTCTTGTCAATTTGAAATTTCATTCACTGCAGCGGAGGACCATTTTTCTGTTTCTGTACATATTATGTAAATAAGAGCTGATTTGTTCCAACTGAAAGTATTAATTATGTATTTAATGTTTCTGTCGGTATGTGCTTATTTGTTTGTTGTGAAAAAATGTTAAACTTTATATTTATACATCTGAAAACTGAGTGACAGACTAATGACAAATAAATGAACCTGCTTATTTATACAAAAACATTTTTCTGCTTTGCCATTTCTTTATTTTTGACCTAAGAAACTAAATGTTGATGGTAAAAAAAAAATTACTTTCTAAAAGTCAAACGCATTGTTTAAAAAGTGCATTTCAGATGAAAACAACGTTCAATAACTTGTTTTATTTACATGGGCCGATTAACTTCCACCAACTTATTTAATCGTAAAAATAAATACTAATTCTGTTTTCAAATTGTTTGAAATGACTGCTTTAAATACGTAGCCTTTCAGTGGATCTTTACAATATACAATATATAAATATACATAATTGTTGAATTTCTTAATTTTAAATAGTTGTCAAAAAATGCGTTGCATTGATTTCCTCTAGGTTTACTTTTTATTTATTTATTTCCACATCACAAATATATAATAATAACCTGAGACACTGAATAATTTAAAAGTGGACTTATGAACAAGCTGGGGGGGGGTCAAAAAGCTGCGGTTTCAAATCCCACCCCACCAGGTGTCCCGAACCTGGATGAAAATGGTTGGGCGGCAGGTTGGGCGGCAGGAAGGGCATCCGGCATAAAAACAAATGCCAAATCTTGTGGCGACTCCTGCAGGTACAAGCCAAACGCTGGTGATCATCAATTATCAACAAGCCGAACTGACTGGTGAGGCTTCTGGTTTGAAACTTGAAGAGCAGCAGCGCCACCTTGTGATCACTCAGAAGAACTGCAGGTGTTGTTGGTTAAACACACATTTTACTACTAGGGCCGATAAAAACCAAAAAAGAGGTTTTGCTGGATTTGTGTGTCTGGAGGTTTTAAACTACAATATTACAGTTTTTCTTATCTGCTCCGACACTTGTGTTCAGTCTGAAATCCCATTTCTAAAGCAGGGAACACACAAAAGAACATTAACAACAGGCAGCAAAAGCTGGTTTTTCCCTCAAACAACACAACTTGAGGTCAAACTTTGACTCTCTTTCAATCAGTCACGTCACAGTAGACAACAAAATACAAAATAAATGTATCAATATCCAAACGTCTCATGGTGATTTTACTAGAGAGAACAAATGCTGCTGCACTTTTGGAGTTGACCTGTTGAATCACTGTAAAACAGATTTTCCTAAGAACGTTTTCTTGATTCGTTTCGTGTGTGCAGCTTTTTCTGCATCCGACTGTCTTTGAACTGAGTGTTTTCAGCTGTATCTTGATGTGACCGTCCCCTAAATATTGTCCAAACAAGAGAGACATAATTAGTGTTTTCTAATGGTTACAGTTACAATGTGCAACATTTTTCATAGAAATAAGCCCCAGCACTTACTTTTACTTTACACAAACTCAGCAAACAGCACTGGCAGCAGTGCAGAAACATGTTTTTTTGGGTTTTTTTTAATGAGGCTCACCCTTCTGACCAATCAGAGGAGAGCAACGGTTTCTGCTCAGTTATTCAGTGTGGTAGCTTTGCATTTTTATACCTGTAGGCCTGTGCAGAGTGTGGCAGAAGCAAAGCTGTTTCAGAGCAGAGAGTCAGTGTGGGAGGTCTTATAGACACAAAAGATGAAACTAACCATTTCACACACTCCACCAGACGAGCTGGTTCATAAAGACCCATTATCAAAACACTATTTTAAAATTGAAATATACAAACCTGCTTCAGTATTAGCACCTGGATAAAATGACGATATGGACCTTTTAGGTTGCACACTGAAGCTTTCACTACATTTTGAAGGAAACTTGGTGGGAACGCTAGTAAGTCAGGATACACAGAACCAGAACCCTGAAAGAGAAGTCAAGACACCCGCACGTGGAGTTCAGCCATCATTTATTGAATTATTTCTACCTGTTGTTTTCCTGCCGGGACACGGGGCCAAATCTGTCTCTGAAAAACCAAATAAACATTTTCTTTAGCTGGATTAAAATGAGGTCTGTAAAAAAATGCCAACTCAAATTAAATACTACAGACCTTCTCTATTTTACTTTATTTCTGAATTTATTCTTTAAATCTGAACTGAAGTGAAGTGATGACGTGAACCATGAGGTTCACTGGCCTCTGCTGGGCTTTAATAGACCTGCACACAGGCGTCATTTCCAGTGATCGATCAGGTGTTGAACCATCACAGAAAATATTTTTAAAGCCTCAGGACACTTCTAACAATAATGACTTATGAAACACTGATGCATCTTCTTACTCGAGCAAATTTTCTCCAAATCTTACAATTAAATATAAACTAAACTAAGGCTGAGGACGTTTTTTAATGTTCCTCATTTAGTTGCGACCTCCATCAATCCTTAAACCCTCACTCAACAAAAGAACTGATTGATTCCGTAGCAGAAAAGTATCACTCTCTAACGAGCATTCCAATTAAATAAAGACCCTGTGGTCACTGATTAGCATTTGACTACGCTTACATCTGCACTTTGAAGATGGTGTTGAACAAACGACTTTAAAATTAAAAGGCTAAAAATACTGAACTTTATTGATTTCTGAATAACAACAGATAAACAGACATGGCTTGAGGAGTCACACTTTATTTACAAAAATACTGAGAACCAAACAGTCGAGGGTGAGGAAGCACGACGGCGAATGAGTTTATACATTTTTATTCCTATTGAACAGCAGCTAAATGCTTCTGGTTGCGTGTATCACACTGTGGCTTCGTAACCACAGCGTAAATTTCAGCGTTACTCGCTTCTTCTGAGCTATGACCTTTGCCACAGGGTGCGTTGCTTCATCAGGCGTGTGTCCGGGACGATCACAGTTTGGTTTCTGAGCAGTGGCGGCATTAGCCGATCTACTTCCTGCGGCGAACGGCGGCTCCCTTCTTGCTGCTGCAATACGAAATACAGAACAATTGCAAAACACGTCAGTTGCTTTTGTTGATTGAAATGACAACTTTGTGCATTAATCCATGTTAGCAGGTCACTCGAAATCCCCTCAGAAAATAAACCAAAGACAAACTTTCAGCTAAATAGATCAAAAAGCATTAATTTACTTCTGTCGTGTCGCCTTTAACAGCAGCAGTTTTTCATTAAGCTCCTGGACGCTATATAAAACGAGCCAATTAATAAGCCAAAACTAAATGTACAATATTACAAACAAACCTTTAAGAGGGATTTAAAGGTACCTGCTACATAAGATCAGACATCTCTTGGTGCAGAAATCAAACCCATGCAGAACTTACCTGCACAGACTGAATCATTACACAGCCCAGCAGCAAACCATTGCAGCCACTGCTGATTACCTGGATTAGGTGCGCTTGGTTAATCAGAGGCAGGGGGGAGGCCAGTGGGTAGGGTGGGGATAGTTGGAAGACAATGGGTTGGCAAACCCTCCTCTAAACACTCCAAAATGTGGGGGATTTCAACTTAGTGTTTGCACAGTCGGTTAGGTTGGTGATGGGCACTCATAGTTAGCGTAGCCGCTAAAAGCAGCCACATGGATCTTTAGCTCATTTTTGGTACTAACAACCTCCTCTGTCATATTTCACAAGAGGACACTTTTCTCCTCGATATAATGTGCGTTTAAACAGTTATAGACATGTAATGTTCAAAGGGAGTTTGAACTAAATACCACAGAAAGTGTTTCAGTCTAGCTTCCTTCCAGAAGTTTCTTGGTCAGTCTAGTATTAGCCGCCAGCTAGGCGGCTCGCTCGCTAACTGTCAAGACAGACGTAGGTTTTTCCTCATAAAAAACCGCAAACATTTCATTGATTCATTCATTTAGCAATCAGGCCTGGACTTGGACCTGAATCATGCCGTTAGCGAGGAACTGTTGCGTTTATGGCGTTTCTGTATCGAAGTTGTGTTGTTGTTAGATGTGATGCATCGTAAATGGGATTGAATACGCGCTGAAATGTAATGAAGCAGGTTTAATGAGCGACACCTGTAAAAATGACCTGCATGCTAATGTCTGAGTGATTTTACCTGTATCAGTCTGATGCATGTCTCTTATCTTATGTTTTTTTTTTTTGTTTTTTTTTTGCCATAAAGCGACCAACTGTCCTCAATGTTATGACAGTTTTGTGGGGGACAGTTAGAGTTGGAGCTACACAGAGTTAAGGTTTTGAGATGAATTGCTTGTCAGTGAAAGCGGCTGCAACTGTACTTACTGCTTCTGCAGCTCATCGATGCGAAACCTGTGCATGAGCACCTGAAAAGCAACATGGCAGGAGCTTTAACATGCAGCAGGGCCTGAAGCATCATGGGAAACCAACACGGCTCTAATACCTCAGGAGGCTCTTACCTACACCAGGCTGCAGGTTTGTGATCCTGAAACACTGCCTTTAAATCCAGCTTAGATCTTTTTCTGTGCTTAGCTGAAGAGTCTGATAGCAAAGTGATGCTGCACCAAAAAGCACTTTTGCTAGAAAACGGATTATTGTGGAAGAAGGTGGAAGGTGACACAGACCTGTCGTGTTGCAGGAATTCACATGAACAAGGATCCAGCACAGTAGGTTCCAGCTTCAGTAGAAAACCAGTGAATCTCGCTCACAGTTGCTAAATTTAGCAGAATTTACTACTCAGATGCCGCCTCTCTCGTTGCCCTTGTTGTTAATTCCAAAACACGTGATTATTTCAAGGATTTAAGCAAAATGATTTTCTCTATTTATTTTTTTGAAACGATTAGAAAATAACTGAGATGTCAAATAAAGCAGTGCTGTAGTTTTAGGCTTTAAGAAAAATCCTTTGCACATATTTGGCTTCACCTTGATAAATCGGTCAAACATCTGTGACCCCTGCAAACGAACTCTTCAGACCTGCCTTTCTGCTTTTTTGCTTTTCGGTGGTGTGTGGAGTCTCCCGGGGCTCTGGTTCTCTGACCCCCCTTAATGCTAACATGCATCAAGCCTGAAGCCAGCAGGCGGACCCCCCCCCCCCCCCCCCGCACAGCTCTACTTACAATTTACTGAGCTCCTCCACTCTCTTACGCAGGGTTGTAACCTGGAGGGATTTAAAGAGCACATCGAGTGTTCAGGTCCAGAGGACATGGGATGCTCAGCTGGAAAAAGTCAGCTCAGGACCCCAGAATCATCAACAACTCTGGTGTGTTTGAGACACCTTGTGATTCATGGTGTTCACCTTAAACAGTTGACTAAGACGTAGAATTTACAGGATGGTAATGAAAAAGAAATGATCAGGTGCATTTAATTCTTGCAGAAACCACACACAGTTTTGTAATCGGGATTAAATTATAAACCACTTTTGAATTTTGTGTATATTCAATATGATTAGTCTTGATGTTGCTGGTGATTTAAATATTTGGTGTTTATGTAGAAAAGAATAAGTGAAAGTATTGAGCTTTTCAGCAATGTATTTTGTTTTTAAAGCCAGCTGTTATTCAAGGGCATTAAACCAGGAATTGCACTGAAAAAAAAAAATTTTTAAAGTGCAATATGCAATTTTTTGGAATTCTTTCTGTAATAACAAATTTCTGGTTCTGATCTAACGGGATACGCTCCACAAGATGCATCTCGTAAAAATAAATATCCGCATCGTTTTTTTTAAACTGTTACGGTGATAAATGTGTAAAATAACATGATTATATGTGTCTAAAATCTTAAAAAAATGATATTTAATTTATCCCAAGTTTAGGTGAGAGTGGAAAACTTCTGATGTTTTCCAGAAGTTCTGGCTCAGACAGTAAACCCAGCAGATGATAGTCAGAGAGGTAGAAGACGACGGGGATGGAGTCTCACCTCGTACTTCTGCCTCTTCAGTCTCTCCATGTGGTCGAACTTCTCGGACTCCAGCTGGGTCATCCACTGATGCAGCTCGTTGATCTTTTCTCTGTGGGAAACACGAGAGTGACAGCTTCAAATAACAGAGCAACTCAAAGTTTCGAATTGCAGTCAGTCTAATAATCTTTGCAAACATTAATAAAATATTAAGAAATGTTTGTCATGTGACACCTTCACATGCCTGTTTTATTTAATACTCTAAACTTCAGAATGACCATATTTAAATTAAATTCACGTGAATAATTAAAGGAAAGAGCAGAAAACCAACCAGATTTGAGGAACTGTGTTTGTCAGCGCTGCACGAACATTATTTTAATTACTTTTAAAGCAGCTGCCGGTTTCTTTTCCATTAAACAGGATCTTATTTTAAAGCTTCGATGCTTTTTGTGTACAAGTCTGTATTTGTATAAATTAACTAAATGAAATGTATTAGAGCAGAAGATTAAAGTAACATCGAACACTTCAGTACAGTACTTGAGTAGATGTACTTAGTTACATTTCAGTACTGAACCTGATGAGAAGAGAACGTGAACACTGAAAAATGTTTTAACACGAACGTCTCAGGAAGCATCGTGAGCGAGACGTCCTACCTCAGCTTGTCCTCATTCAGATGGTCGATGTTAAGTGCCTTGCGTCTGGCGGCCAGGATCTTCTTCTTCTTCTCTCTCTCAGTCTCCTTCTTTCCTCCTCTCTTCTGGTCGGCCTGTCCAGTGTAGACACAATCACACAAAAGCAGATCAGCAGACATGCGGACACAGGACACCACACCGAGTGTGGACGATACCAGTGTTTGTACTGACTCTCTGCAGGTGGCTGCTGTAGGTGGAGCCCATGCTGGACAGAGCTGACTTCTTCTTGGCGTCCTCATCTGCCTTCTTCTTGGCGTCAGCCTCCTCCTTGGTCCGCCTCTCCTCCTGGGTGACGAAAAACATGTGGGAGTGAGACCTCAGCAGCTCAGTATGGGGATGCAACAAATTCATGGTAACATTTGTTGTGTGATGTAGTGCAAATTCAAGTCACTGCAGACTTACTCTACAATTTTAATGTCTTTTTACTGTGAAGGGTGAAACACTTAAGAAAACCAAAATAAACTATTCCAGCTATAAAAACCTGAAGACGGTAGCACATGATGAGGTTTCTAAACAGTAGAGAATCAATCCTAAAGTTGAACTTAGATTCCAATGATCCGCTGTGGGAAGCCTGACCTAACAGGATAAGCCAAAAGAAGCAGAAGAAGAAGAAAACAAATGACTCAGACTACAAACCTCACGTCTGGCCTGGCGCTCCTTGTCCTTCTCAGCGCGGACCCTCTGCTGCTCGGCCCTCTCAGCACGACGCTTCTCCTGCAGGAGCGCAACAAAGGTCAAAGCCGGTGTGTCACATTCTAATGCACAAAGGTACATGATTTATGTGGAGTGTGATGCTACAGCTGCTGGAGCTGGATTCCCCCTAAAAGTTGCAGTGGGTTCACAAACTCTGATGTGTTGAGGAAGTGTTTTCCGTGTAAGGTTTCAAACTCACAATCCTGTCTTTGAGAGCGATCAGCTCCTCCTCCTCCTTCTTCCTGCACTCAAAGTGAGCATCGATCAAGGCCTGCAGCTCGACTAGGTCCTTGTTCTGACGTTTCTTCTGGATGTCCTGCAGGTGCAGAAGAGCAGAGACGATTTTCAGCCGTGCAGAGAGACACCACAACACGAAGTGAGCACAAATCCTTCCACGTTGTCCCGTCCAGGATACTTACATCAAAGTCCACTTTCTCACCATCTGGGATCTTTGGAGCAGTTGGCCTATGAGAAAGTGTTGAGTTTACTGGCACATTGTTGTGTGTGTGTGTGTGTGTGTGTGTGTGTTTCCAGTCACATGGCTCAGAACTAAATGTCTACATAAGTCATTTGATTTCAGATGCTGTGAGGAAAACTTACTTGAACTTTGGCTTCTCCTCTGCAGGTTTGGGAAATGAAAATGGGACATGTCATTTGGTTAGAAACAAGGCAGATTTAAATTCTTTCAGGCATTTTATGAACTGGCCTGTGTGCTTTTGGCTCTATATATCAGATTGGATAAGGATTAAGAACAAGAGATAAATAGGAGTAAACACATGAATGAAATACAGAACGGGGGGATTACAAAGTTCTGTGAATTTCACAGAACCATCTTTCTGTGGGCCAACCTACGTAAAGCTGAACTTTTAAATCAATTTGGTCAAAAAAGCTTCAGTGTGTTCACGACTAAAAGTCACTTTTCCTTCAGTTTTTTGGCTTGACCCCATAATCTCTTTACACAAGCAACACAAAGTCACTTTCCCCACTGCTTTGCTTCCTATGAACCCAGATTCTGGCGGCTCCATGCCATGCAGATGCTGAGTGGCACAGCAGGAGTGTGAGGGTCGCCGCATGTTGAAGCACGTGTTAGTGTTTCCGATTCTTTCACCCTTCTTCTCCACAAGCGCTTTTAATACGACTCAAAACTCTTGTAAAAGGAACCTTAACTTATGGATTTTTGTTTATTTTTTTGCAAATTTGGACTTGAAACTCCCAATGCCAGGGGGTCTTAACACCTAAACACTTGGACAGGCATTTTCCCAAAGTACACTGTGGACACTGTGGTCCTCCCAAAACCAGAATGACAGATCTCAGATTTAAATGAACATACCTTCCTCTTCAAGGTCGTCTGCATGCAGCAAGCATCGAAAACAAAAGCAGAACAGACAAGAGCATTAGCAGAGCACTGGGTGCAGCAAACTGCACATCCAAACAGCTAAACCTGGGCTGCAGCAAATATCACTGGAATAAATACAGGTGGACCAGGTAAAAACACTTGTGGGAGAAGCTGTTCTGCAGTAGCTGATGTGATAAATCACAGGACTTGATCCATTGTGCAGCAGAATCGTGGATTGTATTTAAAATCGAGTCTTATGGGCAGTAATAAGAAAAAACTGCTCGAAGTCCTTTTACCATCAATTCAGAAATTTTAAAATAACATAACAACTTTATTTTAAGATTGTGGCAAATAAAGGTGCAGCCAGTATTTGAGAATTCACGTAAAGTCTTCAGGACAGGTGCAGGTGCACAAAACACGGTAAAGAAAAAGAGAGCAGATGTTATACTCATCGTGTTATTTCCTCGTTACCCCAAACGTTAGAATTAATAACTGCATGATGTGCACGTTGTCCACAGTTCTGTTGTTCACATAAAACATATTTGAGGTGTTACTGATATGGCCTCTCTTTTTCTTTAAATCTAACGCTGCGTTCATGTGCCGTTGGACAGTATTCTTTAAAAGTGAAATGTAGAGGCCGCAAAGTCCGAATATTCAGGGTTGATGCAGTTTTCATCGAGAATACGGTAAAATGTAGTTAATTCGTTTTTACCACTAGATTTCAATTTTGTCACAGTCTACTTTCTAAATGATACCTTTCAACCAGAGAGCACCTGAATGCATCACCAACTTAGATTATAAGAGGAACATAAATTTAACCTATTAATGCTGAAAAAGATGACACCGTCTTTTTGCTGCTTTTTCCAAATATATATGTTGTAATCTTCATCTTTTTTGCTGTTTTTTCAAAATATATTTCTTGTAATTTTCATATCTAGAATATCATATCTTTGTTTTGTTTTTATCGTGATGTAAATCGTAAATTGTTTTCTATTTGTATTATTTAAAGCTATGTTAGCTAGTGAGCTTAAATATGGCAGAACAGAAAATGATATTATCAAAAAATGTGGACTTTCAAATTCCAAAGTTTCCTTTATTAAAAATTGGATTAGATTTACAGTTTAGAAAACTTACTGTACCGTAACATATGCTAATGCTTTAGAATGACTACCAAACATTTTCATTGCACACGTGTGAATTTAGTTAATAATTTTCATCCTTTGGGTTTTTACAAAGTATATTTCAGGATGAATCAATACATTTTCACAAGCCTTCATCAGAAAATGTTTTGAGGACAGTACAGTAAGATCATGCTATTTTGGTTTTGTCCAGAGGTGAAAGAAGATACAGTAGTGTTAGCATTAGCCATCGTATGCAGATCAGGATTAGTGGGGTCTGTCTGGCTGGTTATGGCTGGTGGAGCGCACCTGTTGCCTGGGAAAGGATGACAGAATACCCCCTTCCCCCGTCCATGCAACATACCTTCAAGCTCAGGCTCAGGCTCAGGCTCTGGTTCTGGCTCTGGTTCTGGCTCTGGTTCTACCACTGGTACTGGTTCTGGCTCTGGCTCTGGCTCTGGCTCTGGCTCTGGCTCAGGGGCCGCCTCAGGGGCCACCTCTACTTCCTTTACTACCTCCTCTTCTACAGCTTCTACAGCTATACAACATGCAGCGAGTCACGAGGGGAGAGGAAGGGTGTGAGAAGAGTTAAAGGGAAACAGATGGAGGTGGTGGGGGTGAGTAGGTGAACGGGTGTGATGTGAGGAGGTTCATGGTGAGGCAGTTTGAGGTAACTGCCACTGGACGGCGCTAAAGCAGATGAGAGAGCAAGCAGTTACGAGGGGGAAAAGGTCAGTCATCGAAGGTCAGTCATTGATGGATGAAATGTGATCGATTCCTGGAAAAACCTGCACTGCAGCTACATAGATTCGAAGTCTAAAAGAGAAAGATTCTAACCTGACGTGACACTTTTTGTAAACCTTCGTTAGTGTAAACCAGCATGCCACAAAATAATACACGTGAAGGTCAGAACACACGGCTTCAAAAGTGACTGACAAATTAGTATCAGTGATGTGAGAGGTATCATCTGGAGTCTGCAGGCTGTGTCTTACCATCGTATTCTTCACGTCCGTCCGAGAAAGAAAGGAGCAGAAGAACATTATGAAAAGATCCCGTCTGTACCCATTTTTGACAGAATTCAAATGCAAAATGTGGGTACACTGGGGATCCATGCTAAGCTTATTTATTACAGCCCTCCTGAGATGATCAGAGCTTCAAAGTTCACAAAAGTGCCAGTGTCCTTCGTCTGGAAGCCTGTTCAGCTCAGGAGGGCTGCACAGTTGCAGATGGACATGCAGAGCTGCAGGGCACGTTGACAACAGGTCAGTGCAGGCTTGGTGCAATTTAAACTGTACACGTTTGAATGTCGCGCAGCACATGTGACGCTGCTCTGTTGTCGAGGTGTTTTCAGTGTCTGCAACCATGCTACAGCGGTGAGAAATCAACGTATGTGCAGATTTGCTTAAAGGAGACAGCATCGTTGCACAACTTGAATCTGGAGGAGTCAAGCCAAACCTGCAAACATATGAATTTGTCCAGTGCAAATGACTCTCTACACAGGGATGGAAAGTCGGTTAGGCAAGATTCAGAAATGATACTGGGATTTAGCATGGAACTCCGGACTGTACCTAGATCTGATTGTCGCACAATTGTATTCCCACAGGAAGAATGGTGCTACTTACCCTCGACTTGATCACTGCAAGACACAAAGCACAGAAGGTGGTTTTGAGTTAAGGTTTAAAATTTGACCATGGAAAGAATAGTTTGACAAAGCAACACAAGCTCCAGGTCCATTTACGAGTCTTTACCCAAATGCTTAGAGCAAATACGTGGACTGCAACTTTAGGTGCTTTTGTCAGACTATTCAGCAAAGGCTTGAATGTTCTCAGTTGCGAATGAAAATCTGATGTGACTTACACTTCATCTGCGTCAGACATGGTTACAGTGGACTTTGCAACCTGGAGACAGGAGAGAGAGGAGAGGAACTTAAAGTCTGTCTGCAAAGAGGCAACCGAGCCGCCCACTGTATTTATAGCACAGGATTAAGTTGCAGATGTCTTAAATATCTGCTGGCGACCCCACCCTGACCAAACCACCTGCTTGCTTTCACATATTTTAATCTCACGCTCAAAAAAATCTTTATGTGGATTCATTTAAAAACATTTAGCCCCATGTGAGTCAAAGCCTTTTAATGCGCTTCAAACATTCCCCAAATTATTCAGGTCCAAACATCTTTGCTTTATAATTAGCTGAAATTCAAGCCTCAGTCCTGAATCTGCTTCTCTGGTGGTAAGTGAGAAGGCAGCCAAACTTAGATTGACAGCGTTGGTCTTTTTTTCAACCACTGAGAAAAGTGATTAAAGGCGGCTTTAAATAAAGGTCGACCTCCCACCCTCTGCCGTCATTTAGGGATTTAACCTGGTGAAGACTTTTTATCTTTGGCTTCAGCTCTTTCAGTTTCAGTTCTGAAATTCCAGACTGGATGCAGCATCTGATCAGAGCCTTGCAAGGATAAACACACGTGACCCGAGCGTGATCATAATCGAATCCATCAGTGATCAGCTTTTAAATTAGTTGCCTATTAGCCTCA
Source organism: Channa argus (assembly GCF_033026475.1). NCBI lineage: Eukaryota > Metazoa > Chordata > Actinopteri > Anabantiformes > Channidae > Channa > Channa argus. Next base: position 11,332,080 of record NC_090219.1, on the reverse strand, counting down.
TTAGCGTGAGGCCACCAGGAAAGCGTCCCGACATCACAACTATTTTCAATGGACAGCTGCACAGGTCCCAGATCCGGTTTCAGTGAACCCGACGTTGAAGATTAGGTTCCTTCCCCTGGACCACTACCCATAATTCCACCTTCATTTCCTTATGTGGATGTCTCGCTCTCACATGGTTCCTTCAATCATCTTTCTGAGGCTCCTTGCTGAGTGAGGCCACTTACTCAAGAATTAAAATAAACTCTGAAACAGAGCTGTGAAATTTCAGTGGCTAATGTTCGACTTCCTGGTATTTCCTCTTTGAATTTCATAAATACCAAACTTATATTTGTTCTTAAAGTGTTTACAGCATTATAAAAGGAGGTAATTCCTTTACATCTGGTGTGGAGGTTTTTGGCCTCTGTTCAAAGATGTTAAAGTGTTTATCCTCCAGCTATGTGCACTTTATCGTACACACACGTCACTCACATGTACAGCTTCACTAACTGGCATCAACAAACATGTACAAACACACCAATGAACCTATAATATATAAGCCACCAAATACTCCTGATTCAACAGTAGTTCTGTTTTCTTAATGTGACTTCATTCATTAGTGTCATGTTCTGTCTCCAGCAGCGAAAAGCTGCTTCAAAGGCTTTAAGCCGTCTGTAAATCCCTCAGGTATGAAGCTCCTCTGGGTCACTGGACTCGGACCAAACGGGCACAGAAACCACAATAAAGTCCTTTAACAGCTGCTGTTCCTGCGAAGACCTCGCATCATTTAAACATCTGGAAGCATCACATTGTAATCGTGGCTTTCAAACCCCAAGACATAATCAAAAAGCACTGCTCATCAGCTCCGATCAGACACGCAGCTGAAATTAAACCGCTGAAACACACACTCATCACACTCTGTGGGCTTCAATAGGTCTTTTCCCCTCTGTGATCCACTGTCTGTTCCCATCTCACCCCTGACCTCGGCAGAAGCCTCTGCTGCTCATGTCAGTGATTTTAACACTTGTGGACACAGCTGTCCTCAGCTTGGTTGATGTTTGGGGACATTGCACTTGAGCTCTCTATCCTCTCTACCAGTCACACTCACATTCTCTCTCTCCTCTTCCTTACCTCAGAAAAGCTGAAAGAAGCGAGCTCCCTGCTGGCCGAGACAGGCTGTAAGGTTCTGCAAACTTGCCGCGCTGATTATGTCCTTCTGTTATAGTGACACTCGATCCTCTTGGCCTCCCCATTGGCCGAGGAGCCGGTCTGGAGGCGAGGCCTGGCGTGCAGCGGGGAAGCATCCACATCTTTGGTCTCCCTCCCCTGTCTCTCTGATGGCACTCAATAAGGAGATGGAAGAATCTAACGCTAAGGAGGGAGGTTCAAGTTTGGAGAAGGGGCAGCTAGGACGCCCCCAGGTTGCTATTCTGGGGCAGCTGCATTAGGCAAGCAAATTTCATTTGAGAATGAGAGGAGAGTCAGACGTCAGGCAGGTGGTGTTTCTGAACCTCTTACAAAATCTGGGAGACATAAACATAATGTACAGCACGCAGACAAGAGGCTGAATGATTTGTCTATCAGCGCTGTAAATTTTCCTCGGGATCTTTGAACATGTTTTCTTTGATATGCGAGAATCTACAAAAGCAGCTGCCTCCAAAATCACTGGACAGACCTCAGAGAGTTTCATGCCATGCAGGTCCTAAAAATATGCACAAACAACAGTAGATAACTGAAATCCTACACGGGTCAGTCTCCTGCCGTCAGGCTGCCAGTGGGTCTTTTCTAAAACGCTTTAATAAGAGAAGGGAAACTCACAAACTCACATTTTGTGCTCTATATTGTGCTTTACTCATAGTGTTTTTATGTATCTCATTGAAATCCTCAGCAGGATCAGTTCGATCTGTTGTCCGTTTCCTTCAGTTCAACTCTAAGTCTAAACAAGCTGCATCTTAAACCATTCAGCAAAGACCTTAGAGCGTGAACCAGAGGTTTGGAAGTCTAGGGGATCCAGAATAAATGTAACATTTCCTCCAGGGGGTGCTACAGTAGCAGATTTCAGAGCAGAGATTCTGAGTCAGCCACACGTGGTGCTGTCAAAGGTATTCAAGTCCTGGAAACACACATAGACAATGCTCAGGCCATGAACCACCTCCTGAACTGACCTGTTGGCTGCTCCAGCTCCCGTTACAACAAAACACACTGCATGAAATTTTTGGTGCATTATCTAATAAAATAACAAGTAGTCTCCCTGTGGATCTTTAAAACAAATCATTAAAACCTGCTGTGACAACATTAGAGCCCATGAGTTGCCCCTAAGAATCCTCTTAGCAACACGTGGAACAAAACCTGTGTCTCCTGACCCACATTAAATCCCACACAGACATGTCAGACCCTCTGAAGAATTGCCATGACCTCCAGAGGCACACGTGAAACCCCAACTGAGCAAAGCAGGAAATCACTAAGATTAAAGAACAAACCCGAAAGACCACACACATTCCCTGCAAAAACCATTATGTCCAGGAAAACTGTCAATACATCAGTAAAGCTTCAATTAGTTCCCAGTATCAGGTCAAACAGTTTAAAAATGTTCTGGATCTCTGTCCAGGGCTCCTGGAGCCACGTAAAAGCCCCAGATACTCTAGGAATCCCTCTCAAAGACATAGCCCCCTGCAATGCTCGTTAGGAACCCCTGTTATCCCTCGGTGCTTTATGACACCTTACCAAGGTTCCCTTCCAAGGCTTTTGGAGAGGCAGGCTTTCAAAGACTCAGTTCAAATAGTGATGGCTTCTGGTGAGAAATCTCTGAAGTCCAAAGTAGAGTTCACATAATATGGGATGAATGGTGGAGATTTTGATGACTTGCCAGAAAATTATTATTTAGAGGGTGGTATCAATAATATTGTAGCCATGTAATTGATGAACATGATGTTCCAACTTCACTGAGGGAACCTGGAAAACCCCACAGAGCTGCAGCTTTAGAGGAAACCATTTCATGGTTCCCAACATTCAAATCAACCTCCCCACTCTGGAGGATGGTTCTCTTTGTTAATGTTCCCGCAGACTGAAGAAGCTGCTTGGATGAGTAGCAAAACATGTTCAGCCAAAAAGACAAAAGTCCATTTGACTCGATTCAGCCTTTGGATATTAACACTTAACTAGTTCTGATCAAGCCTAACTCAACCTTCCTCTAACCCCCACCATTCAAGCCTAGAACCTCCCCAAGAAAAGGAATGAAAAAAAGACTTTCATGAACCCCTTTAAATGAATGAATGAATGTTTAGGACCCACATCTTGTTGTGCCTAGAAAACCTAAAGAACTAACACAACCCAACAAAATTCCTATGAACAGGTCCCCTGCAATGGCAATACCAGAAAAAAGTGGTTTGGAAATGTTACAAGATTCCACTTTGGATCCAGTTCAGATCGTTAATTTACACCTCAAATTCACCGTGGAGCTGCCTGCCAGGATCCTGGAGTCCACTGGGTGGTCCTCGGACCCCACTTTTAGAGCCCTGAGGTGGTGAAACCTAAGGTCCCGTGGCTTGTCCATGCTTGCTGGAACAACACGTGTCTGCTGTCAGGACAACGTTTCTGTCACTCTGAGCAGCCCACAGGACTCGGGGTTTATTTTTGGACTGCCATGGTGTTTGTTCCATCCATTTGTAGGAAGGGGGGTCAAGTTGGGCTCAACGTGAACCTGCCGCTCTGACACTCCGGGCTGGGACAAGCAGGCAGCAGCCGGCCGGCAGCCCCCCGAGCAGCAGTCGCACAGGTAAACATGCCGTTATTACACCTTTTATTGTCCAGCTAGAGCGCAGGGAAGCTGTTAGCAGCGTTAGGGAGGCAGCTGCTGTCGAATGCAGAAGCCTCCACCTCAGCAGCCAGAGGTATGCTGAGTTTGGAGAGCTCAGGGTGTTTGTCTTGTCCTCAGTGCAACATTAAAACACCAGCAGGGCTACGCTGAGTGCTAAGCTCACACTGATTCACCTCCTTTGTGAATGATGACCCCATTTTAGTTTTTAGCTGTAATCTTTCTGTAACTGCAGGGGGGGGGGGGTTCACTTGTCAGGTTATATATTTAACATTGCACCTGAATCATTGTTGTCCCCTGTTCTGTCCAGGGGAACCCAGCTGGAGTGCGTCAACGTTGGCAACAAGTCTTAACCTGGTAAGGTTTGCTGAGTTTGTGTGGAGCCTCAGAACTTCAGTGGAGGTAAATGACTTTTTGGGTGGATTCATTTATTTAAGGGGGCCATTGTGGAGCAGCGTGGTTTGTATTACACAGCTATTCTTACCCTTTCCTCTTTTGAACTTGCATCCTGAAGGCGCTCCAAACACTAAACCTGCTAAAGCCTTAAAAGGAGGAGCAAGCGCTCATGTGTCAGGCAGGGAGGTGGACGAGGGCTTTAAAACACAAGCAGCTCTGGCCTACATTTCACTGAAGTGACACACACATAGTGAACTGAGGCTATCAAACAGTTGTTTGCATGACGTCAGAAATCATTTATTCACATCCCAAAGCTCCTGAAAAGTGAGAATGTGAACTTATCCAACTGCTATTTTGAGTGCAGATTCATTACACAAATGTTGCATGCTGCTTGTGCAGTGATATTTTAAACGAACATTTTTATGTAGTCACAAACAAAAAAAAAATGCAGAACAACTAGAAACATCCACTAAATTTCTCCGAGATCATTTATGCATCCATCTACGTTAAATTCTTCTCTCCTCATGTGACTGGCTATATTCTGAGGCCCTATCCAGTGTCATAGCGCTGTGATGTCATGAGGTCAGGTGCTCTGCATTCACTTTCACCCCTCAGCAGATATATATACACATCTATATGTGTGTGTTTATGTGGGAAGAGACCTGAGAGGGTCCTGACATGACAAAGCTGCACTCCAGCAAATAAAACTCAGCCTGTACACTGTAAGCACACAGGTGGACCAGCCATTTTATGACTGGACGGAGTTTTCCGGATTTATCTTAAAAAAAAAAGAAAAAGAAAACTGAGTTTTCCATCACTTAAACAGTTAAAGCTTCCAAAATAAGTCAGAGGTGGAGGAGAAATCAGTTTACTCAGCTGCTGTATGTATACAGTACACGGATTTCCAGTAACAAGCCCATGTCAATGCAAATCAGTGGCGTTTCAATTATTTACTGCAGCTGATTGATAGCGGCAACTTGCTACACGTCACTTGAAAAAAACAACTATCCCAGTAGGTAAAAAAAAAAGAAAGAAAAACATCTAATATTTTAATCGCAGGACAGCAATGACACTTTGTAACCTCATTCCAGCTCCTGTGAGGTTAAGAAACAGTTTTACTCGGTTCAGTGTATCAAAATAGTTTAATCATAAGTTTTTATTTTTGCATATATTGTACATTTAAACTGGATTGTGTTCCTGTATACAGTGCTTTCTACATTGGTTCATGTTGGTTTGCAGTGGCCTGTTTACACGGTACATGCTGCTGTTCAACCTCAGTGTCGTCACTTTGAAAAAGCTTCACCTAGTAACTTTGTGGAGTGTCGAGGACCAGTTTCAGATGTCCAGCGATGCATGTGTGTCACGAACAGACATGGCAACTCAATGGCAACAATGATTCCTTTAAACCTTTAGCTGCTGCTCTTTGGGTCATGTTAGCTGGGATTCTTTGAGATTACTTTAACCTTTCCAGCTTTATGCAAATCAACAATTTCCTTCCTCCGAGGCTTCTGGGAACTTTTTTGTAAAAGGTTTGGTTCACTTCTGACTCCAGGTTTGTCTCCTGACTCTGGTTAACTTGTGTTGATGTCATTAGCTTGGGGGCTCACGTGCTTGTTAGAGTCCACACAATTAACGCTGGAATGATACATTAAATAATATGTTGTTCAATATATCAGTCATTTCATGATAATTTGGAGCAAGCTGCATATGATCTGCATCACAGCACTCTGAATGACTGTTTTCAGGAAAGGATGCATCAAAAAGCCAAAAGCCAGCAGCCCTAAAAAAAGGGAAGCATTTGATTGGCCAGTCTCCTCTCTGCCTTCAAACTAAAATTAGGCAAAGGAAACGCTTCAGGATCAGCAGTGAGGTGGTAACATCATCCAGGAAGAGCTCGATTGGCTGTTGGACTTTTTAGCTTGCAGCAGCGAAACTTTGTATTGGTGGCTTTTATTTTTAACAGGATTAGTTATCGTCAGTTATGTGTGAGTGACACATGCTTTATTACTTTGTGAAAAGCTCCTAAATCATGAGTTTTGTATTTGCTTTAAAGGAGGGAGTATGGGAGTCATTCCACATGTCTTTGCAGGGAGTGTTGGAGCTCAGTTCAGTTTTTTCCTCCATAACCGACCTGGTTGTGTATCTGCAGACACTGATTTAGCCCTTTGACAGTAAATTTGGACGAAATGTGTCTAATATTCAAACACAACAAATTTTTTGAGGAACTACTTGATCCAAACGCTGCAGTTCTATCAGCACTAACTTTCACTCACTTGATAAATCTCTTAATTTCATTTAGTCAAATTACTACATTATTATTTCTGAATACATTATAGTATTTATGTATTTTTATTTTTTTATTCCATGCTTTAATTTTAGTAGCTTGTTTTTCCCATTTTGATTTGTTAAACTACATTTGATTTCCGTCAGAGCTCTCGCTGCTTTTTATGCCTTTAGTAAAGCACTTCATTAGTTTACTTCATTAGCAAAAGCACCTTTTACTAAACTTTGTGCATCATCAGCTTAAAAAACAGATGTTTTGCTCATCAGTTCCTGAGTGTTTTAACTCTGCAAACAGCAGCATAAATGGCAAATGCAATGCTTGGTTGTGATTTCCTGGATAAAAAATGAATAAAAAATGATTAGGAATTTCCAATCTTGATGTAATTGTAGCATTTTGACAGTTGGTTATTTGTATTGTGTATTAAATTATGATGGTGGTGCTACAAGAAAAAGAAACCAAATCATTAATAATCATCCTGTGGAGACTATGAACCTCCACTAACAACTTTAGTGATGAAACTGCAGTTATGACAAGGTATATAGCTGATCATTTGCTTTAAAAATTATTACAGCATTCAATAGCCGTAGAACCAAAAAGATATGGATTAGAAGGTTGTTATACTGGACCTTGTCATACAGTAGTTACAATAATAAATGAGAATAATAAATAATAAAATGGAGCGCACAGCTACAGTAGAAAATTATTTTAATTTATTTTAAAAAAGGGTTATATAAACAGAAACAAGTAGTGATCATAGTACATGGATATTAAAAGTGAAAAAACTTGCAGTAATACAGAGAGAACTGAAGGAACCAGTGAGCTAAACTAAAAGATACAGAGGGAAAAAAAATTGATTGTACAGATCAGATTGTTTGTTTGTGATTTATCAGATATCAAACCTTCCAGTCAAGAGATGATAATTTCATAGTTCATAGCTAGTGTTATTATCATTGTTGTTTAGCCAGAGAGTGAATGCAGAACAGGAAGCTGAACACTGTGACTTACTGACTGAACGTGATTGGAAAATGTAAACTTTTTCTATTCAAAACTTAAAAAAAAATGTTTTTTTTAAAAAAAAAAGAACACAAACAGTGAAGCTCACATTCAGATATATACATACGAATAAATGAGACAAACTACTAAAACAAAGATACTGAAAGACATTTTGATGATCTTTTGGAATAGAGCTGCTGAGTTTGTACAAGATCAACTGAGAGTCAGGAAAAGGTGATTTATTGTGTTCACCTGGTTCTGTCAGACATCTTCATATCAAACAGATGCTTATGGCAGATGAAAATGGAAACCACCTCAAGACACATTTCCACCTCAGTAATCACTGGGATATAAATCTGCAAAAAAGATCAAAAGAAAATGTTCATTATTAGGACATTGTAAAACGGTCACATTGCTTATTAGTTAAATTCTTTTAAAGACGTTGATATATTTGTTTATCAGTGACCAAGTTAAAAAGCAGTCTCATAGAAATAGGGATAGATAGTATTTATCTACTAGCTAATTACAGTCCATTAGCAGGTACAAACAGTAATACAATGATGTAAATACATATTTAGGATCATCAACACCAAAGGTAGTGAAGATTTAGGACTTTTTAAAACTTCAGGTGAAAACCATGATGCAGCATGATATTGGGTCTAACACATTATGGGCTGTTTCTTGATTTAAAATATTTTCTGATGTGCCATAAGAACCATATGAACAGAAAGTTGTACTACAAATACAAACATGATGGCAAACAAGCATGAACGGGTCCATAGTTGCAGTCTGCTCTGCCGGCGAAAAATAAATAATTCAACCTGAACTTTACACTTGACAAGTCTGATTTTGTTTTTCCATTCACAGGGTGCCGAATCGCTCATGGCTGTCGCTTACAGTGTTGTCTCCCAGCCTGGCCTGCTTTCCCAGCAATACCCCCCGCCCCTGCTGCCCAAGCCCGGAAAGGACAATGTTCGGCTTCAGAAGCTCCTCAAGCGAACCGCCAAGAAAAAGACCTCAACACAAGCATCACAGGTCATCGCACCTTTCCGCTCCAGCCTTTCTCCTGTGAATGAAGCAAGCCCTGACCTCGAGCACAGTGACCACTCCACCCCTCCCCGGACTCCAGAGGCATCCTCTTTGTACTATGGTGGCCAGCAGCCTCCTAGATACACCATCAGGCAGCCGTATCAGCATGTGGCTTCACCTTACCCTCAGCGTGCATCTTTTGGCAGAGGAGCAAGGTTCTCGCCTCAGACTGTAGCAATGCCATCATACTCTTATTCCCAGCATGTCACCATAGTTTCTTCATATTCTGAACCAGCCCACCTCTCTGCAGTTTCACCAGCTCAGGGGCTGGTGGCCCAGACAGCGGTGCCCAAAATACCTCTGCCAGCCTTTTCTGTGCCTGAAGCAACTGTACCTGCTACTGTGACAAAGCCTGGTTTTGGTGAAACCCATGCTGGTCTAAGACCAGCTGCAGCCGTGGTTGCCCCACAGCAAAAACCCAGAAGTCCAGGTCAAATTCCATATCCATCAATAGGTGGACAAACTGTCACTCGACCTCTCACTGTGTTGACCCAGTTTGTCAAACCTAAGAGTCCACGTCCAACATTCAAAGCAACTGAGCCCTCAAGATCCCCAAAACCTATGTTTGATGTACCTCAAATTCGGTTGTACACAGCAAGCACATCGTACTATGAGGCATCCAGGACCCCACCAATGTTCGACACATCTGAATTAACCGCCATTGGCAGCACCCTACCTCAAAGTACAATTTTAAGAGAAACCAAACAAGATTTGACTCCAAAAAATGAGGTTCAAAGACATGCAACACACACTTTACTCGGGACAGAGTCCCAGAGAAAAACACCAACTTCAGAAATTAAAAGAGGCACCACACCAACGTCTGAAGTTCAAAAAACAACGTCAGCTTCTGAAATTAGAAGAACCCCAACGGCTGAAATGAAAAGATCAACGCCAACGGCTGAAATGAAAAGATCAACCCCAACGGCTGAAATGAAAAGATCAACACCAATGGCTGAAATGAAAAGATCAACACCAACGGCTGAAATGAAAAGATCAACACCAACGGCTGAAATGAAAAGATCAACACCAACAGCTGAACTCAAGAGAGCCACTCCAACATTTGAAATTAGAGTTAAAACACCAACTCACGAGTTCCAAACAAGAACTACAGCAGGACGGCCTAAAACCCCAGCCTACCATGTGACACGGGCTACAACACCAGTCTTTGAAGTCTCAAAACCCAATCCTCTCTTGTTTGCAGTTTCGCCAATCATGGTAGAGCCGGAGAGGTCAAAAACAAAGCCTGAAACAATACTGAATGGGGACATTTACTCAGATATGACACCAGTGGCGAAACCAGTCCAACAAAGTATGACAAAATCAAAGTCAGAGCCTGATCTGACAAAACAAAAAATCACAGCTGCCAGAGATGGTTCTCAAAGACCTCAAACAATTACGTCAGAGCCAGCAAAAACAGCAGTGTCCAGCAGTGAGTATGGCTATCAAAGGCCTAAGACACCAACATATGAGGCCTCCCGCCTTATGACCACATCACCTGGGTATGAAAGACCAAAGACACCTACTGGTGTATCACCTGTAGCCTTCCAGAGACCTAAACCCCCAACTCAAGTTGCTCAAATGCCAAAGTCTTCCTATCGTGGATTGACACCTGCTGAATATTCTGCTTACGGTGGAATCAAAACTTACACTCCAGCATTTGGTATCTCGAGCTTAAAGACATCAACTCAAGAGGGGGTTCAAGTTACAAAAGAGCATTCAGCAGAATGTGAAACAGTTAGCAAACACCTGGCTGTGAAAGAACCTTCTAAAGCTGAGTTGCCTAAAGTCAAAGAGAAGCCTAAAGATCTCAGAGATGAAAAGACATACACCCCTCCTTCAATCCCTATTATAGTTGTGTCACAAGCATCTGACACCCCAGGAACAACATTAAGAGAAGAGACAAGCATGGCATCCAATCAGGTAACAAAAAAACAGGAAACACCGAAGGCCAAACCTCCAACAGCAGAGGTGACAACTCCTGAGAGTCAGAAGGTGGAACTGCCAGTACAAGAGGTCACAAAACCTCCTCCACATCAAGGTCCTGACCATGATGCTCTCAAGGCAGTAAGAAAACTTTTAGGCAAAGATAAAGTCCAGGCTGCAGAATGGAAAGCTGGAACTAAAACAGAAACTGATGTCTCAGAACGAAAAGAGGCAGTGAAACCTGTAGCTACCACTGAGACTAAAGCTGAAGATTCAAAGCCAAGCCAAGCAGTAGTGCCTGCTCTGCCTGCCAAGGCCCCTGCTGTGAAACCAGCAGGAAATGAAGACAAAGGAAAAGATGCATCGGAGAAAACTGAAGGTGATGAGTCCATGACAGCAGCAGAGCCCCTTCTGAAAGTCATACAGAAGCCGAAGGGAATGAAATCTAAAATGAGTGGTTGGTCTCGACTCAAGAAGCACATGGTGGTGGAGCAGGAAGAGCCCCAATTTCCAGATTCCAAGAATGGATTTGAAAAGGAGGCTACAGGGCAGGACCAGAGTGAGGCAAAGATAGCTGAAGAGGAAGCTACTAACGAGCCTGAAGCTCAGGATAAGAACCAAACTAAAGACACTCCCAAGGCAACAAAGATGTGGGACGCTGTCCTCTTCCAGATGTTTTCTACCAAAGAGAACATCATGCACCAGATAGAGTTAAACAAAAAAGAGGATCAGAAAAAGAAAGAGATAACAGACGAAGAGAAAGAAATACCTTCGTTTGCATACCGGCTGCCTGTGCTGCTTTTCAGTCCCAAGTTTGATGCTAAAAGGCTGAAAGAAGCGGCGTCGAGGCCGGTGACAAAAATTTCAACAGTGTTTGAAATGGGTCTCATTGGGCGGAAAGGTAAAGACGAGGAACCAAAAGACTTTAACAGAACAGCGAGAGGGTTCACTGCTAGTTAAGCTAATAAAAAGTGACAAGACAAAAATGTAAAGACAAAAGAAAAAAAAAAAAAAGCTAAGATACGTTTATGTACAGGCGTCAACAAGTGTCTTTGTCTATGTTTTAGACAAATGACAACTGTGGCGGTGTTGTAGAAAACTTTATACTTGACAAATGCTTCGTGTTGCATTTGTAGAAAACTGGTTGTCTAATTTTATATGTTTGTATTTGTTGGGTCGCTGACAGAAAGAGCTCTATTTGTCTTAAAGTCATTCAGACATCACATCAAATTAAAGCATTTATGTTTCAAGTAATTTCAGAGCTTCTCATCTGTTCCTTTCATCACACGCTATAAATATGGTTTAGGTTCTACATGTTCAACTAAATATAAATATATTTGAAATACATCCATTTGCAGTAGTTTAGATCTTTCTGTTTACCAAAAGGCTTCATGTGAATATTTGAAACAATTTGCTGATAGATTTTAAAAAATGTTACATTATTTTAGGACGTGTTTCTCGTTCAGTTTCTGATTTAATCATTCAATTATACAATTGTATTCAAAATGGTGCTACTTGCCTCAGGGTGAGACCTCTTACTAGTTAGTGAATCGTATGTGTGGTGACATTTGAAATTTTTTAGACTGCAGATAGTTATGTTTGCAAAAGAACATTCTTAAAGTCATAATGAAATACAGCAAGATCTTTCATTTCCTCTGGCATGGATCATTTAAATAAATCCAATAATCCGATGTCAACGGAGACAAAGAGGAAAAGCCACCAAAGGGGGGAAATATTTTAAATTAGTGACATCGGTGAAAACTCTAATTTTATTTCTTTTTGAAATGATAAGAAGTTATTGCCACAGATGAATTGCTTGCACGGTATTGGAGTGTGATTACAGTTACTGAGTTGTATTTGCTTAAACATCATCTTATTCATTTTAATGCTTCAAAATGTCTGATTCAAAGGAAATATGGATTCTCTTCATGATGCTCAATACTAACTAACAATTCACAGTGGTTCACTTTAAACCAGGAGCACAAAACCATTTTATTTTCAGTTTACATGTATGGCTGCAACCCAAGCTGCATTTTCACACATTAATACTACGAACATAGCTACCGAGTAATTGTGTGCTGAGCTCTAACATCCCAAACATGATCCATGAGCGTCGAGCTACACAATTCGATTTCAGGCAGTAAAAACTTTAATCAAACTAACTTAGTTTGGGAAGCTTTCACTAAAAACAATCCTGCTGAACGGCGCTAAATGGTGTCAATAGAGGCCATGTTTCTTAGCTACTCTCATAGAGGAACCGCTCTGAATTTCACACAGCCTCTCTGATTTCCTTCAGGACAGAGTTTGATGACCGTCTGTAGAGAAGGGTCCCTAATGCTGTGCCAATTTAAAAATGAAAGCAGATATTAGTTATCTGTCATTTTCATCCCCATAACTATGGTTCAGTAGGCAACTAAATAACCACCAGTTGTCCAGGAAGCTCATTGTGGTAATTCGGTGAGGTCTAGTGGCTGTAGTACATATGACCTGCACCTGCTTCCAGTCAGTGATTACAAACTGCTGTCAAGACGGTCGAATACATAATGTCAGATAAAAGTTGTAAAGTTTTCCAGAGGTTGTAGTTTTTACAATGTTTCTGGGACTTATTGCTCTGACCACTGGCTTTACCAACTCTTACCTCTTTACCTTATTGTCTAACACCAGCCATCTTTGCTTTAACATCCATCTTCTGCTAAGATTAACAGCGTTTGGTCAATATCGACAACTACTTGCTGAACTTGACAATGTACCATCTTAATTTGGAGCCAGATTCTGTCAAGAGAGGCAGTTGGTGTCATGGTTTGTTGGACAGCGGCTTCATTTTAACCCTAACCTTGTAGTTTGTGGCTCCACCTTCACCTAGTATTGTAACCAAGATAATCACCCACAGCACCTACTGGCAGATGGAGTGAGGACCTACTAAGCCCTATGTATGGACTGATAATAGATAGCAAGCTGCTGGGTCAATAGGTCAATAGCATCTGAATGAAATATTGATAATTTCACTGTGATTTGAAGGCGGCTGCTGAGCTAAAAGCTTGCGTAAGTAGATAGAGAAATGATGAAGAGAAGCCTCCGTTATGATGGAGGTCAGTGGAATAATGAGGGTTAAAGACTGACTTCTCACAGCGCGAGCAATTAAAACAGTATTTTTCTAGTTTTATTTCCAAATCTGTCGGGTGGCATCGGTTTTTTTTCCAATGGTTTCTATTCTATATGTCGATTAATCTAGGTTCACATCAGTTGCTTATTTTTTTTATTCTCTCGGAGAAGCTGAACTTTTTTCTTTGTGTTGACTTTGTTTGTCGTGAAGCTGTAATGTCAAACGTTAAACTGTAGTTACAAGACAGTTTTTTTTTTTTTTTACCACAACTGTATAAATGTTCTGGAAAACTTCCTGATCATTTAAAGTTTGTGTAAAGCTTCTTAGTCTAATGGTCTGTTTGGCTTAAGGTGTATTTGCTTGTCACTGACATTTTACTTAAAGCGAAGCACTTTGAACTGTGTTCTCTTATGTGGAGCACTCTGTACTGCCATCCTGCACAAAAGGTGCTAAAAATAAAGTTTGACTTAAACATCAGGAAATTCTGGAGTCATTTTGTGAATTAGAAGGAAAAAACCAACAGATTCAGCTGTTTAATAATCACAATACCCACTGTAGCTAAATTGTGACAGATTACCACACACACCCACTGGCCTGCTGAGGGGTAGTAGGTGGCCTACTCGACCATAAATATGGGCACATAACTGATGATTGACTTCTGAATAGGATAAAAACTCCTTGTATGAAAAAAAAAATCCCATTTATGCTGATGTAAACAATGGCTTTACTAGTTTTCAAGATCAAGAAATTCTGTGTCATACACATTAGTGTTCCTGGAACTGTGATTTGTCTCTTGAGTTAAAGCTGCTGTGAAGAGGCTGACATCAGTTCCTGGAAGGTCCACGCAAACACAAGCTCAACAACCCAAAGTTGATTAAACCCCGTCACACTTTAGTGCAAATTAAAATGTGTCAAAGCAATTTATTTTATTTTTGTTGTTCATGGAGTGAACAGAGATCGAGTTTGAGCTAAAGATCAGATCTTCTGTTTACTGCCATAATGACAGTAGAGAAGGGAAACGGGAATCGAGTTTTACATGGTTATTTTTACAAAAGCAAAACTGAAAAGTGGAAAACCAAAAGGTACCATACATATATTAAATCCTCAGCCTAATGCCACCTGAATATAAAGCCACTATTTCTACTAGAAAAACCTAGTGAACAGGTTTAGAAGAAGACTGGTAGAGTCACATGTGTCAGTGTTCGTACCAGATTTCCCGTTTGTGAATTCTTCTCCATTCGTGTCATCCACAGGGATCTTTTCATATTTCCCGTGACCGGTGACGACAAATTTGTACTTTTTACTGCCTGTTGAGCCCTGAGGACAGAAAATACAACAATAAATTAGTTCACTTCACTGCTGTCATTTATTATCATCCCAACAATATAATTTTTAAAGTGAATCGATGACACAAACTCAAATGACAACCAGGAAACAACTGTAACTGATCACAAGAATCAACTGATCAAAAGAATTGGCGTGTGGGCAAACTTAATGAGATTAAGTCAGACTGGGGTCCAAAAGTCTGAGACCACCATTGAAAGTGTGTTAAATTTCCATGTAAAACTGCAAATAATCAGAAATTCGGGGATGTCATGAATGAAAAACAGATGATTTGGATTCTGCACTATTCCTACGTTAGAATTCAAATGTAAGCCAATTTGTGTGGTAGCTGAGAAGCTGCAGATTCGGGGCAAACTACATTTTTTCCCAAATTAATATCAACTGAAGAAAACAAATGAGAGTAAAAAACGTTCTAAACTGGACAGTATTGGTTGCTTTTCTGTTGTCACCTTGCTTCTTTGTCCCAGTCTCCCTGACGAATCTCCGATAACCTCCCACATGTTCTTTTTCTGCATCACGTCTCCAGGCTTCACATCCTGAAAAAACAATTAACACAAATAGGTTTGTAATTCCAGCCACACTCGATTAGCCGGTTTATTAAGTACACCCAGCTACAAATTATCACCAAACTCCAACAAACCCGCCTTGATGAAGTTGGTGAGGTTTGCTTCTGGTTTAAACTGTTTTAGACACATTAGGTGTTGAATTGATTGATTTTATATAAATAACGTTTGGATTTCATGATTGAACATCTGTGGTTGTCTGAGATTTTGTTTCTCCACAAGAGCAAAACCCTACATAAGAAACTTTCACTGCTGCACCTGACCACAGTGAACTCGTTACAGATTCTGTCTGTTTGTTAAAAGCTGTTGGACACAAACATCAGGATTTAAAGCTTTTGTGCATTGAAAATGTTCCCTCACAATGTGCTTGTGCTTTGGTTCGATCGTGCATCAAAAAGATGTTCACAGCTTGTGCAACACCAGACCAATGCTTCAGAAACTGAAGGAGGTCTTTGCTAAATGAATCCCAGACAGAAAGGAGGCCAGTAAGGAGGCTTTACTAAGCTCTGACAGCAGAAATTGAGAGTTAAACGTTTATGTGTGACGTACTGCTGCTCTGCAGGGCAACTGTCTGCTGCCATCAGTTGGGCCCTTCACCCACTGAGTGATCAGGTTGGCCACACCGACCTTCAGACCCTCTGTGTCCTGGTTCAGAAAAAAATAAATAAATAAAAAAATTAATTCCAGGGAAACCACATCAGATTAATTGTTATAAAGCTTCATAGCTTTTCAAGATGTTTAGAGAGTTTTCAAGCTAAAGCTTTGATCCAAGTCACACAACTGTGCCCTTAGGAACAGAAACTCCTCAGTAATAAGGCTCAATAAGGTTGGTTTGGATTGTTCCAACAAGTCAGGCAGAAGGTTGAATCTTTGGAAGCCAACTTAATATCAACCACCGATGCCGGGAAAGTGTGTGCGGCCTGGGCTCAGAGCTCATTATCACCGGTCTCTGCCCATCGACACACAAGTCTGTTTGTTTGTTGACCTCAGAGAACTTAATGAAGCAAATGCACATTAAACATGTGGGCACATCAGATCTGCTGCCAGGAGTTTAAATAGACGTGTGAAGTTGGAGCTCTGAGGTCGGCCAAACCGACAAATGTGCTCTCCACAGGCCCAAAAGGGATTTTGGCTTTCAGCATGAACAATAGGCAGGCAGGGCACTAACTTTGTGCTGCCTGTATGTTTTCTTGCCTTGGAGATGGTTGCCTTGGTGGGACTCTGGTTCCAGGCCTCTCCGGCCTCAAACAGGTTCTTCTTGGAGGCGACAGGCTCAGGTGAGCTGGGCAGGTCGGTCAGTGAGGCCTTCGCTGCCCACACCTCCTGAGAGTTCTGCACAATGACAAGCCTGAGTTAGTCCTGTAGGCTAATAAACCATAAAGCTTCTCTATACACTGAAAAAAGTGAAATGATCCTACATGAAACAAGATTAAACTGAATCCATTTTGTTTTTTCTGTTCACTCTGACTTTCCACGGGCTCCATTAGGCTTTTTAATCTGGGTGAGTAAGCATTTTGTAACCAGGGTTTTACGTCACCATGGACCTATTTACACTTCAAAATGTGTGTTGAGAGAGAATGTAGTGGTTCGAGCTTTCAGCTTTGTCTTCTGATAGAGACAGTGGTAGAGCATTGGGTTGGGATGCAGAAGGCCGCCGGTTCGAATCCCACCCCACCAGGTGTGCAAAATCTACGCGCGCAACATGTTCAGCTGTGCCGACCCCTTAAGGGACAAGCCCAAAGCCGTGTCTGTCTAATAGATGGAACGATGTTGCAGGTTTTCCAACACTTTGCACTTTGACAGAGATGTAATTGTTACAATGATAAGTTTGTTTACTGAATCCATTGAAAATAGATTAAACTTAATTTTAGTATGTAGGAGTTAAATCATTATACAAAGATGAATGTACAGTAAGAAATTGAGTCATGGCAATTTGCCAATTTACGTGATATATTTCAGTACATTTAACATGAGCTTAGTTGGAAATATTAATGAGATTAGTCTAAAATATCCTCAAAGTAATTTAGGGAAAAAAATGACAATTTATTGGAAATTATTTTAAAATGATAAGTAGTTAACTTAAAAAATATATCTGGATTTAGACACATGTGTTGTTTGTAACCACTTGAAATAACAAAACTAAGTAACTTCTGCTAAACATTTTTCGTGTCTCTGCACAGATCTAACAGGACTAAAGGTTTTCTGACGGACGTATGAACCAATGAAGAAACCAAAGCCCAACACTTTATATGTATGCGTTTGGGTTGTTGACCTCCACGGCGTGGGCGTACTGCTCCAGCTTGTCATCGATCTTCGATGTCAGGACGAGAGGCTGCGTCTTCTTAAAGCTGTTACTGATTCAAAGGAAACACAATGAGAAACATGAAAAGTTAAAACCAGAGTCACAGATTCAGGAATAAATCAGTTCTCACTGTGAAACTTCATGTTTTATTCATTTTCTCTCATGCCGCTTCATTTTTTCCTAAATTCCACTTTGTCATTTTAAAGTTATACAACTCTCCACAATGAACCACGTCGCCTGCAGTTCACTGTATACAGAAGCTTAATTACCTGAAGTGCTGTTTGCGAGAAACATTTTTTAACATGTTTGCATCATTCACACTTCATTCAAAACCAGAAATGTTAGAAATGTTGTCAGGGCAGCTTAAATGTGAATATGTGGGTGATTAGATGAGGTCTGGCCTGAAAGGAACCATGTTTCATCCAGCTGTCCCAACACAACCTCCACCATCTTCCTGAGAAACCAAATCCAGAAATGAACTCGAATGTTAGATGATGTCATTCCTTCACAGCATGGAGGGAAAATTTCTCCATCTCACTTGTCTGAGACCCCCACCCCCTCTCTGTGATGCCCACATTTTAAAGGTTTTCACTTTAAATTACTTCATACTGTGATCTGCTTTGAAACTGGCTATTTATAGATTATGGTCAACATATGATTGTTTTCTTATCAGAAAACAACTTCGTTGTAATTATGTTCCTCTACAAAAACTTCTACAAAGACACAAAGGCTTTAGTCGTGTTGAGAGCACCACAGATCTGACGACTGCACGCTGCCTGGGGGCTGCCATACCTCACCAAACACCAGAGACGACACCCACACCTGCATCTGGACAGAATTAAGCACAGCCATAAATCACAGCTGAGGAGGTCGAGAGGTCACCTGTCCATCAGTGGAGAATTAACCAGGAGACTGAGCTGCAAACAGAGGCTCTTTTCTTTCATTGTAAATTGAATATCGTTGGATTCTGGATTGTTGATGGAACAGAACCAAACGTGTGATGAAGGTGAGGAGCACTTCAGTGTATTCTAACATTTGGGAGGCTTGTCCTAGGAACTATCCGTCAGAAACCAATCGATTCAGAGACCTGCAAGGCTTAAGTCACTTCTCAGAGTCCAGCCCCCAACCTTCCACAAGTAACATTCAAATCACAAAACTCCCTTCCAACCAAAAATGGCAGCCCAGTCGCACACAGATCAAACCACAACATTATGCCTAATACAGAGTTGGTATCGGACACCAAGGCCTCAGCAGCAGATTCTTCTAGTCTACTAAGTTGGGAGGTGGGGCCTCCATGGATCTGACTCCCACAGTGGATGCTTTTCTCATCACTGCCCCAGATGAACAGTGTACATGCACTTTGCACATCTGACTGGGCCACCTTCATCCATTGCTCCAAAGTCCAGTTCTGATGCTTACTTGCCCGTTGTAGGTGCTTTTGGGAATCAACATGGACCAGCATTCACTGACTCAACAGGACAACAGCCTGTCAACCTCTGCCACCAACAGTCTGCAATGAACCAAAGCTGTTTTGGATATTTCCTGGATCTACAGATGTGCACTGTGGACATGTTTGTACCATCCTGATGGGTCACTTAGAACAAATGTAACCATCTCCAAGTTCTAGTGGGGATGCACAGACACCAAATTTGACCATTTGATATTTTTCTAAAACCACACAGAAATATTTCAGCTTGTCAGATTCATGCAGCCACAAAAACAGATAAAGAATGATCACTGCTCATCATGATATTCACCTTTTCTTCAGTGAGCGATTCAGGGACTCCGTTCTCTCTGTAATCTGAAAAAGAACAAGTCTGAAGTCATTTTCCCCCTTTCTCCAAAGGTCTATGCATTCAGAAGTGTGTAGATTACACTTTAACTATCCATCCAGCACAAACCATATGAATCATCAGAGGAGCTGCAGCGCCCCATCTGGCACCACGTGCAAGGGATGATGGGAACGTGTTTTCAGCTCTGAACAACAGACTGATTTGCATTTGAAAAGAAAGGAACCATTTCCTCAGCTGTTTATGGCAATTTCTTTCTTCTCATTACCTCATGCAGTAAAACTGCTGGCTGTGAAACGGTTTTTGTTCGGTAGAATTGTGGATTCATTAGTTTGGGTGAAACACTGTTGCACCAGGTCAGTTTTGTACCTGTATGAGTTACAAACAGGACCTGAACTGTGCAGCACAAATGCATCCAAAACACTGGCACTGGGCTCATGCAACTGACACAAATTGTCACTTGTTAAAAATACATTTCTAGTTTGGATTACAGACTTTTAAATTATTATAATGAGTCTGATAAAAAATGCAAATGATTATTGTTCTCCCCAAAATCCTCAGAACAAGTGTCAATTTTCAATAAGTGCACAAAGGTGCAGAGACACACATGCAGTGTCATGCACATTTCCATCAGACACAAATGATATCGTGCAGCTCTGGAGCATCTCAAACTTTTTTAAAGGGGACAGTCAGCGTCAGAAGTTTGCACACACAAACTCTTTTCAACTGTACATTTCAGAATAACAGTCATAAGCTGGTATTTGCCTTTAAACGATGCAGCTTAAATCGAACATCACTGGCAGCATTTCCCCTTCCACAGGTTTCCAAGCGTCATATTCAAAAATACCATGTGTGTATCTATGAGATGTTAAAGGCTTTGATAAAGCGCCCGTAAATGATTGGTGTGGAGTTTCATCCTACAAGCTGGATTGTAGCTACCTGGCTGAGAAGTTACACAATCGTCGCCGAAAATCCAGCAGTTGTGCAAAGCTTCGTCCAGCTGTTCAGGTTATGCTGCAGAGTTTAAAAGCAGTGCCACCAACACTACTGACCCCCTGGGAACGTGACAGCAACTGATAAAAAGTGTTTTTTTTTTTTTTTTTTTAAATGTTGCCTTGTTCAAAATAAAGTAGCTCCAATAACAGAAGTATCAATGGGGAAAAAATGTTGAACATGTTCAGAAAAAGTCCATGTAAACATCTGAACTCACCTGCAGGGACTAAACAAGTTGTGCGTAATCTGCTAAATCTACAGTAAAGCAGCACAGCACACACACACTCAAACATTTACATATCAGTGGTTTCCTGATGATAACATGCTAATTTTTTGGTGTAGCAAGGACACACTGGCCTATCAGAGACACACACACACACACACACAAAAAACTTACAAGCTGAGACTGAACCGCTCGGCTGTGAAGGTAACACAGAGTTATTCCTCATTGGCAGGTTGAAGGACAGTCGAACACACACCAGCGTTTAGCTGCACCACCTGTCCATGAATAAGTTAACTTTACAAGATTTATTCACCTTGTGTGTGGGAGCTTTGGGACTAAAGGGACTGAACACCTCGTCTCCATCCACACTGGATGTGCTCAGGTTCTTCATCCTCTCCGCCGCCTCCATCCTCCTCCTCTCGATGTCCTCCTTCATCCGTCTCCTCTCCTCCTGGAGTCACAAACCATGTTGAACTCTACATTTCTGCATCAGACTGTGTGGCTCAAACTGGCTTTTAATGCTAAAGGGGAAAAGTGTCCACACTGCAAATGATGCATTAATGATTTAATGGTCACCAGGGGGCAAAGTGACTCCACATCCCTCTAAAATTTGCGTTTACAAAGTTGGCTAAATGTCGCATAAGTGGTCATGTAGTTGATGCACATGAGCAGTTCTGTGTTGTGTCCTTTTTGCTCTTGTTTGGTGTCCTACTCTTCACCTGCTCCTCTTCTTGTGTCCATCTTTATTTGGACTGTCGCGAGCTAAATAAAGATAAAACTCTTAGAAACATAATCAAACATACTCTTAAAGTCCATATTTTATTACAATCCCGAATCTCCTAAAATACGCTCCCAGCACATCTTTTTGTTTCAAGGCTCTGGGGGGGATTTTGTGTCAGACCACTGTAGATCATAAACTGCCAGAACCTTCTGTTCTATTTTCCTAAAAATCAAGCTTCTTGACTGGTGCCTGGTGGTGATTTGCTGTGTATTGAAAGTAATGAGCTTTTTAATGAGGCACGTCACCTCCTCTCTGTACAGTCGTTGCTGCTCCTCCTCCTCCCGCCTGCGTTCCTCTTCCTCCCGGATTCGGCGTCTCTCCTCCCTCCTCCTCTTCAGCCCCTCCAGCTCCTGCTCGGCCTCGGCCTGACGCTGACTCAGCTGCTCCATCCCCTGGCTCTCCTTTGCCTGGAGGCTCCGTCGGATCTTCTCCAGACGCTGCTCCGCCTCTAGAATGGCCTCCGCCTCCTCTGGCTCCACGGCTCTGCGACACAGACCACAGCGGAGTTAAAGATTTTATTAATGCCAGTCTGGAGACTGTCCAAAGACCTGCCCATGGCCAAGCACTTGTATGTATTTCCTGAAAGCTGAAACTGATAAAGGTTTTAACCAAAGATGCAGGAAGTAACTATGAACCATAAATAAATCACTGCACACCTGGTGGATCTTTTTGCTGTTGTCTTGCCGTCTATGTATTTTGTTACTTCCGTGTTGCTCATGTCTCCGTTGGACTTGCTGGGTTTCGGCTCCTGGTGAAGGAAAACCTTGGATGTGTAGGACACTTTAACTTCTTTTCTTCTCTCCACCTGTGCATTCAAATGTTACGGTCGGCACATTTTTTGAAATACAACAAACTACAAACAGAATCCGCTGTGTGTTTTATCTGTGAAGATCCTTAAATCCCTACCTCTGATTTTGGACCAGGAAACTCATCCCTCTTCTTCTTCTCCTCCTCCTCCTTCTCTTTTTCCCTCATTGCCTTCTCTCCTCTGATGGCCTCCACTTCACGTTCCTTCCTCCTCTCTGTCTCCATCCTGGAGGCTCTGGCCTGGTCTTCTTCCTGCTGTCTCTGAAGTCGGCCTGAGGTTGTGATGCAGGCCTGGACGGTCTTTGTGGGTTGGTTTATCAGGTTCTCCTCTTCGTCCTCCTCATCGCCTCTATGGCTGAGCTCCTGCAGGCGCTGCTGCCTCCGTCTCTCCCTGCGTTGAGTCCAGTCACTGAAGCCCTCGTCCTCCTCTAGAGACAGGGAGCTGCTTGGCTTCAGGTCTCTGTCGTACCTGCGGAGGCGATGAGACTGAATCGTGGGACTAAATGCTAGAATCTTTACGCAGCTGATACTTAACGATTGTCTCTGCTGACTGAACCAGACCAACACTGACTAGGACCAACTCGGTCCAACGAATCGTCACAACCAAATCACAATCATAGTTAACTGTACAGTGATTAAGTGTGTGCCGCCTGGAGATGGTTTTCCTTTTTTTTTTCACCACCTCTGAGCCAGTCTGCAGGAGCTTATTTAGGTTTCTGCTCATCAAAAGGCATCAAGTGATTTCTGTAACAAGGCTTTCCGCGCTTCAGTAAACGCAGGCTTTGACAGGCTGCAAAGGGGGTCGAGTCGCTGCAGGCTGGAAAAGTAACAATGTACAGAACTTATTGAAATGATCTGGAATCAGAGCCAAGAATCAGACTCAAGTTTAACGGCGGTAAAAAGCCTGACTGCAGAATCACCAGGACATTTAAAGTTGTTCTTATTGAGCCTGAAGTTCATGACTTACGTTGAATTTTGCAAGGTCTCATTTTCAGTTCAAAGACAATAACAGAGTGAGGACATACAGCATATGATGAAAATGCAGAGTGGCTTTGAAGCTCAGTTATCGGCTAAGTTTGCTTAGCTTTAAGCACAAAAATATGTTAATTGTTCAAAATTTGGTTGAGGTGAGGACACATTTGCTGTCGTTGTCACGATAACTGATTATGAGAGTTATTGTGATAAGGATTAAAATAAAGCAATGATGGCTGTAAAAACAGGAACTGTGTGTGTTGACTGTCCACCCAGTCGAACCCCCTCCCTCTGTGGATTTAGTAGCTCTGTAACTACAGCCCCCTTATTCCTACTGTTAGTTACAGGCACAAAAGGGCTTTTCCACCTGAACATGAACTTTTCTGGGCTTTTGCTGAAACGACTGATGCCGTTTTGAGGAAAGTTGAACGGATGAACCTATTAGAAAATGAGTCTGGACAAACATGCATGTAAACTAAAACTCACTGGTTGAGGCAAACAACCACAAGGCTGTAATTACAGTTTTGCTCCAGCTGCTAAGCACCCTACCACGCTTCTTGGATGGTTTTCGGACTGTTGTGTGGTGCTGGGTGAGTAGCTCTGCGTTGGTCAGAGGCTTTTTACATTTACCAGCTGCTGGTTGAGGCTGGAAGTGAGGTTAAAGAGTGAAGAGACCAGAGCAACCGGAGGTATTTGCAGGCCACAAAGCCAACACCACAACCCAAAAGGCTGTGAACGCTTCTCACAACCACTGCAGTGTTTTTGTCCTTCCTATGGAGGAGGTCAGTACTGATGTCTGATCAAAAGATGTACAGTACAGAGCAGCAAAGAGCCACTCGTGCAGAAAGTAGTACAATCTACTCGGCCGTTATTTAGCATTTGGACTTTGCTTTTGTGTTTTCGTGAACATTAATTAAGTTTTAAATTAGAACTGGATTGTTTTGCAGTAATTACCACAGCTCCTCTGGTTCTGCCGCCTGCTAATTAAAACTAATGAAAGTGTGTTTAGTGTTTCCAGGAGCTGGCAGAAAGGAATTCACTCAGCATTCCCCAGACGATTAAGACCCCCCCCCCTCCCACCGTTGTATGATGGGAGCAACTAATCAGCCTTAACGACAGGTCATGTTTCTGTGTGCGTCTGCTGTTTGACCTGTAAAGTCGACACCTGGTCAGGTTTGGTATTATTTTGCCTGATCACACTGGCCGTTGCTGCACTGTGAACCCAAAGCTGCCAACCTCAAAAACTCAAAACTGGGATGAAGAGTCAAAGTTTCAAAAAAAAAGTCATTCAGTTTTTTTTTGTTTTTTTTTAAGTTTTTGCCTTTGAGTAAAATAAACAGAAATAAAAGTTCTGTGACCCCCTTTTGAAAATCTATTTATTAATTAAGGCAAACACATAATTAATACTACATATGAACATTTTAAGACCGTCTAACTCGTCTGAGACACTTCAACGAACAAAAAACACAGAGCGGCTTGAAAAAATTAGATCCAAAGAACTTCGTTATATTCACAGCTTGTTCAAAATAAGCATGTTTGGGTTCACTTCTCTGACATCACATGTTGATTTAACGGTGGTGGTGGTGACCAGGGTTAGTGGTTGACCATTCAGTCAGTGCTTTCGAAACACAACAAACTTATATTCTGTACGGTCCCTGAATGCCTCACAGACACATCTGGTGAACGATAGGATGGAAAGAGCTGGTGGCTCAGAGTGTAGGACGCACATTTGGTGAAATTTCATGTTCATATTCTTTAGCTGACACGTTCTGTTCGCTGATCAACTGCTGAAACTGGAAATGCTTGATGAGAAGAACATGGAAACCAAACCATTAAACCATGAACTAAACCATTAGACATATGGTGCAGAGAAAGGAGCTGGAATTTTATGGTCTTAACAAGCTTTAATTTTTTACTTATGCCAAAAAAAATTCTAGTTGCAGCTTTTCCAGTGTAGAAAATCTGGGGTTGATATGAGTAAACAACCTATAAAAACCTCTTGGCAGATGATTGACGTAGCAGTTATAGAAACCAATCTTTAACTAACATCCGTGGGATCTCCGACCTCCCTGAAGGCAGAAAATGCTGCAGCTAATTGACCCAAAGGGGATTTCAAAACAGCATTACATCATCGCTGCATCTTGTGGAGAAAACCCATTTGATTACAGGCTTCAGTGAAGTCACCTCACATCGCATCAGCTGAGCCTGTGATGGGATGGAGGAGAAGGTGTCCGAGGTGCAGGCTGTAATTAAGAGGCTGAAATGAAAAGTCGGCTGAAACACCACAAGCTTTGACATGGTGGTGCTTTTCCCTCAAGACTCTTTGTAGTAAACATTCTTTAAAGGTTGTGTAATGTGAAGCCAGCTGTGTGTTCGTCTTCACATCAACACGACGGGAGGAAAGAGGTTGTTTGCAGTTTTTCCCCCCAATGGAAACATTTGTTTTATGTACCCAGACATCCGTGAAACCCTGTAAACCATCGAGGCCACGTCAAAAACCGCCACAAGTTGCACAGCTGGGAAACATGACGACAAAGTCTTTAAACTCAGAATTATCATCAGGAAAGTAGACGATCACACAGTTACAGTTCGCACAGGAAATCAGTGGACATGAGGAGAGTTAGTGACTAATGGCGTCCACTTAATAACTTCCTGCGTTCTCATGACTGCATGGACAAGAAATTCAAACATATTGATGCCAAATGTGCATTTTTTTTTAAATCTCTTTTTTTTTTAATAAATGGTAAAGTTTGAACTTTGGTTTCATGCTCACAAACTTCTTTTGAACCTTTTGGATTATTTCAAAATTACATCAGGCTCAAACATGATAAACAACACGGCCATGTTTTATCATAAATATATCATAAACAAAATCAAGTCACCTTCGAATTCATCAGATCTTTGTATGTCCGGATTTTATTTTTATGCTACATATGGCCGGGACTTTCTCACACACAAGCATCCAAAGTAGTTCAGTAACTGTCTCCCTTTAGGCTCAATGTTATCATCCATGTCTGTTCCGACTCATGTCCAGCCTTCACTGTTTTTACTTTGAATTAATTGCGAAATGTATTATTTATTTATTTTTTTAGGAAATCCAACATTTGCTGCTTCTTCACCAAACGAGTGTTTAATTTGTGTAAAATGGGAAATTGTGCCTTTAAAACAAAACATGGTGACATTGATGGAAATTCTGGAGCAAAAAGCAAAAGAACAGTTGCACTCGCAGCTTCAGCATTTACACAGTTTGATAAAGTTTTTTTTATTTCCCTTCATCTCTACTTACATGTTCTCCTCTGCTGGCGCCTCGCTCTCCAGTGATGACTCTCCGGTCGTGGAGCCGCTGTTTCTCCGGCGTAGTTCCTCCCGAGCTCTTCGCCGACGCTCCCTCTCCACCTCCTCTGCATCCTCGATGCTCCTCTGAGTCGTCAGCCTAGACACGAGGGAGGACAAACTGTGGTTAATAAAGTTTTAACGAAGTTTGTGAATTCTGACTCATTTTTCCCGCTAGAAAATTTGTCTTTCCCGCCCATCATTTTTACCACTGGACTTTTGACTTGAACTCTGAAAGAATTGCCTAAATGAAAATGTACGACGACTCAGGGATTTTTCTGTGTAATTTCTTTATGCAATGATTAATTTTCCACCGTGGAAACCATAAAACTTCAAACATTCCTCATGTATTACAGCTGACACAGATGGTGACTCATCGTCTGTCAGGCCTCTCGACAAAGAGTCGGTTAAGTCGTGAAGAGGCTGAGATCTGTCCAGGAGAACATCTGCCGGCCCTCAGATGAGAAAGGACACCGGCTGTTTATGTGCAGGATAAACACACGTGCTTTTCACCTCATGTCTGCATGACATCACTGCATTTATTACAAACACTGTTAATCGTCAGTTATGAGCCAAACATGAGCGACGCCCTGATTCACAGCATCACATAAATCCACATTTTCTTTGTTTATTGAATACTGGAAAGATCAGCGTGTACCAGCATTACTGCGAGTTTGGATCTATATTCATTTTAGTGCTGGGTGGTGGTTTTCCGTCCTGTGGGCAGGTAAATGCAGTTTTGAGCAACTTTTTGTTCCAGTTGTGAAGTTTCCATCAACACAACTTCTGCCATGTTCAAATTTTACTCATCACTAATTAACATCGAAACCACATGTACAGTTGCTTCAGCATCAACACGTAAGTAGCTTCCCAAAATATTAATATAAAGAAAACACATCACAAACCAAATATTCCACAAGAAATAAAAAAAAAATCCTCCGCTGGATCTGTATTGGCACATGCTTGTACGGACACTGATACGAAACATGACGGTGAGTGTTTGGATCCAAGCTTGTGACCTGGACTGTGTCCTGCGGAGCAAACACCCAGAGGACTAACAGGTCAATAAGCTCCATGTGCTCAGGTGTCGAGTTACTAAACTCACATTTGGCTTCTGGGTCACTAAAAAGATCCCTAATGTCTGCCAGCCCCCATCTGTTCCTCTGCTGTATGCGGGACATCCTGTGACCTCTGACCCTCAGCATCGGCACAGATAAAACTTTTATTGTTACGTCTTGTCTGGCTTAGTTTCACCACAGTTACAAGCTGCAGCATTATCTCCTATCAGACCCCTCGTGCTTCCTGTGTGCAGAAGTGACACCTCTGTGCAAAAAGTTCAAGTATCAGAAGAGGGAAAATGAACCTACAGAGAAGAATCAGCTGAATCTGCATTTCCTCTTGTCTTTACTGAGCTTTACTGCAAGTTTCAGTTTCATTGTTCTGTTTCAGTTTCTGCACCACACATCTACAGTTTTGTTTCAGTCTTTTTGTCCTCGCAGTGTAATTTCCTGCAGCACGAAGCAGCTGTTTTTAAAGAAAAGCTCTAAATAGTCTCTGTGCACCACCCACTCGGCAGCAAGTAGCGGACAGGAAACCAAGTGCAGTATTCTCTCTCTTTTAGCTCTGGGTTTGGTCTCCCCCACATCCAGAGGTACATTTCAATGCATCGCTCTGTCCAGCAGTTCGTCTCTTTGCCCAATAGCACGCCACCTTAAAAAGTGATGCCACAACTAGTTTCTGCTGCCCACCACTGACCAGCTGCAGCTTTAACACTTCTCTCAGTGAGTTTAGTGTGGCTAGATCCAAAAGTAGTTAATCAGACCATCTACTGTACAGAACCCACTGCTATGCCCCATTAAAGTGTGCTTCCAGTGACAAGCAGTACACAGACGTGTGCAGGGCCAACACAACTTCCTCCATCTCATCTATTTTTTTTCCCCCTGTCTTTCCTTCCTGTGAGCAGACAGGAAAAAGCAGACAGGAAATGAATAAAGGTGCAGAGGTGGAGAGGCTGGTGCACAGCTGGATGTGGGTCAGAAAACACGGCAGAGGTCGGGTAGAGAAAGGATTAAAAACAGGGACGTTTGTATTAGAGGTGCTAGGAGCAGTGTGTCAGGACGATTTGCTCAATGTCAGGTTGGGTAGTCGGGAATTTCAAAGTAAAAGTCTCTGCTGCTACTTACAGATTTATGCCAATGATCTGGATTAAAAAAAAACTAAACAAAAAAACAAATCTGACCAACAAATTCTGGTCTTTTTTGTGATCTAATTTCTGTGGTTCACCAGTAATTAATTTATCATATGTTATCGTGCATCATTTCTTTGCCTCTTTGGTATATTAACTTTTAGAGAAAATGACCTGGAGTTAGGAAAATCAACCAACAACCAAAATATTAGTTGTGACCTGGTCCAGGTCCCCACTGCCTCACAGAGCAGGTTCTGGCTGCTGGCTTGTTGTGTA
Source organism: Channa argus (assembly GCF_033026475.1). Taxonomy (NCBI): domain Eukaryota; kingdom Metazoa; phylum Chordata; class Actinopteri; order Anabantiformes; family Channidae; genus Channa; species Channa argus. The sequence goes on along the minus strand of NC_090219.1, from coordinate 11,302,933 downwards.
GTCAGCAGTTGGGTGTTAAAACCTGCTAAACTCTCTCCCTCCTCTGCCCTTTAGTTACGTCTCCTTTCTGTAATCAGCGCTGTGGGATTTTGTCATGTTTGGCACTGGATCAAATATCTGATTCAGACTAAACGATAAATCCCCCTCAGTGCTTTTAAAGTACCGGGATTACCGGCAGTTTTACTTCCTCCTCCTCCTGCATTTTATCGCACTTGTCATTGAATCATTGCAGCAGTGCAGAAATCTCTGCCCTTGTCCAAAGCGGCTGCAGGTCTGGACTGTGTCTCCAGACGATTCACACAACACGTCCTGACCACTCTCTCCGCCTAAGTCCCAAGTCTGTTGTTGCTCTGTAAAGCACCGTCAAATGTTTCTTCAGAGAAATTTCAGGGTGACTCGAGCCAGAACGATACACCTGAGCTGAAAAGTCAATAAACATTGTTGCTGTTTAACTGTTAAATACTGGGTGGCAACACATCCTGTGTTCACTATCAATACTTGATCGTTTTTTTGTTCACGGTTAAAGGACAAACAGAAGAAAGAACAATGTAACATCGTGAAAGTAAAAACAACTGAATTTTCTGCCTGTAAATTCTTCTTTAAGTTGCTGAAGTAAAAAAATGCCTGTAACAATTTCCCAGCCTGAGATTTTCATATTTTTTTTTCAATAAAGTAAAAAAGACATGAACAGCAAATTATAATAATGCAGATAAATGCAGGTTCTGTCTTTAGGCTGTTAACAGTGTAAAAGAAGTTTGGAAAATGCAGTTAATGATCAGCAGGCAACAATCAGAGACATTAAGTAGTAATTCAGTGTGAAATTAGTAAATTACCACATTAGGATTGTGAAGGGGACATGTCCCATATAGAGACGCTGCACCCAGTCAGCAAACAACTCAAATAACAGACTTGAAGCTGGATTCTGTCTCACAGGCTTTTTTATGTTACGTTAACCTGTTTGGGGTTTTCAAAGATGAATTCTGCAAATCTTCAACTTCTAGTTTATGAAAAGTAAAATAAGTAAAAGGAAGGAAATCTATGCAAAAGTAAAAACAGATTTCCACACAAAGTTTTATTTCTAAAGGTTGACTTTCAGAAACACCAAATTAATTTGAAGAATTTGCTTTTTTTCTTAACTAAATTGAAGGAAACAGGTTCATTTCCTGGTTAAGATTCATGTGCCACTGGTTGCAAAAGCACAAACTTATGTGCCAACGATAATAAGCTGCAAAAGCCTGTCAGTTATTCAATTAGCTGATGGAACGCAAATGAACCTGCAACTATTTTGGTAATAGATGATTTGATTCAGTGATTTTCGAAGCAGAACGCCAAATGTTTCCTGGTTCCCGCTTTCAAACACAAAGACTTTTTCTTCTGTTTAAACGTGGGGCTTTTCCTGGGCAAATTTCTGCCCTCAACTTTGGGTTCAAATAAATCGTGAGGATTGGATGAGCTGAAACTCTAAAGCTCATCCTGGATGTATCGCCAAATGGGACAATGATGAACTCGAGAAGAGAAGAACGATGAAGGCAAACGAAATGAAAAACGATATCCAAAATGTTGGAGTGTTTAAGTAACAAACAGTTCTCCAGTGTTTTGGAGACACAGCTGGTTGCTAACAGATTTGTGGCACAATGAGGGAAAAAAAAAAAGAAAAAGATAAAATAGAACGGACCAACAGCACCAACCAGAAACGTGAGACACTCAGCCACAAATACAGATGAAAGCTCCACCACCTGCCAACAGAAACCACTGAACCACACATTGTTGGTCTCTATCTGTCTGCACTTGTTCTGGCATTAAACTTTATTGTCCAACACTGTTTCCCCAGGACGAGCCTGAAAGAGGAACTGGCTGCGAGGAGAAAATAAAGGATTGAAGTATTAAATCCTCAGCTGCTCTTTTGTCAGCCCAAATTCTGTCATCGGCTGGATGACTCGGTTGAATGACACAATAATAACACGGTTCCCTTTCAGCCTCAAAGCCCGCCAGGCTACGCGGGACAGAGGAGGACGGTGGGAAGACGTTTGCGAGATGAAGTCAGTGTTGTGTTAAAACAAGTCCGGGCCGCGGAGGGCACTGAATCACTCTGACACAACAACAGAAAGACGCCAAAAAGTCACCGGAGTCACCAGACGAGTTGTGAGGAAGCAGCCAGAGGGGATCAACCTGCACAGAGCAGCAGGACACGTAGAGTCAAAACTGCTGCTGTTGCTGTTCTCATTTGTCTCCCAATGACAACTTTATTAGAGCTTCTGAAGGTTCAGCACCACTGGTCCCAAAAGAGACATGGACATTTGCAAAGCTGTGCAACATTTTAAACAATGACACGTTGGTTCTGATCCTCAACAGGAAGGTGAAAGCAGAGGCAATGCACAAGTTTGAAAGGGTTTAGAAGACTGAGTATTTACAGCCATGTTCAAAAGTAATGGAGCAGCAATTTATTAGTGTTCTTTAGATGTTTAGGTTTAAAGTTAAAAAATAAAATCAGAAGCACAGCATTACCACCTAATGCCTGCTGTTGCCAAAGGAAGAAGGAAGCCACACAGAACAGGTCACCAGAGTAAAACAACAGCAGCTGATGACAGAAACACAGAGCTGCGAAGAAAAACCCCCCAAACTACCAACAACCTCCACACAGCAGGACTGAAGACATCACAATCCACCATCTGAAGGAAACAAGCAGAAAGACAGAGGCCGTACCACAAGCTGTAAATCCCTCATCAGCCAGGTTTGGAATACGTAACAAAAGAAGCACAGAGATGATCCAGGTTCTGGAACATTATGGATGTTTTATGGACTAATGAGACCAAGGAGACCCACCAAAGTGATGGGAAGTGTGGAGGGAAAATGAATGTGCTCATGATCTAAAGCTCATCTTTGGAGCACAGTGACAGAAGTGTCTTGGTTTACTGGTATAGAAAACAAGACAGTGCAGCGGAATTAATTCAGAGCTGAACACAAAAATTTTACGTTGTGCTTGTTTAAATTCACTTCGAAATCATCTGTTGAAAAATGTTTGCTCACTTGTCTGATCGTCTGATGCAAAAAGTGCTGTGTTCTATACGGCTGAAAAAGAAAATCAGTGACCCAGACGCCTTAAGAACAGCAAACCAATGTACTGGGCTTCCTGCTCCAATACATTTGGAGGGGTTAGTGTTAACCATGGAGTCAGACACCAGTTGTAATGAACAGAAGTCTGACAAGCCCCCTGAGACCTGCAGCAGACTCACTGTGTTATGGCTGCATGTCGGAGTGTCCCCCCTCCGCGCAGAGCACAAATGGATCGCTGATCCATGAAGTCCTGCACGGTTCCCAACAGACTTTACTGGAGGTCGAGGCAAAAACCTGCTAATGGCTGGAATCTGTGGGAGACCTGTGGAACCTCCACAGGACTACAAACAACTAAGGGATTTAAGATTAAAGAGAAGCTGATGAAGAATGACGGAATAATTGTTCACAAACAAACCGAAATCCCGAAACAAATGCAGCGAGGACATTTTCCCTTTATACATAACTAAACAAACCGAGCATCTGATTCCACACGGTGCCAAAGGTTAAGAGCTGGGTGCCCTGAAACGTTTCCCCGACACAAGAGAAGCCTCGATAATATTTCTGATTCGTTTACTCATGTCCTCCAATTACTTAGCTTGCTGTTAGTAATTAACTTTTGGTTCCACTGAATCACGTTTTTATGACTTCCTTACAAACCATTTGGGACAGGAATCAGTACGTGTACTTCATGTACTGTAGCACTAGTACTTCATGCAGGGTGGATTATTAAAAACCTGGCCTGAACCGAGCTCTTTATGCTTTAACCTCGAGGACTTTAATGAGGTGAGAGAGAAAAAACTCCCACGCTGAGAAATCAGCTCTGGAGGAGTTTGGTTATCTGCACATACGGGACAACAGAGAGTGAAGTCAGTGCTCACACAGCAAGGCCAGAGAGATAAAAAGCTGTCATCTGCAAACAGGAAACTCGATCCGTTTACTTTACTGCGTCATTTTAACGCAGACAACCTGCAGAGGGAGGGAGGCTTCATCACTCATCGTCTAACTCCCACCAAAACATTCCTTAGCGCCTTATCTCCCTGGATCGTAAACACACGGGGACAACCGCCATGTGTGGGGGGTTCAGGGGTCATTCAGTCTGTTTCAAAGGAGGTATTGCCCCCTGGATTACGTCACCGGGGGTGAGTTTGTCTCCCGGAAAGCGCTGATTGAAAACAGATCGGCCCTGCTGCCTGCCTGCCTCCGTGCACAGTGCACGGGCTGATAACAGCCGGTCTTTGGCTCCGGTCGACGATTTTCTCCTGCGGTGATGTGTTCGGTTTGTGTTTGACGCTGCAGGCTGATGTTACAGCTGATACCTCTGCAACTGTATGATTTACTGTACAATCAGTTGCGGATTGGTGCTGCGATTTCTTTTAACAACTAAAATCATTGATGACTTTTTTTGTTCTTGTTTTGTCTTTTTCAGAGAACATTCAAACATTTGTAACTGAAAAGTTGAGGATTAAAACTTTAAAAATTGAAAGATCTGACCACTACTTTTTGTATTTAAGAAGGTGTTAAAAGCTAAATTCTGTGCAATCGGCTCCTGCAAAGCAGCTGGAATGAAAGATCAAACCTCTGAGAAATGCAGAATGAATCATGTCTGACACAGTGGATGATGGATGTAAAACAGTCAGTGCCCACATTGCATGATCTAGTGCTTTTTTTGAAAATGACGTCAGCTCCTGCAGACTGATCCCATCTGCTGAATCAGAGCGAGATGCCGCCTCCTCCAGCTGTTATCTGCCGCATTAGCACGCGGCCCAACCGCTGTTCTCACCGTGACTCAGACGTTTACACTGAGTTCACTGATTACAACACCTCCAGACACAGCGAGGCGTCTCGAGCAGACTCCTAGGACCTTAAGTCACTGCGTGAGTACAGAGTATGACAAAACCGGGACTCAGTTTTCTATGGAAAAACTGCTGAGGAAATGGGGAGATGGGAAGAGTTAAACCCTCTTCTGATGCAATAAAATTAATTAGCACAAAGTTAAGTGTGTCTCAATTTGGGGCCTGCATTTGTCCCAGTGTCGTCTCATTTCAAAGCCTCCGTCAAACCTGGCCTTGTCCCGGCTCCAACCACTGATCCTTCGCAGCGATCCCTAGATTCTTTGCACGCGCAACACACAAAGCAACTGGGACATAAATAAAAACCAAGGGCCTTGGAGTCTTGCTGTTGGCCAGCCATCGCATAGCTCAACCTTTGCAGTAACAGATTAGACACAGCTCTTGACTCTGATGCGCAGAATGAATGAAGTTTGTGTCCTGTTCCTGCAGGTTTAAACAAACTTTTGTTGTTCGTGTACTTTGTGTGAGCCAAGAAAAAGGCAGCGCACTCTTGTAGTTCTAAGAGTATCATCAGCAAAGTACACGTTTGAAGTGCTTGTACCAGCTCTACAGAATAACAGCCCTTGATTTGCAGATTTTTCCGCATTACAAAATGGATAATGAGCACTGATGACCCATTTGACAGACTGCAAGTTGGTTTAGTCCAGACCCCCTCCTACAGCACTGATGAGCAGATCGATCTGAGGGGTCGTGGGATGCCGTCAAATTCAAAAGGAGCTAATATTTTCCATGAAATGAAAACTCTCTCTGTTTCAACATCTGATATGTTGTTTCCGTTTTATTGTGAATAAAATGTGGGTTGATGAGATTTGCAAATCATTGCATCCTGTTTTCCATTTCCGTTTTCACATCTTCCCGACTTTTTGGGAATTGAGGTTGTACATATACACTCCCCAAAGTAGAAGAATGGGAAGCTGGTTGAAATTCAATAACGGTGTCCGTTAACCTGGTCCACAAATATAAGAAAAAAATAAAAATCTAACATCACAGCACTCACAAAAAGTGATAAAGAAATGTTTGGGAATGTCACTGTTCAGTATCAACAGATTTGCGACTGGTCATTTATACAAATTGACAACAAATCCACATTCAGTAACCAACCATCTATCATTTTTAACCACGTATCCTGTTCAGGGTCTCAGGGGACTGGAGCCTATCCCAGATGTCTTTGGGCAAGAGCCGGGCTCCACCCTAGACAGGTCTCCACTCATAAGGCCCACATTAGGTATGTTACAGACTTTAAGAACTTATTTGTGTGCAGATCTGTGGTATTGGTGATTAATGTTTTGAAGACAGGGTCACGGATGGATTTACAAGCAGGTCTACTGGGCACAGGACCAAGAGGTCAGGGGGCCCTGGAGCTGGTCCGAGCTGTTATCTCCTGCATTACAAGAGTCACACTGGAACCTGACACAAGATGGGAAAAATATTTTTCCCAAAAGACAGGACGTGCCGCCACTGGTAAGCACCCAGAAAACAAAAGACTGACTCAGTTGACCTTTCACCTCTGACACCACTTCCCCTCTCACTGAAACAGAGATGCCTCAGGCGTCCAGCTTGCCCCAGAGATCAGCAGCGACTGGTCCTGGTTTTCACAAAAAATTTATTTCCTGCTTTAGCTTTTCTCAACTAATTGAACACACAGATAATTTCTTTTTTTTTAAAAAAAAAAGCAAATTAACAGTTTTAATAAATGTATTGTTGTGATTAATGTGAGTGGAGATAAATCCATTCAAAAAGCACCAAATCCCCCCAAAACCCTGCGTGACCCAAAACACTCCCAGTAATCCCACTGTTCCCATTTAGACAAACAATCCTCTTTGTCCTCATCTACAGTTTCTCTTCACATTTCAGACGTTTCACTTAAAAGGTTAAAACACCTTTATCTGATGTCAAACCCAACTGAAATCAGTGTGGTCATGTTTAAATATTAACTTGAGCCGCTTCCTTCTGTGTGTGTTCAGCAGAAACAAACAGAAAGACAAAGATCAGCCACAAACCTCATCAGGTTCTGTAAACCCTGTTTGCTGGAGTTTCTCCTCAGCAAAGCGTTGGACATTCTGGCCTCTTTTCTTCTTCCAATTCCTGTCCTCCTTCTGAAGTCTCTTTGGTGGAAACAAAGCAGATCCCGGTGGCGGATGAGAGTAACTTTCTGCTGCTTTTCTTCTTCTGCACCTCGTCAGCGAAGGCAGCGCTGGGTCCTGCAGCCAAACTGAAGCTCAGATTATTGAGTGTGTTACAGTTACAGACTCTTCTGCTGGTTGCTCCCCTGCTACGCTTGTTGGGAATGTCAGCGGAGCTCAGAGTGACTCCCTCCTCTCTCTCTCTCTCTCTGAGAGAGGCTGGGTTTTCAGTCATTACACCTCCCTCTCCCCCTCCCTCCCTCTGTCCTACATGTGGTTTTCATTGAAGAGCTCAGAGCGGCGGGGCCCGACATCTCTCTCCCTCTTCCCCCCTTACTCACCGCCTTTCTCCGTTATGCCGGTCATGTGTTCCTCCCTGAGGGGGGAATGAAAGATGATCCACTGCTGAACCATCCCCGTCCCCTCCCCGACATTTCAATCTCCGTTTGATTGCCAACACTGCAGATTACCAGAGAACAAAGTAACAAAGTGAGGGAGCCTGAAAGTCTGTGGCTGATGCAGCAGAAACATTTACAATACTGAAAATACTGCACTGCCTTTAAGTAAAAGTACTAGTAGAAATACATTCATGTAAAGCTCAAATATACTTTTGCTAGAGTAAAATTTCTTTGTGTAAGTATTTAAAATAAAAGTATTTTTCTCGCCGTGCAGCTTTGCGTTTATTATAAAGACTTAAATGATGGTTAAAGATGTTTTATGATCTGATGCTCTTTTTTTTTCTCATGTTGGACCATCACACAGTGACAGTAACAGCCTAACTGTTCAGTAAATTCAACAATAAAACACTGATAACATGTCCAGAGAGCTGGACATAAGGTGAGGACACACAGAATTGACGTTGTTTGATGGACTTTGACATGGCAGAGTGAATTTGACACTGCACTCAACGATTGTCAGTTGAAGACACATTTTACCGTGAATTCAGCAGCTTTACAGCTGAAAATAGATTGACAGGCCAAACTCAGCACAAACACACCAAAGTTTTAGTGCTAATATGTCGAAGAAGGAACTGACGCTATGTCTGAACCTGGTTTAGTGAAGAGATTCATGTCTCACTGGTGATTTGTTATGTTAAATTAAGATATAATCATATGCTCTTATATGTAGTGAAATAAAAGTCAAAGCAGTCATAATTACATGTAGTTAAGCCAAGTGAAGATATGTAAAAAGTATTATTGAGTACAGTAAAGAAGTACGTTGCTACTTTCCACCACTGTCTGTAACAGTTGCTCAGCAGAGAGCAGCTGAATCCTAATCTAAACACGTGGAAGTATCTGGAAGGGGAACTTTGGTCATTTTTTAAAAATTACTCATATTTTCAACAAACCTTATACTGTCACTGAAAATAAACCCTTTAGTCATGTTTAGTGTCCTAACCACTAACCAACGTTGCCCCAAATGCTCTGACTCACCATCACTTCATGCAGGAGTCTTTGGGGGAGTTTTATTCTAGTCGCTTTTCGGAATGAACCCGGTGGAGCAGCTCCACTGGGCAGAGCTAGTTTTTGGACAACAGCAGAGAGGTGTACGATGCAGATGGACAAACTAATCCAGGCTGCAGCCTGAGACAGCAAACAGTTTATTGTAGGTTTTAGTGTCGGTATGATGGACTGATAAAATGATGAACGTTACCAATATCATTCTTTAAAGTACAGTGGCACTGACGCACACTAGATGCTGGCTCCAAAAATAAAGATAAGAATTTAAAAAAAAATAATAAAGAAACAAATGAGGTAACTCCCACGTAGCAATCTATAAAATATGTGAACCTGTCTCTTCAATACTGACAACTTACCTTTAGGGGAAGAGTGGGGGGAACATGCCAAACAGCTGCTGAAGATTGGGAATTTGACGTGATGTCTGTTCAGTGCAGCGTTGCCACATCCTGAAAACATTTGCTCAAAACCGCCAGTATCATTGTATTTTGACACAATGGTATTTTGTGGGCGACTGTGGCGCAGGAAGGTAGAGCGGTTGTCCACCAATCTCACAGTTGATGGTTCAATCCCCATCTCCTCCAGTCACATGTCAAAGTCACAGAGAAAGACACTGAGCCCCAACTTAGTTGCTCCCGGTGATTGTTGGCCAGCTGCATAGCAGCTCCCCCATCAGTGTGAGTGTGTGTATGAGTGTGTGTATGAATGGGTGAATAAGAAGCAGTGCAAAGCGCTTTGAGTGCCAATAGGTACGTGCAGAACATTTACTATTTACTTTCAAAATTCAGACTGCAGAACAAATTTCTATTTAAGAATTATTGCTCATACATCGTACAAAAGTCTACATAATGATCATACATCTCTGTTGTTCAATGCCAGATATCACAATGTGCTCGAAGGACAAAGGCTCAGTCTTCAGATCCAGTTGTGCCACTTGATATTTTTGTCCATTTGTGACTGATGACGCCATTAGCTGTTGCCTGAGCGAGACACAGATTAAAGATGGTGAGCTAAACAAATGGTTCTCTGAAAGTGACCAGCAAAAAAATTAAGTGAACACTGAAGGTGTGTTCACACATGTTGGACCTGTGGAGCTGAATCTGTGGCGAAGTTGGCTCTTCGTTGACACCGAAAGGTGGGCTGTCGAGTTTGTGTTGTTCACACGTCTCTATCCACAATCTCAGCAAAACTCTTTGGGAGTTTTTTTGGTTTTTTTCAGGGCAACACAAGCTGCTGCTGTTTGAGTTATGATATGATATCAACCGTCAGTTGCTGCTTGTTTTAATGCACAAGCACACAAGAATACTTGCTCTTACAGGATTTGCAGTTTTATTTACTGCCACAACTTCTAGTAATAATAGACGTCCCACTAACAGTCTGGAGGGAGAGAAGGTTGGCAGAGAAGAGAAATCCATGACAGATGGTAGAAAAAACCTTTGTAGGATTTAGGTTCCTAAGGTTCATGGAAGCCCAAACCTGAACCCCAAACACAGGCTACATGTCGTCAGAGCAGCTCTGTGAAGGATTTAATGTTAAGTCAAGTGATGCTGAGAATGAAAAGACAAGCCTGACTCAGTTTCGGTAGCAAACCTTCCTCCTTTCATTTTTCCTGGTTCGGGACGGTCTGTAACATTCTTTTTAGCCAAGGTTACCCAAGCTTAACCCTGTAAACTGGCACCATCAGTCGAAGCAGCCCAGTTCACGAATTCAATTCCTTTTTTCTTCTGAGATCAGTCAAACCCTCTGCAGCTTTGGACACTCGTGCACAGCTGAATTCAGCTTATGAAACCGTCTCTCTGTCCTTCACACTTCGACAAACCAACTGTGCTGCTTTGTCTCGGCCCCGCTCCTCCCAGAGACCCTCACATATTGAGGACGCCGCTGTTTCCACGGCAACCCACTCTTCACCATTCTCCCCTGGAGTGTTGGCAAGTCTTGCTTGGCGGCACGTCGAACAAAAGGGCATTCTGGGAAGCGAATTGATGGCGTGGACGACCCCCCCCTCAGCTCATGCTCATAAAACAGAGCTACGCATTTCCAACAAACACAGGCTGACCTGAACGTAACCTCAACACCCAGACACTCTAAAACAAACAGAAAAAGTTAAGAGCTCGACAGATCTGACCAGAGACACGCTGACAACATGTTCCAACACGTCGGCAAACATCTGGAAAAAACATCAAACCTGCCACTGGGTGACAAACTGGAAAAGAAAAACACAATGACCTCTTTCAGCTCCATTCTGAAGCATCAAATAACAGATTCTCATTCGATTTTACTTCTCCTGTAGATGTTAAGCAAGTTGTGGGTTCTCACATGAAATATTAATGTAACCATCATCTTAACAACCTACCACACATTTTTAAACTTACTTTAGAGATAATTTAACCATTATAGCACCAAATTTAAAACTAGTTTGTCTCATATTCTCTCTGACACTGGGAGACCTGTCTGTCCCAAGTCTAAACAAGTCTGCTCCAGAATCCGCCTGCATCAAAGGAAAAATGCTTCTGAGATCTGTCACTGAAGCAGAGTATGAATTACCCAAAAAGTATGAATTACCCAAACAGAATTGTAAATAAGGTGCAGAGACCTGCTGGATCTGTCCAACAAGCAGAGACGTTTAGAAGATCAACCACGGCATCAGGCAAAGAATATGACACGACTCATTATATTCTGCTGAATAAAGAAACATTAGAATCCGCTGTAAAACAATAGAGAGATTTTACTGGTTTATTCGTGAATGTCTACAACTGATAGCCTGGAGGTCAAGTCACCCAGCCAATCAGAACACGGCCTGATAAATAATAAGCTCGTCAAGTTCTATTTAAATATAACAGAACAATACCTTTTACAGCAATCTGTGATCCTGAATGATAATGAGACAAACTTTGACTTACTGAAACATCAGCTTCAGTTCAGACAGAGCTTAGTAGCTTCGCTTTAGCACAAGTCTATGTGGTGACAGAAAGAAACTGGCTGCATTTGCAGCAACACATCGAAGTGTAGATGGTGTTTTGTCTTCAGCCACCGTCCAGGCTCAGCTGACGAGCTGCTGCTTTGGACACAAGCAGACAGTCGGTGGCGTTTCGTCTCCTACACCTTCCCTGCTGGAAAACAAACACTTTAAGCTTGAGCTGCTGTGTTTTGAGCTTATCTAAAGACACAAATCACTACAGCAAACCCCCATCAGTCCAATTTAGCTTGAGACTTAAGAGGTGAAGTGTCTCTAACGTCCCTGAGTATTAGAAGTAGTTGTCAGAGCTTGGAGGCCCAGAAAACCACAGATTTTACTACATTTCAAATCCCCGTTAGGCCTTTTAGAAGGAGAGAGTAGGGGTCGCCACAGCGGAATGTGTTCTGCACCTTGATTTGGCGTGAGCTTTGGTGCCAGCTGCCCTTCCGGCCGCAAACCCTCCCATTTCTGTCTGGGCTTGGTACGGACAGCAAGGTCCCCCTTGGTGGGACCATCCTAAGGTTCTACCACTGAACCACCAAGCCCCCTTCATCTTTGAATTCAGATATAACTCTGTAAATCCAGGAGGACCAACAGGTTCCCAGGTTTAAAAAAAAAAAAAAAAAAAATTAAATCCCTTTTGCTTGTTTGGCTAAAGCAGGCTTAAGGCTGCAGCCCATTCCTGCAGATCAGGCTCTCAGAGCGGCCGTCAGATTAGAGCCAGCTGACCTCCGACCAGAATCAGCTTCAGTTGCACATTGTTGCTTTAAATGCTCTGATTCACCATGAATTGTACAGCAGAGTGAATAAGGCTGTAATCAGAAAGTTTTAGGAGGATTTAGTTCAGTCCTATCATTCTATTAATATGATTAAAATGTCCCAGATCATATCCACATAAAAATATAAGGAAAAACACATTTGCTCTGCTAAAGCAGCCACCATTTGGCAACGGAAACGTACCTTAATCCCAGTGTTGACTCCATAGCTGCAACCATGTGGTCAACTGCAAAATCCATTCAAACAAGAAAAACTGTTCATTGTGTGAAGGATCACAGACCAGACATGAAGATGTTGAGGCACTAATGAAACTTTAAGACGAAGCAGCGTTTTGTGGTGATTCCGGTACTTAAACTGTGCAAAAATCATTGATTCTTTGGGGAATAAATCCCTCCCCACACCCAACTATCACACTGACAGGTATAAGTCAGATCGGATTCTGACTGAAATCACTGTGGAAAAACTTTGGTCTGATGTGAATATCAGTGAGATCGAGTTCAGATTCTTCAGCTGAACTGATGAGAAAGCTGAGAGGCTGTGTACAGTAAACAGTGCGTGTGGTGGAAACAGGTCCGATGCTTTCAGGAACAGGATCACTTAGTGTTTGTCTGTTTGAGCGGGTAAATAAAGAGGAGTTTCCATGCAGTACAGATCCGCTGACACTCCGCTCATAATAAAAACCTTCTCAACTCATTTTAACAAGAGCTTTGACTGTAAACAGTTTCTCCCACCATGAACAACACAAATGCACGATAGGAGAAACTGAACCTTCTCTTGCATGATAAACATTGGAGTAGTTTGGAAAGTTCTTTTCATTGCAGCATGTGAAGTTTGTCGTTTGTCCCCAGAGGCCACTGCACAAACTTTGAATGTAGCTGCAGAGGAAACCTGCGCCTCTCAGAGTGTGAACATTAAAATAAACCTGATGGCAGATGAGAAACTTCAGCTCCTACTCAGACAATTATACATTTTTTCAGAAGAGAAAGTACCCTGACGTGCCCACCACCCAAATCTCAACTTGTGGTGTGAAGATGTGCGTCAAACAAGCAACAAAGACAAAAGACCCAGGAACGTAAAAATAATAGATGAGAAACATAACCGTTCATATGATTGATGATTTTATACAAGAGTCATATATGTTGTTTTCTTCTCTCTTTTTTGTAATCGTTTTGTTTTCAGTGTTTATTTGCCGTCCAAAAAAAACAAAAAGTGCAGCCAAACTACACTTTCATTAGAACGCAACAGGGTGGAGATGTGTGTTTGACAGCATACGGTGCCCTAACTTTGTTAATGACAGCTGAAATTGTTTCGGTATCTCTCAACATGTTCACGGGTTTAATCGATAAGAACAAGGCACTGCAGTTCACTATGTTCCTGAAATAAAATCGCTGTCTTATCTGAGCAATGACTGCAGAAGATTCACATACTTTCTCTTGTCATTGTAATTATGTGCTCTCTACTTCTATGAAGTTCAGTTCTGTAGGCCACAGCTCAGCAGAGAATCCTGTCAAGGAACCATTTCTGCAGGGGTCTGAAAAAAAAACCCCAAAAAAAAAACCATGTCCAGTTACTGTGGGAGAATATACATTACTCTGTAACAACGTGGCAAATGCAGTCTGCTTACAGCTACAGGCCCACAGAATGAAACTGTTCTCCATCCCACGTTGCCTTCTCCCATCCTCAGTAGAGTTCCAGTAGCTCGGCTCAGTCTAGCTTTGGCTCCGCTGCTAAGATCTAGTACTAGTTAGCTTAGCCGACGCTCGGCGTTAATCAGCGTGATCCCATTGGGAAATTGTGCTACCTCGTTACAGATGCTCTCTGTGGGAAAAGTAGAAAAGAAAGCGAAAGCATCTCAACCAAACCAAGGAGAAAACGCAGACACATAAACAAATACAAACTACAGCAATAGAAGCGAAAAACTAAGTAAAATGGATAAGGTCAATATTAGTTTGTCCATTTAAACCTGTCAGTCCCCCTCCTCTTTACAGAAGAGGGTGAGTTGAACAGTCTAAATGGCCACTGGGAGAAAGGATCTCCTGTGATGTTCTGTGGAGAACTTGACTGTGATCGGTCTCTGGCTGAAAGTGCTCCTCTGTGCAGACAGCACACAGTGGACTGGGTGGGTGGGATTGTCGAGGATGGAGGGGAGTTTGGACGACATTCTCCTCTCAGCAACAACATGCAGAGGCTCCAGATTCTCCCTCCTTATTAGTTTGTCCTGTCTGTTACTGTCGGCGCCCTTCATATTGCTGCCCCAGCAAACCACAGCATAGAAGATGGAGCTGGTACCACAGACTCATAAAACATCCAGAGCTTGGTGCTGCAGATGGTGAAGGACCTTAGTCTCCATAGAAAATACAGCCTGCTCTGTGTTTTCCTGTAGATTGATGCTCCATTAATTGACCAGTCCAGTTATTTGTACCCAGGTATTTGTACTCTGAAACTACTTCCACCGCCTCTCCCTGTATTGAGAGAGGATTCAGGGGAGTCTTGGACTTCCTGGAGTCCACCACCAGTTCCTTTTTTAACTGATGTTAAGCTGGAGACGATTGTGCTCACACCAGATAACAAACCTGTCCAACACTGATTGATACTCCGCGATCTCTCCACCCTGGATACACCCAACAACTGCAGAGTCATCCGAAAACTTCTGAAGGCAGCAGGACTCACAGTGTCAGACAAACAGTTCTGCAGAGTCAGCGAGGTAGTCCACAATCCAGGCAACCATGGGGGTGTCAACGAGCATGGTCTTTAATTTGTCCCCCAGCAGGACAGGCTGGATTGTGTTAAAAGCACTGGAGAAGTCAAAGAACATGATCCTTGATCAACTTGTAAAACAGTTGTTAATTCAATAATTGCGTTACATTGCCAGATACAGTACAAAGATTGTTTTTGTAAGTATGTTTGTAAGTTCACTGTCCCGTGACTTGACATGTATAGATGGAGCTGAATGAAACGATGACTTCGAGCCTCAGGAAGGAGACGAATATTCCAATGTGACAATGATGACAGAGATTATCCCACGAGGACAGGTAACGCAACAAACTCCCCCAGCAAAGTGAGCAATGGCAGAACATCTGTCCACAGACTGGAGTAACGGCTATGATCCAGGCCCAGGACGGTCGCCAAAAACTGTTCTGGACTTTGTTGTCGACGTCAATAAGAAGGATTTTTTTTCCATCACAGACAAGTTTGAGAATCTGATTGGCTCAGTGAATGTGAAACCTCACTTCATCATGCTCTGAATCTCCTCCAGGTTTTTATGAGGTTCAGTCAGGATGGTTTTAATCGCAGCGTAGTTCTTTTACGACCCCCACCAGGACCTTTCCTACATGTAGGAGATGTGCAGAGTTTACTGATGGACGAATGCAGCCTCATTAAAGCAGCAGGGAGCAAGAAAGACGCATTCCTGTTCAGTGAGGTGAACCAGGCCGAGTTGTGGAGCAGATCTCAGTGTGTTCAACTTCATCACAAACCGGAACCTCTTAACATTGGCAGAGGCTTGTTGCACAGATGCATAGATTTCATTTGATGCTGTGTCAACTTAACAACAGTAACAATACAAAGTTAACTCATCCCTGCAGGGAGCCTGTTGTCGATAGAGTAGATGATGGCGTAAGACTACAGGAGTCCAAGGACAAACCACCAGGTTCATGGACAGTTGCTGAGTGTCTGACTAACTGAGCCACAGCCACAAATGTACCAAGACAGGGACACAAATGGAGTAAAAAGTGATACAAAACTACAAGTGTTGATAGAAGGAAAACAAACAGAGGGATGCAAAGAGCAAAATGAGAGAAAAAGTTATAGTCCTGCCACAAAGACACTAAACAACTAAAACAAGATGCAAAAATGAGGTTTTGTTTTCATGTTTATTTATTCATAAGTGATCCAGAGGTGAACAAACAGTTTCCTTGTGAATTTTGACATTAATTAGGTTTCCATCAGTTGCTCAAATAAAATCTTCACAATCTTTCTTCAAACACGATGGTTTAGCTGTCTGTTTATTATTGCACACAAGTAAACTTCTGTTTATTATTCGGATGTATAAGTGATACAAGTCTAACCAAGTTGTTTTTGTGCCAAATCCACATCAAACTCTGACCATGTGAAAGATTATTTACTTACCAAAAGTCCGAGTGAGCAGAACGATTCCTGAAGAACTGGAGACAACCTTCAGACCATCCAAGCCAGGAACCCAAACCAAAGACCATCAGTCCTCAACGAACAATTGAACCGGAAAACATGGCTGAAAGCTAATGAGCCAAAATGGCTACAATTGGTGGAGCAGAGTCAGGTGGGAAAACTGGAGGGAAACCTGGGCAGAAAGAGCAGGAGGGGAGGGGCCCGGTGTGCAGGTGAACCAGGAAGTGAAGGATCGTCCCGGGACACCTGGTGGTAGAAGGGGGAAGCTGATGGGAGCTGATGTAAACATCAAGGAAAGATCAGAAATTAGGTTCCATGATCTTAACCATGTGTTTTGTTTTGTTTTTTTGTTCAGGTTTATGGTGATTCTCACACAGACTCCTGAATGTACTTCCTAAACTTTTATGATGACCCCCATCAGGCCAGACAACTCACGTGTTCACATGGTCACAGTAACATTCTACTCCTACCAAGACCTGGATCTGGTGTCAGGTCTCCATCGCGTGTTCAGTATCACATCACCATCATCATCCTCATCACAGTATTCACAACATTAGAAACAAAAGCGGAAGATTACAGCACCCTGTGGTCAGTTTATTAGGTACACCGAGCTTAACTTAACAGTCCTGGAATAAAAATGAAGGTGTTCAATTAGTGTTCAGACTGTGTCACAGAATGACATCAACTGTGTGATTATTTTGGAGGCTGCTGATATTTAGTGATATTTAGCCTTGTTGATATGAAAAGAACTGCTAAAAGCTGTGAACACACAAATAAGTACGTTTACCAAGAGTTAGACACTTTGAGTTATATGTCAAATTTTAAAATGATACCTTAAGAGTTTGTGTACAGAAATAATTTACCCTATTACAATTATTTGACAGCTCGTCCTTACATGCAAAACAACTTTGGCTTGTTTTAAAATGTGATGTTGTGCTATGGAACTAACAAGCAGAGTAGTAAGTATCTAATGCAGACACATTCACATCTGGGTCCATGGACATTTTATGAGACACGTTTTTTTGTGGTCAATTTACATTTGTTTCTAAAAGTTTTGTGTCTGTTTTTGGTCAATTTTGCCGGTTTTTGCATTGTGTATAACTGAGCTCTGTTACAACTGCACTTCGTCATTTAGCAGATCTAAAGCGACTTACAAGTAAGTAGCAGACACTGGTGACAACTAGGTGGGTTCGGTGTTTTGCCCAGGGACACTTGTAGGCAGGAGGACTGGGATTCGAACCACTGACCAAGATCCACCTGTAACTTCAGAAGCAACAGTGTTTAAACGCTGCTCCAATTCCTACATATTCAAATCAAAATCACTTCCCTCAATTAACCCAGAGAATGTGACCTTTCACCGCGTGATGCTGGTTCAGTCTCTTCCTGTGTGAGAATCCGAATCGCTACAACACGATTCACGTTGAGTTCCCAGTTCTTGTGTGTGTGTTCATGTTCAGGTTATTTAGTTTCACCAGCTTCGGTTCTCAGCTGTTCATGACACGATACTTTGTGCTGGTCTCGTTCCCCAGCTCTGCCTTTTTCGTACACGTACACTAGTGACCAGTTTTTGTGCTTTAGTGTGTTCTCGTCCTCCCTGTGTGGATCACTGTTAGACTCTCTCAGTACAAAACTGAAACCCTCCAGTATCACTCACTAACTTTGCTCTCAATACTAGTTAGAAATAAATAAAAGAAACTCAATAATCATGGGTGATCCAGTCAGGCATGTAGTAAAAGTACACACAGACTGCTGTGGACTCGGTCTGTTGAACAACGTCGCCCCCTACTGTTAGTCAATCCACACATCAAACTGAAATGAATGATGCTTAAAGTATTTGAGTTGTTTTCTACCTGCTCGGTGTAAAAACACAACGCGTTCTCTCGTCTTTATTATTCTCATTATTCTCACTTGATTGACATTGACCACCGGGGCACGAATATTAGGTTTTAGCAGTTTTGCTCCGAGAATATCAATGTCAGATTGCAGAGATCCATGTTAAGATATGACCCCCTCTCCCTGTCCTCTGACCTTTGACCCGTCAGGGACCCAGCAGTGGTGTAAATGTCATCCTGTGTCTTGTGTCTCTACTTCTACTCATCATAAATCACTCTGCATAAAAAAAAACTTTGCATTTCAGGACGATGAATTAAACGGAGAAACAGAAATGTTTCCTCTCTGTCGTTTGAAGTTTTTCATTTTGCTATTAAAATTTGAATCCTTGCTGCCGATGGGGAACTTTCTCAGACAGCACGACGTGGAGTTTCATGGTGTGTATGTCTCCTTTAGCTCCGACAGTCAAATAGCCAAACTGACCTCACAAACATGCCGGTGACAAATACTTGTCCACAGCTTAACAGAGACAAAATCAAGAAGCTTCTTATTGGTATCAGAGCAAAACAGCTGCAGTCTGCTGCTGCACCAGCTTGATGAGAGAATAAGACCTGAAGTGACGAATCTTTCACGATGACCCACAGGTTAGAAATGCTAGATAAGCTTTTCATGAGCTTAGACTTACAGCTCTGAGGAAGATCCAGAAAGACTCCTTCATGCTTTTATTTTGAAAAGACTGAACTATTTCAGACAAGTATTTTCGGAAATGTTTGAGTAAATTACGAATGATTCACGAAGCAGCTGCACAGTCTCACACAGAGAACATGGCTCCCTGTGTGTTTGGAGACTCTGCACAGTTAATTTCTGATAAGCTTGTTGAGAATGCTCCACCTAGAACCCTTAGATCCTCCAAGTCTGCTTGGTTCCAGTGGCCAGAACTACGGCATTTGTTGATGTCGCTCTCTGTGTCCCAGGCCGTCACCTCTGCAACCTTTAACCTCATCTGAAATCCTATTTATCATTCATTGTTGTTGTTGTTGTGACAAGTTATGAGCATTAAACATTTTATCATATGAGAGTAAATCTACAAACATGTATCAGAACAATAAAAACTAAATATAAACTAAGACAAGCTAAAACAAACCCCAGGTTAACATGAAAGCTCCGAGTGTAAACGTGCCACCACAGCAAAGAGTTAAATTGTTTGATTAATAGAAAATTCGGCTAATTGATGAAGATATTCGTATCTGGACCAGTATTTCAGTTTTTCTCACAATCTTGTCATGAAGTTCCCCCTTTTTAAAATGCTGCTGCAATTGTACTTTAAGAGCAGCGGCCGATTTGAAAATGCCATGTGAACAGCACCCAAAGAAAACAGGAAACACACGGCTACTCCCAGTTTAGCTGCTCATTTTTTTATCACAAGCATCAGGCTGGATGTAAAAAACATCCAATGGAAACTGAGACACAGATCCACAGTTGGAAACACTGTGCTGCTCATACTGACACTGCTCAAATCTGTTATTCCTGATACTGTAACCGTTGACAGATGCTGTGAAACATGCAGCTAAATTACAGGCTGCTGGTGAATGAGGGGAAAACGCTGCGTTTTTTAAAAGGGAGGCTTAGTGAAGTCACATCGTGCAAAAATAACTCTCGAGGCGTCTCCCCACATTCCCCAAGAGGCTGACAGGATAAAGTTAGCAGCTGAGGAAACTCTAGAGGCCCCGGAGCCTCGGGGCCCCCAGCAGGCCGGAGGCAGAGCACCATAGAAGGAGCGTGAGGGCATCAGTGTGTGTGTGTTTGTGTGGAGGGTGAGGAGCTTCTGAAATCAGCAGAGTCAAGTCATTACTGCTTCCTTCACACTCACTGAAGTACACAAAAGTACACTGTGTGCAACTAAGAAAAAAA
The DNA here is from genome assembly GCF_033026475.1 of Channa argus. Taxonomy (NCBI): domain Eukaryota; kingdom Metazoa; phylum Chordata; class Actinopteri; order Anabantiformes; family Channidae; genus Channa; species Channa argus. Next base: position 11,282,829 of record NC_090219.1, on the reverse strand, counting down.
GCACGAAAGCTGCACACTGATGTTTTCCACATCAGCACAAAACTCTCACGGTTAAATGCTTTTAACTAACCAGTGGTCACCCGAGGGTCCTCAGACTCGTTACTCTGGAAACCTCGTCAGGCCAAAATGCCACATCCAGTCCCACAGGTTTGACCACAGAAAATGTGCCCCTGTGTCAGCCAGAGCAAACAAAAGGGAAAACTGGTGAAGGTGAAGCTGAGCCAATAGTGAAAAGTGAAAGTGTTGAGCTTTCTGTGTCCTAATCCCAACTTATAGCTCGTTGTTATGTTTTTAATCAGTTGTGCATTTTCTCTCATTCAGTTTCAGCTTTGCATTTCCCGTGTGAAATAACATCATAAATCAGCTCATTATCAGCCAACAGGTGTGAGTTACCTGTGATCAGAGGTGTCGTCAGATCTGCTTCAAATCCACCTTTGTTTATCGGTGATGATACGTTAATTATTACATGTCCAAATAAATCATTAACAGTTGTATTTGTGCCTCATCTGGCCGCAGAAAATTCCTCAGTGCTAAAACGAAACCGTTTGGCTCCAACGATCCAACATGATGTTTGGGACTAAAAGAGCATCATCATCATCGCAGCAGCATGTTGTTTGATTGGTGCTCTTCATAAAACCGATGTTATCATTGAGGAGAAAAGTGTGAATATTTAAAAACTTCATCGGAAGTTCTCGGAAGCTCAGGAACATCGATCTGGTTTACTCATCCAGACTGGATTTGGAGTGACCCACAAAACCTGCATGACTCCTGCCAGTGCTCTTGGAAAACCACAAGAGTTTGATGCACATCACACAACTTCAAGGCAGCAAATGTTAACACGTATGTAAACTTAAATATTCTCTCTACGGTTATTGTTTAGTGTCACATCATTAAAACTAAGCAGTGAACAGAGCGATACACTAAATGTATCGTTTTGTCAAACGAAATTTATAGGAAAAAACTTTTTCAGTAGTATTTAAAAATACTTTAGTATTATAGATGTGAAATATAGACTTTTGGTTAAGTTTAGGTGAACGAAAATAAATCTACACACAGTAGAAATTGTAGCAGTTTGTTCAAGACCTGGAAAGATGATTTATTCAGGCAATAAAAAACAAATAAAGTAAATTATAATCTTTTACATGATAATTTGCACGTGTCACCTGAATATTTGATTCATGTTTTAGTAGAAAATGTGATGAAAGAGAACAATTCACACCAGTGTTTCTTCCACATTTGACTTTATTGTTTCTATTCAACATGGTTCATTTTGTGTGAAGGTTTCCATCAGCGTGTGGAATTTAAGACTTGATGTTGTGTGTTGGTGCATGAACCTGCAGAAACTCTCCCCCCTCCACACCAAACCAAAGTGCAAAGACCCCTCTATGGCCTCGACTATCCTGCAGATACCTCTCTGACATACTAACCTGTTGCTCAGCCCCTTGCGACTTTACAGAAACTAATAAAACCTCGACTGGTTCAGCCAACAGACATAAGACACGTGGAGTTCATATAAACACAGAGACATACAGCAGTGGTACATTTAGGAGGACTCGAACATCTTCTTCCTGTCGGCCTTGTCCTCAATGTTCTTACGCCAGTCGCCGACTGCTTCTTGTGGCTGCACAGGACAGGAAACAACAATTCACACAAGTTATGATTTTGGATCATGTTAATAAAAGCAAACTTCTGCCTCTGTGAAAAACTCGAATAAACAGGTTTAACCATACATCCACGTGTTTCTTTCCTTCAAGGAGTTTTTCCTCGTTCGATTCGATGGTCTTAGGATTTGGAGGATGTAGTTGTAGAGGTGCATGGCAGCTGACAGTAACCTCGATGGAATCTGGGAAAGCTGTTAACTTTTAACTAGGAACTTTCCCCGGGTATATGTGGCTTCTCAGAGCTGACTGGTTAATATGTTCTAAAGTGTGTGTACATATTGGATCTTAGTGTTGAAGACCTCCACGCTCATGGGGATTCTACAATATCTCACAATATCAACAGGTTTTGTGCAAAATCTAATAATTTCATAATCCAAACAAACAAAGCTGAAATCATTACTTATCTTTGAACTGGACGGAATTGAGACGCAACCTAACGGCTTTAAGTACACAAGTAAAAATGAACTCACCTCCTCTTTGACCTCCTTCTTGACCTGCTTCAGGTTGGACCTCAGGTCCATGTTGACTGTATGTTTGGAGCCCAGCAGAGCTTTGAGCATGCTGTCAGCCGACATACGCACTTTCTTCAGAGCGGGTTTCTTTACGCCCCTCAGATCCACGACTTTGATTTTCAGGTCTTCAATCTGTGAGAACAACATTTGCTATTTGCCGTTCTTCCAAAAGCTGTTGTGTTGTGATGCTGTTGGGGGACATTTACCTCTTTGTCGGCCTTCTGCACTTTGGACTCGATGTCGTACCTCTCCTCATCCACTTTGTCAATAGCGGCGTGGAGCTTTTTGCAAACTTCCTGTTAACACACAAACATTAACGATAACAACGCGAAACCACGGCAGCTCACTGCCGCAGGACGCACATCGATCCCACAGATCCCTGCTTAAGGCCTCCTTAGCCTCCTGACACGGTCACAAAACCTCTATCTGCACTTTCCACACAGAACCAAAGTTCAGCCTTTAGTTTCCTCTTCTCCAATTATTCAGTTTCCATGAAGCTTTATGGCATCTGTTTCTGGGATCGTCGAGTCAATTGACATGAAGATGCACCGAAGGAAAGTCATCCAATGAAATACAAGCTGCCCAGAACTAACTAAACCAGGGGTGTTGACGGGAGCTACTGTCTGTCATCCATCCATTAACCTGGACAGGTCTCCAGTCTGTCTCAGGGCCAACACAGACAGACAACACTTCAGACTTGCCCAATTTACAGACCCATTAACCCAACATGGATGTTTTTGAACTGTGGGGAAAGAGGAGGAAACCCACACAAGCACCGGGAGAACATGCAAACTCCACACAGAAAGGTCTCAGCTGCTAGTTTCAATGGAACAAGACCAGCAGCTCTGTTCTGGACACAAAAATGAAAATAAAGAGGATTTTTCTGAATTATGCTCATTTTCATTCATGAATCATGAAGTGTTGGAAACATAAAATCTCCTTTTTATCAGTGTTTCAAACTACTGCACTCTGCTCTCATCCCAGTGCTTTTTGTATTTCCTAGGACTATTTTCGTGGAATCAGGGAGCTAAACGTCCTCAGATTTCAAAGCCGGCACAGTAAACAACTGCATATTTGCATTAATTAGTTAACTGATTTCCCAGTCAATGAAACTGCAACATTTTCGTTTTCCTAAAAGTCAAAATTTGCTACTATCACTCCAGTAACTTCACCATGTTTGAGTTGCAGGAAGATGGAGACATTTAGTAACATAGTTTAGATTCATTACATTGATTAACTAAGAAAATAATGGGCACGTTAATGTTTCTGTGGGTTTTCCACGAGCATTCAGGCTCCTCTCACCATGAGGGCAGCCTGGTCTCCGCTCAGGTCTGGAGCGGGGCAGTTTTCTGCCATGTAGGCCTCCTTGGCCGATACATTGTCCTTTTTTTCCTGCTCCAGCCAGGTGAGGGCGATCTGGAGGATCAGGCTCTGCAGGACACAACAGATACACAATTCAGCATTAGCTGCATTTATTGAAGCCCTCGATATTGTTCGGGTTGCTGGTTTACCTTGAGGTGATGCCTGCGGCTGGAAGTCATCTTTTTCCTGAAGGAGGAAATGGAAACATCAACCTGATATAAATTGTACAAAATTGCAGAATCTTCACCTTGAATGAAGATGATTCAATTTTTCACACACAGACTTTTGTATAAATGTAAATAATTTGCAGTATTTCTTTTCTAAGTTTGTAACAGTATTCAGATTTAAGTGAAACAAAAATCTGATGTTCAGACTTACTCAGACATCTTGGCGTCTTTTGTTGTTCACAACCTGCGGGGAAAGAAAAAGAGGGAGGAAACATTTCAGATCAGGACGTCAGCGTGAGGTTCTCTGTGATCAGCATGTTCTGCTGCTCCGACGGATCAGAGCGATGGTTGGGAATATTTGTGTCGTAACGTGATCTGAGGACACAGCTGAAGAGCAGCGACGTCGACTGAATTAAACTGGGACAGTGAGGATCAGGTGTCTCTTCTTCGTGGTTTATGAGCTGATCAGTTTGAAGGGTTAAAGTCAAGAGTCTCAGTCAGTGAAGCTCATCAGCCTTTTAAATGACTTTAAATAGTAAAATGTGAAGTTCAAGTCGTGTGACATAAATTAATAATCAATTGAGTTTCTGTTTCCTTAATTACCTTTTAAGGAAAAAAGAGTAAAGTTTCCACCTAAAATGTTTAAATTGCAACTTCAAACACTTAATTACAAGAAATTAAAGGTAAGATACAACCAGCTGCACGTGAAACTACCTAATCCTGCATACAGACACACATAAAACCTGATCCCACTAATAATTAAAGGATAATTAAGCACTAAATTTCATTATGTTTACATTTTACAACCAGTAGCTTTAAACAAAGACTTTCACTTCATGTTTTGCAAAAAGGCTGCAAAGTTAAAGGCTTTCAGCAACTGAAATAAACGGTTTTATCATGTTACCAAATAGCAAAACCAGAATCATAACTTTTCTGAATCCACTGTTTAAGTAACATAATGACAAAGTTGTCGCAAAATTATTTACACACTTTGCCAATCACATCACCGTCTCCAGGACATTCACGCCGCATCCAAAGCACGGATTGAAGATCAAACGTTAAAGCAGCAAACACCAGCTAATGTGTTTAAATCAGGTTCAGCTCGTCAAGGCAGACGTGAGAAAATGCACAGCTTTGATCCAGTTTTACATGTTGGCATTTGGAAGCAGGGTAAATAAAATAAAAGATGCTGATCTCAGAGAGGCTCATAGAAACTGCAGGGTGAAACAATAAAATGAAGATTTCTCACCTACTGAGAGGAGGAAGAAGAGGTCAAAGCCCACTTGGTGGAAAAAAAAGGAAGATACTGCCAGAGCCACAGACAGTGAAAAATGAAATAGGGTATATATGGTGGCTTGCAACACCTCAGCAAAATGCCCAGATCCTCTTTATGGAAATGGATTCCTGGTCAGACCAATGGGCTTGCGGCTCCTGAAATATACCCAGCCCAGCCCTGCTCTGCTCTGCTAGCCGCCCACCCAGTGAGAAAACTCCAGGCTGAACTGAAGGCTTCGAGATGTGGATTCACTGCGGGGGGGGGGGGGGGGGGGGGGGGGGGGGGGCGGGGGGGGGGGGGGGTCTGGGTAAACTGAGGCAAACCTCACACTTTAACAACGGGCTTAATGTTCTCTGAACTAAAAACACAAATATACTGTATGAAACGCTTTATATTTTTAAAATGTCAAACTATGTCTGGATTGTCTGTAGTTGGAAAATAACTGATATGTTGGTAAAAACCACCGTTGGTCACATGGCAACAAGCAAATAAATTAGACTGGTCACGTATCAGCTTTTTCTAAAGATACTGGTTCTTCACTTCAAACGCTGATGCAAGCAGAAGGATCTTCTGATAAAACTGTTACTATATCATATTTCAAAGTTAATGTAAATTATAATGAACAATAAGGACAATAAAGCCAAGTAAAATCTAAATATCTCAGCTCGAAATCTTTGCATATTGTCAGTTTGATTATTGCAGGACAAATTGTGCAAACAAATTAATCCTTAATTTGAAATATTTATTTCTAATGACATGAAAACTTGCACGTTCTCAAACGTCAGAAAACATGATGACTTGGTTCATTTGTTTCACTTCAGTCTCTCTCAAGATTATGTCCAAAAAAAAAAAAAAAAAAAAAAAAAAAAACTTCCTGACACGTTCAGTCACTCAGGCCTCGGACGTAAGCGTCTCCCCTGGTTGTGGGTTTTAGGAAGTCTCAAACATCTTCTTCCTGTCGGCCTTGTCCTCGATGTTTTTACGCCAGTCACCCACCGCCTCCGTCGGCTGCAGAGAACAACAACATGGACCGAATCACTGAAAACCCGAGGATGTATGTGGGTTCCACCTTATTCCTGGAGCTGTTACTGCACAAATGATGTGCTGACTTCTTTCACAGCTACGATACTGCAGTTAGCAACACCACGTAAAGACCATCCTGAAAGACACCTTAACACATCACCACCAGGACACTAAGTCAGATTCCTTAAACGAGTTATCATGAGAGTACTGGTCTCAACCACTTGTAATGTTAGCACAAGGCACAAGTATGGACACAGTGTCCCATGCATTGCATCCGGAAAGTACTTTTACTCGCTCGGTTTGGCCGCCCAGCTCTAGGAAGAGTCCTGGTGGTTTCACACTTTTTCTGTACCCTTCCCCAGATCTGTGCCTGTTCAATCAACTAAATTTAAATCAAGTAGTAGGAACCTGTCCTGGATGATCAGTGGAAACTGGACGCACCCGAGCTCAAGTTTGAGTGTCATGGCAAAGGCAGCGCATACTTTCAGCTTCTTGGACCCTTCCTCACCTCCTCTTTGACCTCCTTCTTCACCTGCTTCAGGTTGGCCCTCAGGTCCATTGTCACCTTGTGTTTCCCTCCCAGCAGAGCCTGTAGCATGGCGTCTGCTGACATACGCACTTTTTTCAGGGCAGGTTTCTTCACCCCTGCCAGCTCAATCACCTTCAGCTTCAGATCCTCGATCTGTGAGCAGAAAAGCATCCTGAAAGTGCCAGGCCTGTGCTTCAGAGACACACTTTCCCGCTGTGTGGAGGACTGAATGACCCAGAGAACAAAGCTAAAGAGTAAACATCTAAAAAGTGATAAATCATGTTTTACTTCTTCTCATTCGACAGACACTTATACTAAAAACCCAAACTTTCTTGCAAATTTCTTTCAAATTCAATGTTCTCAGTGGCAAAAATATGAACCAAAATTACCACTAAGAGTGATTTGCATGATCATCACATCAAACCCTTCAATTCTGCATCTCATGTCTCACCTCTAGGTCGGTCTTCTGCACTTTGGACTCGGCGTCATACCTCGACTCGTCGATCTTGTCAATGGCAGCATGGAGCTTCCGGCAGATTTCCTGGAGACAAACAGTCAAGATATTTAGAGGTCAAACACGTTTCTTCTCCATACGGCGTCACGCTGTAAGTTAGTCTACGCCAGTTGAGGTTTAACAGGGTTTTAAATATATTCTGCTGATATACTTTGGTATTTTAATGTTATGGTCATGTATTGTTCTTGAGAGCTACCAACAACCTGAAGACATGTTCTTATATAAGTTTAAATACTTGGCTACTGATGCTGAATCTATTTTATTTTAAATATAAAATTCTGAATATAGTTTTTTTTCACACAGTTTTATGGCAAAGTTTCATTAAAGCTCACTGTATCTTTAGTGTTTACACCGGATGCCCTTCCTGACACAACCCTCCTGTTAGGGGTTCAGTGTCTTGCCCAGAGACACTTTGACATATAGCCTGGACCGTGGATCGAACCACTGACCCTGTGGTCCGTGGACGACTGCCTCAACCAACTGAGCTACAGCCGCCGCCAATAATGAAAAGGGAGTTCTGGGCAAAATCAACACATATTTTTGATCTTTGCTCATATCTTGTGCCTCAATTACCATCCAGACTACACAAATAATGATGAAACAAATGCAACTTTGGCCTTTGTGTATGGAGTTTGCATGTTCTCCCCGCGCTTGTGTGGACTGAATTCCAAAAATTTGGCTAAATAACATGTAAATCATTCATTTCTGCTGAGCAAATATTAGGACATGTTGCATTTCAATTTTATCGATCCACTTTCTTTCCTACTTCCTGCATGTTCTTTAATTTCCAAAGTTTTAGCCCTTTCCTAAAAAAATAGAACGGAAATCCATCTACTGCTGGAAAGAACAACAACAAAAAGTTTACACAGCCTTGTTTTACCAGATACTGTGGGATATTTTAATGTCCAGTGACGCTTATCTTATTTGGGTCGCGGGGGGGCTGGGGCCTATCCCAGCTATCATTGGGCGAGAGGCTGGGTCCACCCTGGACAGGTCTCCAGTCTGTCTCAGGGCCAACACAGAGAAACATACACAGACAGACAACCATTCACACTCGCATTCCTACGTACGGGCTAATTCAAGTCACCAATGAACCCAACATGAATGTGTTTGGACTGTGGGAGGAACTAGGGAGCACTGACAAGCACTGGGAAAACAGCCGAACTCACTTTTCCACTTTTGTTATCAAATCTCAGGAATAACAACTCACCATGAGGGCGGCCTGGTTTCCGCTGAGGTCGGGTGGGGGGCAGTTCTCAGCTATGTAGGCCTCCTTCATCCCGGCAATGTCCTCCTTCTCCTGCTCGATCCAGCTGGCTGCGATCTGCAGCATCAGACTCTGCAGGGACATGAAAATGCAAAATATGGACAATTCCACTGATAATCTACTGCAACCAGTGAGAAAAACCAGGTCTTATTCTAACCTTCAGTTGATGTCTGCGGCTAGATGTCATTTTCTTTACTCTGTGGGCCAAGAAATAAGAAAGTCCACATTAAGACTGATCATCTTCATACATTTCTTTAGCACTTTATGGTAACAATGATAACAGCTTGTCCCCTCAGGCGTCGCCACAGCGAACGTGTCCCGCACATTGATTTGGCATGAGTTTTAAGCCGGATGCCCTTCCTGCCGCAACCCGTCACATTTTTACCGGCACCAAGGTCGGCCTAGGTGGCTGGGTGGGGCCCCACCTGGTGGGGTGGGACTCAAACCCATGGCCTTGTGCATCCCAACCAAATGCTCTACCACTGATCCAGTATCTGACAGTATCTGGGTTCTAATAGTTCATGCAGGTGCATAAATAAGAAATAACGAACGCTGCACATCATAACTGAAGTCGCAGCTTATATAAAATGTGCTGCTGGCATTAAATTCAAAATGAGCAAATAAAAAAATACACTCAAATTTCTTAGTCTCATCATTTCATATGATGCCAATTTAAATAGACCCAAATGGACACAAACCACTGCATCCTCTCAATTTACATATTTTACTCAGTTTGAAATGGGGTTTGTAGTATTAATAATTAATAATAATTAATTTAAGAGAACAGTAACAGATATTGAGAAAAGAGAAAATGACTGGAGAATTTGAATACGAAGCTTTGTCTTTGTCTGTGGTTATTTAACTGGACCCGTGGCTTCCTGCAAATACTACTAATATCTACTGATACAGCAGTAAACAAAGGTCCAGTTTTCAGGTCCACTTCATTTCTAAACAGATCAGTTGTGGGGCCAGAGGATTAAGATTATCCCTGCAAAGAATGGATCTTTACCCCCCCCCCCCTATTTCTAACTAGCTGCCGTTACAAAAGGTAAATACGTTATGAATTTGACATTTCTGACAATGAACAAATGTTTTGTAAACACACTATTAGTCCAATAATATCCGGTTTATTATTTCCAAAAAGGTTCTTATATTTAAGTTTAAATCATTTCCTAAATGTGCCCCAGTCCCACCAAAAAAAGATTTCTGCTGTAGATCTGCTCCAGCAACAGAGGGTTTTTTTTTTAGATCAGCTGAAAATACAGAAATGTGACGTGTGTTTCTAGGCATTTCCAAAAATGTGAGTTTAAAAATCAATAATTCAAACATATTTGTGTATGTTTAAGGGGCCTGGTGGCTCAGTGTTGCAGGAGGCAGCGGGTTCAAAGCCCACCTCACCAGGTGTGGGCCCCACCCAGCCACCAAGGGCCACCTCGGTGCAGGTGCCAGTCCTGAGCCCGGACAAAAATGGGCAGGTTGCGACAGGAAGGGCACCCGGCATAAAAACACAGGTCCAACCAACATGTGGTGACCTCTGAGGGGACAAACTGAAAGCCTTTAATCTCTGTTTAGGTTTAATGAATCAAATCACACGGTTTCAGTTTCTCCAGTAATTAATACACTCATTAAAATTGTGGTTTGAATGAAATAAGAATTTATAACGAATTACCTAAGCTGAGAGAAGAATCTTAAATCTAAGATAGTGGCTACGTGGCTACTGAACTACCGGGACGATATTAACGTCTGTCTTCCTTCCTCATTAATCAGTCGGCCTTGAACTATCTCCAGTTCAGTTGTTGTGACACACTGTAACTGTTTCTAGGATGTAAAGTAAAATGCACTGTGAGGTTTTGATATGATCCAATTAAAGTCTGTGACAAAAGCCAAAAGACGACGGCGTACTCACTCAGGCATCGTGGCTGTTTGGGATCTTCACACCCTGTTCGGAGACAGAACACACTCATCAGCAGACAGGCTGGATAAAGCAGCCTGACTCTGTCCACAGCACAATTGGACACGTCTTGTTGTTCCTAAGCTATTGATCAGCAGGGAACCAGATACATGTCACTATAGTGGAAAAACCTTCTGGCAGCACAAACTGTCTAATTTTGGATGGACGGGTATAGATGCCGGAACCCTCAGATGCTAGACTCCCCCCCCCACCACCGAAGACATTCTGGCAGGAATTTCGCATCTTATAGCGAGCAAAAGGTCTGAGCAGGAAATGTCACCAGGAGAGGAGCCAAATGTGGCGTCAAGCATGCACCCAAAGCCATTAACACCAACCTCCACATCCTGCAGGCATGCAAGCCACCAGCTGACACCGAGGGCCATCCCGAAAGTGTTTCGGTTCAGAATGTGGAGAATCACACGCGATAAAACTCTCACTAAATATGGATGCTTAGGGTTACAAAAAAGGTCTTGAGGGAAACTGGTTGCCCAACAGAACACAAACTCAAAAGAGTTTGGTATTTTAAAGCAGCATTAGAAATCTTAACATAGATTTCCACTGTTTCCTCCTGCTGTGGCAAAATATAACTGTGAGGTAGTTTATAAGTACATTTCCAGAAGCATTTTAATGAAGAAAGTCCTTTGTAACAAAAGGAGCCATACAATCTGTGGATAAGCTTGAATGTGCAGGTGAGTCCTTCCTACCTCCAATCAAGAATTCAATTAAACAAACATGAGTTAAGGAGGTTTGGGATTTAAATCAAAAAGCAACAAATTGACAAACAGCTTCACAGTGACATTGACTTAAACGTCCATGCAACTAAATGTCCTACTGGGTCCTCGCTCTGATTCTACCTCCAAACCTCAGAGGTCAGAATAAAGCAAACTCCAACCTGCTGACCAGGCCTCAGTGTATTGTTTCCTGCAGAGGGAATGAAGCTGACTCACCTGTTGAACGTGGAGAGGAGAAGAAAGAAGGGGGGAGCACACTGCCTGGTCCCAAACGCTAACATTAAATAGAGCGGGCAGGGGGTGTGAGCCCTCTTTATGGAGGCAGAGCATCTTCAGACCAATGGCCCAGCAGGGATCAGAAATAACACCACAATCCCCCGAGGAACCTTCTAAATGCCGCACGAAGTCGCCTTTCTGGGCAGGACACTGTTCAGACCTTAAAGAGTTCCCTCCCACAGACACAAGTGAAGGGGCAAAGCTATTGTTACACTGTGAGTGTGTGTGTGGCGGGGGGGGGGGTCCAACAGTGAATGCTGACAAATTCAATTTCCCTGCAACAGCCACACAGGTCAGAGGTGGTTGAATGTGACGCAGTAGTTGAACCCAAAAGGTTAAATTTGACGGAAATAACGTCAGTGACTGCGTCAACAGCTTCACCGCATTCAACACGATCGTGGTTCATAATGATGCTGAGCTCTGAGATCAGCGTGTACAGTACGTCTCACCTCACGTCGCCTCGCGTTTCCCTGCAAATTCACATTTTTGGTTTTCATCCATCCCACAACAAAATGCCGCAGACAACAGCAGCAACATTTGTTCAAATGCTCGAAACCGCTCAAGCATCTGACAGAAACCATTCCAGCACGAAGTCGTGAAGAAATCAACAATCACTCTCAGATTTGAGGCCAACATGAACGAGATATCGTTAAAAGTGCTCAGAAACAAGGGAGATGGACATTTTGACCAATGGGGACGTCCAGTTAGTGTATAACAAACACCTCCACCACGGCCTATACTCGACCTTTTGTCAGCTTTTCTGACAAAACTGAATATGCAACCCAAGTCCTCGTGCACAAACTACCACCGTGGGGCGAATAGTAGCACAATCAAACCGCTCCGGACAAAAAGGACACGTCACACCACTGTTCAGATGACGGCGGCCACACATTTGTTTGCAGAGTGGTCGGCTCCACAGCACCTACTGTCCCCTGTCCCGGGCAAAGGTCTTCTGATGGGGGCTGCGACATCAGTAAGAAACCTGCCAAACTCTGCATACTCCATACGTCACATATTCCAAAAACTGCTGAAGCCAGAATTCTGCACCAAAACCTCCTTTTGTTCCATATGTGTCTCTCTCAGCTGAAACATTTCCTCCCGTGACACTTTGCTTTTGTGTCCAATGTTATTTAGCCCTGCTCTAAAACCTGGTTAACTAACTACAGCAAAATACAGGTTTGAAGTTGTTCAAACACACAAGCAGCATTTTTATCGGCCTCATTTTTTCGTCTTTGTCACTTTGACCTCAGGTTCACCATCGATCTTTTCACTGACCTGCTGCAGCTTTTTGCAAACTTCCTGTTGATGTGAAAACATACAAAATCCCTTCTTCACAACCTCAGTTCCTTGTCTGTCGGTGACTCACAGTGAGTTTATCCATTGTGTTACAGGATTTGGATCATCTGCAATCAGGTTGTTGAGTATTGTGTCCCTAAAAATACTTATTTGGATTTGTACTGTAAATCATTAATAAACCGTTTATAACACACTGTAATTGTCCTCATATGAAGACCCCCTTTTTGGGGTTTCCTGCACCACATACTTAATTCTTCTCAACGTAGACCTGCTGTCCTGGTTTGCAGACGGCTTGTAAAAGCAAGATGGTGTCAATCTCAGCCAAGATGTGGACAAGGTACAACACCTCATTGAATTGTACGGTGGAAACTTGTTAATTTACGCTTAGTACTGTCTGGACCCCTGTAATTCTGGGAATAATGGACTTTCAAAGACCTACCTGGACTTGTCGCTGGTTTGACGTCACAGCTGCTTCAGTTGAATCTGGATACAGACAAAAAGAAAAACTCAAAAAAACAGAACAAGAAATTTGCATTTAATACAAACAGCTTCATGTTTCTCAGGTAAACCATCAGTTATTGAAACGATAATGAGAACAATATACTGATATACACAAAATAATGTGACTCACCTTATGATCATCTCTGGCCAAATAGATATTGATACCGAACCAGATGTGACTCATTCTGCCCAGTTACTAACAAGCTCTTTGTGGCAAACTTGCTGCTGGTCAGAAATCATCTCAATACAGAATTTTCTTATTTTAAAAAAAGGGCAAAAAACAAAGTAAAACAGAAACCGCTGGAGAATCGATGTACTGCTCAGGATTTCGTGCCACTGTAGTTTCCGCATTGGCAGAGTTTCATTTATTTTGGGAACATTCTCTTTGAATTATAATAACTACGACTTTTTTTTTTTTTTTTGTCCAAAACTGTCAAAATCTGGTCTAAGATGTTTGCAGAGAACTGCAGATCACATTGAACATTACGGCTGTTCGTGTGGGACACGCAGTCCTCTGCTGACACCGTGTGGTCATTGAGAATTTTCTGTTTTCCATATTCCTGAAACAAGAAGACATCATGGCACAGACCCTCCATACACTCCCTGCCCTCTTTGTTAGATTTTAGTATGAAACGGTCAGAAAGGGGGTGATTCTCTTTGGGTTTTTGTTGAGGTGAAAGTGGGCCAAAACATTAGAACCAGCTTAATAAAAGGGCCAGTCAGTATATATTCAACTACTCCTGTTACTTCTGAGTAAATGTGCAGGAAAGTCTGAGTATTTTAAAGTGAATCTCTGTGTTAAATGAAAAGATTTGGCTCTTTACGCTGCATTCAAATCTCAGTTCATATAATATAAATATTTAAATATTTCACCTGTCGTGGAATGTACTACAGGTGGCCTACAAAATAACGAGTGATTGAATTTGGAGGCTTGAGTAGGACTTTGCAAAATTGTTGAAAGCTTGCAAATTATAGTTTAAACTAAACACTTTAGGGCAAAACAGTGTTATTCAAAATGTTGTAACCAGCCAACATTCACTTTTTACAGCTCCCTGAACTCAAATACAGATAATTCTGTTTCTCCCAGAAATTACATTTATAAAGAATATACGCTGAATTACACTGTGGCATTCAAGTTGATTCCCTTTTGGATTATGTTCCAAAGCAAATCTCTCTTTTTTTGGGATAAATCTGTACATAAATAACAGACTTTATAGGAGAAGGGAGTTTGCACATTAGCTGAGGTTCGTCATAAGTTGTAGTTTCACTTAAATGTTAATAATTCACGTAAATCATTTTCTTAAATTTCCACAATTGATTTCCCTAACTTTAACCGAGAGTTGTGACAGGATATGCACATTTATTAATTAACCTTCTCTTAGTTATTTTAGTACATTTCCTTTAAAACATAATTCTTGATGCACATTTGTTGAATATAAATGTAATTTCTAGGGCCGACAGGGGAGGAAACATGGATATTGTGTCTCATCTGTCACTGACATGCACAGCACTACAAAGAGCACAACACAACCTCCTTAAAGCTTGAACCTACCCTCAAACCACAAGTCTAAACTTTCAGCTTTGTTTTTGGTTATTAAATTTACAGTAGAGTTTAAGTGAAAAACCTCTATGGCTAAAAGAAACCAGTAAGTCAGTAAATCCAGCCACTTAAGTGTCTCAAGCTACAGAAAATCTCAGTCAACATTAAAACAGACTGTGTTTGAGGGCAGGTTTCGCTGAATATAAGATATACAACTGCTTCACATTACAATTTCTTTTAATTCATTGGAAGGTGCGTCAAGCATTTTCTCTGCAGTGTTGTGCGTCGCCAGACAGAATACGTCATGACAGCAGACGTAGGAAAGAAAAAACATTTATTACAAAATCACTAAGAGCAGGAAGTTGTTAAAAGTGAACATTGGCACAAAGGGAAACAGAAAGTGGCATCACAAAATAAAAGTTCCATCTAAACCACTCGCTATACAAATGTACAATAACAGAGGAAGCGGAAAGTTACAGATTTAATGAAAGAAAAGTTGTTGCAATTTGATGAAAAATGCCATAAAAAGTGCTAACAGCCGAGAGCGGAGTTAGGCGGCCTCGAACATCTTCTTTCTGTCAGCCTTGTCCTCAATGTTCTTACGCCAGTCGCCGATAGACTCCGGCTGCAGCACACAAACAGTTCCCAGTCAACAGGCGTCAAAGCTTTTCACGCTATTCAAACTCTTATTATCTGCCCTCCTGTGAAGACTCACCTCCTCTTTGACCTCCTTCTTCACCTGCTTCAAGTTGGCCCTCAGGTCCATGTTGACTGTATGTTTGGTGCCCAGCAGAGCCTTCAGCATGGCGTCGGCGGACATGCGCACTCTCTTCAAAGCGGGCTTCTTGACTCCAGCCAGCTCGATCACTTTCATCTTCAGGTCATCGATCTGAGAGCGACCAAGCAGTTTGAAGGTGAAATCAAAGAGCAGAGCAGTGCTTCAGCTTAAAGCTGCTGTGTGACGCTTTGATATAATAAGCAACACACGCGTTTCTATTTACCGCTGGTTCTTTTCTAACTGATGCAAAATAAAGCTCGGCCTAAAACCCGTGTGCCGTAACCAGACCACACTGAAACAAACAATCCAGCATGTTCCCGTTCACATGATACCAGATAATTCCCATTGTAATACGCCAAATAGTCTAGAAAGTTCCGTGGCACCGCAAAGTCGTGCTGGTTTGACATAATTCTAGTCATTTGGAGAACAGCCCAGCAGCTGATGTACCTCTTTGTCAGACTTGCCCACTTTGTTCTCCAGGTCGTACCTCTCCTCATCCACTTTGTCGATGAGAGCGTGCAGCTTTTTGCAGGTTTCCTAAACAAGCACAGGATTTTTTACATTTACTTGTAAAAAGGGAATCATCCACGATGGGGGTTTTACTTTAGATGGATATCAAACGTTGTGTCTCACCATGAGGGCGGCCTGGTCTCCGCTCAGGTTAGGTGCAGGACACTGTTCAGCCATGTAGGTCTGCTTGGCAACAACAAGGTCCTTTTTCTCCTGTTCAATCATGGTTGCCGCGATCTGCAGCATCACACTCTGCAGGCCAGAAGAAATGTGGATGAAAGGAAGAACACAACTCAAAAAAGTCATGTTTACTGTTTAGTTCACCAGGTTTCAGAATTTCAAGGTCTCTACATGTGAACTGGGGCTTTCACAACTATTCCCAATAATTCATGCAAAGAGATGGTGAAAAGAGGTTTTTGATGTAAAATCACATTCTTTAAAATCTTGTTTCTCTCTGCAGGGTGGGACAAAAGTACCCAGAGATTCTGTTTGGACATTAATGAACAGTGTTTTTCATTCGTGCATCATGGGCCACGAACACAGACACTGCTATTAACAGTTAGCTCCGAAATGAATGAATAGTTGATGGACTGAGGCAGCAAAGGCTACAGGTCAAATGTATTTTTTATTTATCAGCAAATTGTTCCATAGTTAAAGGTAATTCAAAGTTAAAAGCTGACAATCGGATACAATCCAATCCAGCAGATCATCTGAATCCTGCTTTTATTATATTATAATTTCTGAGTTTTTAGGTTGAAACTGTCAAAAAGGTGATAATTCTACTTTCTGTTTATTACTGGGGTTGAAATGGGTAGTGGAGTCGTACTGCAGTGCATTATACAAAGAGTGGTTCTAATGTTTTGGGCCAAAACAGTCAATTGTACAGGTGGTCGTAATGTTTAAGTGTATAAAAGCAGAACTGAACTGAGGCAGAACACAACTAAAGAATCCTGACAGGAGCTAAAGACTTGAGTTTCAAGCAGCAGCAGCAGCAATTAACATGAGCCAACTGTGAAACTCAGCGTGTGTTTGACAGATTTGAGCCACAGGTGGCGCTGCAGAGCTTTAAACTGTGACAGCTGCCGTGGAGATTTGTCCAGCGCCAGGTCAAATACACAGCTACACATAGACCACAGCAAAGACACATGACTGTGTGTTCGACTGCCACACTTTCAAAAAGAACCTAAAAAAACGCATTGATTTTACAGGTCACTGATTTAAATATTCTCAGGAAGTACGATGGTTTATGTGACTGACAGGAAACCTGACAGGAAAAAGGAAATAAATGGATTTTGTCTGGTTAAAGATGAGGCAGCAAACACTGTAAACCTTTGGTCCAGTGTCACTTGTTGCTGTTTTTGTGTCCTTGTGATTGTATTGAGTCTCTGCATTAATGTGAGTCGCTGTATGAATTGCGTTGCTCTAATGGCTGTTTTCGTCCCTTTCCAGCTGTTTCGTCTCCATTCTGTCTCCTTAGCATCACTTTGTGTCTCTTTGGGTGCTTTGTGTCTCATCGTAGGTATTATTTGTCCCTGTAGGGTCATTCAGGTGGTTTTTGGTTGGGGAACTTGTTTTCTATTCTTTCTTTATGATGATATGATAAAATAGGACTGATTGCTGATCAGAAAGCTCTTTAAAAAAATCTAATATTGAGTATATGAACTAATAATGGCTGTACAGACAGACAACAAACCAACCTTCAGATGATGCCTGCGGCTCGAAGACATTTTTTTTCTGTGAAGAACAACACAAACAAGGACTGTCAGGAAACAGCTGAACATTTGTAACTGGTACTGTATAAAGATTTGACCATATAAAATGACACTACACCTCTTTTTTTATAGTAGTAAAATAAAAATGATGCATCAATAATGGAGAAGCGATACTTACTCGGACATGTTGGCGGTTTCTTTCTTTTTCTTTCACAACCTGAGAAAAAAAAAGAGAAAAACTTTACATTAAGAATCATCTGCTTAAATATCAGAGAGCCTCCTCCGTGTGAAACGTGATCTTCTACTCAGATGGTTGATGAGCGGCTGAGTGGTGACAGAGCTAAGTTTGGAGTCTGGTTCAAGTGCGGCAGCTGACGCTTTCGATAATCTCCTTTACAGATGCCCTAAACTGAATATCCACGCAGGACTTAACACTTCAACGTCTTCGCGGCGGAAGAATCCCTGCAGCAGAATGTGCTGAGGCAGCGTTTCAGCTGCCAGTAACAGGCCTCAGGACGCAAACCCTCATACTGCAAAAACAAATCAGTGCAAACAAGTCACCCAGGCTCAGAATCAGGTTTCAAGTTAGTTTAACTAAAAATATTTCCAAGCTTTTATCTCTGCGTCATGCTTAAAGAGTCAACAAATGCACCTTTGTTCAACATGATGTCAAACAAAATCTGAAATCAACTAAAGTTCAAATTGATTTATGATTTAAAATGTCATTTACCAGATCGAAGATCTAGAAAAGTCCAGAAAAGACCTGTAAACAAATGTCATAACTCTTCAAATCAAATCAAATCAAATCCACCATTTGAAATGACCCTACACTGTAAAAGATTTTTGCCTTTGACTTTTAACTTTCCAGCCAAACCTCCAGAAATTGATTGGCCTGAATTGCTACAAACTTCCTAAAATAAGAAGAGTAACTCCAGTTTTTGAAGTCACGATCAATGTTGTTGCACAACACTGCTCAAAAAGCCAAACTAAAACAATCCCCGCCAGATACAAACTGATCCAGCTGTAGAACACGAAACCTCATCACACTGGAATATTGTAAGAAACTTTAGTTAAATGAAAAACCCAACCTTCTAAAATCCTTAAGGTGTACGCTTCAAAAACAACACTTTCACATGTATAAGTACGTTTTCTGTTAATGCCAAAACCAAATAAATCAGTATCATGCCACAGTACCTCAGCACATTAAAATCCACACAATCCTCATCCTGCAGTAATCAGTCCTCTACTTCAGCCTGGATCCTGTTTCCTATGCTCGTTAACAGACTTCATCACCTTAGCACTTAACCAACAGGTCTCCCCAAACAGAATGTAACACACTCCAAGCAGCATTGATTTCCCATGCACAGAGGCAGAATGGGGAGCAGGAAGAAAGGGAAACAGGTCTCACCTCGACGAGACAGAAAAACAAGGAGAAGGGCAGCAGTGGACAGCTGGAGTGGGAAGAAATCATCCCCGGGTTGTATTTATACGAGGGCTCGGATATCGATATGGATCTCCTCTTTATGGAAATGCAGGAACCTCAGACCAATCGCCCCACAAGCTCCTGAAATATCATCATCCTCTGCCAAATTCCCCCTGTTGTCGAGGAGGAGCCTGAAAACATTTTAGGAGTCTGCTTGGTGCTGTTGGGACACTATAAATGGGAGGAAAAGGATGACGGTGCCTCACATTTGCTATAAAACCATCAGAGTTCTAACAGTCAACCGGAAGAAGACAGAGCTGGTAAATGTAGTGGAACAGCAGAGTAATTCCTGCGTTTGGTGGATGTTCTTGTAGTTCCTGGCAAATCCTGGCACTCAGGTGCCAACACATTAACCACAAAAAAACTGATGCTCCTCCAGGAATCAAAGTACACTCATTGTGTTTACACCACAAAAATCTAGGTTTGAATCAAAACCAATTTTTGTCAGACCTGAACTGCAGCGTGATCATTTGATGTTCCAGGAACATGTGGAGTTAACAAAAGTCAGCCTCCAAGTGTGAAATATTCTACATCGAATACGCAAACATCTCATCACGAATTACAGCCATTCACTCTGTCAGGAAGCACAGATACAGTTGGCACAAACATCTCCCTGCCGTCACCTCCACTTAGATTTCAGCTGTGGATTTTCCCAGAAGAAACCAGCAGCAGAGCGTCACACCTCATCCAACCTTGTGCCCAACACCTCTGAACACAGGACAAGGCTAATTTTCATAGACACATATTTTTATATAACATATATATCAGAGGAAAGTTTAAAGGCATTAATGTAAATTTACACCCAAAACTAAAGCCATAGAAACCAAGTTGAAAATAACTGAAGTGTAACATATGAGCAAAGTCCAGCAGACAACATAACAGGAACAGCTTTTCATTTACTCTTACCTGAATGTGAAAAATGGACCAAGCAGAAGAGAAGATGAGTACGCAGCCCATTTTCAACAAGAAGTTCTGAGAAGTTTTGTGATCATCAACTCTAAAAGCCAGAAGTCAGAAGCTCAGAAATTGAACCTTTCTGATCTACAACATTTCCAAAAATGTATCCAAATATTCTTGCATTGCCATGCAGCAAAAAAAACAAAAAACAACCAAAAACCCACCTTTGTTTTTCAGAAATAACAAAAACCAGAGGTTTTGAACTTGCAGGACACGTCCAGTGTCCTGCAAGTTCAAAAACAAGACTCAAAAGAGAGAAAGCACCAGTGAAACTTTGATATGACTTTATTATTCTAAATAAAGTGCTGAACAAGCTCCAATTTCTGCCGTCTATTAATACCACATAATCACTGGATGACCTGGTTAGCATTTCAACTTAGACTGCTGATCCAAGCTCCTTTCAGACGTCCAGACCTTTCTCTGGCTGAGGAGGGGCCTCTCAAATTAACACTTGCTATAAAAAATATGAGGTCACAATTTCAGGTAGCCAGTGGAGGCATATTTTCCATGTGAACAATGTGACATTATGACCACTGTGTCAGGTTTTGTATTACGAGTGGACCCAAGAGCGAGAACATAAACTTTATTAACAGATAACCAAAACTCACTCCCTTAAGGAGGATAAAACTGGCACGATTACAGAGGACTTAGGTACATGTCAAGAAGAAAATCTAATGCAGACATAGTCACACAGACTAAGGGTCTAAACAAGGGCAGAACTGACAAAGTCAAGGATCTGAATAGGGAATTGATGTGAACAATGTGAAGGATGAACCTAAGACTATGGATATAAGGATTAATACATAAACCAGGGCTAGAGAAAACTAAGGAATAGAATATTTATAGAAACTCAGCAACTGGGCAATAAACATGAATCTCAGCTATGGAACAACAGAGCGGGAGGCAGGAACTGGAACAGAAACACAGCCTAGAACCAGGAGCAGGTTTAGGCCTGTCGGCCAAACCAGAGGCGGGTTCAGGGACAAAAGCCTGAACAGGCCACTCATTGGCCGATTCGGAAGCACGTTAGGGTTCCTGGACAGGAGGGAGTTGTGCCCGTCCCACCTGCCCCCTGAAAGCGCTCAAGTCTTATCAAGTTTCAGGTGTGCAATGGGAAAGAGGTTCATGATAAGGAGGTTAAGGTTGAGGGGAGCTGGTGGGACAGGTTCTAAATAGGGAGGGGAAGAGGTGAAAATCAAGTGTGTGATCACTATAGAACAGGAAAGAGTGGCTACAAAATAAAAGTCTGGGGCAGGAAGTGAAGCTAGTGAAACATGACAAATAAAGTTCAAGGACAGATCACGACACACTAAGACTGACTTATAAAAGTATAAACTGCCTAATTTTAATCTGAGAGAGAATTTAGCGGAACCTTTTTTTCACCTAAACAAATCTCACCGCAACTAGGAAACTACAAAGGTGGTTTAACACTGAGCTAGTGTCAAATATTGCGTTTACAGAGGTGGTGAAAATTATAACATATTAATAAATATGGCTGTTCCACAAAGG
This sequence comes from Channa argus, assembly GCF_033026475.1. NCBI lineage: Eukaryota > Metazoa > Chordata > Actinopteri > Anabantiformes > Channidae > Channa > Channa argus. The sequence goes on along the minus strand of NC_090219.1, from coordinate 11,261,274 downwards.
ATTCGGGATTTTTCATTTCTGCCACATTTAGGCTTTAGTCCACCACCTTTCTCCATCGATCATCCATCATCCATCTCCATCCAACACAGACAGACGAGCATTCACACACATTCACACCTACAGGCAATTTAGAGTCACCAATTAACCCAACATCAGTTAATTGGATTTGCAGCAAACCACGAACCAAGGTGAGACCAGTCAAAATGTAGAATACTGTTATAATCCGAGTTTAACAGTCCTGCAGCCACTGAAGCAAGGACAGATCAAATCTTCCTGGTGCTTGGAAAAGGAACCATAACATGACGACCAGACGGATGTTTCTCAAACCCGTAAACACAGGGGGATCTGGACAAGCCAGAATAACCTCGGCCTATATGCACAAATGCTTTTCAGACGGCTGCACTGACTTACTCAAGTCGGTTTTTGCTGGACGAGCTGAGGTTTACACACCACAGCGCAATACAAACTGATTTTTAATTTGAATAAAACTGCGATAAAACAAATCATAATAGCTTCACAGACATTAAAACAAAGTACAGTTTACCATCAAGACTTTATCTAAGACTTCCCAAAGTCAACAATCATGTCCTAACATGCATCTTTGGACTCTGGGAGGAAACCGACCCAAGCAGGGGGAGAACATGCAAACTACACACGGAAAGGCTGCAAACCCATGACCTTCAGGTGTGAGGAGGCGGGGCTGACCACTCCACCACTGTGCCGGTCGCAGCTGCCTTCTGCCTGAATGAAACATTTGTTACTACCTACCACCTGCTGATTTCCACTGGTTATCTTGCTTTACACAAATTTTCTTTTTTTGTTTGTTTTTGGAAAAAGAAATGTTTGCGTTGTTGGTGTCTTTTATTCTGCTGCTGTTTTTTTCCTGGTCTTATTGGTTGTTTATCGTGCCAGTCGTATTTCGGAGACATGTTGAGCATAATGGCTATGTTTTACCACCATTGGTTTAAATGACTCGACCCAAAATATATATTTAATAACGCATTACCTGCATTTTTTCTTTTTGCTACAGATGCACATTGCTAACGCTAGTCAATTCGCTTTGCCACTTAGTCGACCTTTCTTACTGCCAGTAAACGTGTGACGTGGTCCCAGCTGTCTGAGTAATCTGTGCTTTAGCCTAATTTTATTAGAGATGATTTAGCTGACATCTTCTCCCATTAGAGGCATTTGATTGTAGACATGATTTTGAATATTTAATAATATTAATATATGTGTGATGTACAGGAACAGATTGGATCCTCGAATTAGGCACCAGGCCAGGTGTAAGAAAACTAGTTTCACTGAACTAAAAAAGTCAGTGAAAGAAATGTTAGATTATATTAACACAGGGCAAAAACGGTCTACGTTTAAAAAGTTTCTAAGTGGTCGAGCACCTTGTTAACTCCTCACAAATGATCACCTCACACTCGGTAATCAGTTAAAGGTGTTATCAGAGCCATAAGCATTTGGCGGGTCACACAGCAGGACTTTGAGGGGAATGGCGACGAAGGGTTTGAGTGACAGAAATGGGGGGGATGCGGGGATGATGTTGTCTGGGTAATGCTGGGAATGTAGTGGTGCAGGGTGATGCTGGGTGTCAGGTTCATGCTTCAGTCAGAGACAGCATCACTGGTTTTCTATCAAGATGTCAGACCTATAACTTGAGCCTCAGGAATGTCCTAAATGGCAGGTTCGAGTTTGGAAATACGAATGAAGCGTGCAGCATTTCCTCACCATGTCTAGGTATTAATAATTGTTTGTGTATGTTTACATGGAGTGTGATATTCATCGTCCTGTCAGTGGTAGTTGGTTTAGATCCATCCCCCATATGGATGTGTTTAAGCTGTGGGTGAGGTGCCCGTGTTGCCACCAGCAGCTGTTTTACTGCTTGTCAGTCAGATTTTTTACTGTACTAACATATATTTCAATGTGACTAATGTATGCACGTGTTTTTCACTGCTACTTATAAAAAACGCCTTAAAGCTCATCACATAACCAACACAAAATATTCAATAAGCTTAGAACGATCAATTTAGTTGAAACTGATGAACAACCAGATTTCTCAGAGGATGCATCCTACTCACTCATCCTGTTCCTCGTTCCCTGAAGTTTAGGCAACTGTCGATTTGAGAAAACACAAGCAAATTTTAAAAAACTACTTCATCAAAAAAAGCGCAGCATTAAGAAAGAATACAAGCAAATTGCAAAAGTTGCTGCAAAAGCACAAAAAAACATTGTGGAAATGGCTCCAGGACCAACTAAAAATACATTTATACATTTACTAATCTAAATGTCCGTCACTTTTAACAGTCCCCTGGAAACATTGCTGTGACAGTAGTCCACAATGTTTCAGGGGGACACTAATAAGTGACGGACAGTTTAGTTGCTCGCGGCGCCATTTCCACTTCTTTGTAGCTTTTGGAGCGTTTCCCTCAGTGGTGTTTTTTCAACTTGCTTGTGTTTTGTCTTTTGTTTTCTTGAGTGTGCGAGCTGTCGAGGGACCGTAGTTTTCACCAATACACAATACACAGATCACCACAGCGGACTGTGTTCCGCTCCTTGATTTGGCACGAGTTTTTACGCCGGATGCCCTTCCTGCCAGAACCCTCTCATTTTATCTGGGCTTAGGACCGGCACCAAGGGGGCCCTCGGTGGCTGGGTGGGGCCACACCTGGTGGGTGGGGTTCGAACCTGCTGCCTTCTGTATCCCAACCCAATGCTCTGATCACCACTGAGCCACAGGCCAATACACAATACATTGAATTAATAACAAAATACTAAAATAGTCATATTGACCTCCCATCTCTAAACTTTGGAGATGGAGCTCAGATAGAAGCTTAGAGCCACTTTCACATTAAGAGGATCCAGTTTAGTTTAATTGTTTTTCACTCTGTAAGATCATCAACAAAGTGCACAGTGTCTCACACTCGAGCAGAAAATTGCTGTGTCTTGTTGTAGCCTCCAACACCCTGTCCACTTCCCTATGAGACATCTTTATATACTATGTCATTCTTTTAGCTGTCAAATATTAAAGCCTCGGGCTTTCTACTGAAATACACTGAAAGCTCTGAATGTCGAATAGATTCAAACAAAGACCTGAAGCATCAGCATAATGTAGTAATGTAGAAGCGACTGGACAAAGCGACACTTCAGACATTTCTGGGAAGAGAAACGTCTGCATCACCTTATTATACCTGCTAATGCAAACACAAGGGGACACAAGCCAGTGTCTTCTTGTGTCAGTCCTAAGTCTGGATAAATGCAGAGGGTCGTTTCAGGAAGGTCATCTGACGTAAAACACGTGCCAAATTAAAAATGCGACTCATGACAATGACTCCCATACCGGATCGGTCGGGGCCCAGATTAACAGCGACCGCCACCAGTGCTGTTGACCTACAGGGGACCGGTGGAAATTGGACTACTGTTGGTCGAAGACGAAGAAGAAGAGGAGGAAGGTGTGTTCGTAGGCAGAGAGAGAAGAGGAAAGCTAAGAATGTAGGACTGACAGTAGGGACTTTGAATGTTGGGACTATGACAGGGAAGGCTAGAGAGTTGATCGACATGATGCAGAGAAGGAAGGTGGACATACTGTGTGTCCAGGAGACCAGGTGGAAAGGTAGCAAGGCTAGATGCTTAGGAGCAGGGTTCAATGGTCATGTAGGTGAAGGAACAGAGGTGATGAGACTGTGATGGGCACGTTTGGTGTTCAGGACAGGAACACAGAAGGACAGATGGTGGTTGAATTTGCAAAGAGGATGGAAATGTCTGTAGTGAACACTTTCTTCCAGAAGAGGCAGGAACATAGGGTGACGTACAAGAGCGGAGGTAGAAGCACTACTTTGTGTGCATTAGTTTCATTGTCCCATACCTTCATGTGCATGTGGTAGATTTTGATGTATTTATTTATTAGCTAGTTTTGAAAGACAATACTTCCATCACCACTTTTCAGAAAAGCTGCTGCAAAACCTGACATTCAAGGTCACAACAATTTCAGGAAAAGTCAGCAGAATCCTGGAATGACTGGCCAATGGAGTTAGGAAGGCTGGGTATCTGTGAGGTATTTCCTTTTTGTACTAGATGTTGTTAAGGATCCCAAATGATTTTTTACAATTTTATATATTGTTTTTGCTGTTTTAGTAAAGAGCGTAATGAAGATCTTGTATTAGCAGTTTTTTTATGCAGCACAAGTGATGTTGCAAAGTAAAGCAACAGTTGTATCGCATTACTTTAATATTCATAGCCAACATTACATTTTTACTATACTGGCCCCTGAGGCGATCTTACTCGTGTCCGGTGGTCCAAATATTACCCAGTCCAGAGATCGATTTATTGAATTCTACATTCCACTAATGAGCTGATAAAAACATAATTCCACAGAAAATGTTTCTCAAAATAATTCCACAGTAGCTCCATCACCAGCCTGCTTCTACAGTCTAGGGCTGCGGGGTGCTGCAGTCAAACCCAGGCGTCATTATCCAAAAGGCAGGATACACCGGTGACAGGCCGACAGTGGATCACAGGGCTGACACATGCAGACATACAGACTTAGTTTAATTCTGTATAACGGACATGGGGCCATGTCACTGATCAGAAATCACTGGGACCACTGAGGGCTGAGTAGGGTTTTTCAAACCTGTGCTGCATAGTTTAATGTTGCACTGATCAATCAATTCCTTTTTCTGCTTGTAAAAGATTAAAGGCTGTCAGGTTCTATCCCAGCTCACACTGGATACAAGACCATGTTCAACCTTCACAGGTGACAATTCTACCACAGGGCAGAGACAGAGATAAGCACTCGTGCTCACTAATTAGCAATATGCAATTTCCAGTCCCTCTGGCCTGCAGATCTTTGCATGTCCCAGCACCTGGAGACACCACAGACACTGGGAGAACATGGAACATAAATCTGCTGATAAAAATGGATGCATATATAACCAAAGCTTGCAGTAGCCACTGATGATGTCGCTGATGATGCCTTCACCTTGTTTTGAAGTCCTGTGGTAGGACATAGGCTGCTCTCCTGGGTTGGACACAGTGCTGCATCTTTCCCCTGTACAGGGTTTGGACATTTTTCAGTTTTGCTCCGCCATGAATTCTACTTTTACAACGTTATAATTTCTCAGTCTTTAGGTTGAAACTGTCAGAAAGTGGAAAATTCTGGTCAAAGGTCAAAGTCAGTAGTGGAGTTGTACTTGTGCATTATAAGAAGAGGTGGTTCTAATGTTTTGGCCCCCTCATTCATTTTAAATAAAGTCATGGCAGCATTAAATTATACAGGTGATCATAACATTATGCCTGAGTGTATATTGTAATTTTAGATTAGATATCACTTAGTTACACAATAAAGTGTAATTACCAAGTTCCCAGTTTATATGTATTTATATGTACTATTACGATTATTACCAAATACTAACCTGTGCATATGGTTTAACTACAGGGTAAGATTCAGGCTGTAATTTTTTTAAGATGAGAAATTACCAAAAATGCCAAAATAAATCAGACTTTTTATATGTAGTTATATATATTAACTGCAATTTAACAGCGGGAAAAGCATTGGAAGAAAATACATCAACTCATTTAACTCAGAACTAGTTATAATTACACATTTTACATGTTCAGCATTAAGAGTCTCTCATCCAGTCTATGCGCATTATCTAAAAATATCAAAAAGAAACATGTAACTTAGGTTCAGAGCTAACGTTGGGTCAAGAGATGATCATCAATGCTTTTATCTCCTCCAGACTAGAATTCTTTGACTCCAGCAATGATTCAGAAGAATCTCACGCACAAAAATGTTATTTTAAAAACATTCTACGATTCTACTTTCCAGAAACAGGTGAAAAAGGTTGTGTGGTGAATGTGGGAGCTGAAAGACCAGGATCCCTTTGAATTTGTTTCGACAGTGATGACATTTCGTCCGGTTCCAAGTTTCACATCTTCGCAGTCATTAAAATAGTCTCTGCTAAACAGCAGGGAAACAGTGGGAACTATTTAAGAGAGGAGCAACATTCCATCTCTAGACAAATCCAATATTGAATACTGTCCATCTGAAAAAGGGACATGAGCAAATGATTTTAGGAGAAACTCATTTTTCAGGGGACTTTACTCATTTAGCGAACCTGGTTTGCTTGATAGGACGTCATCTGTGGCCCAGGACGTTGACCTGTTATTGACTAGAGCAGGTTGTTTTTTTAATTAAATGACTTCTTTGGAAGCACAAGTGCATTAGTGCTGTATGGAAAGGAGTTAAAAAGACCAACATCAATTGTTTTTTGTAATGATGCATATCGTTTCATTTCACAACACCCAGCACCAAAACCTTTTAGAGGTTTAGTATCAGGTTCATACGGCTCCATGTCTTTGTGTATTCACTGTCATTTGTCTTTGCTCTTTTCATTCGTGTTTATGTACTTGAAGCACTTAAATGCAAAAGAGACCGTGTGCACTTGTTCTTGCGTTTTTTTTTTTAAGCAGACAGAGCAAGGACATCTTTACGGTTCAGTTTGAAGTTTGAAGGACTGTTTGAGGATTAAGACTTGGTTTTAGGTTTCATTAGGCATTTGGTTGGGATGTTTGTGGTTGGGGTACTGGGCAAGGGAACACATTAAGTGAATGAAAAGCCTAACAAGACTAGAAATATAACAACTTTCATGTTTCTTTGGCACGTTACCATGAGAATACAGAAAACTGTATTCTAAACAGTGACTAAATTAGTCACAATAATATGACTTTTTTTTTCATTTTTATTTTAAACACACGTTATCTCTATAGTTTACCCTTAAGTCCTGGTGGAAGCTGGTGCCAAACTCGAAGAAATTCCATCAAGGTGTTTCTTTGATAATGTGTTCACAGGAAGGGACGTGTGAACTTAGGCACCACAATCTAATCAGTTCAAGTCCAAGTGAACATTTGTATCAAATTAAGAAATTCCATAAGCCGTTAACTGTGATATTGCATTCAAACATACAAGATAGAAGGACTTAACAAATGTGAAGTCATAGTGACCTTCGACCACTAAAATGACTTGTTTTTTTTAAGCCGTTAGTCCAGAGCTTTAACCTGTGTCTAAAGACAATAGTGTGAAATCATCACAGCCTTAAAACCACCAGTTTGGCTCTAATGTTACAGCTGCTGAGAGGATCCAAAAAGGTTTGGCTACATTGTGAGTTGTACTGAGCAAATTCAAAGTTCGATCAGTGAGTTCCTGTAAAAGAGAAACTAGCTTTTTTACTGTTTCCACATGGTGTTAACTGTATGCAAGTTGTGCTTCTATGTTCATCCATTACACAAATATTGGTCCCTTTTCATGTTCAACACTATAAATGCAAGAAGCATCATTTATAGTAGTGACAGCAACATTTATTCAGACATTAATACGAGCAGCAAGACAATTAAAACAATGATACAATCAGGTGCAGAACTATCTCCAAATATTTTCAAATCCGATTCTCAGTAAAGAATTTGTAGACAAGAACTATTAGAATATCTAAAGACCTGCTGAGTCCAGTTTACTGCAGGGACGATCCAGATCAGAATGACAGGTTGATGAGGGGAGCACTGTTTTCCTTCTTATCTTCTGGACTCCATTTGATGAGTGGGGAGCTCAGATCAATTAGCTGATGACACAAAAACAAACCGGTTGAAAACATTAGGTTTCATTTAAAGCTCCCACCCGACACGTTTTGATGCATATTTACATATGCTGCTTTGAGCAATGACAAAAGAACTTTATTAATCCCTTGAGCAAATAGCTTGCAGGAATCTAAAATTCCAGATGCAGCGTAGCACCATATATACATGTAAACCTATAAACGTGTGTTAGGGATCAGGTCAGGTCAGGTCGGCCCATAGTGTCAGTCGGAGTGGCTCAGGACTAACCCTCCATCTGACGCAATTTCATTTTACACCTTGTATGTATAATGAGAAATAAAGCACAGACTCGGTGTATCTCCCCATCTTTACCTCTGTCTACCTGCTGTTTGCCAAGCATTCGAGTGGCCAAAGTGACCAAAACCACACACACACACACACGAGGTGTTGTGCATTCCGGTGATTATTACAAGCCAGAGCTCTCACTTTCATTTGATACATGGTTTTTATAAATATATATCCATTATAGCTGCCGTTTAGGGTCCAGTGTGACATGGTTTGGAAAAAAATAGCTTAAATTCTATTTTCTTTACAGTAATAGCAGGTCACATTCTTTTAGAGATTTATCACATCTTCATGAACAGAAGTTGTAATAATGTTTCGTAATATTGCTTTAACTCTAATTCTGTGGACTTAACCAGCTGAGGTGTAAGTTACCTGAGTGGTAGTGCACGGCTTGCTGCTGGTCCGGATCAGGTCAGGGGTGTTGTTCAGGTCGATGAGCAGTTTTTCTTGAAGCGGTAGAGTGGGAGCTGGAAGACCTAACAGGAGAACCTAATGAGAGAGAAGGTCAGAATGATGAAGGTCGTGTTTCCCTAATCACACTGGAAAGGACGGAATAAAACTCAACATGAACCTGTAGTTTCAATCTGATAAAAGTGCAACAAAGCTTTAAACTACAAAGAAACAAGTGACTTTAGATCTTACACATCACCAGGACCAAAACTTAGAAAGTCTGGCAATTACATGTGTTTGCAAAACACAGATCATAATCTCCAAGATGACGAAAAGCCACCTTAAGACAAAAGAACTGTTACTTTAAGACTTTTCGCTTGGAATCATTTGTAACATCAATCTGAACTGAACACGTAAAGGCTCGCCTGGTAATCCAACAAACCAAAACCTCTCTTACTCTTAAGATTCTTACATTTACCAAATCCAGCACATAAATAATATTTGCCACACAAACTTAAGTCTAGATTGAGTTATAATGGGTGTGACCCTCCACCTCCTGTGTCTTGCTGTCGCTCTCCTCTCCGGTCTCCAGTTCAATCAGGTTTCCTCTGGGTACTGACTGGTCCTGACTCAGTGCTTCAGGATCTTTGCTCTCCGACTGTTCGGACTGTGCAGAGCTGCAGGGCGGGGCAGCAGAAAGCTCCGTCACCTCTACATCTTCCAGGCAGAAAGGCCGAACCTCAGGGGCATCAGTGCTCTCCACCTTCTGTGTGTTTGCAGGGACAGGGCTACACAAAAACACCACAATAATAAATCTCAACAGTCACAAGACCATGTATTTTACACATTTTATATCTGTGGAACGTTTTTGTTAGACTCTGTGCCTAATCCCTACGGGGAAAAGAGAAGTAAAGTGAAGACACGTGAGTCCCACATCACACCAAGTGCTGAATGTATCCCATAATTCACTGCTGACTGTACCGCAGTCCAGTTGGCAATAATGCAGATTTATTGTATATCTGTGTTTGCATATGTGCTGTAATGCAAGTATCTCCCATGGCCATACAAACATAACAAGCTTGGTGAAAGTCCAAGCCTGCACGTGGAGTCAGGAGAGGTTTTTTTTTTTTGTCCTTTTGGCTTAGCCTGCGAGTTCAGGGTCGCCTCATTAGTCGGCATGTTGATTTGGAACAGTTTTTAGGCTGGACGCCCTTCCTGACCAAACCCTCCCCAAATTCTACCAGGCTTATTCACGTGTTTATGATGTGTATGGAGCTGGACACATCTGTCATGGTAAAGAGCAGTTGATGTGCCGCAGAAGGCCCTTAGAGAAACTTTCCTATTGGTTGACAGCATTTTAAAAGTATGTCACCTGCAGCTGTTCCCTCTCCTGCTGGAGCTGGGGGCAGGGTCAGAGTCAGAGGTAGGCAGCAGTCTAGGGGACCGGCTCTGGCTTGTGGGTGTGGGGATGGAAGACATCTTGCGCCTCACTGGGGTCGGTAGGGCAGAGGGACGCTGCGCTTTTACCTGCAGCAACCTGCAGTCGCCAGCAGAGGGTGTCGTTGGACAAACAGAAGGCTTCTGAGGGAAACTGCAAGAGAGAGGGTTTAGTGATCACTTCAAATATCTGATTGGTTTGAATTTAGCCAAAGTAAACCAACTTCAGATTTAACATCTACCTGTCCATGCTGCTCACTGACATCAGTCTCTTTGGCTTCAACATCTTTGAAATTTCTTTGTCTGGTGACAAAGCACAAACAGGTATTCAAAGAATCAACTACAGCAGCTGAAAACTTTGATCTGACCCCGAATTTGTTCAGTAAAACAATTGTTTACAGGCTAAAATCAAGCCACACAAAAATTAATTGTGTACTCGGGGGCTAGTCTATTTAAAAAGAAAGAGAAAAACATTTCCAATTTCTCTTAATCGCAGCAGACCGTCTATTAGTTATAAGGTTTCACAATGTGAAACAATTACATACACTGCACATTGAACAACTTGTTAATCAACCAAACAAATTTATACGGACAATGACAAAACGGTTTTACAGCTTCCACAGCAAACAGCTTCCAAAACACACTTAATCGAAAAAAATGATTTAATTGAATTGACAATTCAGAGATTAGTGATGTAAATTACCATCTCCATGGCGGACACCTTGGACTCCTCCACTGGGTGTCGGTGCAACCAGGGCCTCAGGTTTGGTTTTGGCCTTCAACCCACCCTGCAGCCGGACTGAAGCTGTGGGGGGAATGGAGGTGGTTCTCGCCAAAACTCTCTTAGGGGGCGTCGGCTGCACGGGGGTCACCTCAGCTTTCTTCAGCGGTGTGGACCTAGAGGCTTTAGAGCGCTCCACCTCAGATAACTTCCTGGCCTGGGCAGAGAGCGAGCGACGACCAGTCGTGGTGGAAGCTGGACCTGTGGCAGTGTAGACGGTGGAGCGGCGAGACCTGCTGGCACAGGATGGTCTGCTGATACTGCTGGGTGCAGGACCAGTGGAGCTGCTCATACTCCGGTTCAGAGAAGAGTTGAATTTACCTGAGGGGAGACAACACTCTGACTGGATGAGCTGGATTATTACCATCGCATATGCATTGGAAGCATTTAGGGTGGATACTTGTTAAGTTCATGTAGGCAACAATCTCTTAGCTGTTATCCTACCTTTAGCAGGAGACAGAGACATGCTGGAGTTGAAGCTAGACACTGAGGACGAAGATGAGGATGTGGTCTTCCTGTCTGTCACCCTCCTGCTCTGAATTGATGGAGCTTTCACACCTGACCGGTTCCTCATAACACTCTGAATGAGAAGGAAACATTCTTGTTGATTTTGGAATCTTTAAGCTGGTTCGCCAAGACTGTCATTAGAAAAAGTGTGTATAAAACCACAATTTCCTTTTTTTTAAAGAGAGAATGTGAATCAAAAGACTAAGGATTTTGTTTGCTGTGGCACTTAACCCACTCTAGTATTTATTATCCAAAAGTAATGTAATCAGCAAACACATGCTCTAACAGTTTCAGACAGCACAGTGTTGGACTTTGTCCAACAAGTGGAGCTGTATGGCCTTAAAAAAAAAAAAAGACAGGTGATGGGTGTCTTACCTTGGTGGGTGGAGCCAGTGTGCGTTTCCCCAGCAGACTGGAGTTGAGGGAGGAATCACTGATATCGGAGGCCACACTTGTTGAATCGGAGAGAAGATCTTCATACGACTCTGCTCTGCTGGTTGGACGAGATATTGGGCTCCGTCTCCACCCCCCAACAGCCTAAAAGAGGGAAGACAAAAAAAATAAATAAATAAATAAATAAAAAGGACAGGTGATGTGAACACATACAATGCTGAGGTTTCTGCACAGCATTAATACAATAGGATGCATTTAGCTGGACACTGGATGTCTATGCGATGGTTTTATTAACCGTTTTGGGAGCAAGTTACTATTTTTAATCACATTTCTCACCAGTGTGGCAGGAAAGAACAGTGCACATAAGCTCTACCTCATATTTATTTTCTCTTAAAGTAGCATCTGTTCATCCCGTAGTCTGGTCTTCTCTGATGTTAGCACTCTGTTTGCAGAAAGTGCAAAGTGTCTAACTTCTTTCCACTTTTTGTCCTACACCTGCTCTACATTACCTATGTCACCTTTTCCCCCCCATTTGGTAAATAAACACAAGAACCTTCCATGGATTAAAAAGGTAACAGGTTACATTGTTCCTACAGTAGAGACGTTCTACACAAGATCTGCTGTCACAGATCAGTCACGTATCAGATAAAATGTAAAATAAATAAAAACCATCTCTCCTACTTTGCTTGGCGGTTGCAGTTTTGGTTTCTCCACTTTACTTTTGTTGGCTGAACATAAAGTTGTCGGGGCAGCTGGCTTGCTCGGCAGCACGACACCAACAGCCAGCGAGGATTTCCCTCGCAGCATCATCCTGGATTGACCCTTTGTGAGAGCCATAGGGCTCGAGGTGCTGACTCTGGCAGAGGAGCGGGTGGATGGAGCTGTGTTGGTGGCAGCGGGCCGGTTGGATAAAGCAATGCTCGTGCTGCTTCCTCTAAGAAGGCGTTGTTGAATAGCGGGTGGCAGCTGCTTCATGGGACTCTCCTGCACACAGAAAGTCTGCCGTTTGATGGGGCTGAGGGCACTGGCAGTCTGACTGAACATGCCCAGTTTGTCCTCCGCATCCTGTATGAACTCTTCCTTGTCTGTCGTGGTGTTGGTGGCCTCCGTCTCCTTGTGGTGCAAACACTTCGGCTCTCCGCTCTGCAGCTGGGAGGCTAGTTTGTGGGCTTCCTGACACACAGCCTCCAGCTGATCTCCGGTGAGGGGGCTCCAGCTCACCCGCACGCCACCACCAACGTCCATATGTTGGGATGCTGCATTAACAGAGACACACCTCTCCTTGTGGCTGACGGGACCGACAAACACTTCATCTTCGTCATCCTCACCCGTGGAGCTGCAGAGCAGAGACATCACTAATGTCACATATGATAAGAACAGCACACAGTAATGGAAAAATGGAGTTTGGAGTTTTTAGATTTGGAATATATTCATTTAGGTTGAGAAAGATTGTGTCTCAAATTACGTTAATGGCAAATATAAACAGAAAATATGACGAGAGCAAGAAAAAACTGTTTCAGTGTTCATATGGACAACTGACTATTTTTTGACGGACTTTAAAAACCTCAGAAGTAAATTTCATCTTGTCACTTTTGTGACTGCTCTATAGGGGTCTAGTGTAGCAACACAGAAGTTTCAGAGCAGCCTGCATTTGAATGTGAGTGACTCAGCAGTCGTTGTCATGGTAACAGACACAGCTGAATCAGGTCTTTTGATCAGGCTCAGCGCTTTTTAAAACACCATCTAAATGGTAAAATGAGTTTGTGGTTTTAGTCTACCTGCAGTAATAGGTCCAGGTTCGCTGACTGGACAATTGGTAGAAACTTTTTCCGCATTGAGATGAGAGATTTCCTACTGAGATTTCAACTTTAACTTGAGGTTTTGAAATGTTCATAGTAGTTTAGAAATTTCTACGTTTCATCAGGTGTTTGACTTAAACTTCGCACTCAGCTATTAAATTTCTACAGTTTCCAGGATTTTTATGCCACATCTACAAGGCGAAACAGTGAACCTTAAATTGTGCTTATTGTTTGAGCCATTTTAGCAAAAGCAAAACTCTCGGCAAAAACAGTTTAGCTTTGCTTAGAAAGTCATTTCCTTCCAGCAAAGCAATCACAGTGCATTTCATTTAAAAAAAGAATTTCTAGTCATTATCGTGATTTTTTTGGTGTCCAACTACTTTCAGCTAGAAACACTGTTCAAACTTCAAAACGTTCAGCTTATAAAGGGCACTATTAATTGTATATGACTTTTTAAATATCTTTGACGTTTGCCTAACCAGTAAATAAGGAAGCGACATTTCTGCTTTTTTCAGCTTTGCTTAGAAAATCCTTATGGCGTTGACGGTGCAGTCTCTTTTTGGAAATGCTTTTTCCTACTTTAGGTTGAAGACCTGGTTGGAAAAAATTGTTTTAAAATACATTGTACTGGGGTTGGATAAGCTGTAATAAACATTTGAACTATTTTGGGAGATTATATAGACAACAATTAATTGATTTTTATCAGCAGAATAAACATGAAAAGAATTATTAAGACATTTCCCCATATAACTGTAGGGATTGACCTAATTAGATGGTAAGGGACATGGAAGTCTGTTGATATTTTCATCTGAATAATCATGAAACATGCATCACTGTACACTGGAAGTTTGCAATAAATAACAGTATTAGCACCAGCAAGAGTATTGCTGAGCAAAGCCCCAATAGTACTCACAGAATCTGAGACTGATTAACAGAGAGCATGGCATTTCCTACCTGGCAGGTGAGAGAGAAACGTCGAAGTCAAACTTTTCATCGGCCAAAAAGAACAGATCTGTTCAGAGACACAAATACGGTTCATAAAACAGCTAAATACACACATGAACACTGAACACAACACACGCAGGGGGTCTGTCACAGTTAACGTACCGCTGCTAGCTCGACAGTCCATCCCGATGTTGGCTCCTTTCTCTGGGAAAAATGCTCTAGATCAGATGTGGAGAAAATACAGTCTACTCTCAAATTAACTATAAGGGCAGTGTACATAAGCTAACACGCAGACAAACAACGTGAAGACGGAATTAAACACGAACACTCGTGCTACACTTGACGCTAGCCAAATTGCTAATCGGTTAAATGAACTAAAGCAGCTTTAACTGTATTTTAACACGGATGTTTGGTTGTTTCAGTGGCTCACAAGACTCGCTCTAAATAAACAATTCACCCAAGTAAAAAAACTACAAACCTGAATTTTGTCTACAAATTCACAAATCTTTTTTTCTGCATTCAAACTGTAAGAAGAAGGAATACAGCCAAACAATTCAAATCCACTGCGCTGCTGGTCACGTGACTCAAATGCGCTCAGTCATTGGTTGGAGGCGTGTGACGAAAGAGCGAGCGGAACTGTGGGAAGAGTAGTTCAACCCGGTTTCCGGGCTTAAAGTTTATTTCCACTAAAATAGGTTACATGACAAAGTAACGACATTCAGATGAACAAATAATAGATAACATGTATAATAATAATAATAATAATAAAATGGAATTTTGATGCTGTACTGGAGCTTTAAGTCAAAAACTATTTATTATTATATATCTAATAGGAAAAAAAATCAATATACTGTATACAAGTATTTATTACAAAAGATTCCACGGAGCAAAGAAACTCGGACACATACCACTATTGTTCCAGAGAAGCAATGATTTACACCAATGAATCCCAACAAGTGGCACTTTACAAAGTATACAGTAGCATGATATGTGGTTAAAATAAATAAAAGAAATGTAAATAGATGACTAAAATTAACAGTTCTGGTAGTTTAAAATAGTTTGAAGTTTGCTAAAAGTTTACATAGATGCATAGTAAAATACACCATAATGGTAGACAAAGAAAACATTAAGCTAATGACTGTTTAGTGACTGTGGAAGCAGAGGCAGATGTGGAAGCTTTTCAGCATAACAAATGTCAAATCAGTCACCTGTGTATTTTATGTACTATTTTAACTCTAAATAGTCATAAACAAATAGAAATAAACCATTTCCGGGGAAGTACAAATCCATCCCTTGAATCGATAACCTGCCTGGTTGCAGCGGCAACAAACTTTTAAGATGTCAAATGAAAAACCCCGAAATGTACATAATAATTAAATAATATTCAATTTTATTCATTTATAATGATAGGGATTTATTTCAGCCTCCATTTGAGTCGGTTCTCCTCGTGCTAGAAGTTCTACAAAAGGTACCCTGTTACACGTCGTTCTCTGGGGGTGGAACCTGGAGTGGCAAATCAGATTTTGGCCCAGCCGCCCCACTGGCCCCATCCCTGCAGTGGAAGTGAAATGACTGGTAGCTCAACCAAACCGACCTAAACACTAACAGTTCAACTGCTAAAAGAAATTAATATAACAATTTCGAATATTATATAATTAATTATGTCAGATCACATCTGTGACATCCACACAGGTGAACAAGTTACATTCTCTTTACCTCCATCCGTGAGTTTGAGCGAGCAGTGACGAGTCCATGGACTTGAACCCACAGCACAGGTACAGTACAGGACTGTGGGGATGAGATTCCACGTGCATCTAACGGTATTTATTAAATTTCCATATATACAGTTTAAGTTTGTCCTGTAATCAGTATTTAATTTCTCCATGCTGTCACCTCCTCCCCTCAATAGGGGATGTAGAATATTAATAGGTTTTTTTTAATTAGAGATTTTCTCATTAAATATCTTAACTTCTGTGACCTTTATTCGCTGTACAATTTGTGTTGCAAAATTATAACTTTAGTCTCACAGTAAAAATCTTTTTCTTGCACAATTATGGGACAATTCTCATTTACAACTATCCTCCAACTTGCACTTTTTTTTCCTATTGTCTCTTTCTTTTACATACACTTATTCTTTTCTACAGCACAAGTGTTCTGGTTTATTTGTGTCATTGTTGGAACATTATTAAAATTGTAGGATTTGACTTGTGTTCTTATTGAGATAAAGATGCCTTTGACACTCTGCTATGGAAGTTTTTTTATCTTTTATTAACTTTTGGTTTTACATTTTTTAAAACACCAATCTAAAACTTTTTTTTTTACAAAAATACTACAATAAAATAAAATGTTGGACATTCACTTTAAACATTCAGTCTATAAACACACATCACTGTAGCAATGAAATCTCCCATTATGCTTAAGTTAAAACCTTGACACAAACCTAACCCTAATTTGCCACCATCATTTTACATCGGCTCTTGTGCTGAAAACTCAACATGAGCACTGACTATGTCTGAACATCAACGTATTTACAGATCACAAACTGAATACCACCTCACAAATACTTCTCCTAAACAACTGCAGAGTTCAGTAAAGAAAAGAAGGAAAACATCAGAAAGGAAGGTATCAGTCGGTGTGAACCTGCTGCTGTAGCTGTTCCAAACACAGCTGGCAAACATCTGGATACTTCTCTCCTTCTTGGATTTAAAAAACCAGTAGTTCAACCCCGAGAACCCATCAGGCAAGGTTTAGTTTTTAAAAAACTTTTCAGCCCTCTGCTCTCAGTGGAACTCTCACAGCAACAAAGAGTCAGCAACGAGTGGTCAGGTGTTGGGACAGGGCTTCACAGTGAGGTCTCCAGGCTGTGTAGGGGGCTGCCTGGACATGGAGGCAGACCTGCTGAGTTGGGAGGAATCAGACCAGACCTGGAGGTGTCTCTGTGCAGTGAGGCAATGCGGTCAATGGCATTGTTGGTCTGGGTTGGGGAGGACAGTGTTTGGGGCGTGTTGGATAGTTCGGTCAGTGGTGGTGGGACGATGATGGAGTTTCGCTTGGTGGGGGGGTCATCTTCGCTCTCGTTCTCATCGATCAGAGGGATCTGAGGCTCCGAGTCCTCGATGCGAAACTCTGGGTGCGTCATGAAGTTATGGATGGAGCTGCGAGACTCGGGCGTCTCCAAACCTTCGTAGGGAGACACACTGTCTCTAAAGGCATTCACCACACGGATCTGAGACAAAAGGGAGACAGTTCACTGTCAAAGGAAAATTCTGGTATTTCTCTCTATAGGTTCTATTTGGAAAACTGTGCCTCTCTTGACCATATATCATGATAATCTTTAATTCTGATACCAGTGTGTCTCAGCCACTGCCTCACTTCCTTAGGCTACTTTTACTTGGGGACTAATACTGCAAAAGGGAATTTTATGTTTATGTGGAATGTTTTGCCAGTGACAGTTCCTGAATGTCAGATCCAGGTGTCATTTCCCATTAACGGTGAACTCCTACCTGCGTCTGGATGCGGTTGAGACCACGACACCAGAGCACCTGGCCCCTTCTCAGCTCCATCTCAGCATGGTCAATCTCATCCAGGTCCTTCATCTCCTCAAGCTCCTCTTCAGGGATTTCCTCCTGCTGTGTGCCATGACCTGCTGTCTTTAGGAACTTAAGCCAATTGGTGGGGACACTGGACACCAGCTGAGAGGGAGGACCAACACAAATATTAGTCAATAGCAACAGCTGCACTTGCAGCAAGCGATACCTCCTCTTTCCCCCCTTATTTCAGCTGTCAGCTATCAAAATTAAGTTGTTTCACTCTGAGAAAGTCTTACCTGTCCCCACAGGAGGGTGCCAAGGCCCAGAAAAACACACCACAGCCAGTGCTCAATGGACAGAGCCACACAACTGAATGGTTTCCCAGCAAACTGCACGATGATGATCTACAGGAGACCAGAGCAACAACATCACACAAGGACTGATTTGTTATTTGACATTGTGAACCTCACCAGGTGTAGTGGTTACCTGTGTGATTAAGGTTCCCAGGACAATGGAGCAAAAGATGGGATTCCTGAAGACACCCTCAAACACATTCCTCTCCCCATGAATCTTACGGGCATTGAGCTCGTTGAAGATCTGCATGAGAACAAAAGTGTTGAAGACGATGGTGTAGTGCTCCGAGGGTGGACCGTGGAGAGGGGAGTTCCTGCCACTGTCAATATCCAACAGCTTTTCACCTGTAAAAAAAGGTTGAACAAAGGTTCTGACAAGGTCTAGAATCAGTCAAATCCAAAAGCTGAACATACAAATAAAAATAGAAACATAGCCGTACAGCAAAGCAAGAATACGCTTAACATGCACGTTGGTGAAAAAGAGGAATGTTGGAATAGGGGGTCTCCACAGTGAATCATGTGCCTCCATCTAACTCTGTCCTCTGCATCGTCTTCTTCCCATAATGGTTGCTGTCTTTGCCTACTTTCATATGCTTAAATTGACAATCAGTCATACTTATCCTTATCCGGACCATTTTGTGTGCAAAGGTTTTGTTGAAAAAAACAACCTATTTTTCAGGATATAAAGACTCAAAATAATTAGAAAGTAACATTTGATAATGAGTTCAATTATTTAAAAAATACAAGTTTGGTTGATATATTTGATAAAATATTTACAGTCACAGCCCATCCATCCATTATCTGTAACTGCTCATCATGTTTTAGGTTGTGGGATGGAGCCTGTCCAAGCTGTCATTAGGCGAGAGGCCACCGTGGACAGGTCTCCAGTCTGTCTAAGCGCCAACCCAGAGAGACATACACAGACAGACAACTATTCACACTCACATTCACACCCAATATGAATTTAGAGTCACCAATGAACTTAACATGCATGTGTTTGGACTGTGGGTGGAAACCGGAGGGCCTGGCAAATGCAAAGTCCCTTTTAATGACTTCCGTGGACTAGAATGTCAGCCACGGCTAAGTTCAAGATTTTCCTAACACTGCCCAAAATATTGCTTGTGAGACAAACTAAGAAAGTGCCAACAGTTATGAAATGTTGAAATAATATAACATGAAGTGATGTTTATGCGACCTCAACAATACTTTTAGTCAAATATTTTCTATGTTCCTGTCAAAAGGAATAAGTTTCTGGATTGACGTCAGCCAACATTCTAAATCTTTTTAGATGTAAATAAATATATCTATCAATATTATCCAATAATCCAATGTAGCCCTTCATCTCAAGGTACATTCAGTGCAAAATATTTTAATAAAATGCAAAACCCACAGCAGTAGGTGGCTATTTAAGTTACTGTATAGGAGCAGATGAGAAAGTATTTTCCAAATAATTAGGTAAACACAGAGAATCTGTTTCAGAGGTGGTGGTTTACTGACCCACGAAGAGCAGAGTGAAGATTACAGTTAGCTGGTAGATTGCATGTCCAAAGATGTTCTTCATCATGGTGCGCGAGATAAGTGGCTTCTTGCGTCCGTACGGTTTCCTAAGCAGCAGCGCCTCTGTCGGAGGCTCGGTGGCAAGAGCCAACGAAGCGAAAGTGTCCATGATGAGGTTGACCCACAACATCTGCACAGCTTTCAGAGGAGAGTCCTGAAAACAAACACACAGATCTTCAGTCAGTGTTGGTCACCAGAGAGACTATAGTAGCAATTAACCTGGAGTTTTCCTGTCGTAGAAAACAGAGAATAAGAGAAGCAGGAAGTAAAATAACCATCAGAAGATCGTCTGATGAAATTTCATTTCCAACCCCAAATCCAAAAAAGTCGGGACAATGTGTAAAATGTAAATAAAAACAGAATGTTAAGATCTGCAAAACTCATCAGCCCATATATTATTCACAACAGAACATAAACAACATATCAGATGTTAAAATTTTACCATTTCATGGAAAATATTTGCCATTTTGAATTTAAATGCAGCAACACATCTCAAAAAAAGGTGGAACAGTGCAGTTTTTACTATTGTGTAGCATCGGCTCTTCTTTTAACCACTGTCTGTAAACATCTGGGAAGTGAGAAGACCAGGTGCTGGAGTTTTAGGAGAGGAATACTGTCCCCTTCTTTCTGATGCAGGATTCTTGCTGCTCAACAGTCCTGGGTCTTTGTTGCTGGATTTTTCATTTTTATGATGCCCTAAATGTTTTCTATTGGTGAAAAGTCTGGACTGCAGACAGCCCAGTTCAGCACCCGGACTCTTCTCCTGTGAAGCCACGCTGTTGTGATGGATGCAGTATGAGGTTTAGCATTGTCCTGCTGAAATATGCAAGACCATCCCCGAAAGAGACGTTGCATATGACAGAGCATATGTTGCTCTGAAACCTCTATGTACTTTTCACCATTAATGGAGCCTTTCCAGATGTGTGAGCTGCCCACACCATAGCACTAATACACCACCAAACCATCAGAGATGCAGAATCAGGCCTGGTTTTAATGCAGTGCTGCCTGAGGGCCTGCAGATCACATGCATCCAGTTTTGACCTTGGGCCTTGTCCCTTGCTCACAGAGATTCCTCCCAATTCTCTGAATCTTTTGATGATATTATGTACTGTTGATGGTGGGATCTTTTTTCTGAAATTGTTGCACAATTTTTGGGTGCAGTCTGCGCAGATTGGTTAACCTCTGTCCATCTTTACATTCGAGAGGCTCTGTCTCTCTAAAATGTTCCTTTTATACCCAGTCATGTTACCTGTTGCCAATTAATGTGATTAGTTGTCAAATGCTCCTCCATTTTTTTATTAGCTGCAATTACTTTTCCAGCCTTTTGTTGCCAATGTTTTAATTTTTTTGAGATGTGTTGCGGCCATCAAAATCAAAATGGTGTAATATTTTCAATGAAATGTAAAAATTTCGCAGTTTAAACATCTGATATGTTACTTATGTTCTATTGTGAATGAAATATGGGTTGATGAGATTTGCAAATCACTGTATTATGTTTTTATTTACATTTTACATGTTCCCAAACTCCACAATTAGCTGATGTACTTCACAAGGTACGATCAGAACGTTATGATCTTATGACCAAATTACTTGAATGTCATATTTACTTTTTGATTCATATGTTGCCAAATTCAAATTGAAGTATTGAACTACCTGGATGGAGGCCAAATGTGTTGGCAAAATCAATTAGATTCGTTCAT
This sequence comes from Channa argus, assembly GCF_033026475.1. NCBI lineage: Eukaryota > Metazoa > Chordata > Actinopteri > Anabantiformes > Channidae > Channa > Channa argus. The sequence goes on along the minus strand of NC_090219.1, from coordinate 11,239,947 downwards.
TAGTCAACCAATTTTTGCAAGTTCTTTTTTTTATTTCTGGATTCACACGACTTGAGCACCTTGTTGACTGGTGAAGTAGCAACAGCAGACCTCTCCAAAATCAATAATTCCAGCATTGGATCAATCAGACAGCATCAGTGTCCAGTGTCTCTGACCTGGGTGATGCAGGCTCCAGTGAAAGCGACGATGACAGCAACCACGTTGACAGTCAGCTGGAACTGAAGGAACTTGGAGATGCTGTCATAAACGTTCCTGCCCCACATCACAGCCTTTACGATGCTGCTGAAGTTGTCATCTGTCAAAATTATGTCAGACGCCTCCTTGGCCACGTCCGTCCCTGCAATGCCCTACAGAACACAGCATAAAAGTTAGATAGCATACATGATCCTGGGCCCAGCTTAGACTGGGTCGTCTTCACAAGTAAGAACTCTTCATGTTCTGAACCTGAAGCTGTCGAATCTACAAGGATGCTAAAGACTAAAGGACGTCACCTAAATGCTGCTCATATAGTTGACTGGTCCTACACGTCTGTCAAGATCAGCTGAGCGGGTGGATGAACACATGCTCTGATACTAGTATTTGAGATTTGAGCATTTGAGATTCGGGGGAATGGCTCTTTTATGTATCAAATTTATTTGAAAGGAACTGACTCATGTAGATTTTAAGTATGATAAGCAGAATCCATCACCAAATAGGCAGTTTTTGTCCTTTAGGTTATGAGATTCCAAGAAAATGCAATTTAGTTACAACTGGACTTGTTGTTTCCCCTAATCTGAAAGTCTTATTCTGTATTAACTGACTGGTGATTAGTTTGAGGGTTTAGGGAGAATCATCAAAGGCAGATTTTGTACAGAGATCCACATGTTGCCAAAAACGTGTCAACATGGACTGTCCATTCTTATTTCATGCATCAAAAGTGCTGTATGTAGTTTGGACATGCTTGATTCTGCATGTTTATCCCGATTTTTCTTATATAATCAAATAGAAGAAATGTCAAACAAATGTAGAACAAATAGAGCCTTGTCAATAATGTCCACAATGAATTGAAGCACATTGAAGGACAAGTGGTAACCATGAGAGGAGAATGCAGTCCTGACCTCCCTCCTCAAGCAGTTTAAAAACCATCAGAGGAAAAAACACCCTGATCTGAGCGTGACGACCACAACAGAAGAAAGCAGGACGTTTGATGTGCATTTGGACTTTTGTTTCTGTTTTTATTAATCTCGAAAATGTTAATTTAATTTCTGACGACTGAATTTTTTTCAGTTTACACCTTAATGTCCTTTAGATCAGCGAGTACTAACAGGTTGTTAACTTGAAGGTTTCTATCCTTTATGTAGTGATTATTATCACTTTTTAAACTGGAAGCAACAGTCTGACAACACTGATGACAACTGTTACCATGGCAAAGCCAACATCTGCTTTTTTCAGGGCGGGACCGTCGTTCGTTCCATCTCCCGTTACTGCGACAACCTGTCTCTGCTCCAGAATTGTGCTGTCAATGATACCTGAGAGAATGACAGATAGACACACAGCTGAGACACACTGAAGGACCAAACCAGGATATAGGCTGTGCGAATGTGACCAATTTCAAAGTGAGCTAAAACCTTGTTTTCTCTGCTGTTTTTGTCATTTTTATTTCGTCATGTCTTGACTGTGGTTTTTACATACTGTATACTCATGGTACAGTACAGGATGTTTCATGTACTATGTGTAATGCACTTTCAAACTGTCACATAAACCAATGTGCCTTGTCTTAATTCTCCTGTCTAACCTCTACATCTATCTGTCTTTCCTCCATCAGCTTGGTTAAACTGTGTCTAACCTTTGACCAGAGTGTGTTTGTCCGTTGGAGATGATCTGGCGAGGACTCTCAGCTTTGGCCAAATCTTATCAATGCGCTCCTGCTCAATCTGCAGAAAAACAAAGGCTTTCCAGAATCTGTATGGGTTCATCTTTTAACGCACCTAAACACTATCAAAATTCAACACGGGGAAGAAAGGACCACCAGAGGCAGCTGTGTGAACCAAAAACATTATATCGATTTAATTACACTATATTAACTCTAATTCCGGTTCGGGACATGACATGACTATATGACACAATGGGACAGGCAGTGTGTCCTGTGGTTCGGGTCTGTGATAGTCTGACCTCTCCTAGCTCGTTGCGGATCCGTCGGTTGAACTCTTTGCCCTCAAGACACAGGAAGTCATCTCCAGGTTGCAGAATGCCACATTTGATGGAAATGGCCCTCGCAGTATTAATGTTGTCTCCGGTCACCATGCGGACAGTGATACCAGCCCGCTGGCACTTCCTTATGGCTTCTGGTACCTGGTGAGAACCACAGGAGAAAAAAGAAGTTGATAATGATACTTTAATATGAAGCTCTGTGGACAGAAGGAACTGGACAAATAGGTAAAAAAACAGGTTTTAATTGTTCAAGAAAAATAAATGTGCATGTTAGGGGTTTAGTGTGGCCTGTGACGCAGTCCTTCAGAGATAAGGTAGATGTGCAAAAATATGATGCAAAAATGAGTAACTAGCCTACATCATAAAACATAAATCTGAATACACCCTTTTATTGCCTGTAATAGAGCAGAATCTCATGTAGCAATCATGTCAAAAAAACAACTTGTGGGTTCAACTTCTGACTGGTGGGGCTCCAGTTTTTTTTTTATAAAAGTGAACAATGCAAGGCACCAGGCTCCTTTAACATAAGATATGTTTAGACAAAGCAAGTTATTATGAATGCCTGCAGTCGGCACTTTTACTTTTCTACATTTATTTTTAGGGCCACCGGTGTCTCTAAATTGAACAAAAACCATTAGGACATTACTGAATATTTTCTTTAAACAGTCAAGCACTTAACATTAAACGCAGTGTAATAAGAAACATAACCCCACTCGAATTTAAAAAAACAAAAAAAGATGTACTTGGGATCCAAAGTGGACGGGAAAGCTTTTTTTTTTTTTAAACAAAATTATAGAAATGTATTTTGGACTTGTTTGCTTGCAAGTCATCATACAAGCTGCTGTAATGATTGGTCACACATTCTCTGCCTGACCCCCATCACACTTATCTCCTTTTTCTGAGACGCTTAGTTAAACGGAGGCCTTGATTATTAATCGGACTGCTCCCAGGTCATAAACATCATAAATTACATTTAGTTTCAACACTACAGATTCTTTAAGAAAGAGAATGGGCCCCTGGGGAAAGACCAGGCCGATGTACCTCAGGTCGTACAGGGTCCTCAATGCCAACCACAGCAATGCAGGTGAGGCCAGAGAGGATGTAGGATTCATTGTCCCAGTCAGGTTCTCCATCAGTGCAGGGGAAGTCTCTGTAGGCAAGGCAGATGGTCCTTAGTCCCTCCTGTGCCATGGGCTCAATCACCTTCTTCAGTAGTTGGTCTCGATCTCGAGGTTTGAGAAGCCTGGCCTCGCCATTGGATATCAGGATCTTACAGCATCTGGAACCACAGGAAAGAGTCATGTGACAATCGCCTTACTGAGCACAGAGTTGTGTCATCTCTGGCAGGAAACCTACTTCCTGAGCAGGATCTCAGCAGCTCCTTTACTGAACATCTGATAGCTGCCATCAGGGTTCTTTAGCACAGTGCTCATGGACTTCCTCACGGAGTTAAAGGTGTAAACTTTAAACAGTTTCTCTTCTGGGACTTCACTGCGGATGCTCTGATAGTCTCGGCACAGGTCGAGGGTGAGTCCAAGTAAGGCACATTCGGTCTTATTTCCCACCTGGCGAGGCAGCCCACCTTCCTTCTCTGGAGGCTGAAGCAGCAGGAGAAAGGATGTTAATTTTTGACAAACACAAAACAGGTGAAGTCTTCTTGATTATTCTTATTCTTAGATTATTAGGAGGCCAAACGACTGCAAAACAGCCATCAGATCAGCTGGTGATGAAAATAAGTGACAGTGACCATGTGGGCGGGGACAAGTAGCACTTTTTAACTCTTGTAGCAGAACTCCCAGAGTTATGATCTGTGCAGTGGATCCAGGAGCAGATCAGAAGAGCCCTAAGCTGCTGCTCTTCAAGACAGAGCTCTCTCAGCCAAATGCTTAACTCACAGAGCTTCCTGAATGGATGGCTATTTTTACAGCTCACCATAATCTTAGTGGTGTAAGCGCAGTTGACCCCAATGCCCAGGACAAGCAGGTCCAGGATCTTGGCAGGGATCTGCTCCGGCTCGGGGACTTTTTTGTAGTAGCATCCTGCAATGTAGGCCTGCACCACTGTCATGCGGTTCATAGTGAGTGTGCCTGTCTTGTCGGAGCAGATGGCTGTGGCGTTGCCCATCGTCTCACAAGCATCCAGATGGCGAACCAGGTTGTTGTCCTTCATCATTTTCTGACAAAAGACAAAAGCAGCATTAAGTGACCCCCGAGTGCTGTTTTTCTGAACTCACTATAATTTACATTTATGGAACTTTGTGCTAAAAACAGGATTTAATAATATTCTTACTCTGCATTTATTAAACAGAACAGCAATGTCAAGGCTGTATAACACTGTATCCAAACAAACCTTGACTGAATAGGCCAAGGAGATGGTGACAGCCAGAGGGAGGCCTTCAGGCACGGCTACGACCAGCACCGTCACACCAATGATGAAAAATTTGACCATGTACTGGATGTAGACGGGCAAACAAAGCTTTGACCAGTTAATCCCCTGAATCCAGAAGATATCAATCAAGAAGCGAGTGATGAGGATGATGACAGTGATAGTTGACATGAACAGACCTGAGACAGAAAAAAACGCAGGGAAAGACAGAGGCAAAAATGTTTTATCCGTTTAAAAACGATTTTAGTGATTGGGTTTGCGTTTTTGTGTAGTTGTAGTCAACAACATCCTTTGGATGCTGATCTGAGCCATAACACACATCATCCCCCTGAAACCCATCTCTCGCAAACATTACAAAACAAGCAGTAACACACCATGAAGAGACTTGTCCTGAGATACTGAAAGACATGTAGATGGACAACAGGATGCCATGTTTCCTCCTCTGAGTCAATGAATCCCTAATGTTCACAGTCCGTGACTGCTGTGTCTTAACGGTAAACATCCATTGGATGATTTAATTGTAGAAGAGCCCAGTAAATTTTGGACTTTTACCCAGAGAGGACAGAGCGTTCAACCTTCAGAGGATTTCTATATATGTTCATACCTGCTTTGCCGATCTGCACAGCAAGTTTGGTCAGCTTCCCCTGGAGGACAGACTTCTCCTTTTTTGGAAGCTTCTTCTTCTCTGGTTCTCCATCCTTGTTGAGTGGCTGCATCTCTACATTGGCTCCATCCTTGTTTTTTTCTTCAGGGGACACAGAAAGTCAGAGAAGAACTTAAGTGTTTAGACAAACATCATCAAACCTGTGGCTGCTGATACATCAGTTATGTCAAGCTGGTTTAATTTACATAGGTCTACTGGTTTCACTTAACTTTTTTTCTGTCATGGTGTTTGTCCAGCAGGATTATCTAATGTGGAGACCTAAATCACAGATTAATAAATAATTAACACCTAAATCAGTGTTAATTATTTATTAATCTGGATCTCAGTCTATTGTACTGCTAATGTTGTGTTTCTAGGTTCAGCTGTGGATGCAGACAAATGATCTGTTGTTCTGCTACTGCTACTACAGTTTTGAATGCTCCGGTATATGTTCTTAAAGCTTAAGCTTTGTCCACATCTAGTTTTTTTAAGGTTGCTTTCTGCTCCTGACACGGAGAGCAAAAGCTGCTCTTGAAGGACCCAGTATATATTTAACAATGGCGACTTAGTTACTCTGCAGTCCTGACAACATACACAGGTTAAAATAATATTGATCTTCTTACACTTTAACTTTCTCTCTGTGTTGTCTTCATGGGACCTTATCATCAAATATAACCCTAAGGAACTATGCCACCATAACTTGCTCAAAGTGCTGTAGGGAAATTGAATTTGAATGAATCAGTGAGTAAGTGACTTAACACATATTGGTAAAGTGCCGTCAGGGTGGTGAGAATTCCTCTTTCTGCACTTATTTAATATTACTGCTGTGGAAATGTAGATTATATTGAATGTATTAAGACAAAACATTAAGATTGCATCAGCAGCAAATTAAAACAGGCACAGAAGCGACATGATGATTTCAATATCCATAACACATCTACAGACAACAAACAAGCAAACATTTTATCATCAGGACAAATCATTTGTTTTCTTTGTCACCTGAAAGGTCCGTGTTCAAGAATAAGAATGATAATTTTAATAAAGGGCAACTTCACCAATTTTCAACTTGCTCTCTATGGCTTTAGGTTAGTGTGTAAATGTACATTAATGCTTTTTAAAAAACACCCCCTGATGACATCAGCTGGAGGAGTTTTTCATCGTTAGGAGAACAGAGAGATATTTTGGTATAGGGAAATCAAAGGGAAGTTTAATGGCATTTATGAAATGAATTACCCAAACTAGAACCAAAAGAAGCAAGTTCAAAATCAGTGAAGGCCTCCGTTCACAGAGTGAACCAACAGGACGGCCAGTTAAGGGCAGGGCCTTGATGTTGCAGGTCAACAGGTTGTGTCCCTTTATCTCAGCCAGACTTTCCTGTACAGTATTGTCAGAGCAGGGCTGCTAGTTAACTAACTAAGTGCATTAAGATTGATTTATAATTGTGTGTTGATCCCACACAAAGGCTATAGAGCCTTTTAAGCCGTTGTGAGCATTCATATGTGTGTGGGTGTTGAGCTGCAATTACAAACCCAAACTGCTAGTTGGCGGTGGTTTTTCTGTGCCACTGTGCTTACTTGTCCTCACCTCTGCGGTGAGTTTTCTTGGTGTACTACAAGCAATGGTGACGCAAAGCTAAGCAATGTTAAACCATGGTTACTTTCACCGAAATTACAGCAAAGCAAGAAGGAGAGCAGACGGTAGAGGAGGTGGCGTCAACGACCTCCGAACTGATAAGACAGAAGGACTGAGTGGACCCATAACTGTAGTCCAAGGCACTGCAGCATATATTTACATTTCTAGGGAGGTGCACAACAGGCGATGGGGTAGGGGGCCTTGTGGCTCAATGGGTAGGGCATCGGGTGGGGATGCAGAAGGCTGTGGGATTGAATCCCACCCCACCTAGTGTGGCCCCGCCTAGCCTGGATAAAATTTGAGGGTTGCGGCAGGAGGGGCTTCTGACATCAGGGTGACCCCTGAAGGGACAAGCTGGAAGCCGTTCATCATACACATCAGGCTATGGTGTATGGGGTGTTTGTAGGGTCCATAGCTATGCAGGACCTAAGCAAGACCTACAGTGAGTACAAAGTATAATTTCCTTGCTTTACGTTTTATTGATCTCGTTTGGTATGAACAGCATCTCAACTGAGTGTGTGTATGTGAGTGTGTATCAGTCTCCTGATCCCAGATCAGTAATGACTTTATTAGTGGACAGGCAAGCAGCAGCACTAGGCAGAAGAAGAAAGCAGCTGCCGAGCTTAAGCCAATAATCTGCTTGGTCCTAATCATCATCAACAAAGTCAGGAGCACCTGCTCAGACCATAGAAACACTGCACAATGTGAGACCACAGCGACCACAATAATTCACGGACAAACAGTCAGAGACCAGGAAGGAAGAGTCTCCTGGTCTCTGACTTTGGAACCAGGTTCAGGTCCATGTAAGATTCTCTGCAGGAATTTTATGAAGTCTGATCAGTCACCTCTTGTAAACCAACTTATTATTTTTTTATTGATTGATTTTAGTCTCTTGCACCAACCTCTATTGGCTAACAAGACACTAGACACCAATATCAAAGATGATCAAGTGTAAAATCATAGTACAGCTCCTCAAATAAAGAAAGAAAAACCTCCAAGTGATCCATCCATTTTACAGAGTTTCTGATACAAAGCGGCACTGTAAATTTCGATACCACTTCAAAGCCCACAACACACATTAAGCCAATTTAACAAACAATTACACCCTTGATGAATTGATGAGCTTTGGAAAACAAGGTAGAAGGATTTTGTGGATACTTTGTATAGCAACACTAAAAGTCTAACATTGACAATGCAAAGCAGCAAACTCTGCAGCACAAAACATTTTTAAAGACCTGTGTCTGTACAGTGATTTGGAAAACACTGGTTCTATAAACTATAGCAGGGAAGTTGTTGTCCAGCCCAAGAAATGTTCACAACACAGCAAAACACTTGTACTTCTGTACATTGCTTTAATCCTTCTTCTGAACACACACAGCAACCACTAATTTTATCCCCAACCACTACAACTGATTAATGAGGAATGCATGCTAGAGATGGGTTTCAAGGGGATGAGTCAGTCTGTCGGGAGGAGATGTCAAGAGGGCCTAATATGGGAAATCAACACAACACCACTGGCCTGAGGAGGAACCATTTGGCTGAGAGACTACTGGTATCATTTTACTGCTGCACACTTGAAAGCATATTCACGTAACGCATGTGTTTTTTGTGTGTGTGGTTTGTAAGTTGTAAGCCTCCCAGTGGGTCATACAGCAAATACGACCTGGGAAATAATTGGTTGTTAGACTAACCTCCCCAGAACAACTTTCCAGCTCACATAGTCTGAACAATGCACAAAGTATCCTCTGAGAGTCCTTGCATCCTAGCAATCGCCTTCTTGAAGTGTTGCCATGCAACAAGTGGTAAAGCAGATTTAAGGCTCAAACAAATGAGCACAAAACATTTTTTATCATAGAGTTATGGATGCTCTGAATGCAAACTGCACTGAAGTGGAATATTGCCACTGGGTTTTTTATTTTATTATTTTAACACTGACTGTAGAGTTCTGTTATACATTGTATGCAATGACAATAAATCCATATCTATCTTTCTATAGTTCACTCATATGCTTCATGTTCCCCCTTTCATTGAGTCTACTGTTGAAGTATTATTCCATTAGTTGGCATCACTCTTTTAGTTTGTTGGCCTTTCATTCTGGCTGATACTCTTTTATCACACAACACACCTGACACTTTTCTCCACCCGTTCCAACCTGCCTGCACTCGCCTCTTCACCTCTCTTCCACACTCACCGTTGCTCTGAACCGTTGACCCTAAGTACTTAAAGTCCTGCACCTTCTTCACCTCTGCTCCCTGTAACCTCACTGTTCCACCTGGGTCCCTCTCATTCACACACATGTATTCTGTCTTACTGCGGCTAAGCTTCATTCCTCTGTTTTCTAGAGCAGACCTCCAACTCTCTAGATTTTCCTCCACCTGCTCCCTGCTCTCACTACAGATCACAATGTCATCTGCAAACATCATAGTCCATGGAGATTCCTGTCTAACCTCTAACCTTGGGAGTGACGAGGATGGACAGGATCAGGAATGAGGACATCAGAGGGACAGCTCATGTTAGATGTGTTGGAGATAAAGTCAGAGAGGCCAGATTGAGGTGGTTTGGACATGTTCAGAGGAGAAACTGTGAATATATTGGTAGAAGGATGCTGAGGTTGGAGCTGCCAGGCAGGAGGTCTAGAGGACGAACAAAGAGGAGATTTATGGATGTAGTGAGGGAGGACATGAAGTTAGTTGCTGTGAGAGAAGATGATGCAGAGGACAGAGTTAGATGGAGGCAGATGATTCGCTGTGGAGACCCCTGAAAGGGAAAAGCCCACAGGAAAAGACAGAAAGATGGAAAGAACAATGCAATCAGCCAGGTAATGTTCTCCCAGTATAAGCCAAACCCAGACTTGCCAGCCACACAGTGAAGCACAATTCGTCACTCCACAGAACACTTTTCCACTGCTCCACAGTGCACTGTCGGTGTGCATTACACCAGTCCATCTGAGGCTTGGTAATGTGAGGCTTGCATGCAGCTGCTTGGCAATTCCATGAAGCTCTCGCTGGACAGTTTTTGTGCTCACACGAATGCCAGTGGAAGTTTGGAAGTCTTCAGCTACGGAATTAGCAGAGTGTCTCTGACCTTTACGCACCATGTGACTTGCCAGTTGTTGACCCCGCTCTGTGATTTTACATGATCTTCTGCATCGTGGCTGAGTTGCACAGCAAAGCATAAGCAATACGCAGCAAGACAGATGATTAAAAACGCGAACCAGAACGCTGCACCATCAAACAGATATTTCATTTCATCTGACATTTTAATAAAACTATGAACCAGAATCCACCAGTTGACCAGTTTAGCTCTGAGTAAACCAGCCAGCTTCAGGTAACTGATGGACAGAAGAACAAACACTGCTGCTGGTGAATACAACCTTTACATTCTCTCACCAATATATATAATAAATCACTTTACTGAAGCAGTGATGTGCTGCTTACCTTTCTTGCCCTTTTCGTCTTTTTTACCTGTAAAAGAATATTAGACAACACCCATTAGTTAGCATATCCAGGTATCAAGTAAACATTAGATACAGCAGACACTGATCAAGGTCTGACTGCTTCAAAAAAAGTGTGCTGCTTTTCCCCAAAGCTGTTCTGAATTTCTGCCTGTTCTGATTTTTCTGTGACAATTCTTCATTCTTTTCTTCCTGTGGCTGGCTGATCAGTTTTCCTTCAAAAAGATGTTTACATGTGGCTTTGCCAGAAAAACTTTCTTGGATTCAAAAAGCTGAACAAGGCCCAACTGTATGTTCAGTAAATATTCTCTGAAGCAGTGCGAGCGAACGTGAGTCGCAATCATCTTGAGAGATTTTCACCACCCGACAGCACTATGTGAAAAGATTTTCAGAAAACAACACAAAAACAAAAGAAAGAAAACCCACTTGGGAAAACAAGTCACTACTTCTGTTAGCGTGTTATGTGTGTAGCCAATCAGGCATATTTTACTATGAAGCCCCAGAACCACAAAAACAACATACTGCCAGTTACTTTGTATCTGCATGTGTGAAAAGCTTTACTTTTCTTGTCCTTCTTCTCTTTCTGTTTCCGCTCATCTTCCTTCTTGTCTTTCTTCTTTTTGTCCTTCTCTGCCTCAACATCACATTCCTCACTTGCACCGAGCAGCGTGAAGATGATACCAGTCTGAGAGTTCACACCAACACCGGTGACCACCATTTTGCCAGAGCCCTCCATCACATGGGTCCCTGAAAGAGACGGAGACTTTTACTATTGTTTTTTTTTGTTGGCTTGTTTACTGTAATTAACTCATCTACTTTAACTGTCTTGTGTATTGCCAGATTCACAAGGTAGCTCAGTTGGTAGAGCAGGTGTTCATGAACCTTAGGGTCAGTGGTCTGACTCACAGTCCTCCTGGCTCCATGTCAAAGTGTCTCTGGGCAAAACAGTGAAGCCGAAAAGTTGCCACTGTTATCTGCTAATTACTTGTAGATTGTATAAAGTTTGTGTAAAATTTGGGCCCATGTAAATAAAACCCGACTTAATAGTAGGTGTCAGTGAGTCAGTGACCTGATGGAGACAGAGGTGATCCCCCCTAAAAAACACCCAGTTATTATTGTATCAATTACTACAGTTACAGACACAAATAATGTACCAATCCAATTACTACAACTTCTATCCCCTTTGAGAGTTTGATCTTAAACCTGTGACATCAATTTAGCTGTTTCAGACTCCTCAGAATAATCTTCACAGCACTGCTTTTCGGTGATGGTCATTTTTGAATAAAGTCAACATAAATATGTTGTCAATTTCTCACTATTACAGGTCGTTTAAAGTCTCATTATTTCTCTGTGGGAAGAGGAAGAGAACTGACACTGTAAGCTCAGGTCACATTGAACTTGGCTGTAATTTGATGTGAATGGAGCAGAACAAAGCACCTGACAGCATCATGGGGTCTTTGTCAACACTCTTCCTGACATGATCCGACTCCCCGGTCAGAGAACTCTCATCAATCTTGAGATCGTTTCCCTGAATCAGGACGCCATCAGCAGGAAGAAGGTCACCTGAAACAGACACAGGTCACGCTCATCAGGTCATTATGTGACATCATTACATCATGTCTGTTGTGGAACCACCACTATCAACACACAACTACAGGCATGTTTTGCTCTCACCATATTTGACTTGTGCAATGTCTCCAACAACGAGTTCAGACACGTTGATCTGGACCATCTGTCCCCCTCGGACTACGGTGAACTTCTGCTCCTGTTCGATGCGATTCTGGAGGCTGCGAAACTGCTTCTCTTTGCTCCAGTCATTAAAGGCTGTCACCAGGACCACACACACCACAGACAAAAGGATGGCTGCACCTTCGATCCATCCAGCATGTGCTTCACCTTCGTCATCCACACCACCGACCACTGTGCCACAGTCTGAAGACACAACACAGACATGATGTAACGGTGCAGCCTAGCTGATGAAGCCGTGACAACTTTAGCAAGTGCTGGAGCTTTTGTGTTCTTCAGTAATGTCAGAGTTACTCTGCAGTGATTTGTTGTTGTATAAAGGATACACAGTGTAAATGAGGGTGGATGATGTGATGCTCCCTGGCCAAAATACCTGAATTACCCCCGGTGTTGACTGGTTGCATTATAATGCAATGTTGGTTAATGGTGGTAGTTTCTGTGATTGTAGCTGGTTCTCATCTATTTTCCCCAGTAGTAGTACATTTGTTTGAGTTATGAATTATTGTTTTTCATTTGTGTCTGTGTTTTTGCATAATTGACAGATGCTCTCAAAGCCAAACTGGATGCTTCCAAAGGAGTGTTTGAGCATTTCTTAAAGACGGATGTTACAACTCTGGAGATTACAATGGCAGCTTTGTTTATCGATCAATCTTGAGCTAAATAGCAGAAATACACCGTTAGTTGCACACTTAGTTGCATATATGCAATTGGCACCTTTCACATTTTGTTTCCTAAAGGTTAGAACAGACCCACGTGGCACCAGTGCTACCACCATTAGTTCCCCTGTTCCAATGGATGACAAGAGCTGCACACAGAGAGGAAAAGACTGCTTGAACGCAACCTTAGAATTACAGTCTCCTCTCAGGACATTCATAACAGCTACAAGGCTTTGGAGGTAAGAATAAACGGTTCGGATTTACTCCAGCTGCATTCCTCTTTACTGCACACATGCCAGGGCACAGAAGGATTCACAGGATTGGTGTCCACTGGTGAAATGTCTAGAACATGTTTAAAATTCAAGATAACTGACAGTCTTTAGTTTAGAGGCCTATAGCACAAACACATGGGTTCATTCAAGTTCTGGATTCACTTATATTATGCTGAGTAGAAGCAATTCATTATTCGTTTTAGATATTTTACAACAACAAATACAAAGAAAATCACAGGGATCTAAGTAGTGCAGCTCAACTTGTGTCTCTCCAGGAATTTAAGAAATTTGTAAGTATAATAGAGTAAAATTAAAATTACAGTGTGCAACATAAGCTGATGCTTCTCTGCCTCTATCCAGCCCTCTCCCTACTCTGATTAAACTATGTTTCATTCTTTATGCTCTGCACAGCCTCCATGTAACTCTAGTTATCAAATGTAAATGTAAATACACATGAAAATGCTAAAACCCTACTCATCAAGCAGAAACCGTTGCTATCTGAATGATCAGGAGGCTGAGCTTCACTCTAAAACCTTTAAAAACGAATTTTTCTGCACCGTCCATTAAAGGTTACAGACACATAAAGGGGAAGGGAAATGATGTAGAGGTCTTGTTGGAGCACTGCAGAAAATACACAGACCAACTCACTCTGTCTCTTAGCTTCTGGCGGATGGTAGAATGAAAGGACTAGTGAAATGATAGCTGCTATTTCCAGGATGATGAGCGTGACATCCTGCAGGGCTTCCCACACTAACTGTGCAAAGGTTTTTGGCTTCTTAGGAGGGATGACATTCTTCCCAAACTCCTCTTTTCTCCTGTTGATGTCATCTGCATTTCCATCTAAACCTGCAGCAGAAGACAAACACAACCTTCAGTTACATATTGTACTAAGTTTGGTTAAAAGCCGTGCAGCAAAACGGAGTTTATTTGTTAGTCTGTTCACATATGGTCATACGTCACCTTAACATATTTCAATCTTTTAAGAACATATCCAGTTATGAATAATTCAACATCTGTAATCACTGACAAAAATGAGTGTTGTGTTGTTTATTGTGTTAGTTTGTGTCAGAGTATATTGAATCCATTCATCCAAAAATGATCCATGATCCATCAATAATGTATAACAACATAATATAGTCCAAAATTGCCTGTGAAAAACCTGGAAAGCATGCAATACTCAGTAATATGAGTAATGTGAGGACAATATCTCTGTTTCTTTGAAAGTGTTCCTTTTATTCTGCAGCTCAGACCTACTGAGGTTAAAACGCTTCTCTTTTTACTCTTTTGACCTTTCAAAAGTTCAGAGAGGATAAACCCAGGCAGTTAGTTAGTCAAACATTCTTCCATTTCCCAGATTGCCAGAGCAGACTGCAACAGGACCCAAGTGAGTATATTAGCTGTTGAGCTGACGCACTGTCACATGTCATGTAGACAGTGTTCTTCAAAGGCCCGTCTCATCTCATTCACTGAATATCCTGTGAAACGACACCAAACTAGATCATAGCCCTGTTGTGGTGATGTGTGGCAGCAGACACAGAGAGCAGACTGGCTTCCGTTGCAATAATGAACATATCCCTTTGGAAACACTGCAGCTGTCTCAGTCATTGTGAAAATGGTTTTAACTCAGCACTTCTTGTCATCTTGTCTGATATTGTAACTGTACTTCGAGTGAGTACAGTTGTACTGAAAGTGAACCTACTTGCCATTCGGCTGTTAAGCTGCTGCTGCTGACATTTCACTTCTCTCTATCAGCAGGAGTTGAAACACTGAAGGTTTGCTGACTGTGTGCAGCATGGACAGACTAAATGAATAAATGATGAGGAAGAAAATGTCGAAGGCCAGACATACGTCCACTGAGACACATTGACCCCCCTGTCTATAGGTCAGTATGAGACACATCATAGCATCACCACATCGGGGGAACTTTCCCCAAAAATAAAATGCTCAAGTCCATAACACTCGTCAGAGAAATGGGAGCCACCAGAAAGGCAGTTGGATTTGGACGACAAACACAGAGCACTTCAGCAATCACAATGCCATGTGACTTGAATCGATGGAGACAATGATCATGAAAAGTTATGGATCCGGTTAAGTCACCATGAAGGCTGAATGACTTCCTTCTTACATCTTTAAATCTTTTGGGTACAATTTTGGACCCTTTCTCATCACTGAATCTGCCTCAAAAACAAGATAAGACAAGATCATCTTGTTCCCACCAACATGGATCCACAGGTTTTACTGACTGGAACACGCTGTGCTTTTTCCATAGTGTCCTGAATGTGTTAGTAAAGCAGGATCAACGGAGGCTGCAGGTCACAGGCGACTTTGACCATCACCCAGTCAACAGTACCCCAAGGCAAACAAAAGTACAAACTAAACCACATATGTCCTCTGCTGATTTAATGGTGTCCAGGCCTGGGGGAGGGTGTCTGTGAGTCACTGGCAAAGGGGCCTAAAGCATTATTACATACTGCAGTGGCTCTGACTGAAAACAACCTTTAGTAACTGTGGAGCATCCTGCTCATCGTGGTGGATGTTCTGTTTTGGATTCATATTTCTGGTGATGCTCAGCAGAGACCATCTTGTTTAAGACCTGTTGCCTGACAGAGACAGTCAGCACAGACACGACCTGAACACAGAAGCAGAGTTGATGAACATATTTACCATCGACGGGTGACGTCCTCAGTCTGGCACACAGTCCGTTAACGTCTTTGTAACACTCCTTAATCCTGTTCAGTGCCTCCGGTCCTCTTAGCTCCATGAGAGAGCGCAGTTCCATGAGTGAGCAGCTAAACTCCACCTCGTGGTTGGCCTCGCCACGTCGGCCATATTTTGGCCCACGTAAAGAGTTATTGGCCATGTCGCTTTCCTCTGGGACTCAACGGAGGCCTTCCTGAAAAATAGAGACTCAGTGGTCGGCCTGATGTCCGGATCTGGCCTTGTGGGGACCCTGTGACTGCAAGGAGACAAGACAGATCAGGACATTTTTGAGGCCTCATTGTTAAAAAATGGAGTAATATTACCACACAAAGCATTTAATAGGACATAACGTTTAGGATTAGGTGCAGTACTCAAAGTTGTACTACGCTGGGGGAACTTTGACCTTTGGATGAGCAAACTATGATTTCATTAACACTATGTATTTTTGCCAGTCTCACTGATCATACACTATTATACATATTATACACTATTCTTAGTTAAAAAGAAAACAGTCTGTGCATGTTACTGGATAGTCTGGATACATAACACACACTCACTGGCCACTTTATTAGGTACACCTCAACAATGTAATGCAATACAATACAACAGTCGTACTGGAGCGCATTATATAAAAAGGTGGTTTCCACAAAAACTGAGAAACTCTACCATTGTAAAAGTAGAAAACTTTCAGAATGTATAGGTGTAACTAAGAAAGTGCCCAGTGAGTGTATGTGCGAGGCTTTGTGGATGCTGGTATGTGAACTGAAAGCCTTATATTTGTTTCTCACAGGTTGTGACCTCTTTGCCTTTAGCTGTAATCTGTGTCAATCAGTCAGCCGAGGCTTAATCTGAGCGAGATAGAAGCAGTCGGTTTAAGAAGAGAAGAAGACGAGGAATCGAGCTCGAGATGAATGAACAGAGGCGAACATTAACAAATAAACCTTTGCTGCTAAACATACAAAACTAAAGCCTAATCATTTATTACAACCAGCAGTCTAATGTAATCATCACTGCTTTGCAAGAACACAAACTCTCACTGCGTGCAAGAGTTGATTTGCAGCAGCTGTCCTCCAAAGAGAGAGGAAACATTCTACATATGGTTAGGAAGCCTGCTCAGAGCCAGTGATTTCTGAAAAGACAACACTGTCACTTCATTACTGCATCATTGAGGAGAAGAAAAATGTACTTACACAAACTTCCCCCATCGCCTCCTGTTAGCAGCAGTCTGTATTTGTGGCAGTCCAATTACTATGAGCACTATCACACACACAGCTCCAGATACAGCCCATAACCCAGCCACAGCTCCTCAGCCAGCAGACCACAAATTACTACCAAAACCAGGCTGCTTTCCAGAAATTCAGTACGACCTTCAGCAAGCTCACAGTCACAAGCGGCGCTGCAATGGAGGAAAAAACAGGAGCTGGCTAAATGATTATCTGAGGAAAGCCTCGCTTAATCTAATTAGACAATCTGTGGCTTCAGCGAGCGCCAGAGAGACTGCAGCTGCAGCTCCTCCTGCTGAAAGCACCGGGTCTGCACACGCCAGGTCTACGCAAGCCACATCTGAACCTGGTGCTGCAACTTCTACTACAAACACACTAGGCTTAAGGGTTGCAGGTATTTGTTTAAATGAACTTTATTTGAATTGTCGCTACAGAAATCCGGTCAAGGAGTCCATGTTTATGTTTAATTTGAGCTCCACATCGTGGCTGATAAACTGAGCCAAAAAGTCACATGTGCTGCTCGTGCAGGGGTGACAATTAAAACGCATATGTGAGTAAACACATTTTATGAGATTTATAAAAGTGTCTGCCCATCTTTGGTTGCTGTTGTTTTTGCTTTGCCTGACATTTACATTTAGGCAGACTTTTAATTATCCAAAGTAAAGTACAGAAAAAAATAATCTACGTCAAGGAGAAAACATTAAAGCCAAGTGCTATGAGAACAAGTTTTTTCTTCATGTCATGAGATGCAAGTGCAAGAAAGGACAGATAGGAAGTCTGTTAGTCTGTTTTCTACTTAATTTTTAATATTGAGAGTGAGGCTGCTGAGAGTGCAATGTCTGGTAGCTCGTTCCACCTTCGCAGGAAAATTGAGCTAAAGAACTCTGCTCGGAATCTTTTGCTGTGTGGTGAAGGGCCCACAAGACACTGTTTGTTGGCAAGATCTAACATCTGAGCACCAGTGATGCAGCGTAACATCCGTTGGCACAAGCAGACACATGACGCACACAGGTGGATTACAGCATACACACACAAGTGTGTGTGTGTGTGTGTCTGGTCACGCATTGATATACTGCATTTCACAGCTTTTTTACCATTTTATCAAGTTTCGTAGTTTATTATTTCATTATACTGAACAAGGTTGGTCCTGACTGTTGTTTTGACACTAAATTTGAAAAGTTAACCAAAAGTTTTTTTTAGAAAATGTTCTAGAAGGTCTTAGGGGAAAACTGGAAATACTATCAGAACTGTATTTAGTGAACTTACAATACTGATGCAGTGATGACTGCAAGTGAAGAACAGTGCGCTTGGTCACGTGCATCACAGCTGATTGTGACGTCACTCACCAACATGGCTGACTGGAATAGAGGTATGGTTTTTGACACGTATTAATTTCTTAAATGTTAATTTATTTAAAGTATCCAGCAGCACGGAACCAGGGTCGAAGTAGCAAATCGTAATAGCAGTGTGTTTGGTGTCTGTATCCAAAAAATACTTTCACACCGAGCCGCCAACAAGCCTGGAACTAGCTGAAGAGTTTAGCTGCTAAGTAACTTAACGTTGAATTACACGGGATCTGTTCTAACTTCAGAACATTCAGAAACGACTTGTCTTGTTGTTTGGGTTTGTGGGTTTGTCAGTGCACCGAAATATAACATACTGTTTACCCCTGTTAGCTTGAGATGATCTGCTGCATGATATTCGTTCATGGTTAAAAGATCGAATAAGCAGCGCGAAAATGACAAAGTTGGCTTGATTATCGTTACAGTAAATACGACTTAAGACTGTTCGCTTGACGTGATAAGTGTCAGCTAACAGGGTGCGGCAACGTGAAGCGACTTCAGGTCAGTGAAATGGCACGTTAACGTGGAGCCAAACGCTGTCATTTACATGTCGCGGCGGATTGTACCTAAACCTGAAACTTGAAACTGAATTGTTTTTTTTTTTTTGGTTTAACGTTACGTAGCTCAAACGTAACAGCACATAACGTTACGTTTCAGCGTCACAAATACCCAAAACGTTGACATTTACATATCACACCGATGTGTTCACATTTCTCTAGTATTAAGTTAAACGTCGTGGGCGAAAAAAAACAAAAAAAGAAATCCAATCTCAATAAGCCCAACTTAGTTGCTCCCGGGGAGCGTTGTCCGGCCGCACAGCAGCTGCCCCCGGTCGCTGTGAAGGAGAAGCCGTGTAACGCGCTGTGAGTGCTAACGAGCTGGAAAAGCGCTGCGTGTGTGCAGACGTTCAATAATCTAATGTCAGCGCCAGTTGAGTAACGTTGTCATAGAAACAACGTTAACAAGTAGCTTACGTCAAAACATAACGTAAAGTAACTTTAACGGAAACTAACGTCTATCTGTCATTTTCAACTTTGGGGCGATACAGCGAATTCTTATGATCCTTTAGGTTAGTGTTAGGGCATCTCAGTTTTTTATTTTTATTATTTTTTCTTATCCCGTGAGTTAAACTAAAATATTGTGTCGTTTAGTTATCAGTGGGGTGTAATATTACACCGTTATGGTAGATACATGAAGGTTCTTCATTAAGCTTAGGTGGTGTAACGTTTCTGGCGTTTGTTTTAACCTTTTTCCTCTCAATCAAGAAATAGATTTTTGTAAATCATACACTGGGCGTAATGTATAGAAATGTCTGTGTTTGAACTCTACCTTTACAGCAGGACCCAACAGCGGATTAAACTGAGCTTAGGGAAGCCCCCTTGGTCCTCATATCCATATTTTGCATCAGTAGTTGTAATTCCAATTTTATCATTCTAAATTCAATTTTAAACTACAGTATCTGAATAGAATATTGTGATGAACATACAACTACTGCATAATGTTTTAAAGTAAACTCATTTAAAGTTGAGGTTATCTTTTTTTTAAACAGAAAGCCCACACTCAGGTGTACACTTTAAACATTTTACATGTTTAAATATTTTCAGTGGGGTTTTGTTATATGAAAATTGTCAACTTGTGAACCCTACTTGAATATATATTGTGTTTTAGAACCATATGATCACGGCAGGACCAGGCACTTCAATTGTCTCACTAATTTGTACCAAATTAGTTAGATAGCGCCTGGTTTTTTGAAGGGACATGTGACTGTTACAACCAGTTTTTTATAGGACATCACAATGCATTGTGTTATAAGTGTTATAGCTTTAGTAACTATTTAGAAATGGTTTACCAAGGCTTGTTCTAAATGTTACATTTTTTAATTAAAAGCATTACTCTGCCTACAGAACCTACTGAGGACTTCATGTAGAAGTGACTGGTTCATAACTGGTTTCCCAGCATCCCCACTATATAACAAGCTCCTACATGGAGTCAACATTTTTATTTGTAATCCAGCGTTTGTGGTTTTACAGGTCATGGCTCTGTGGATGACATGCTGGATGCCGAAAATAAACGGCTGGCTGAGAACTTGGCCACCAAAGTCACCAGGCTGAAATCTGTGAGTCATTAGTACAGCAGTTTCAGCACTTAATGAAGCCCTGCAGGTTTTACTTCATCATCTATATTATCTCTTTATCTTACAGCTGGCATATGACATCGACAGAGAGGCCGAGGATCAGAACGAGTATCTGGATAACATGGTGAGCCCTGTGATTGATAAAGAAAAATTCAAAATTATAATCTGCTTTTGTTTAATTACATGCCCGTCTATGCAAAAAGGCCTCATGTAAAGCCCCATATGGTCTTTCATTGTTCAGTAGTGACAGAAGTATCATTGTGGTATTTTTTTTTTTTTATCTCTATAAATATACTCAGTGGACAGTTTTCCGGTGTCAGTCCAACATGGTGGTCCCACTATGAACCTCAATTCACTTCATTCGGAGTGAGAAAAGAAAATCAATGAACAGTAAAAGCAAAAAGGCAATGGTATTGTGTCCCTAAGTCTTTGTGGGTTGTACCTCATACTGCAGAATTAGAACATCCCAGACTCACTTCCAACCAGAGACGTTTCCCGTTTAATAGTAAGCAATCAATAAAATTATCAGCAGGTTATTTGAAAATACAAATAAACAATAAATAGAGACACTTCCACTTCAATTCCTGGATTACTTTTTTTTGCAGGGTGCATATCTTAGCCAACATTGGGTGTAAGTTCTTAAATACTAGATTAGTTTCTCGGCCCTTGACGATCTTTTGCTTTTTTTCTTTCAGGACTCAAACTTCCTTAGTGCGACAGGTCTATTGACCGGAAGTGTGAAGCGTTTCTCCACCATGGTCCGATCGGGCAGAGACAACCGCCGCATCCTTTGCTATGTGTCTGTGGGCCTGGTCCTGGTCTTCTTCCTTCTTTACTACCTCGTCTCCAGGATTCAACAATGATGGCCAAACCACCAAAGCCAGAGCTGGTTCTGACAAGGAGCTGAGACTTTAGACTCTTGACATCATATCCAAAGACTTTTTGTTCTGAGTAAACAACCAAACAGGAAGTAGACTGAAAGCATTTTATTGAATCATTGATCAGATGATCGAAGCCCGGGCTGTGGGTTTCTCTACTCTCCACCACTTTTGGACCTTCCGGTTACAAGGAACGAAATCCTAATATGGGCGAAAAAGGGCAGTGCCTGAGCAGCGCAGCTGTCAGTAAAGACAAATGTGCCATAAAATGTACATTTAATGCAAGGTAGCTGTGTCTCTGTTCCAGGGTATATAATAATTGAACAAATAATTTATGTTGCAAAAGTGACAAAATAATTCAAATATATATATTTTTGGACTATAAAATTCTTGTAAACTATTGTCTCAAAAAGCAAAGTACAAGATGACTAAAGGAAACTTCTCACAGCTACATTAAATCAATATAAATAGTCATTTTGGTGGTGAACCAGAAATTCAAAGGTTAATGGGAGAACTATGAAATCTCAGTTTAAAAACATAAAAACATTTTGTTTCTTATTTCCCTGCTATTCAAATGGCAGCGTTATTCAAAGGTCAGAGTTTGATTGATGTTGGCAATTTTTCTTGTCAGGACAAATATTAATATTTTTCATACTTAAAAAGCAAAAACCCTTTTTTTGTGTTGTGGGACGATATTTTAATAACACAGTCTTCCCATTTGAATATAGTAAGGATTTGGGGCACGAGGTGACAGTTTGACTTCTTAGTATGTTAACAAATGACTGTGGTACTGAGTTGGACTACGTTCTTGTTAGTATCTGTTAATAGTGGACAAGCGTACAGGCATATACATGCACCACAAACTGAAAGATGTAATTCTGACATTTTATTTTTTTATAAAAACCTTCAAACATTAGTGTACTATGTAAGTCACTTTGATGAACGATTTTACTTCAGTTTGTGTTCACAGTTGTAAACTGCCTGTTTTGTTTTCTAATGTCTCATTGTATATGGTTTACAGGGATTTTTTGTTTAATATATTATGTATTTAGCTTCCCACTTTTTTTTGAGAATCAGACTTGGGGAAATTCAAAATTAAAAGTGTAAAGAACTTTGTTTCTCTATAATTTGACATTCCAGCAGTCTGCTCTGCAGATCAGCCACAGCAGATATGTATTAATACATGTGTAGTAAATTATAATTGTGGCACTTGTTGGAAATAATTGCTAATTTTAACATATACTTTGTTTCTGGGCATTACTTTATGACTTGCATTTATAATATGTATATAGAAGTGACATAATCGCATGACTCTTGAAGAAAACGAGTCTTATTTGATAACCAAATGAGAATTGATAATTCAATAAAAGACTGCATAGAGTACATCAATACAGCATCAGTATCGTTTCAACTGAAAATATGTATATTTACATTTATTGTAATGTGTTTTAATGGGAAAATACAGAATCATGTAGTTGATATTTATGTATGTATTGTATATGTGGTCTAAATGTATCATCTGCTTGAATATCTGCTTGAGTCTAAAATTAATATAAACCCTATGATTCACTTCCAGTGCCGGCTTTCGGCTCAGTGCCAGAGCATTGGGTTAGGTTGCAGAAAGCCGTGGGTTCGAATCCCACCCCACCAGGTGTGTCCCCAGGACCAAGCCCGGATAAAAATGGGGCATCCGGCGTAAAACATGCCAAATTAAATGTGCAGAACACGCTGAAAGCCTCGCATTATTATCTTTTTAGGCTTCACACTAAATACATGTAAAGAACACAAAAATTTGGATGATTGGTTGATATGAATGTAGAGATATATTTTTTAAAAATCCTACATTTAAAATTTCTGTTCCCTATCTCTGTGTGTGTGTTTGTTTGTTTTGGCCACTGTGCTGCTTCGTGGCGACTCGTGATCTTTTCGACAGTTTCCGGTGCATCTCTTCTGATATGAAGAAAAAAAAAACTGGGA
Organism: Channa argus; assembly: GCF_033026475.1. Classification (NCBI taxonomy): domain Eukaryota; kingdom Metazoa; phylum Chordata; class Actinopteri; order Anabantiformes; family Channidae; genus Channa; species Channa argus. The sequence continues at coordinate 11,216,714 of NC_090219.1, read as the reverse complement.
CGGGCTTCCGCTCGCCGGATTAGCTCGCTTGATTCTCTTCTGCGAGAGAGAATTTCTCATTTCTAAGAAAATATCAGTAATTTTACCGACCCTCGTCAACGCGTGCCATATTTGTAGTTCTCCACCGGCTCGTGCGAGGCTCGGCTGCCTTCGGGCCCCGTTCTGCCCCGCTGCTGCTCGTTCATATTCGGCTCTTGTCGTTCGATGAAGAATGGACGAAGCGGACTCGGCGACGAAGGCGCTCGGGCTGGATGAACCGCCCATCGGCGGGCCGCAGGTCGAGGGAGTGGGCTCGGATACCGAGTCCGAGGCCGAAGTCACCACGATGGCCGTGATGGCGGAACCGGGAAACATCGACATGGGAGCCGAGTCACTACCGAACCCACACGAGGCCGAGGCGGCTTTTGCAGGCAAGGCGGGCTTTAGCTAGCAGCAGGCCGCAGCGGTGCGGGGTGGCGCTAAAACGCGGAGTTGGATAAAAAATGTTGGTTAGCTGGTGAATATAACGTTGTTAGGTTCTCGATAAACGTTCTCACATAAACTGCACACTTTCTTTACAACAAGCAAACCATGTTCTGTGTGTCTGTGTTACGAACAGCGATACGTTGTCAAAGTCCGCTCGCTAATTTCTAGATTGATGTTATACTTCACTTAGCTTCACCAGTGGCTAACGTTAGTGCACAGGATCAGGTGAAACTTCTTCGAAGTATCTTTTTACCTCGATTAGTTCTGCTTAGCGAGCTGCATGTTTGCCGAACTGAAGGAAAGTTTGTAGCGTGTCTATAAAGTGCTGCTAATCAATGGATTATACATTATTTTCCGGACTGCAGCATGAAAACCCCACAGATTTAATGTAGTTTGGTGAGTGTAAGTTGTGCATCAGTACTTCCTCTATTGGCAACAAACAATTAAAACTATATGGTTGACAGAGGTTTTAATTATAATCATGTAACATAGTGCTGTCTAAACTGCTGTGTAATTCTATATTTCTTGCAGAATGATGCCTGAAATTAAGGCAGTGGGAGAGTTAATGACAGCATATTGGACCCTTCATCGGTGTGAAGTGAAATGCAATAGCACTCATTTCCTTTCATATCCACAACCTGGTAAATCTCAGGCTGGAATCGCTTATACCAATATTGATACTGATAGTTTGTACAAAAAAACTAAGGGAAAAGACAAAAGAAACCGACAAGAGGAAATAAAAGGCACATCTGTAAGAGCTTGCTGCTTTAATCAACAGGATCACATTACATTAAAGGACAGCTTTACTGATACTGAACCTGCTTCTTTTGGATCTAGTTTGAGTGGTACATGTAACTGAAGGCCATGAAACCGCCCTCTCATATCCCGATATAAACATATCTCTCCACTTCTAGCTGAAAAACGGATTGGCATCTCTTGGAGGAACCTTCAGCTTATGTCATCTTGTTGCTGACGCTATGAAGTTTGTAGTCGTGGTCAAACTGCTTTTTCTAAAAGTCCCCCAGATGACATCATCTGAACTGCTAATGATGAAAAACTCCTTCTGTTGATGTCATCTGGAGGAGTTTTTCAGCTAAAAGCACAGAATATGTTTCTCTTTAAATGAGTGAAGTTGCCCTATAAAAAGTTTTAAAAGTTGCAACATTGATCATTAAATAGCTATTTATATATAGATATCTATTTATTTGTTTATGATGACCATAATTATTTATTTCACTATTTCTAATAATTTAAATCAGACATTTACTAGCTTTTGAAGAGGTGAACTCACACCTGTCTTGTTTGCTCTGGTGATGGACAGGCTGATAGAGGAGGTTAGACCGGAATCTCCATGGACTATAATGTTTGCAGATACATGAATACATGTGTGTCAGTGAGAGGGACCCAGGTGGAACAGTGAGGTTACAGGGAGCAGAGGTGAAGAAGGTGCAGCACTTTAAGCACTTAGGGTCAACGGTTCAGAGCAACGGAGAGTGTGGAGAAGAGGTGAAGAGGCGAGGTTCAGAAGGATGCTGATGTTGGAGCTGCCAGGCAGGAGGTCTAGAGGAAGACCAAAGAGGAGATTTATGGATGTAGTGAGGGAGGACATGAAGCTAGTTGGTGTGAGTGAAGAGGATGCAGAGGACAGAGTTAGATGGAGGCACATGATTCGCTGTGGAGACCCCTGAAAGGGAACAGCTGAAAGGAAAAATGGTTAATTTTTACTGTGTCCCATGTTAATGAAAAATTACACATTTACACGATAAGATTACTGAGTTTATTATGTTATTGTATGAGAAACAATCCTGAAGGTTTGCCCTCAGGGAAAAAGCAAAAACACGATTAAAGCCAATAATTTTTCTTTTTCAAACATGTCTTATAGTATATGTGGTTAATGGAAAATATCTTATCATTCTAGTGACATTTACTAATTCCTACATTGTGCTGTGTAACCCCATGTGCCCTTTTGTTTTTTCATTAAAATACTGTAAAAGCTATGATTAAATTAAAGTACTGATCTGAAGTTTTATGTCGTGATAAAATATTTGAATCTCTTGTTATTGATCAGAGGTGACTGCAGTGACGGTCGGGGACGTTCAGGCCGCAGACGACAACGTTTTTACTACGACTGTCGCCACTTCAGGAAGCCTCCCTGAACACGTGCTGGTAAATCAAACTGTTAAACGGATATTTATGAACAACGTGAACAAGAGAACAGTTATGGATCTGCCAACTAGCAGAGTTTCTATTCTGCCGTCTTTGTTTGACTTTCCCTCTAAAAACTGGACTGAAAATGTGTGTGTGTAACCTACAGTTTTGCTCAATTGAAAATTAGATGTTGTGGCAACCTATCACCAATTTTCAGCAACAAAAACAATTTAAATGGCTCAACACAACTAATGTTACATGGGCTCCTTCTGCAGTTATGACCTGCAACATGCTGCACAGCCAGATACCAGCTTCTGTCAGAGTTTCTGAGGAATCGTAGACCATTGCTTTTTGTACAATGGCTTCCTGTTCAGGAATATTCTTGGGTTTTCATGCTGCAACCACCTTAAAGTCCCACCAGACATTTTCAAATCAGGTGCCTGGGACAGCCACTTTAGAATCTTTCTAGAAGCAGATGTGATTAAATGCACCATTGATGTCAAATAAATCTCCCAAATGCTGCAGGTGCACACTGTAGACATAGAATATAGAAAACCTTTAAGAGTCCTATTTGCCTTTCTCCCACACTGAAAGCCCATTATAATCGTAGTCATTGTACTTCGTGTTCTTCCAGCATTCTCAGCTGGCACACAATTTAATCTTCCTGCATTGCAACTGTTCATAGTGTGTGTGTGTGTGTTTGTTAGAGTGGGAGGACCACCCTCCAGCTGGGTGAAGGGCTTACTACCCAGAAGACCACTCTGATTGTGGTTCACACTGATGGCAGCATTGTGGAGGCTGCTGGACTCAAGTCTGCCTCTCCTATCGGAGCAGGTATGTGTGTCTGTGTGCGTTTCAGTACCGTGAAGGTCTAAGGTGTTCATAGTGAACCAGTTTCAAAATTCAAAATCTGTTCGTAAAGGAGATTAACCCAAACTGAAAGGAAGCGAGGTCTGTGACTTTCATTGAGAATTAAAACGAGAAGGTTTTTTCATCCTCCTGTGTGTTTTTCTTAGGCCCACAGACCCCACCGACCCCGCTGACTCCACCTCAAGACAAAGACTCATGCTCCAAGTATAACTGGGACCCCTCAGTTTACAACAATGAGCTGCCAGTCCGCTGCAGGAACACCAGCGGAGTCCTCTACAAGAGCCGTCTGGGATCAGGTTACCAACACTCAGCAAGATTAGTAGTAGGCTTATTTCAGAAACTAGGTTTTATTTTCCTTTTGGTTACCATGGATACTTAGTTCTGGTCAGGTTCGTTTTCAGACTTAACCTGACCTCAGGCTGAACCAGGATCTCCCCAGTCCAATTTCTTCCCTAGGTGTACTGCAAAGGCCAAAACGTATGATGAACATCATTTTCATACGCACCAAATCATTCATAAACTGCTGGTGCGTTTTATCTATCATGCACCATTTATTTATTCATGTTTTTCATATAATCTGCCCCCTGTCCATAACACACTTGTACACGAGAGCTAGAAAAGAAATATACAGGTTTATGCAACAGATTTTTGTGATGCTAATCTCCAACATTATTGGAAATTTCACTAAACCATCAACTCACAATAGTAGTAGGGATGGTGGACCTATTATTTGCCCGTGTATTTGAAATTGCGGAGCTCAATTGTTCTCTCTCTGACCTACCATTAGGTCAGTGTTCAGCGTTTAGGGGTGAAAGCTGTCTTCCTCCTCTGTGTCCTACAGCCTGGACAGTCTGTGTCCTGATTGGAGCCACTCGAACTCAGGAAGCAGAATATGGGAGGAGTCCTGAAAAATTCTGTGGGCAATTTTTACATTTGTGTTTACAACTTGATTAGTTAAATCATTCAAAATTAAAAATTAAGCTGAAAAGTATTTCCACGCAGGGGGCCTGGTAGCTCAATGGCTAGAGGATCGGTAGGGATACAGAACACCGAGGGATCGAATCCCACCCCACAGGTGTGGCCCCACACATTCATGTCGGTCCTAAGCCAGGACAAAAATGGGAGGGTTGTGGCAGGAAGGTCATCTGGCAAAAAGACTTAGATGCCAAATCAACGTGTGGAACACGTTCTTCTGTGGTGACCTCTGAAGGGACAAAATGAAAACCGTTGATCTATTTTTTCTGGTGCAGAAAGTCTGGCTGTGTTTGAATAGAGGCCTTCAGATGGAACTAACTTAGAGAACGTGAATCAAAACGAAACAAGTCACCTCACCGTCCTATTGTTTTATGTTCTGTAATGTTTCCAGTTATTTCCACCACTCACAGTGTTGTGTTGTGTTGTGTTCAGGGGGTAAAGGACGCTGCATCAAACACAACCAGCAGTGGTTCACTCCCACAGAGTTTGAAGGTCTGGCTGGAAGAGCTAGCAGCAAAGATTGGAAGAGGAGCATCAGATATGCAGGCAGACCTCTGCTCTGCCTCATACAGGTACTATTGCACTAATATTTGCAGTATTATTTATGTACACTTATGTAGCACTACACTACTACTGCAGAAAAACAGTACTATGCGCTGCAAAGCACTTCTACAGTTTGCAAGGTCAGATGATACTGAACTGACTTTAATTCTGTCTGAAGTTTAACTCTAGCTTTGTGTGTGTGCTAATGTGTGTAGGAGCGTATCCTTAATCCCCACGCTGCCTCCTGCACCTGTGCAGCCTGCTGTGACGACCTGACAGCGGTGAGTCAGCAAGACAGTGATTAAGCCAATTTTACATTCAAATAACCAAACATTAACTGATAAGTGTTTCCACGAGGTTTTCCACCAAGTTGCCCTTATTGTTTAATTTTAATGAGCATGTCCACATTGCTTTTGGCCACTGGTTCATTTTAATGCAGGGGTCTGCTCTTGTCTGTTCAGTGGACTCAACACATGATAACTGATGACTAACAAATGTAAATTTGGTGTATTTAACTAGGCTTAAACATTTTTTTGAATTGTATGATAATTGTTTGTGCTTGCAGCTGAATTTAAGAATCTGCCAACAGCTGTGATGCAGGTTTTTTTTTTTTCTTTTTTTTTTTTTATCTTTGTCGTTGTGAACAAACAGGCTAAAGAATAACTTGTGGACATCAGAATAAACAAGAGTTAGTTGGTAAATGTTATGGGCAGAAACAGTTGCTCTGTTTCAGATGTTTCAGAATCCATTGAGTTAAGCAGAACTCATATTTTGTTTGTTACTGTGTTGTCTGTCTCTGTCTTCCTCTTTAGTGTCCAAAGGATGGAGAGACTCTGGCAACAGAAAACATCAGCATGGTAAATGGAAAAAAAATTCTTTCACCATTATCTCACAGTTTGCATGTGGTTTTAACCTGTTATAAATTACCTGTGGTGAGCCCTGTCCACCACAACATTATACCTTATTGGATGTGAAATCTTAGAACAGTCTTAATTTTGCTTTAAAAAGTTGAGACAGTTTCACCAAAATAAAGATAATGGTGATGTCATCATCTCCTACATTAAAAATCTTGTATGTTAATGATGTTGGGATTAATTTCCTCCGTCTTCTCTCTGCTCGGTTTAGACGGGTCCAGTCCGCCTTTTTGTACCGTACAAGAGAAGGAAAAAGGACACAGAGCTTCAGGTCCTCCCCCCCAAAAAGGAACTTCCTGCGACTAAAAACATCACGCTGACCCCTGGGACCACATGTACGTCAGGTGACCTCTGACCTTTAGGAATGTCGTTGTCTCTGTGTCAGACAGCAGAAGGACAGAATAGTTTAAGGCTACTTCACATAAACTGTGTCAAGGATGTTGATGTAAACATGACACATCTTTGATATATGAAATGAGTTGGTGGGTTTTTTTTGCAGTTGTCCGCAGAGAGTCTTTCCACACCCTAGTGGACTGGAGAGACAAAGTTTTGATCATGTTTTAACGTTGAACCCATTAAAAGTTACTGCTAACCACCTCTTTAAAGGATATTTTGAATTATATAAGTTCATTACAAAAACAGTGAACTTATTGCCTGTTTAGCAGTTTATAGTCGTGGCCATGAACAGTCACCGAAAGGCATTGAAACTTCTGTGGTTTGAACCTTAAGAAGCGACTCACGGTCTGAACATATCTGTTCTCCTATAGTCACTGTGTCCCCGTCGGGACAGTTCACCACCTCCGGCACCTTGACCTTTGACCGATCTCCAGCGGGTGACGCCCCCACCGCTGGAGCCGCGATTATCTCAGAGGGCTCAGCACAGAGTGAGGTGTTTGCCAGCACAGCAGGTACTGTCCTTCGCCGACATCACTTCTTCGTGTCATTTGTCTACGATCTGCATGCATTTGTATAACATAGGCTGGATGTGAGCTTCAGACACAGAGCTGTGTCCAAGAGTAAATGTAATCATGTCTATTCAAAACAAGCGTGTGTACCAGGAAAAGTACGTGGAAAAATAAGATGCTTTTTAGGTGATTTTGAGATGACAAAGTACATATATACAATATAAAGGGGGCGGCTCAGTTGCTAAGGCAGTTGTCCACGGACCAGAGGGTCAGTTGTTTGTCTCTGGGCGAGACACTGAAGCCCCCAACAGCCCTTTCCCATTCCCAGCTGTGCAGTGTCAGGCCAAGGACAAAAACAAAACAAAACCCATTATAGATATAAAGCGTGGATGTCATAGTTATGATATCACACCATAAATACAATGCACCTGTTTGTTTAAATGTTCTTGTGGGGTTCTTCCCACTCTCAGTGCTGACAGCGTTGCCAGCATTGGCCGTGACTCCTCAGCCGGTTCAAGCCAAAGTGGCGGTGACAGCAGTAGATTCTCCATCGTCAGGGCTGGTGAGCAGCGTGGAAATGGGGTCTGTAGGGGTGGTGGCAGGGCCGACAGTGAGCGAGGGCCAGAAAAACACCTGGCTGTATCTTGAGGAGTTGGCCAACACACTGCTGAGCAACGTCCAGCAGCTCAAGGCTCTGATCGAACAGGCCAAAAACTCTGCAGGTGACACTGCAGGGGTCAAGGGTCAGGGTGGCAGAAAGGAGGTGAGAACACACAGTTTGAAAATGTAAACCCCCAATATTGACCAGAAGTTTAATTATTACACAATTAAAAGTAAAAATGCAAACAAGGTGTATGTTTTATTGTTATTATTATTTTTTTTTTCTTTTCATTTTCAGTGTGGCCTCAGTCACTCGTTTCAGAACCAGATTTCATTTCACCAACCAGATGACACAGAGGCCAAAAGAAGCTCTGACATTACCGAGATCATCATCAACGTATGACCCACACACTTTACCAAATTTATGTCTTTCCAGCACCACAGCTGGCATTAAACACAAATCGTTAATAATTGGGAAACTGCCACAGCTGCTATTATGCTTTATTTTATTTGCCAAGGGATTGAACCAGTGACCTTCTGCACACATAAGACATCCACAATGTGAACATTTATCAGATTCAGTGACTCTCTTCATCTGAAATGGTTCAATTAAACCAACAGCATTTGCAGCTTTTCAGACATACTAAAGAGTAATTCCAGAGGAACACGAACAGCCTTTATAGCAGCTCAATGGTTTCTTTTGTCAGATGCTAGTGAGATGTTCAGACACTGACTGTGTTTACAGATATTTATTTATTCATCCCAATGGGAAATTCACAGCACATGCACTTAACAACCTGTTTACGGGAACTCCACTTATTCGTGGAGTAACCTGATCTCTCCTTCACCTCCGACTTATTTTGGAAGCCTGGCCCACAGATTTTAACTGTATAGTGATAGAAAATACTGCTTTCTGATGTTTCTCTCAGGTGTGTGTGTGTGTGTGTGGGTGACAGCGCAGGTGGAGAGAACACAAAAACATGCAGCTGATCCACAGCATTCTGAACTTGAAAAATCCCGGGGGGAATTTTCGTGTCTTATTCTACAAGACACTTTGCGTTAGTTACATTTTCTATCAGACTTTAGACAGACTTTGTTTTAAAAATGCTCAGGCATCGCCCCCTTATCGATCTTGCCTTTCATTACATTTTTCCCTCAGCTGTGTGTTCCCGTCTGCAGCCTTTGGTTTCGCACATGCGCAGTTGGAGAAAGCCGATTAGTAAACCTGGTTACACATAAACCAGGTTTTCCTAATCCCCTACCCTGGTTTTGCAAACATGCTTTCACATTGACATGACACTTACATGCAAATGAGCTTTGCCGAGAAAGCTGATTGTACCCTGGTTAGCTAAATACATGTGAACGCACTCTTTGAAAATGTATCTGAAGCAGGTTTGATGCGGTGAGTGAGGTGCAGTAGAGAGAAGCTGCTTTGAATGGATTTTAGAAAATGTAAAGGGGTTGAATTGAAGATAAAACGAAAAGCAATGTTTCTGTACTAATGCCAGGTGAAGGTAGCCTGGAGAAAATACAGCAGTCAGACATACAGTATTTTACAGTATAAACAAAGTCACTGTTATCTGTTTCATTGTCCTGTGTCCTTACGTTGTCTCCTGCAGCAAATTTGTGTAAACTGTGGTCGCGTGGCGATGAGCGAGTGTACGGGCTGTCACAAAGTCAACTACTGCTCCACCTTCTGTCAGAGAAAGGTAGGACTTACCTGAACATCGCATTCCTGTTTTCACGGGTGCCCAAAACATTTATTCAGGAGTGTCCTGGCCAGGGACGCCACAGAGACTACTGATTACTTGGTTACTTGCAGATACCGAGTATAAGTTGCTGGACAGATGATGAGATAACATGAGATACGCCACAGAGTGTGATTCTACCTAACATCATGGCTCTTACAGCTGTGCACACGCAGTGTTGGGCTCATTACTCAAAACATGTATTATAGTACTCGTTACTCACTACTGTTCAAAATTAATGTTATTACTTAACCTTGTCAAAAGTAGCTCGTTACAGTACTTTTTATATTACGTTTCTGAAGACTTTGGGTCTAAAAGACGAATGGAGAGAATGTTTCAAGAGGTTTAAGTTCATGTTTTTCACTGTGGAAAAAAATGTTACCACTACTTGTACACAACTCCCATGTTACCATAGATGCAGATTTGTGTTCTTACCAGTGCCGCCCCAGAAACTACAGAGGTTGTGGTTGATTTCTACACTCTAATGTAACAGATCTCCTGAGAAGCTTTTAACTTGAAGTTTTAGTGTGGAGGGCTTCCAAGTGGTGAGATACTTTATTTTTTCTCTGCAGGACTGGAAGGATCATCAACACACCTGCTGTCAGTCCACAGCCATCCAGGAAGAGGAAGCAATTGCAGCCATCAACATGGACAAGGTGAAGTGAAGGTGCAGCAGGGCCGGGGGGGTGGGGTCATCAGTGACACCAGCCTTTGCACACAAGCATTTGTAAAGTCATTTAACAATGAATTAGGACTCAGTATCTCCTTACTGAAAGTGTTGCAGTCAAAACAAGGTGTCTGGAATCCTGAGAGCTGAACTTGTATGGAAAACTGCAACAACAACAACTGTAATGATGGAAAAAAAGGTCTTGGGTTTCCCATTTTACTCGTATACAGTTTGTAACTGTAAACTAAAAGATCATACTTTCCAAATCTGCGTGTCTGTGTCCATACCCATGATGCAAATTGTGTCATCTTGCACGTCCGGGTCTGGACAGACTCTCTACAGATGATTGCATGCAGGCGATGAACATGTGGACTGTCTGCACCCCTAACACACCAACTGCACGTCCCTGAAAAGCAAACCTGCTGCTTGTTCATACATCAAAGTTACAGTGTTACTACTGTCCAGAGTTGTGGACATGTCTGGAACGTGTCCACGTACACTATGTGTCCCCAGCTGTAGTATCAATGGGACTGCGTGTGTGTCCTCTGTCCGTGTCCAAACGAGTACATGAAAAGTATGACTGGACCTTATACCTGCTTCTGGAAACAAAACAATGACCACGGACCTGTATATGATTTGTAAAAACCTCAGTGAATATCAAATATTACGATTTTTCAAACAATGTTAATGTGAGATTGTAAAAAGGTTTAAAAGGCTGAAACTAGTATTTTTTTTCCATATTAATTATTGGATATGTCAATTATTTTCTCTAATAATTTATTTATTTATCATAAAGATTTGTATTATACTCCCTCAATGGCATCTTTGCTGTGAATTTTAGCTCCTAATAAACAGATTTGAATCTGTAGACATTGTTCGTCATTGGTTTCAGTTCTTTACATTACCGAGTGTTGACTGTTTTTACATGCAGCTAATCCCAGTTTTATTTCCATTTCCGTTTAGTCATTTAGCAAAGTGTTCACAGTTCATGAGATGTGTGCAGGAAAGAGCAGAAAGGAAGTTTTAGTTGTTTCGTCATTTGTTGACAGGCTGCATTTCAACTTTTTTGACCCCGTTTATACAAGTGAAACTCATTCTTGCTGAAAATCCTTTTATTTCTGCATCCGAGATATGAAAGATGTTAGGGTTTGTAGTTTTCTTTTTTTTTTTACTTTAGATTCAAATAGAAAAGGGCAGAAATTTACACAGTTTTTCTGACATACATGACAAAAGTCTGATATGTGCCGAGCCCCCACCTGAAAACACCTACTTTGACAGTATGTGGATGTGTTTGCACATTTTGCCCATTTCATCGGAACGTTTGCTTGGTGTAGAGAAATTCCCAGTGATGGGCAGCTGACACCTCATGGAGTGATCGGCACACTCACGCTCACTGATGGTGTATCGCCTAATGGTGACGTTGCAGGTGGAAACATTTACCTTTTTTGGCGTCTCCTCTCCTCCTTTCAGTACAAATACAGATAAATACGCTTTGGTGCTCCGCTTCCTTGCGACACAGCAGCTGTATTGGTAACGTGATTTATCCCAAAGTGATTCTCACGTCGCACCTTTGAGATAGAATTTGCTCCACTTGATGGCTGTGGCTGTGCTGAAGGAACATGTGTAAATGAGAAGGGACATTGTCTTTCAGCCTCACTATGCTCCTGTTATCTGGGAGACACTGTGGTGCAACCTGGGCAGATCATCGAAGTCCATGGACAAACTCGGTCAGGATCTCAATGTTGAGTTAAAGCAGAAATTGGACGAGATTGCAATTGAGCTTTGGGACGAGGGTCTAAAAAGAATCAAAGACTGTTCTATTGAGACTCATACAGTTTGAGGTGATTTCCCTGGTTTCAGCTACATGTGGATCTAGTGAGGGAAGTCTGTATCACTTGTTCTGGTCATGTCCTAAGTTACAAACATTCTGGAAAGAAATATTTGATTAATACGATGTTTGATTAATAATTATGTTTGGATAATGGTCGAAAACCTTCTCCACGGTTTTAAGAAGTGGCTCAATGACATGAGGCTGTGGTGGACTGTCATCGTGCACATTAGAAACTTAAAAGATTGTTTCGCCTGTTAGACAAGGTTTGTGCTTTTGATTTATGCTTTTATTATTACGAATCCTTTACATGTATGTACGTACTCATTTTACCTGCCTTCTGAACTTTTCAGTCTCCTAAATGTTTTTTTTTTCTCCCCCAGTGTGGCTCAACTTCTCACTTGACCTGCTATGTTACCTTCATCTTAATGTAATTGTCTGCTGCTAACCACTGCACAATCTTGCACTCATTAATATTCATGTGTTTTATGGACTCCCATGTCAATCCACAGCTCGCCAACATGAAATTATGCTTTAGGTTGAGATTCATAGCTGCCCATTGATGCCATGCTAACAACTACTTACAAATACAGGACGGCTGTTGCCAAGCAGCTTCACTGTTTGTGTTCATCTGTTTGAAGACTTGTAAAATGTTTAAAATTAAATTTACAACAAAAAAAAAAGCTGGAACAGTTTAGTTAGAAATGAGCAGAAATCAGAAAACGCGTTCAGGATGTGCTTTTATTTTTCTTTTCTTTACTCATATTTTAAATTCAGAGAAAAACCAGTGCAGCTTTCTGGCAAATAGCTAAAGATCCGTTATTGTTGTCAATGGTGCTGTGGTATATTTTAATCGTGAGTCATACTGAACTGAATTTAAAAAAAATATCCACACTAGGTGAAATGTTTAGTACAAGTCTGTTGTCATGGATTGTGAGTGTTTTTGTGTGTGTGTGTGTGTTTGCAGGTCTGACAACTGCAGGATTCAGAGGAGAAGTCCCGTCATCTCCTCACACTTTTATTTAATTACTTAATTTATTATTGAAATGTGGCTTTCTGAAGGTAAGTTATGTTTATCTGTTGAGATTCTCAGAAGGAAAAGCATCAGTCCTCCTGCAGGAATCCTACCTGACAAGTTGGTGTGTTTTTATACAGGTTTAAGCTCCGTCTTCAGCTGCTGCTGTTCTTTAATTGTTCTTTGTGGCTCAGACCTGGTGACACCGATTCGGTGTCACAGCTCCAGTAGCACTCGGACCTCGGCGGCTGCTGACGGGTCCTTCACAGGGGAAACTTTGCATCTCATGAAATGAAAACATTGCTTCTCATAACACTTAGATTTTTTTTTTTTGGCTTTGTACCCCACATTGGAAAAAGCACCTGCCAAACCGTAAATCAAACGGCAGGAAAATTGCAGCCTGGTTCCGGGGCGACTGTGGCTCAGGAGGCGCAGCAGTCGTTCACATCACAGCTCTATATAAATGCGCTCCTACACGCAAAATCAGATCTGAGCAGCCTGGTGCCTTTTGTGAAAACCTTTATTTTGAAACGCCGAATTCCATCATATAAATCAGTTCTTCTCTGAACTGTTTGTCCTCGGGCTCAAGCTTCTTCACAGGTTACATGACGCTCAAACAGACTTTGCTGCCATCACATGTAGAAAAATAAAAACCTCACAGAGGAAGGAAACAATGGCAACATACACAGGCTACAGACACTAAATCAACTGTCTGTATGTTTGTTTAGAAGCAGCATCCTCACCGAGCTTTCTAGGAGCAGCAGCGATGCAGAAACTTCTTGAAGAAGTTCCGGAATTCTGTGTTGAACACCGTGTAGATGACGGGGTTCAGGGCGCTGTTGACGTAGCCGAGCCACGTGACCACGCTCATCAGCGCCGGTGGCACGTGGCAGTGAAGACAGCGAGCTCGCATCGTGTGGAGGACGAAGAAGGGGGTCCAGCAGAACAGGAAAGCACCTGCGGGAGGAGGAGAGCGAAAGAGTTCAGAAATGCCACAAGTCTGCGTTTAATTTATGTAAGTCCTCTACAGACAGCTAACACAGACTTGGTGCAAGCGCAGCTCGATTTAAACAAAAATAAAAAAATACAAAATGCACCACGAAACTTCCCTAACACAAATACAGAAAACTCCATATTAAGGGTTCAGAAACTTTTAAGCCTGTACCTACCTACATACCTGCTATCTCACATCAAACAGGTATAAATATATCACCAACATGTGTTTGGATCTTTAAACAATTATTATTAAAACAGACCTGGAGTTAAACTTAGTCATTTCCTCATAGACTTCAGAGCAACTCTCAGCTGTCACCTGACGTCTGATGTGGGCTAACGAGGCAGAGATTTGTGGGAATTACCCGCAAACTGAGAATTGTGTCAGACCGAGCCTTATGCAATAATTGGATTTGAGATTAAGGAGCCGCAGGATTAGCTGCCGTGTGCTATGAGGAAGCTCTGCTACACAAAAGGATCAACGGTGTCGGCTATTAATAGGCGACCTTTTCCTAAGTGATGCTAAAAAACTGAACAGACATCAGAGGTGGTGACGAGGCGTTCAGGGACATGCTGTTTGATATCGTGTTTCAGGGGGTTGTTTGTGACCTGACCTGAGCAAATGTCTGTTCCATGTGTGACCTGACATGTTTAAGCTGCAGATTAAGCTACTGTGCTGCTCGCTGAAGGTTACTGAGTCGTTTTCTTCTCCGGAGATCACGTGGAATAGAGGTTTCTGGTGTAACAACATCCACTTCAAACATTAATTTATTACATTTTTTTTTTGTCCAGCTTATCCCGTGAGTTCAGTGTCGCCACAGCGGATCATTGTCCACATGTTGATTTGGCACCGTTTTTACGCCGGATTCCCTTCCTGACGCAACCCCCCCCAACCAATTTCTACCGGGCTTGGACCGGCCCTGCACAGCTGGGGATGGGAGTGGGCTGTTAGGGGTTTCAGTGTCTTGCCCAGAGACACTTCGACTTATAGCCGGGACTGAGTGTCTTTTACCAACTGAGCTACAGCCGCCACTTACAACATTAATAAATACTAATAATGCTGTGAGATATATGTATTTTGTGGCCTTCATCTCAGTCAAGAGATAAATTCCTTTTCTTCAGTAACAGTTGTGCAAGTGATTACAATAAATTCACTACATTCAAGTTTTGAAATCCAGAGAAAGTCTTCGATGCACTAAGAATTTGGACGCCCCTTCCAAATCATCTTTGATGCTTTGCAACAGATAATCACATCCATATTTACATATCAGCCAATTTAATTGTCTGACTTCTGGCAGGTCTGAAGTTAGGGTCTGCTGTGTCCAATTTGAGAGGATTCCTAAAATCATACATCATGGTTTAGGAGCTGGAAAAGGCCTTTGACATATATATTATATATATCGAGCATTGGTGCAGTTTAACCCTTTAAAGATAGTTTCCAATTTGTACGGACTTTGGACAGCAGTAAATGAAGTCGTGCTCGTGCAACGTTTCATCTTGGGTTTCAATCCTCTAATCTCTGCTCTGGCTCCTAATCCAGGCTTGTGTTGTGGTGATGTAAGTGAAATGGAAGGGAGCTCACCCACAACAACAGGCAGAACCTGCATGGCCTTCCTCTCCCGACTGTTGATCTTGGCCCTCTTCCTCCTGTGAGGGTCGGGGTTGAACTTGATCTCTGCAAAGCTCACCGTTGGCACATGGGCATTCTTGAACTCTGAAGAGCTGTAGGGTCGGTCCGGGGACGGGAAGGCGGACGCCTCGTACGGAGTGTTCGTCGGTTCCCGCTCTATGATTGGCGGCAGTGGTGGTGGCAGCGAGGCCAATGGTGGCAGTGAGGCAGCGGCCTCCTGCAGTTTGCGGCAGGCCTGGATGCTGTTCCTCAGTTTGGCCTTACGTGCGTCCTCCCAGCGCCGCAGGCCACGAAACATACCGCAGTAAAGCATGAGCATGATTGGACAGGGGATGAAGAAGGAGCACACGGACGAGTAAAGGACGTAGTCGTCATTCTCCAACTTGCACTCGCTGGGGTCACGGCCCGGCACATTGTTGATCCCGAACATGACGGGCGAGGCCACGGCCAGAGCCAGGATCCAGGTGGCCGACAGCAGGACCGCTTGCCGCAGGTCCACGTGCTTCCTGTTGTAGTTGAGAGGGATCAACACAGCGATGAACCTGCAACAAAAAGACAGAAAGGAGTTAACCGAGAGATCTGTCATCATAATTTATATTTACTGTGGACAGATAACACAGACGTCAGCTTGCACCAAAATGATGAGCACACTTGACTTGGTATTTGACTGTTGACCAGAAGAAGAATATTACATTATTTGCTCATAGTCGCCCAAATATGTCTCGTTAGACATTAAACCCACTCAACATTCAACTCATCTTAAGTGTTTCATTTCAAATCTGCTTTAGTAGAGTAAAGCGCCAACATGTATTTTGTCACTGTCCAAATAATTATGGAATGTATGGACTGCACACAGGGTACAAATCTGACATGTTGGAGAAACAGGACCAGGCTCCATTTGATCAACATTTAAACCAAGATGATGCTTCACGAGAGATTGGAAATGTATTTTAAAAGAAGCTGAAATTGTGTTTTCAGGTTTGCAGTTAATCAGATTATCAAGAAAAAAGAAAAAAAAAACTGGCCTGCAGTGAATGTCGGGTCTTAGGCCCAGTTAGAAATCCAGCTTTGCTCCAACATTTTGCAGGTTAACAATGACCGAGAACTGCTGCTGTTTGGTGGAAACCTGAACATCAAGTTTTTAATTTCATTGTAGTCATACTGCAGCCTGAATACACCTGAAATCAGACTGAGTTCACACGTTCTCAGCCTTATTTCATGCAGAGAGTTCAATTTCATTTCAATTCAACTTTATTTATATAGTTACAAATTCACGACAAAGTCATCTGAAGGCACTTTACAGAGTAAAGTCAAGAGTTACATTTAGATCTAGAAGCTTTTGACCAAAGTTACTTACAAACGAGGTCCAAGGCAGCAAATAACTAAGTCGGGGAGAAAACATCATGAGATGCAAGTGGAAAAATAAACCGATAGGATTTTGCTTTGTTTTATATAATATTTGAGTGCGTAAGAACTTAGAAATGTAGTTGAAGTAATTCCTCGTTATTTTCTCACTTCAGATTTCTCTGATAGCTTTAGCTATTATTGAGATTGTGCTTTTACAATAGAACTGGCTGCACATTGCCCAGTTACAACCATAAAGTAATAAAATACATTATCAATAACAGTAACTTCTCCTGAGTGATTCATTACTATAGTTTTACTACTCAAACGTTTTGCAGGTATATTCATAGACAGTAAACTTCCATCACTGGAGGAGGCTGATGTTCATCATTAAAGCTGCTGATGAGCATAACGTAGGGGAACAGTTAGTTAGCTCAGCTCCATCCACAGATAACATTTGCCTACGTATAATCTGCAAAACCCAGATTAGAAAGATGTCAATCCAGCATCTTATGTGGGTTGTGTGAACAAATCTGATCTGGAGCAGGAGCAAAATACACTTGCGAATGACCCCTTTGACTCTCCAACAAGAAATTAATGACAACAGCCACTTCATTTACAGTGTCCCCGCGAGCCCCAGTGTTCAGTGATCTATCTTCAGTGACAGCTCATCGTGTCTTGAAGCCTGCAGAGAGACCAGATGATTTCTGCGGACTCTCTGCAGACCTTCAGTTTCCCGCCCAGTCTGTTGAATTCAGTTAAAGCTCTAACTGCTGCCGGCCGCTTCAGAAAGCTTCACATTACCACCATCAGTCCATGTTAGCTTCACTGCCTCCGTCCTTTTCTCATCTAATCATATTTCCTGGAGACGCCGCATTCGTTTGGAGGAGCAGCCCAGGTATAAGTTCAACGTTTCATCCTTCAACATCAGCCGAGGGTTCAGATAATCTCATTGAGTCAAACTAGTGAGTGCAAAGCAAAGCTGGCAGTTCATCGTCACAGACACATCCTTCATAGGAGCCTTTAAATTGTTCTGTCTGCTCTAATGTTTCTTCTTTTTTGAGCTTATACAGGAAACGCGCTAAAGGTCGTCGTCATATTTTCCAATCAGAGTGAACTACAGCATGGCCTTCTCCTGAAACCCTCTGCAGCATGTCCTCGTGTCCCTGACAGACCACTCAGGGCTCTGGTTTGATGAGCCAGCAGGTTGTTGATGACCTGAGGCTGATTGAAGGACAGAGTCTGAGAGGTACGAAGGAATTTTGACCTCCTCTTTTTAATCAAATGTACAGTTTCTTTTTATATTTTTCTGCAGGTTGGAGGATTTGTCTGGCTGCAGGGTTATGGCTGAATCACTGCATCTTCCTTACTGGTGGAAAGTACAAATATTTATAGTTTAGAGATATTTCTACTTTGGTGTTTCCATTTCTGCTACTTTATACGTTGACTATTACTTTCATAGACATATAATGTGCTTTCCCTCCAATACATTAATTTATTTATACCGTTAATAAAATAAGTGATTAACACGTGAATGAAGCAATAATTATAATCTATTAGTATATTAATTGTAGCTGACTGTGATGGTAATTATAATGTGAATTACTTTGTGTACTGCTGGGTACCTTGTGAATTTTACACGTAGGATTAATTTCGTTTTAATAATGGGATTCTGGAAAGTAACCGTCAGATGGGAAAATATGAAGTAGCAGAAAATGGAAACAGATATGAAAGTAGAAAATGCTTCAATGCTGTACCGAAGTAAATGTACTTGTTACCTTACACCACTCTTTACCTTTACTTATACATAAAAAAAACACATGTCTATATGTTTGCAATATTTGTACAAGTCTGCAACACTTCTAGAATGTATCTACAATCCAAAACTACTCGTCTTCAGAGAAACTCCTACTGTAACCATTGCTTACTTGTTGCTTCTTTGCAGTGTATCTGTCATGTGCACCTGCACAGGTGAGCACTGACCTGTCGATGCTGATGGCGCAGAGGTTGAAGATGGAGGCGGTGCACAGCATCACGTCCATGGTCATCAAACCGTCACAGATGGTGGTGCTGAGCATCCACACACCATCCAGGTACTGCAACACACAGAGACACACTCGGTAAGATGTTAGGTAGCATCCACCCATCATGGAGCAAGAACAAGAGCAAGATTTTACATTCAAGTTAATGCAGCACACTGTTGAAGGATTAAACAGCTTCCCAAAGAGGCGCGATTGTGACTGCGGGGCCCCTCGGCTGACCTGTGGCCCCTGGAGGAGAGCCAGCCTCAGCAGGAATGTGCAGACTGTTCTCTGAGCTCCGATTAACAAACAGTGACTGATTGTACCACAGCAATTTTTCAGAGTCAGCTGTGATCGCAGGCGTCCTGGGAAGTTGAAGAACTTTTACATTTACATTTAGTCATTTAGCAGACGCTTTTATCCAAAGCCACTTACAAGTGACGTAAGAAGAAGAAAGTGTTGAAAATAAATGAACGACCGGGACGTTAATCAGGCGAAACAGTGACTAGATGCAGCCTAAACAGATAAAATCAAAGTAAATGATAATAAAAGTGAGATCTGTTTGATTTCAGACTCGGCAGCCGCTCGCTCCTGACGGCACCAGAGGGGGCGGGGCTTAACCCGGTCACCTGGAGTTCACACTATTACGGAGACAGTTAACTGAATATGACACTTTAACATGTAGATCACCTGTTACATGCACTCAGGTACATCCAGGTGTAATATGTTATTCTGCGCCTTTGCACTTTTACTTAAGTAAAGATTTTTATTCGTGGTACTTGCTGCTTTAAAATTACAATTACTAACTAGAGTACTACTTATTCCACTGTTCCACTGTTATAGATAGAGAAATATTATAACAATAATTTAGCTCCAGTGATATTTACTAATTTAGTATTATTGATAATAAGCAACAACATTCTATAAATTCACGTGGAAGTTCCTATTCTGAGTACTTCTATAACCGATTATATATACACTTAGTAACCTCTGATGAAGACACGTCCTACTGTATATAAATTCTATAAAATCTAGTGTGTATCAAACTGATTGAAGTTAGTGAAGAACCCAAATGAACTGGGAAACCACTGGAATACTGCTCTGAACATGTATAGTCTGTGTACTCATATACTGTATATGTTTACTTTATGTTTGTGAACTAGACTTTTCTTATTTATTTTATTAACACTGAGCTAATCCAGACCAGACAGATTTCTGAACTTCAGGTTCACGTATTAATTTATGTGACTGTAATTCAATTCCACCCTAAACTGTTCTTTGGTTCCAGCTCAGCATTTCGTGCCTGTTCTCTTAGTTGACGTTCATCTCAGAACTTTAATGTCTGGGATTATCACATTAGGTTTTTATTGTATTCATGTCATTCTGTTTGCTTTTCTGCAGAAACAATTTCCTCTGGTGGGACAATAGAGACCTGCCCTGAGGTGAACTGTGAGAGCCAAAGAGTATTTCGCCCGGAGCAGGAAGTTTCTCCCCGTGCCTGCCTGCGTTTCCTCCACTTTCCTCCCACAGTCCAAAGACGTGCACGTTAGGTTAATTGGTGACTCCCAATTGCCCGTAGGTGTGAGTGTGAGCGGTTGTCTGTCTGTGTGTCTCTCTGTGTTGGCCCAGACATAGACTGGAGACCCGGACCTGCCTCTTGCCCCATTACAGCTGGGAAAGGCTCCACAACCCTGAACAGACAGGAACACTGTGGAACAAAGTCCCTCACATGTTACCATTAACCTCCTTTACCTCCCCCATAAGACATGCGGTCAATATAATTGTAATTGTGTTTAAGAGAATAATTTGGCATTAATTAATGGATGGTGATGCATTGAAGGGGTTTATGCTTTATGGTATTTTTAAGGCGTAAAACCTGATCAACTTTTTCTATTTTCTACTACTTTCTATCTACTTTTGGTGACGGATTTAGAAACCGTTTAATATATTACTCCATGAATTAGTGTGTTGCTGAGGAAACAGAGATCAGACTATGTTACAATATCCCCGCTTCACATTAATAAACCTTAAAACTCGAAGCGGGTTGTTTCGTGAGGGACTAATTTAAATGAAGGGGTTTGTGATCCAAGTGAGGTCAATACGTTCATTGGAAAGGAACGAGTTTAAATCCGCTGCACCTGTTCTGTTCAACTCACCTCCGAGTAGACGAACAGCGGCAGGACGAGAACCGCGAGCATCAGATCCGCCACCGCCAGACTGACGATGAAGTAGTTGGTGGTGGTCTTCAGCGCCTTCTCGGTGAGCACGCTGAGACACACCAGCATGTTCCCGCAGATGATCACCACGATCAGCAGCACCCCGAACACAAGAGCCGGCAGGTTGCGTCCTTCCGCCTCCCGAGCCGCCGGTTCCGTCGCCGTGCTCATGTTGGCCGCCATCTCCGCCGCTTCGTCCCAGTCCGAAGCCACAGCAGCGCGACCACCGGACTCTCATTAAGGCCGAGCAGGACTCTGGTCCCCCGTCTGTGCTTTCATCATCGTGGCAGGGAGACTGGACAGAGACTCTGCCGGACTTTGCTGTGCTGAGCTCCAGTGCGCTCAGCTGCGCGCCTTACGCACGATCTCCGCGTAAAACAGGATGGAAACGCACGGAAGTAATACACACAACTACACAGATAACTCAACTATCAAACACGTTTGTAAAGTAATGTATTTGAGCTCGAGAAAAAAAAGGAATAAAACTAGAAATTATTTAAAAAATCCCCAAATTACTAGAATGTGTGGATGAAATAATCATGTTCTCAGTGAACAGCTCATGCTGTGTGTGTGTGTGTGTGTGTGTGTGTCGGGTTGCAGGAGGTTCGGCTCCGGTGTGTGAACCTGCAGCCTGCTAAAGGGCACCGGGGCCAAATTAGCCCATTAAAGCCGCTTATCTGCTGCTTTACGGTGTCCTTCAGTCCTTGAGCTCCAGCAGGAGACAGTTTGTCCATCTGTCTGTCTGCCCGTGTGTGTGTGTGTGTGTGTGTCGAGCGACCGCTGTAAAAAACGCTCACAATTATCAACAGCGGGTGGAAATTAATTAAAAAACAGTAAATCAGGGCCGTTAATTCCTGTCTAAAACTGATGTAAATCAAGTTTTCTTTTTCAATTTGTGGATTCAAGTATTAGTAATAGATTACGTTTAAGGGGTTTCAACTTAAAAGTACCAAAAATAAATGATGATGCACCATAGTTCATTTTTGAATTTTACCATAATGGATGTGTTAATGTTAAATGTAAGAGGCTCAGTATTCACTTTTACTAACTTGGTCTACATTAATAATGATACATAATTACATCTGTTTGTCAAACTAAACATGATATGCACAGCCTTTAATTATCATAGTGTTAGAAATTTGTTTTTCCTTTAAGACATAAATTAAGGGATGAATCTAAATGACCAGGCTTTTTAAAACTTTAAGTCTCTGAACTATCCGAAAACATTAATAAAACCCCTTAATATACTGAATTACAATGCATAAGTAATGTCCTGAAAATCCCATTGAAACTACATTATTACTTTACTTCAATTCAAAAATACCAACAAAAACACAGTAAGGTGCTTCATTTTATTCATTATCAGCTCAGTTTGAGATGGTTTTATAAGAAAAAGGACATGAGAATATTCCCATCGTGTGTATCTTAAACAGCCTTAAAGATTTGTTAAGTCGTTGCTTTTGCTGCTAAACCCCTTAAACTGTGTCCGTGTGATTAAGGAGGTCAGAGGTCAGATTGGAGGGTTAATAAAAGGGCAAAGAAGACGGGGTTAAACTGGGTTAAAGAGCACTGCGAGGCAGAGGGAGTGAACCCCAACACAACCCCTAAAAACAGACAAGAGCTCCGACTCGTTGATACGAGCTGAGGCACATGAGAAACACTGAAAACTTTGTCTTTGGTCACAATTTATAGACAATTACAGCCTTAACAGAAACTAAGCAAACTAAACATTTCGTGTTTGTGAGCACGTGGGGAAGCTGCCATAATGTTTCCAAGTGGTTGCTAAACGGCTGCTAGGGTTTTCCAAGAGGACACGAGTCTGTTTAAAGTGGTGATGAAACATTACTTGGTGGTGGTTGTGGCTTCTATACTTGAAAACGATGGCAGCGTAGCTGCGGCGGTGAGCTCGTTAAATGACTGCGGTGGTTAAGTGGTGGTTACAGTAGCTCGATGTGAACACAGGCCACCAACGGAGGGGGAGCAGTACAGCCTCAGTCTCCTCCAGTTGACCAGCAGCTGTAGTCGAGTTTGTGCTTTATGATCAGGTGTTTCAGGGCATCAGAGCATTTCACTTAGTTTCCTCCTTTAGTGGATATGAGATTTATTTATTTATTTATTTTATATAAAGAGCTTTTTCTTTGATCCTTGTCACTGCCATCGAGCGCCGAGTTCCGCAGGATGTTGCAGGCATAATGGTTCTTTTTGCAGACTATCTGCATGACATTTTGTCTTTTACGACTTGTTTTTCTACATCCACTAAACACGCACACAGTGAGGTTGCAGCAGGAAATTAGAAAACGTACGACGACATATTCCAATAAGCAGCAGCTCTGAACCCTGTTCTTACTGTTGAAAACCAACAGTGCATAAAGATGAAAACCCAGAACTGTGTTGATTTCCCATGATTTAACTGTAGATGTCTTCGCAGTAATAATTAATAACGTAATCCTATGTCATTAACACCTTTTCATTTCTCTAACAACCATCAGTGTTGGCATCTGCTAACAAGCACCTTTTTTGATTTATTATTATAGGATAACGTGTGTATGAAAGTGTGAAGGGGCTAAGGGTTAATATTAAAACAAAACTATCATAACTGTGCGTTTTACACTTTTGCCCTTTCAAAACAATGTTTGCAAACTATAGCTATTATGAAATCTGAGGAAAAAATACACACAATGGAAAGTCACGTTGCCACTGTTGTTTCTGCAAACTGCTTTAATACCCAGTATCCTGAAATGATACTGTTGCTTCTAAGAAAAATTAAATCTAGTGTAATGAATGGATTCAAGATTTTGCCAACTTGATTGATTTTAACATTTAAAACATCACACAGGAATATGTTATGGAAAATTAAATTGAACATGTGACATTTAGCCATTTCCTAAAATCCTTTGAAAATTGAATAGAGTTTGGTTGGTGGAGCTGTGTTATCTCTAATCTAATGCTATGCACAGGCCTGAGCAGCGCTGCTGTATAAAAACTATTTGATATTGTTTAAATGAAGATTATATATGGTAAAAAGTTTGTATTTGTGTTTCTGTTTAAAATGGGCCCATCGCGTCACCGTTTCACCACAATCTGTGACGTGAAAATCCGATGTGTGTGTCTGTGTGTGTTCTCAGACAGCGGGGACATGTTTTATCAGTCGCTTTCTCACTGCGGCTGCCCCTCAGCTTGCTCCAGGAGCCAACAGATGCTTCGCCCTCCTCCATCCTGACCTTCCTGCCTGTGGCGGAGAGCAGAATGAGTGAAGAAGTCGCCTGATATTCCTCCTTTAACAGCGTCATCGCTCATTTCTCTATTGCAGTAACTCGGCAACCTGCGGCCTGGTTCTTCCCAGATCCTGGAGTTGAGAAAACTGAGCAGGTTTTCCGCAGCCTTTAAAATAACAACTTAAATGTCAAAGATCTTCTTCAGAGATGCAGAAAACCTTCGAGGATCACTGGCACCACCTTAAAGAATTTGGATTACTGAGACCTACTCACTGGGGTTGCATTGCATTTTATCCACATTATGCAGCCACAGAATTTTCCCAAGGACCTGCTGAAGGATGCACACAGCCACTTGAAGGCCCCTGTGAACCAGGGAGCCTCAAAACTTGCTCAAGGGCAGAGAAAAATAAATAAATACAGCAAATGCAGTATTGAAGATTTCCTGTTTTCTCTCTTTAAGACGTGTTCGCAGAGCTGACGTGTTCATCAGAAAGAGCAGCATGACACTGAACAGTTTCACATCTTCCTCCTCGCTGAGCCGTTTCATTTCACAGAATGTGTCACTCATTGAGCTGTTCCACCTCCAGCTGCTGCACAGGTACAGCTCGTCTCGAGTTGTTGCTGTGGTTACATTTCCTCATACGAGATGTTCACAAGGTTCTCTGCACAATCCCTACAAAAAGGTGTTAAAACTCTTAGAGGGACCCAAAGCGCACCTGGAAACATGGACGACCAAAGCGGTTATTAAAATGGAAAAAGATTTAATCCCACAGACAGTAAGAAGTTTGTGCTTGCAAACTTTTTGTACAAAAAAAAAAAATTTATTTTGGAAAAAGGTGAAAACACACACACAGTTAAAGTTAAATACACATTTGTTTTGCATATACAGATGACTCAGCATTTCAACATACAAACCAAATTTTCACATCCATCACCTCACTGAACTTTCACATAAACAGAATGGCATTATGATTAATACATGTCTGTTTATTAAAAAGGACCATTCACTTAATTCAAGAGTAACAGGACCATCAAGCTCTGCGGTTTGAGAATTTAATGACGAAGCACTTGGGATCCATGATGATCCATGTAAGGCTGAATGGAAAAAGTTCAGCCTCGGGATTTGGCAGCTCGTTTTAGACACGGTTGAATTTTATTTTTGAGGTCATGTGACACTTAATGCTGTGATGTCACTCCTCCGTCTGGCAGAAGCCGTCATTTAGCATGAAGTGAGATTGGAGCATGGACATGATTGGGCCCTGTGGGGCTCCAGCCAGACAGTACGCCTCATCCACGCGGACACCGCGGGACCGCAGTGTCCGCAGGGCCCCACCACAGCTTTCCCTGCCCCCATGTGATGTCACCAGGATGATGCTGAGAGGGCTGTCGAACAAGTCGAACCTCCTCCGCATCTCGCCCAGCCGGGCTGAGAAACCCTGCGGAGGGAGAATGTGAATTATCCTTAAAAAAATAAAGTGCCCTTTGGAAAAATACTGCGAGGTTTAGTATCATCACAGCAGGATGTTTGGGCTTCTACCTGAGCGGCTCGTCGGCTCACCGATGTTGGACCAGTGTCGGTCTGGCTGATTGTGTCCCCACAGTACAAAACTCTGAGTTGTTCTGAGGGACAGGAAGAAGTCTGCTGGTCCAGCAGTGCTGAGAGGACACCTGGACCAAAGACAAGGAGGATGATTCACCTTCTAACGTCATATTCACCTCAACAATGACCAAGACATTAGAAATATCAAAACACACTCAATTCTACGCTGATTGTCACAGTCAGGAGGAAGCTGTGTGTGTGTGACCCATAATACTTCTCAGGATCAATAATCACTAGAGAGCATTGGAATAAGAATTAAAAAATAAGTTGACAAAAGCCTCACATTAAACTGTTGTGATGTGAAACATTTATACTATTAATATGCATGATTTAATTCTGTCTCTGTATATTTTACCCCCACAAAAAAGTTATGGCATTATTTTTTTACTTGTCCTATGAATGGTGTGCTGTGAGTTTCTGTGGTGAATGTACATCATCAATTACTTGAGATGCTGCTACTAATTTAGCTTTATGCAGCAGTTCAGTGACAACAAACTCATACTATTAAAGTTTTTCACAAATGTCACATATTGTGATCATTTTAGCTCATGTTAGTCTTTAGGCTTCACTTCTTAAGACTCCACGTCTTGTTTTAGTCTGTTCCAAAACAGACTGATGATTCTCAGCATTTTACAACCAAACACATCGTAATTTTGAAGTTTTTTAGATCATTATCACAACAAGATGTTATCGTCCTTTTAGCAACTGCTTAGAAACCTGTAGGGTGTCGGAGGAGACTGACCTCTTTGTGATGCCTGCAAAGCCTCGTTGCTCTCAGTCGACAGGAAGAGTTGCACGTTATTTTTCAGTAAACTCTCCATGAAGTCGTCCTCACCGGAAAAACAAAACCTGCTGACTTCAAGACCTGCAACAGAGTGACGACAGCATCAGCAGGACGACTTGGGGGCGAGTCTGGTGCAGGAGGTGGAGTCCACCAATCCCACAGCTGTTGGTTCGATCCCCGGCTCCTCCGGTCACATGTCGACACTGAACCCCAACTTAGTTGCTCCATCTCCCCCCTCAGTGTGTGTGTGTGTGTGTATGTGTGAGTGTGAGTGCGAATGGGTGAATAAGAAGCAGTGTAAAGCACTTTGAGTCCCAACAGGTAGAAAAGTGTAGGTGCAGACCGTTTAAGAAACTCCAAACACTGATCGACAGCAGACTGCAAAAATTTAATTTCCATAATGACTAGTAATGTTGATGATCTTTAATGTGAAATTACCGTAATGTCTGGTGCTGCTGATGATGATCCGGGAGCTCTGCTGCTGCTGTTGGCTGTTGGTGGTGAAGAGGACGACGTCAAACAACAGCGACTCAGCAGGATTTTTCTCCAGCAGACGATCGTTCACTCTCTGCAGTGCCTGAAGAGAAAAACATAAATATGAATCCCGATTATTTGTCATTTTCCTTTAAAGCTTTAGCCTCCTGTTAATCCAACTAACGTCGCAGAACAGCTGGACACTAGTTTTCAACACACAAACAGGAGAAATTGTACATTGATTGGAAACTATTTTTAGCAGTGGATTGAGTGGATACTACATTTGATACTTAAGAGACTATTAGAGTTCACACCACTGACTGGACACTGACAAAGATTAAAGAGACAACGGGCTGATCGCAGTATACTCAACACAGGAGTTAGGCTTTTTATACATCCAGTCAATATGTCCAGCTCATAAACACTAGCTGTGCCTTAGAACCGCTACGGTTTGGATTTAAGTTCATTCATTTAGTAGCTACGACTACAAACTGTGGTAAACCTGGCTGAAATATCATCCGACAACAGCGGCTCACAGATCTAAAGTCAGTGCTAAGGTTGTAATTTTAGTGACTTGCAATAAAAAAATCAAAACCTGGGACTGAGTCAGATGTGTAGAATGCGAATGACTGCAACTTCTCTAACTTGCAGGTATCTGGGATTTTATAGTCACTGACAGTGTTGAGCTTTCACCTGCAGCAGTGGTGAAGCTGCGCCCACGCCATACACCTCATCATCATCAGCATCATCAGCTGCACATTCAAACACTGCACTCGCCGTTACCGCGACCACCACCGCACGCTCAGCATCTTTCTGCAGAAGAGAACAGAACCCGCATCACTTTTTAGCTGTACCCAGTGATATTATGCAGTAGTCCTCCCGAACAACTTTCACATTTTTCACATATTTGTCATTTTTAATTCTCTGTCACCACGGCGGAACGTTTGCAAGCGTTAAAGGTTTGAACCTAAATGCACAGCTGCAGGACATTTGTTATTTATAACACAATAAACTGCAGGTGACGTTGAAGTACGTGATTATTTGAATGTAGTCTGGTGGAAGACTTTGGATTATACTACAAAGTAGATATAACTTTTCTGAACTTTAGTCAAATCTGCTAAGTGTAATTGCAGGTGTGTGATCTCACCTGTCTTATTTTGGGCAGAAGAAATTCGCGCGTTACTTGCCTCAGGTGCATCTTACCTGCCTCACGTCCGTGTTCTGGACCGTGGAGACCATGTCCCCCTCTCAGCTAAGACTCTGCAGGCTAAAACAACGGTGACACGTCAATCTGCGGGGTTTATTCGCCTTAAGGCAGAATAACTACGACCGAACTGAGTAAAGCTACTTCAAAATCCCCCCCCTAGAAACACAGACCTGTGTGTTTATGTTCCGGGTGGCGTGAAGCAAGACGTTCACTTTAAGAGCGCAGCGTGATGACGTCACATCCTTGTCAACTGGTTACGCAGCCCACAACAAATGCGATTATTGTGTCAGGTGAGGGAACACGCTCCAGGTTTACCACGGCGACCACATCTGGATTAACCCCTGGGGACAGGTTAGGTTGGTCTGGAGCGGGTCCGACAAGAGCGAGGTCCGGTCCGGTTCGGATCGCCGGCAAAGCACGGAAAGTTTGTTCCAGCTCCAGTTCGCGGTGAGATTTCTTCTCTGTCCCCTATTTCCTCCACACCCTCCTCGCCCCGCTCCTCTGAAGGTGCACAGGTGTGTCCAGTCTGGACCCCGCGTGGGCTCCCGGAGCCCCTCTTTGAGGTCTGGGGTAAACATTTGACTGAAAGCGGGGGGGGGGGGGGATTAACTTGAGCACAGATTTATAAAACGATGCCTCCATGCCGCTGAGCGGTGTCGGTGTCGGAAGACGCCAACGGGACCTCACCTGTCCTCACACTGGTTCAAGGACCGTCTGTAAATTACAGTGTGACTGGAACCGGCAGCTTCTAGAACGCATCGGCTGAGCTGCATGAACGTTACTAATAAATAAATAAAATAAAAACAAACGCGTAAAAACGTGTTTCAAACTAATCCAATTGTGTAGCCTGTTTATCAGTCACTTATATTACATAAATAATAATCAGATCATAAGAAAATTCTTCTTCTTCTCCTTCTTCTTCTCCTTCTTCTTCTTCTTCTTCTTATTATTATTATTCGTAGTAGTAGTAGTAGTATTATAAACCTTTTGTATTTAAATTTACCATGTGACCAAGTGGCATCACAATTCAGTGCTCATCATTCAGTACTTTATCTTTTATGTTTATCATTTATGTTATAAATCACATTGTTTTTGCTTCAGTCATGTGACTCAAAGGTTCAAATGTTATTGTTAAATATTTAACCCTTTGTCCTCCTGACCACTCACCTTTTAATATTACACTTTAGAACTGTATTAATTTATAATTTGGTAAATAGATTCATCTTTTTCAATAATTTCCACACTATGTGATCCAGTGGTCTAAAACCTTCTAAAATGTGTGTCCCCTCTGTTCTGACCCTCCTCATGCAGCTCCTCTGATGGTGCCCGATGATGTTCCTCTATTGTTTTTGACTAACACACGGTTTTTATTCTTAGCTAATCTTAAACCTACAGAGGCAGGGAGTACGTTCTGTTGTAAATAACATTTTAAATTATTAATAATAATATTATTATTATTATTATTATACTTCTTTAGCCATTAGTTTTTCTGAACACATTTCTAAAATGTGATTTGGCTTTGGCAGTAGGCATTAGTGTAGATGGATGTGCAAAAAGTGCAATGTTCAAAGTACATAAGTACGTTTATGAACGAAGGGAGCTATGGTTCATAAAGATTAATGATAATGGAGCGTAGGCGGGTTATTTCTTCATTATTACTGTAGATGATGCAGTCATTTTATTTATTTAGTGATCAGACTACATGCTTGCAGCAGTGCCAGTACAAATATTATTGTAGTTGAATAGAAGAACTGAACACGCCCTGTTATTTTCCTCTTGAGACACCAGGACAGAAAAACTAAATATTTGGATTTCTGCTGAATTTAAAAAAGAAATGCTTGGATGGTGCTTGACTCATCCTGTGTTACTTCCCAATGATTTCACTATAGAAATTATGGATCTGTGTTCAGTAGCTCCCTTGTTGCTTGTGCAAAAAAAAAAAAAGTGTGGTTATTACCAGCCACCATGTGCCAAATGGTAGTTATGATGGATATTTCTTCCCTTTTTGTTGGTGATGTTTGTTTTAGCGTTTTACATTAAAACTTCTATGATATTTTTGAATTTGCTTCTGTCTGCCTCAAGAGTGCTGTCATTTGGAGGCATTCAGGGACAGTACAGAGTGTGGGTCATCTCTGTTTTTTATTTATTTATTTTTACTCCGGATGCCCTTCCTGACGCAACCCTCCCCAGTTTCTACCAGGCTCGGACCGGCACAGCTGGGGATGGGAATGGGCTGTTTGGGGTTCAGTGTCTTGCCCAGACACACTTCAACACATAGCCGGGACCGAAGAGCGAACCACTGACCCTGTGTAGAATTTGGAGATTAGGGCTTCTCGAGTTGTTGTTTTTCTGTTGTTGCTCTGGAAGAAATAATGAAGCAAAAGTATAAATTTGAGCGCATCCATTGTTTTTCACCAGGGCCCCGTACGAGGTTAATCCAGCTGTGGTCAGTAGAATCAATGAGCAGTCTGAAAATCTCTGTCAGCAAATAAATACCTGTCTGTCAGTCAGTCAGTCTCACCTACTCCGTGTTGGAGTGTGTGCAGCTAAAGAATGTGACAGAAATCATTAGGAGCAAACAGACAGTAGTGTGATTTTAACATGAACCTTATGTTGTCACACAGTCAGCAAACACCCAGTTGTTCTTGTTCAGACAATGCTGGAGTCAAAATCAGACGGTTAACACCAGGAGCAGTCAGACCAGTCAGGCAGCTCAGAAACAGAACACACCTTTAGCGTGGATGCGTAGTCCTCAGTGTTCAGGCTTAGATTTTATTTGATAGATAAGACATGGAGCGGCCGAATCCTTCAAACAGCAGGTTAGGATTTATACCGTAACATTCGCTGCTTGCATTGTATTCAAACATTTGACTTCTCTACATCACTGGGAGCTTAACATTAGTGGATTCAGCATCTGTTGGATGGTTCTAAAGTTCAACTTTAGAAGTTGGAGATTTCCCCCGAACCTTCCGCCAGTGTCATCATCAGGTCAAAGTTCAATTTATCTAACACTTTGTTTATGACCCACAGCTCCCAGCTGTGCAGCTGCTTGCAGCAGCTGGACTAATGTGAGCCACATTCCCTTCGCTCCCATCATGTAAATAAGAAATGTCCATTGTGTTATATCACACCAGTAGAACTGGACTGAGCCGGCTGAGATGCACTATTTCATGTTTGAAGGCTGCAGTTCTTGTGATAGAGGCAAACAGCTCAGTATAAATTGTAAAAACACATTTGTTCTGATCTAATGTTTGTTCTGATGTTTGCTCTGTAAAAGCCTGTGAGCTATGCAACAGTATTTACTGTGTTTAACACTGGATTATTGGACTTTGGCAGATGGGCGTGTTAACCAAAGTTTAAATACATAATACGGCATAATTCTGTATTAATTGTAATTTGTTTGGTGATGTTTACTTATGTTAAATACCTAATTTTACTCGATTAAAGTTTGTTTTATTAAAGAAAGAAATGTATCAGTCGTTGCATATGAACCAATTATTGTTTTTAAGTCACCAAACGATTTAGAAAATTGTTTCAATTTTCATCCTTACTATGAAAACTACAGTAGAAAGATGGGGGCCTGTGGGGATCAATGGGTAGAGCATCTGGTTGGGATGCAGAAAGCCGCAGGTTCGAATCCCATCCCACCAGGTGTGGCCCGCCCGGCCATAAAGGGCAACCTTGGTGCCAGTCCACAGCCCAGATAAAAGCGGGACCCTTAAAGGGACGGCATCAGGCAAAACCCCATTCCAAATCAATATGCGGAACACGTTCTGCTGTGGTGACCCCTGAAAGGACAAGGCCAAAGCCGTTGAGTAAAAAGATAAAACAATCCCAAATTTTGTGAAACAGCTGAATACTGAATTTTCTGTCTGTCTAACTGACCCTGAGTGCTCTGTGGTGCTTTGAGCTAAATGCTAACAGGTAGCATGCATTCACAAGCTGAGGATTGCAGAGGCTTTTTGGGTGGCGTTTGTAATTTCTCCCCGTGCTTGTGTGGGTTTCCTCCAGGCTGGACCCCGTCCCTCGCTCAATGACAGCAGGAAAGCTAGGAAAAGCGGCCACTGATAATGAGTGGATGGATAATAATTAATTGTTCAGCCCCAGTGTTTGGTCAGACAGAAAGTATTGAATGTATTAAGATTTTGAGGAGATTTTGATGTACTAGATGAAAGGGGATCAAGATTAGTAGTTACCAAATCATCCTTCAGGGACCATGAATGGGTGTATGAAATTCTATGAGAACCCATTCTGTAGTCGAGATATTTCAGTTAAAATGAAGAGTCTAAACCACATGGACGTCCAGTCATGAATCCATGGTTCTGTGTAGTTTGGCCAGACTTTGGATAACAAGTGTTTGCACTGGAAATTGTTGTGGCAATTCACCAACTGTGGTGGAAAGGCCGACTCTAACAATTGCTATAATCCTTAGAGTCGTGCAACTAAACCTTGTTTACACTTCAAAATAAATTGTTTCACATTTTGTGTATGATTTCTCTTTTTTTTTTTTCTGTCATTTCTGCAGCTCAGTCAAGCATGTTCAGGTAGAGACCAGCCCCATGGCGTCCACCATGCGTAAGCGTTTGGACAAAATCCGGTTCCGAGGCCAGAGACGGGATGAGTTCCTGGATCCGGTCGATTCACCCAACACGTCCGACACAGAATGCAGCGAAGAGGCCGTGACGAAGCCCCGCGGGCCTGTCAAAGAGCCGGAGGAGCTGAGGGACGTGGAGGGAGACAAGCAGTGTGACGCTCAGGTACAGGAACGTAGAAGGAAGTGACTTTAACCTAAAATGGGATAAAAAACAAAAACACAAATTGGTTGCTAAGCAAAGTTAATAGGAAGGAGAGGTGACTACTAAACACGGTTTCTGGGGAGACAGAATGATGATCAGGCTGCAGCAGAGTGCAGATGCAGACTGTGAGATAAGAGTTGTAGGTTGGATTTCATGTAAAAATGTCTGTTTAACGTATCTGGAATAAGAAGGACGCTTCATAGGTGTTGTTAACCACTGGGATGTCGCTGGTCTGTTGTCAACCTGTTTCGATCCTGTTCTGAGTCTGTTTTGAGCCTGTTACTGAAGAAAGCTTCAATAAACAAGGCAAAAGCAGAAGAAACTGAGTCAGAAGAAACTACAGTACATACAAGAAGATAGAGTTAAGACTCCAAACTGGATTCTCAGAGCTCACAAAGTTCTTTGCTATGGTCTGAAAATGATGGCTAACTGACATCGCGTCTTGTACTGAGCAGAAGGAACTGAGTCGGCAGAAACAAGAGATTGAATGTCAGACCTGAACAGCTAAAGAGATTCTTCCCAGAGGTTGAACTGGGGGGAGAACAGAAGAGACTGATCTTCTCATCAGTCATCGAGACTGAGAGGCCATTGAACTGTTTGAGGAAGACGCCGTAGGTAAACCATAGGTGGGAGTGACGAATCATACAGAGCAGGGATCTTTCTAAGGAGGGAAACGCATGGAGGCCTAGATGTAAGATTAGTTGAGTCCAAGGCAAAGCCAACAACGCTAGACCAAAAAGGTTATGCAGTCAAGGCTGAGCTTTATGGTGCAGTTTTTGCAGCCAGACTGGGAAATACTTATAGCAGCAGTGGTTTCACTTAGTGGACAGCTGCACAGTGCTGGGAGCAAATCAGGGAGAGATCCAAAAGGCTGGACCAGTGAAAGACTGGTGGTGGATTCCAGCTGATATTGTCACAAGAGGAGCAGCACCTAAAGACCTTGGGGAGGATACTGCATGGCAAAGAGTTGGCTAATAGAGTGAGGTTGTGGCTGACGCCAGAGAAAAGGTCAACCAGCTCCATTTTCAGCATTAGTGACAAGAGTTCAAGCAGGAAAGGACTTGGAGACCTGAGGCACTGAGGAGTGTTGACACTAAACTAATGCTTTCTACAGAGCACTCTGCATCTGAGCTAAAACTCAGCAACAGAAAAGTCGAGAGAAAGCCGTGGAGGAGTCTCTTGGAGGCGTCACAGGTGGATGAGAGTCCACGAGCCTGGAAGATTCATCCTGCTGATTATCACAGTAATGGAGCAGCAGAAGCAGCTGATGAGATGGTCATTGTGAGAGACGTGTATGTCTGGACATTCCCAAGCTGCCTGGTCTCAGTATTGAAACCGGCTTGTAAGGATCCCACAAGCAAAGACCTCAAAAGTGCCAATAACATTACCAAGATTCCTGTTCCAATTTTTCATAGAGATGTCAGACGACTGCTCGTTTTGATTCCTGTAGAAGAGCAATAAAAGGGTGTGATCCCCTCGGGTTAAGTAACTGGGACGTGTGAGGTTGAACTTGGGAGGAAGCGTAAAATAGGATAAATAAACCACAAATTGGTTGCTAAGCAACGTTAGTAGGAATGGGAGGTGACTACTAAGCACGGTTTCCAGGGAGACGGGGAAAAAAACATACGTGCAGTATAGACGATCCGCTGCAGATTGTTACATTACAGTTGTAGGTTGAATTTAATCTAAAAATTTTGAAAAGTCTCCGCTTTGCAACTTCAACGTAACCGGAATAAGAAGACACTTCATCGGTGTGGTTGACCAGAGGAATGTCGCTGGTATGTTGTCAACCCGTTTCCACTGTTTCCATCCTGTTCTGAGTCTGTTTTGAGTTTTTCCTGCAGCTGCTGTGGTTGGGTTAAGCCTCTCTCAGCTTCGGGCACTTGTTGAAGTAGAAACCAGAGAAAACCGGCCCAGACACACTCACCTCCAAAAGTATTGGAACAGTGAGGCCAGTTCCTGTATTTTGCTGTAGACTGAAAACATTTAGGTTCGACGTCAAAAGATAAATATGAGATGAGATCAACATTTCAGCTTTTATTTCCAGGTATTTGCATCTGGATCTCAGAAGATCACCCTTTTGTCAATGGGTCACAGGCTCGATGCTGTAATAACTAAGTCTTATTCACTTTAATCTTTAAAAATTGTGGGTTCAAACAAAAGGTGCCATCTTCTAAGTTGTGTATTAGATCCAGATGTAAATACCTGGAAATAAAAACTGAAAAGCTGATCTCTCATTTCTCTCATGTTTGTCTTACAGTTTTCAGTCTAAAGCAAAAATAAAGGACTTGGCCTCACGGTTCCAATACTTTTGGAGGCGAGTGTAACTTGTTTCATGGGTGTCAAAAATGATCTTCAATGTGTTCACTTTCTTCCTTAGCTCATTTTGAGTTTGATGGCAGCAACAAATCTGGGCAACGTTTAATATTGTGCAGCATCTGCTCTTCTTTTAACAACTGTCTAAACGACCAGTTGCTGGAGTTTTATGGGAATGTTGTCCCGTTTTTGAAGGGACTTCTTAAAGGTACTTGTACTTTAGTATCCTACTCTGTGCTGCTGCTGCTGACCTCATGTTTTGTTTTTTTTACTCATTTACACAACATAATTTACACCCTGATCATTTTACTTCAATTACATTCTGATGCAGTTTAAACTTTTATATTTAAAACAAAACACTGACTTTTTCTGTATTTCATCATTTTATTCTGTTGAGTTTCATTCACTCAGATTATGTGTGTGTGTGTGTGTGTGTGTGTGTGTGTGTGTCTCAGGCCACTCCAGGATCATTTGCTGCAGGTCTCCAAGACGACACGAGGGCAGATCTGAACGAGGTCAAAGGTCACCTAGAAATCGCTTTGTTAGAGAAACACTTCCTACGTGAGTATTCCGGCGTCTCTTTCTGCTGCAAACATCTCCCATGGCGTCATTTCAGTAAAACTTTGAGTAAAATCAGAGAAAAGTGCACGTGTTGATTGACTGTTGGGTTGACGTGGCTCTAGCGCCCTGCAGCACAACAGCATGCTGGGTAATCCATCAGTATCCGCGCATCTGGTTTATGTAACACACACACACGGCTATTAATAACCCTGCAGACACCATCTGACACACACACACACACACACACACGGCAACTGAGGACACTGCTCTTCCTCCTTTTTAAGTCCTAAAAGTATTAAAAGGAAATAAATGAAAGTAATACTTTAGCATCTTGTTTTTTCTGCTGGGTTTGAACCACACACCTGGTCCAAGCAACAAGAGAAACACCAGGAGCTGAAACGTTTGTTGTTATAACTAAATCGCAGGAGATTAGTGTGTGTACATCTTCATTATCAGCGTGAGCAGCACCTGGATTCAGCAGACACTGTTTCCTGAGTGGAGTGGTTATGAAACATAATAAGACTTTATTGTGTGACACAAGGAGGTGAACATCTCTCACTGAAGGTGTTTTCACACCTGAGGAACTTTTTTTTTTTTTCTTAATTCTTTGAACCATTATTACGTTTGCCCTTTTTCTTGTGTCTGAACCGAAGGAGCCACGAACAATTAAAGCTTATTTAGCCTCTACTTCAGGTACTTTCTCAGCTAAATAGGAACCGTGAGTGACGGTCAGTGTGAACTGACCCGTCCAACATGGGTCAAAGTTCTTCTAAAGCTCGTCTTGCTTTTATTTCATTTCCACCCAACAATATTACAAGTAAGATTAAGAACGTGTGGTCAGTTTATCCAAGTTAAGTGTGTATGTGTGTAAATTTAAGATCCGCTCTGCTCCACTGTTCCCCTTCGTTCTGTTTCTTGTTGAAAGATGACACATTACGGTTTCATGTTTACGTACGTAAACACACATTAGCCCAGGCTGATTTCCACCTTCAGTCCGTTGGGAGTCCTTGGTTGGAGAGCACTTCCCCTCCAGTCATGCATTTGGAAAAATCTGTAATCATTGTTAATCTTTACAGTTTACTTGCTTAAAACCACATTACTCCTACTTCCTGTTCTCCTGTATTTGTGCTGAAGTTACAAAGCTGCAATCACGTGTCTTTAGGATGATTACTAGATGAGATCAGCTTCTACAAGTCCTGCTTGTACGTGCAGGTCGTGAGGTTTATTTTTTGGGTTAAAGAAATTCAATGTAAGTAAGGCAGTCATCCACGGACCACAGGGTCAGTTGTTCGATCCCCGTTACCGGCTACGTTTATAAGTGTCCTTGGGCGAGCGACTGAACCCGCACTTTGCAAGACAA
Organism: Channa argus; assembly: GCF_033026475.1. NCBI lineage: Eukaryota > Metazoa > Chordata > Actinopteri > Anabantiformes > Channidae > Channa > Channa argus. The sequence goes on along the minus strand of NC_090219.1, from coordinate 11,179,519 downwards.
ACAGAAGAAGATCAGGTAGATGGTAAAAATGTCATCTGACGTGTTTTTCTCTGTCTTATTTTTACCTGACGGATTGTGATTCTGACCACGTAACTACCTGTGTGTCCCAGAGGAGGAGCTGAAGAAGCTTAAGGAGGAGACCCACGTGGATTTGCTGAAGCAGGAGCTGGAGAAGGAGCGCTGCAGATGCATGGAGCTCGAGCTGAAGATCAATGACGCCCTGAAGTCCAGGTTGTTACTTTAAAACTAAACCGACAGAGCTGCGTATTTTGCTGCTGTTATGTCTAGGCTCATTGTTTCTGTCTGCTGGGAACTTCAGACTTGAAGACTCACCTTCTCGGACGTCTAGAAGCCCGCCGCCCCCTCCCTCACCTGCTAGGAGCAGTACAGGTGAGCTGCACTCACTCCATCACTTACTTTTAAGTAGAAGTTCTGTCTTAAGTTCATTCAAGTGAATTTGCTACAAGAGAGCAAAATTAGAAATGAACATTATTTGGCCATTAAAACTTATGCAGAGGTGTTAATGTTTGTTACTCAGTGTTAATTAGTGCTGCTGTGCTTGACTCACATTATATCAAAGGGGTTAATTAGGGGTTTAGGGGTTGTTAGTATTATTCCCGTCACCTGCTTGTGTCCAAACATCAGAACCACCTCCAGAATTTATGGTTGAGCTATTGAATCTGTACATTCAGTATCAGATAGAAGACGGACACAAGAGCGATGCTCAACATTTAGTAGGTGGAGGCAGTGACTTCCTTTAAAAACCTACTTACTGTTTTGGATCAAGGCTTCACCCTTTGTGAGCGTATGGATTTTAAAAATCTGCATTTCTCTTGTTGCAGATGTTTCAGTGTAATACAAACTTAACTTTTTGGTACAGATGTCTCAGTATTAAAATACAGACAAAGGTAAATGTTATTAACACTGTTGATTGCATCACCTGTTTTCCTAACCAAGCTCTCTTGAAATACTCAGTGATTGAGGAGGCGTTTCCTTCTCTATCGTATCAGAATCGATCGTATCTGTACTATGTTTAGAATTTCAGGGATAGAATTTCACGTGAGTTCAGTGTCGCCACAGTGGATCATTGTCCGCATGTTGGTTTGGCACAGTTTTTACGCCGGATGCCCTTCGTGACGCAACCCTCCCCAATTTCTACTGGGGATGTGGCTGAGCTGTTGGGGGTTCAGTGTCTCGCCAAGGGACACTTTGGCATCTGGTGCGGGGCACAAACCTCCGACCCCGTCTTCGGTAGGCGGCCGCTCTACCAACTGAGCCACTGCCGCCTTTTGGATTATGTTTAGAATAAATCACGAGAAAAACTCGATGCACTGCTGTAGCCAGGGTTTGAAAATAGTCAACACGTCTTGACCAGAGTGTATCAGTCCTTTGAAGACATAATCTTCAGCTTTGGGTCCTGCTTTTAGCACCTGTTCACCACCACGACAAAGTTCTGGGCCACACTTTTAGCAGGCACATCATTTTCAGTATGTATCTTGATTTCGCTGTCTGAATATCCTCTTGAGATTTTTATCCAACCTTTTGCCCAAACCTCTGTAGATAAACTTGTTGTAAGATGTTGGTTTCCTCCATCAAATTACTTCCTCTCCTCAGACAAACAAGATGACACTTGGTCGTACAGCTTCCTGAAATGGCTTTATGGCCATTTTGGTGTTTATATCGAAGACTTCCGCTTCCAGCCCGAGGAGAATATAGAGGAGACTGAGGAGACGCTAAGTGCCAGGAGGTGAGGAGGAAAACTCAGGACAATGCGGGACTGCGATGTCTGCGATGTTTAACACAGCGGATTAAATATATGTATTATTATAGCTGTAATAACTGCATGTGTAACACACCATATGAGTTCACTGTGTGCATTTCTACTCCTTCTAAACAACAATCCGGGTTGTGATCCACAGATTGACTGAAAACATGAGACGACTCAGTGAGTATTTCTTTTTTTTTTTTTTTTTAATCCGGATCCTTTCATTTCAATTCAACAGAACTTTCACAAAAATCCTTCCATGAAAATAATCTAACATTCTTAGTACAACCAGACTCAACAAGCATAATGATAAATCACAAATTCACCCTTTTTTGTGTTTTTACAAAAAGAGGAAATGTTACCAAAGTCAGATATGAGAACCACCATAGTGCTCTGTGTGAGTATTGGAGGTTTTTCAGGAACAGTTCAGAGTGTAGGTCACTTACTCAGGGTCAGTGTCACTTTGTTTTTTTTTTAGTATTTCACAGCTGCTCCGTATTATTATTGGCAACGTTTACAATTTGCTTGTTTGTGATGGTTTTTTTTTGGTTTTTTTTGCCTAACCCTAGTTTATAATGAATGGCGCGTAGTTTTGATAAACAAGATAATTATTATATTTTGTCTCAATTTAATTGTTCAGCCATAAATGGAGAAGTAGTGGAAACAGTCTTGAACAACAGAACATCTGTGCATGCAGCACCTAACTGGAATCAGCCAATAAAACAAATGCTGATCACACTTTCAACTCAACTCAGTTTGATTGTAATTAAGAGCCAGAACTTCATAAAAAAAAAAAAAAGCTCCAAATGTTAACTGTGTTGTGATAAATTCTTAGTTTGTTGTTGTGTTTCCAGAGCGAGGATTCAGACCTGTGACCAACTTTATGAGGAACCTCTCTGCGTTGTCCAGTTGGTACTCCATCTACACGTCGGCCATCGCCTTCATCGTAAGTCCACACGTGCTCAGACTGATGAGCGGCAGCCGATCAACACGGTTTCCGTCGAAAACCCACTTCCTGTGTGTGTTTGTGTTCACGTGTAGGTCTACATGTATGCAGCGTGGAAAGGCTGGGCCATCCCCATGTTCCTGTTCCTCGCCATCCTCCGCCTCTCTTTGAATTACCTCATCACCAAGTCAGTGCTTTGTGCTTTTCTGTCAGATCCACATTCTGCACAGAAACCAGTGGTTGGTAATGATCTCATATCATGTGTATGTGCGTGTTCCCATCATGCTTTGCTCTCAGGGGCTGGAGGATCCAGTGGAGCATCGTACCTGAGGTCTCCGAGCCCCTGGTGAGAAATATCTCTGCCCTTTACCTCCAAGGGTTTCATTTTTGCTTCAACCTGAACTTTTCATCAAGAAAACAAATCGTATAAAACTTACCTGGACAGGTGAACAGCTTCACCTGCTGGACAAGTTCCATCCCCACATGAACTGTGAAAGATGTTAAAAATCATTTCCGTGAACATTAAATATCTGGTTCAAATTGTGCTCTTCATTATCCGGTGGGTTCACGTGGCGTCAGGCCGTGGTATGATAATGAAAAACTGTCACAGTCATTTGTAATATGGTTCAAATCCAAGCACGTATTGAACGAAAAGGCCTTAGATATAATTAATTGTACGCTTGTACTGCCTGACTTACTTTGCTGGGTCGACTTTTAAAAATGTTTTAATATATTTTAAAGTAATGCAAATAAAGTCAGTCCCAGATTGTGTCCAAGAGATAAGATATGACATACAGTAAATATAAGATACTTGTAATTTAATAGTAGAAAAAGCTAAAAAAAGGGATTAAAAGGAGATTCAGATTTTGATTTTGGAGGTTGAATAAGGGAATAATGCTGACATTCCATTTTTCTCCAGGAGCTTCCTAAAGAAGACCTGACAGTGTCTGAGAAATTCCAGCTGGTTCTGGACGTCGCTCAGAAAGCTCAGGTGAGACACGATGGACAGTAGAGACTAAAAAAGTACATTATTACTGCAGACGGTTGAAAAAACGGACACTGTCTGAGCCAAGATCAAACCCTGCGTATGTCGTCACAGGACCAAACAATCGAGCAGTTAGAGAAACCTGCCTCAGTTTGCAGCGATGGCACCAAGAACCTAATCTCTCTGTGTTCACGGTGGATTTTAGCGTTTTCACTCGGTGACATGGTTCTTCATAAATCAGAGCTATTCCTGTGCTGCTGAACCACCTTGTTGCAGACGTCTCCTTTGCTTTGCCCATCGCAAGATGTTGCATTAGAAAGAAATGGAGCATACGCACCGCTGTGAAGCACGTGCAGCAGTCCAGCAGTCATTTCAATCTGACTCACCTGGAGCATCTTTCCTTCAGCTGTGTTGCTTTGCTCTTAATTGTGTGTGAATAGCTGAACCCCCCACTGTGTGAATCAACACACACAGAAACAAAAAGACAGTCAGACCATTACAGCTCATGTCACGCAAGTATGACTGGGACTCAATCTCACTCTCTTCCCCATTGTTTCCTGCCTAAAATGATCAGGTAGGTGCAAAAAACTTGCAGCCGGAGACGTAACAAACGGTGTTTTGTGTGTTCTTGCAGAATCTCTTTGGAAAGATGGCCAACATCCTGGAGAAAATAAAGAAGTGAGTCTGCACACGGCGATGACCTGGGTCATTATTTGAATTATTACTATTGTTTGGGAATCGTTTTGTTGTCTCTCTCCTCCTCCTTGTGTGTTTGTCTCACGTCAAACAGAACCGACCCACATACGGATGTATAATTCTGTGTGTGTGTGTGTGTGTGTGTGTGTGTGTGTGTGTGTGTGCGTGCACGCAGTCTGTTCATGTGGGTGCAGCCGGAGTTGACTCAGAAGCTGTACATTGGTCTGTGGTTGGCCTTCATCTCCTCCTGCCTGCTGCCGTACAAACTGCTGGGATTTATCATAGGTGCGTTTTTCTCTACACGCTGCCACTTTATTAGGAACACCACGCTAAAACCCATGCAGTCAGTCCTACAACCAATCATGAAGGTGCTAATGTTTTAGTTGAAACCCTTCTAGAAAAGTGTGTGATAATGTAGTTTACCATGCTGCAGGGAGTTTTGTTACCGTGCATATTAAACTTTTCATCATAAAAACATTTTGATATACATATTGCTTTAATTCACTCGTATAAAGAATCATTCGGTGTTTTAGCATGACGTACTAAACTTTTTGCTTTTAGATTAATTTCCTGTGTTTCAGCTCGTTTTATCGCTTTATCTGCCTAAGTCGTGCTTGTGTTCACCACCACTATTCACTCTGACTGCGATTTAAAGTTCATGACTTCAGAAAAGTGAGAGATTCAGGTTTTTGACTTCCTCCTCCTCAGGTGTGTACGCAGGTATAAAGTTCTTCATCATCGACTTCATCTTTAAGAGTTGTCCCAAGTTGAGGCAGCGCTTCGACACCCCCTACATCATCTGGACCAATCTACCCACCGACCTGCAGCTGAAGGAGCGCAACAGCACAGCGCTGAGCAGACGGGTCGGTCCTGCCGACATTTCCATCAGTCAGCTAAATTCCATCAGCCTTAGCTTTTTTTATATATAACATTAGGAGGAATTATAGTTTAATAACTATAATTAATAACTAATATTAATAACTATCATTATTATATTATAAAGACTGCATGTAGTTCACCTCTTTTGCAATCAGAGGAGCAGAGAACTAGTTTAAACACAACACAAAATGAACCACTGTCTGTGGAAAAACATTAGCATGTTAACTGCTAATGGAAACTTGACAAGATACAGTGTCACAAAACAGTTTGCGATACTCAGGTGTAACACACTATGTTACATCCCTAGTGTGCACAACATGTGGCATGTTCCCATTTTACCAATGTTAGTATGAGCATTTTAACATGCAGCAGCATCACTGGGGCCTCACTGAACCACTGGTCCAGCTGCAGAAACTGGGTTAGTGTGTTGTGGTTCTCATTGGTCCTAGGTGCTGCTCTGTCAGGGTTTAGATCTCTGAGTTGCTGTGTTTTTCTCTCTCAGCCATCTGAGCATGAACAGGTAGGATCGTGGTGTGTGTGTGTGTGTGTGTGTGTGTGTGTGTATTTACACAGTGTGCACAGATGAGCCAAAACATTATGACTTCCCCTGTCTGACATGCTGTTGGTCCGTGACAGCTCCATTCAGAAGCTGCCCTGTGGTGTTCAGCACCAATCAATCCAAACTCAGCCAAAACTTTATTTCACAGAGAATAATGTGGTTTAAAGTGTTTACAGATGATTGAAAGTTGAACCAAGGAAACATAACAAAACATAAAATGCATGAAATGAGTGTTTAATGAAATGTTGCCTGCCGACCAGTCAGCGTACTGCAGTAAAAAAAGCATCTTTCCACTTATGATAAGAGGCATGTTTGAACAGGCCCAGTGTTTTTTGGAGGCTCTATATCTGTAAAATCAGATCCAGAAAAGTATGTAGGACAAATGAGAAAACATGGCCGTGAGCCATCAGCTCATGTCTCCCGTCTCCTAAAAAAATGACTTTAATTAAACTACGGCGCTGCATTGCATTCACCAAAGACCAAAGTGAGAGACCTTATCTCGTACATCCGTGTATAATGCACACGACATGGTTAACATTTGTTCACTATCGGCGTATTTGCAACTCAACCTTTACGCTACATTTCCGTTCAAACACAATGTGGTTGAAATTCTGGTTTGCATTGTAGCTTTGTAGGGACATAATTTTTAGGAGACCGGGTTGATAAGAGGAAAACTCCAATGCACACATGCACTGATTGGGAGCCTTGTCAGTGTTGACTACAACTGACTACGGGATATTTGTGTCTGCTTTCATGGTCACTGCGTCGTATCAGGTGCTTTATTCATACATTGTTCCTCTGATTTGTCCTGGAGACATTACATACTAGACACCGTTACTGGACAACTCACAGCTCAGCATTAGTCTTGATGATGTTGCAGGGAGAAGATGCCACAGTAGCCATGTGTTTGTTTATAGAAGCTTCCTCCTTTTTTAAAAGGAGATTTTTTAATTTTTTTTTTAGGTTTGCAGCTTAATGTTATTGGCAGCGATCGCTGGCTCCAAAAAGGCAGAAAAAAAACTTTGACTCGACCGTGTTTACAGTTCTGTGCTGCTCGGTGTCACTCAACCCTGCATGATGACATGCGTCGAAACCACCGCGGTGGTTGGTCTTAATGTTTTGGTTCATCTGTGTAGAGGTCAGTAGTTTATACTGCAAACTTTTAGTCACCAGAGCTTCTGATCAGTGATAGTTTCTGTTTGTGATCAAATGTCCCAACACGCCTGCTCCTCTTTAGACTTTATGACCCTGTTCTTGTCCCTTTAGTGTCCCCTCAGGACAATGTTCTGTTATTATATTGAATGAATCAGTATATTTAACTTAATTTTATTTAACTGACGTTTGAGGGGATGATAACCACACATCAGCCAGCATTAATCTTTTTTCACACAACCCGTGACTTGCTGTAGAGAAACGTGCTAAATAACGTTCCCATTGAATTATTTTGTAATAATTGCAATGAATAGTTTTTTTTTGGTATTTAAACGGGTCCTGTAAGGGTGACAGGGTCAGCACTGCTGATGTTTTGGCACATTTTTACACCGGATATCCTTCCTTATCCAACCCTCCCTAATTTGTTACCGGGCTTGGGACCCGCACTGCGCGGCTGCAGATGGGGATGTGCCGTTTGGGATTCAGCGTCTCGCCCATGGACACCTTAACATGTGGTCGGCGAGAGCCGGGCGCAAACCTCTGACTCTATAGTCACATAGTTGAAAAAATACACTTGTTCTCGTCTTTAGTTAAAAATGGTAAAAAATAAGTTGGAACAATATTTGCCTGAATTTCCATGTTAAGTTTGATCCCAAATTCGGGCTTTTTACTCAGTTTGTATTTATTCAATCGCCCCCCACCTCTAATAAGAAATGGAGTTATTGTTTGTTTGTATGGTGGATGCAAAGACGTCTGCAGCCACATTAGAGCAACACATTCTCATTACAATTCTGACCCAAACTTTTAATCAGATGTGGACTCACCTGGACAGGTGAGTGTTCACTTCTTCGGTTTCTGCTGGCAGTGATGCAGTGGATGCTGCCGCTCCATTATTCCACCTGTAGCTGGTTTTTCATCCATCTGTCCTCCTGCTCAGATTCCTGTAGTGGGAAGTCGGGGCAACTTCGGTGCCGCAGCTGCTGCGGTTGTGAACCGGGATGAGGACGGGGGACGATGCCACAACACAAAGAGAGGGGCCTTCCATGAAGTCTTTAACCTGCCGGAAAGCGAGCACCCTCTAGGAGGTGGGTGAGGAACTTCAGGAGGGAGGGTCAACAATGTCCTGACAAAACCTGACATGAGTCCAGAATTCAGATTTGAATCTAGAACTTAAATTGAAGGATACAACTTTGTTCAGCTCTTAAATATACTGAATCATAAACTTTAAGAGAATTATATTTAAGTACCAAAAACTAAAACGAAAGCTGAAACCAGGAATAACCATTTTTAACATCCGTAACCACTTCTGTCCCAAAAAGTAACACATTTGGTCTGCTGATCAAGGTGGTCCTGAAAGAATCCAAAATCCTTAACCTAAATCTGAACAAACGCAGATTGAATTTCCTTGCAACCTTAGACTTAGTAGGAACCCAGAAACTTTAATCAGATCCAGAAGAATTTAACGCTGGGTCAAATTGACACATTGCAATATTTGTTTCTTGTGTACTTATAAGTTTCATCCCCAAGCGTGAAGGTCTAAAACAAAGCTGTTAATTGTGGTGCAGCTAATTTGTCCCGTTGAAATCAGTTTGAGGATTGGTTGGTTAATCCTGGATGAAGTTATCTGGATTAACATTCATATCTGTAAGTGAGGCGATTGTTTAAAAATGAGTCCGTATATGGGGCCTCACCCTAAACCACTTCAGTCACGATGCTGCTGCTGCACTTGCAGATACTGATTTAAGGACATTTTAAAGAACCGAAAACTGTCAACATTATAATCTGTATAATGTGCCTCAATAACTGTGTTATTGTTCCAGTTTGTGAGAACGGCTGGCGCTGCTGCCTCATCAACAGAGACAGGAAGACACCGACGGACTACATACGCAACGGCGTCCTCTATGTGACAGAGAAGTAAGTCCTGATTCCTGTTGATGGACGTTGACACCTCTTGTGAGGTTTCCTCCTTACTTTCCGTTGGGAACTGGGGGCTCAGTGCTGGGGTCATCGTTGGACAGTAGAGGGGTAGAGGGGTTTCACACTAAGCCCTGCGTGGAGCAGAGTGTCTCACTCAAGGACACATCTAGTGCACGGGCTGGGATTTGACCCTGCAGACTTCTGCATCCCAGCCTGATGCTCTACCCATGATGCAGCATGATGTAACTCTATTGGCTGCGTCCTTTCTTTAAACTATTTACTAAGGAAAGAAGAAATGACATGAAAGCACTTTAAACAAGTCTGTTAGCCCAGTAAACACATGGCTCTCCGGACAGAAAGCCAGAGCTGGCTGCAGTCATTGGTCCTAATTCAGTCTATTAAATTAAATTACAGAGCTACTTATATTTAGCAAATCAAAGCAAAAGCAAAAAAACACATTCTGAAATTGTATAAATATTGTAGAAACACAGGATCAGGATCTCAGTCATATTCTTAAAGAGTGGTTTGCAGACCCCACTGACTGTTCCAGTCTCGTGTGAACGGTGGTTAACGGCGTCCTCTGTCTCCTCAGTTATCTTTGTTTCGAGAGCTCCAGCTCCAGATCTGGATCAACCAAAAGGAACAAAGTCATCAAGCTGCTCGACATTAAAGACATCCAGAAGGTAAGAAGGAAAGTCATCACACGCTGTGGATCCCATCTGTCTTGTTCCTCATGAGCTTGTTCTTCTGGTTCCAGTCCGCTAGAGTCTGTCACACTTTGTAATTGAGCATTTCACAGATTGATCTTCTGTAACAAAAAGTGTGAAGACAGTTTAACATCAATAACTTGCTGAGTCGTTTCTTTATTAGAACATGCACATTTGAGCAATGTGTTGCTTTCTCTGACCTTCACAGTACAAAGTTTTATCTGTGCTGCCTGGATCTGGGATGGGTATCTCCATAGCAACGCCATCGACCCAGAAGGTAAGAGCTGATCAGCTGAGGAGCACCGGTATAAATACAATGTGAACAGACGACAAAATATCCGTTGCCTACAACTAAAAATGGACTCTGTTCTGATGCAGCCGCTGGTGTTTGGTGCAATGATCCACAGAGACGAGGCCTTCGACGCCATCTACACTCAGTATAGTAAAATTATGCGCATGGCTGCAGCATCCAACCTGGAGACATAGCAACACCTTTCCAAGATGGCTGCCTTCGGACAAACACTAGAACTTTTTTTTTTCCCCACCTTTGACCGACTTCAAAGTGCTGCTGATTTCAGTTTGAACATCTGTCGAAACAATTCCGTGAAATTATATCAGTGTTAGATATTACAGTTGATTTAAAGCCAGTTGCCAATTTCATGTCAATGAATCCAATACAAACCAGTGGTCTTGAACAATCCTCGGTTTTCAGCCCTAATTTGGTGTAAATGTTTAAGAAGTGAAGCCAGTGTTAAAATAATAGCTGGAAAAACAAACTAAGGTCGAGGAGTGAAGTTACCTGTTCTGCCATCAGAGGTACTATCCGTATGTCATGGCATGTTCTCACCTCATGTTATTTTCAGTGGCGTCTACTGCCATTTTTTAGGTCCTGTTACTGAAGCCCCACACTTCCTGTGCAAATGTTTCACATTAAAAGCCTCTCCGTGGCTCCAGGGCGTAATTGCTCCATGATTGCTGCGCTTTTAATGTCTAAATATCTGCAGGGAAACTGCAAAGGAAATGTTTGATTCCCACAGGACAAATGCTGGTTTGGATTTTGTGGCTCGTAACAGAGGTAAATTACACTAGAATGTTTGTTTCTGTGTTTGCACCTGAAAATATGCCGTTTTTCTCTGTGATATATTGTAAACCGCTTGTCTTTGAGTTTTGAACTGTTTCCCAAGCAGCATTTTTGAATTTATAGTCTGAACTTTAAATAAAGCTACAGCAATTAAATTAATCACCAAAACTGAACTAATAATCGGTGTTTGAAAATATACAACAGAGAAAAACTGCAAATTCTCACTTTAGAGAACAAATGTTTATTTTGTTTCGCTTAAAAGAAAATCTGCTAAATCTAATTACCAGTGATAAGTGGGCAGTGGTGTCATGGCTGCAAATACACGACATTTTAAACTGAAAGCTTTACTTCAAACTGGGCTAAATTATTGTTATTGTTCTACATCTGAAGACAGAATCTTTTTATGGTTTTAACGTTTTTACAGTATAATTTATGTTCGTGTTGTGTTACTCCGTGTTGTACAGCTAAGCCTTAAACTTAATATTTCCTGGTTTAATGTGGCGATGCACAGTCTTTGTTTACGATTTGATTTCCACTTCCTGCGCAGCATTTCGGTTGATGTTTATTTCAACTAAAAGCTAAATCACCACACGTGTAGTCGAATCCGACTTTTCTTTCCCCGCAATCAATAAGCTAAGATGCTAATCCAAACTTTAGCTTTTCACATAGCTAAAGTTTTTCACATTAACCAGATACGTTACACAAACGTCTTCTTAGCTAATATGCTGATGGTAAAACAATAAATCACCCTCCTGAGCTGAAAACATTCTGATGGATGTTTCCGAAAAACGATTTTTGTTTAGTTTTCTTTTTACTTTGCACAAAGCTGGAGTTAAAAAAGATGTATTGTTGGAAAAAAATGGATTGAATTTATTGTTTTGTTTTGGGTTTTTTTTGAAAAATATCCTGGTGATGGCATGAAATAGTGTGTTTTGTTTTGCCCACATGTGAAATATGTCTTAGACCCCTCGGAAATTGTGTGTGCACCAGTTTGGTCAAGCGAGCTACAGAGCGAAGGATTTCGTGTGAAGTCAGCATTTATTTTTTAGGCTTCTGATTGGCTGAGACAGTTTGACAGTTGTGGTTATAACACTGTCACAGCACGATTTTGAGTTTACAAATGGACAAAGAGTTTTTTGGGTTTTTTTTTAAACTGTGCTTATGTTGACGGGGTGTTTTTTTTAAAAGGAGGAATCACTCACACAATCATATTTTTTAATGGGGGGTTGTACGTGTAGACTAGGCCTCAGTCAGTCACCTGATTTATTGCCAAATCTTTTGTGTTTTTTTATTTTCTTGTCAAAATGTTTTAAGCGTCACGTTTGCAGTATTGACACTAGTCATTAATGCCATGTTGCCTCATTCAGTCTTCTTGTTTCATACGTTTTTGCTTTAATATGAACCAAAGGCTACGTTCATTTTACGTGCTCAAATTCTGATGATGATTATCATTAATATTATTATTTTGTGCGGATGTAACTGAAAAATGATCAGATCACGCGGGTTCAAAAATAACCGTAATGTGAACACAGCCTTATTCTTCTTGGTTTGTTCGTGTGTTCTCAGGTTTTGGTTTTCGTCCCATTTACGTCAATCCTGTTAACCTGTCGTCTTTTAAAATTCAAGGATTTTTAAAAATGGTTTCATTGTACAAATAGGTGTAAAGTTTTTAAAAGATTCCTGTTGTTAAAAAGTGATGTGCATTTTTTTTTTTTTTTAAAGTAAAATTAAATGTCAACACTGGAAAAAGAAAACGGCTTTGTCATTGTTGCGTCTGTGCTGTTACGGCTTCGACCCGTCGGCATCAAGTTTTGAAAGCAGCACTTGTTCCCATAAAGTCAAACTTAAGACAATTATTAACTCAACAATATAAAATTAAAAAGAGGAAACTTAAACCAGCTTGTTCCTTAAATAAAGAGCTTGTTACAACAGCATGTTCTTTATTTACAGATGAATTTGCATTAGTTTCCAGCAGTGAGCGGTAAATATTACATACAGTTCACGTTGGACTGAGTTTGTGCTGATAAATGTCAATTAAAAGCCACTTTGTCATTCACTCGAATAGAAATTCAGCTAGTTGCTGTCGTAATGTTTCAGTCGTGTTTTGCAATCTCCAGTATAATCTGCCTCTAGTTTTATGACCTGCTGTTTCTGGTAATCTATTTTTATTGATGAGTGCCGTCAATGATGAATAAGCAATAACCGGTAAATAATTAACCCCAAATAAATGCAAATTAGATTTTCTTCAGCCACCTCAAACTCCATCGACATGAATATAGCTTTAATCACTTTGCCTACAAAAATAGTCACGGAAAAAGTATTTACATTAAAATACAAATATCAAATGTTTTTTTTAAGGTGTGTCCAGTCCTGTTGACTTTATGCCACTGATCTTCAGTGATGGACTGTAAAGACAGTGTCACAGGACTAACCACTGATGAATCATCATTATATTTTATTATGGGTGGTTCCCATCATGTCCCCGTCTTCTGGCCACTCTTACAGATCAACGTTCAACACTTCATCATCATCCGAATCCTCTCCACGATCCTCTATCTTCACCCCAAGTCCACTGTCCAGATCTGCCTCAGCAATGACAACCTTTGATGTTTTTCTTTTTGGGTTGTCCTCATCATCCTCGTCTCTGCCACTGAATGACTGTTCATCTTCTTCACTGTCTTCCTCTCTGTTGTCTGAGATGATGACCACCTCCTCCTTGGCGTTAGGGTCAATGTCCTCCTTAAACCAGACTGCCTTGTATCCCTCCTCCATGCGTCTCTCCTTGGTCAGGATGGGCTTCACCTCTTTCTCGTCGGACGCATCTGAGCCTGCCTGGCTCATGTCGTCAGGCAGGAGACCGTGCAGGGATGTCGAAGACTTCGCGGTAGCCTCTTTGAGCGGCATGTCTGCCGCCACTCTTCGAGGCTCCCCACCAGACATTCCACCCCCCCCCGCTGGATCACTGGAGCCCATGCTGCCTCCGTCTTCATCGTTCTCAAAGGCCTCATTGGTGTACTGGATTCCCTCTTTGTGACCACCTGCACCTTTACCCAGCTGTGGAAGCACAGTACGATCAGGGAGAGAGAGAAGACGGTTAAAAACTAGAATAATAGCTAATGACCATTAAAGTCTGCACTGCAGCTCCCGAAATAGTAAAAGGACAAGAGTATACTTCAGCATAAAGACAGGGACTAACCACCACAGTAATTGTACCATGTGAGCTTAGCTCACAAGATAAAATGTCCTTTGAACACTAGAGTCAAACTTATACTAATGCTGACCAAACACTGTGGTGTCGGTCGGGGTCGGGCTGGAGGAAGTCTGGTGGCCTTAACGAAATCTATAGAGTTCAACGTCTATTTTGATATTTGACTATTCTTGGTTGTAAATATAAGCTGATGAAGTTGAGTGAACAAAAGTAGCACTTTTCAACTGGGACAACTCTGAGGGACTCTGGTAGCTGTAGAGATCACTATGGTCTCACAATGTTAAAAATGTAAAAAAAAAAATGACAGGGATGAGTCTGGATGGTTAGACGATGTTTCCCCAACGTTAAGAGAAATGTGACCAACTTCAATGCAAACTTACAGAGCTTTGAAACATGCTCGCTTCAAACATTTTCCTCCAGTCTGCTTTTCCCTTTCGCATGCGATGGATGAGAACCCCGATGACCACCAGGCAAACAAACAGCAGGACACCCAGGGTGGCACCGAGCGCTGCCATGTCCACTACCCCGTAGCCACCAGGTGATATCACCACTGCAGGAACAAAGGCCACCAAAAAAAGTTGATTTTGACTTTAGACGATTAGAGAATCAGAGAAATTGCTTCTGGGTGACACAATGATGATACGTTTGGTCAGTGTCCATGTCACTGACAAAAATGTGAGCTGTTCTAATGTTTTTGTATCATCCCTAATTATAATACCTAGATTTATTGAGTACAATATGTCGGGTTAGGATTTTGTACGTGGATGTTTTTCATGGAAGACCATCTTGACATATGTTGGACAAACTACAACTACAGCTCTTCATGTCGATATTGTTTGAGGACATTCTGTTTAAATCTGATTCCAGTTTTAAACAACTAGCTGCTGTTGCTGTGCAGCAAAGCTCTGTGGTTGGTTGCTTTGAATGTCAACAAGACCCCGTTTCCGTGTCTCTTCAAAGGAAGCTGCTCTTGGACATGTCAAAGGACACTGTGAATCATTCCTTTCTAGGGAATTTCGAAGGGGAATATTGTATCTTCTGTCTTGGTGGCCACATAGAAAGAAAAGTCCTTCCAGGTGACCTTCACTTTGTTGTCACCTTTGTTAGTAGCTTGATTCCCCCCCCACAAGGACAATAGCCCCTGTATAAAATGGACAGCCACCTGTGGGAGTTTGGGCTGTGCTGATGGTGGAGACACTTTCTTCACTGGTCAAACTGGGGTTAGTGGTTGATACACTGACTTCAGTGGACATACTGGGGTTAGTAGTGGAGCTGGCGTCACTGGTTGTGCTGGAGTTGCTGCTGTGGTCAGTGGTGGATTCCCCAACAGACGTGGTCATGTCTGTAGTGTTCAGAGGCAAACTGGTGGTGGTGAGACCTGGGAGGAGAGCACACTTTGAAGCTTAATGGTTGCATGTCCCTGTTTGACTCAGACAGGATGCAAAGTGAATCTTCACCCTGGCTGTTTGCATAAACCTAACTGAACAGTTTTCCTAAAGCTGGCAGCAAATAGCAAACGCTCTTGACATTATTATTCTAGCTAGTAAATTAGTGAAGTTCCTGTGTCTTTTTGTGGCGTCCAACATCCAACTGAGTGTCCTACACTTCTACATCTGCGAGACAATAATATCGTCGTAGTTGCGATTAGTGGTGACATCAAAGCAGACCAACCACAGCACTGACTAATCCAGGAACACACTGTAACTAAACTCAACCGACAGGAGCATAAGGCGCCTAATGTGTTGTTCGTCATGTTGAAACGAGTTTCAATTTCGCATGAAGGTTGTTGGGGTCCTGAACAGATACAGAAGGTTTTTTATAAACAGAGTCATGCGTTAAAATGTATTTCCTACCTGTTTTTACCACCACTGAGAGCCGAGCTGTGGATGATTCCTCATTCGATGTGTCTGTTGCTACCACCTGAAAGTGTGCAATGATATTTAGTGTTTCGTATAAAAATGACCTCATTACTAACTTGGATTCGATTTTAAACTCACCTTCAGGGGAACTGTGGATTCCGGGAGATCCTCAGTCATGAATAAAAAGCCATCGAGGATGATGAAATCACTCCTTCCCTCAATGGAGTAAGAGATGTGTGGATTGAAACCCTGTTTGAGTAGATAAAACATAAAACATCAGTGTTTAGAACTGGGAAACCGATGACCATCACGTGAGTCAACGAGCTTTAAACCATTATCGGCCCATAATTATAGTTCAGTAGGCAACCTTCTACATCCCAGGAGGTTCAGTATCATCCATGAGTCTGAGTAGTAAATTAAATTATTCTCTACCCAAAAGAAGATGTGTCTTAACATAATCATGTAGATTTTGTGTCTAAACCTAAGGAGGAGGCAGCTGCATGTTTATCACTGTATCCATGACAACAACAGTCAGCAGTACTATGGCATGTTAAGAAAACCTACTGACCCCACTGCGAGGTAGTAGATTGTCTACTGAACTATAATTATGGAATCATAAGTCCATTTTCAAACTGACTTCCGGTTTCAGCTTTGATCTGTGGACACATCATGTGCAATCAGTTTCAGTGTGACCTCACGGTTTGTTTGCAGCCTGATTGAATATTTTTGTTTCTTGACAAATCGCTGATTCCCAACCTCAGATTTTAAAACAGACCATTAGTAAGTGCAGTGTCCAGTATGTCCTGCAGGTCCTGTGACACAAGTGGACAATGTTTTGACTGAAGCATAGAAATGTACTGAGTAGCGTTTTACCTCAGTGGCAATGTAGTCGTCGTCCTTGGCGAGGATCTGCAGTGGCTTATCCTTGTTTGTCATGTCCATAGCCATGGTACCAACTGCTGTGATGATGCCTTCATACTGAGGACTTTGAAACTTTGGTGGGTGGAGGCTCTTCACCTGAACGCTGATTGTCACAGTGGTGGATGTAAACTGAAAAGTGTTGATCCTCTGCGCAGCCTGGGAAAGAAACAAAGCTGATGGAAGATTTGAACACGAAAACATGTTTAGGTCATTTTAGAGACCAAACCCTTAGTTGATAAATCAGTTCCATCACTTGAATGAAGTGGAAGCTGTCATTGTTGTTTTTACCACAACTGTCAGGGTGATGGTCCCCAACACATCGGCCGGCTTCAGCATAGTGATGTTCCCCGTGTCTGGGTTGATCTCAAAGAGACCGTCCTCATTTCCTGCAACAAAGACAGACTGTCAGCTGCTTCTACCGGTCAAAAAGCAACAATTTACAGTATTTCTGTAGATGTTCTTTATCATCTAAGCTGCTTACCGCTGACAAATGCATACGTTATCTCCCCATTTATGTCAGAGTCTCCATCAATGGCGTAAAGTGGCCCCGGTTTCAGTGGTAACACTCCAGACTGCAGAGGAGGTGGTGATACAAAAAATGGATCATTGAACACTGTTTGAAACATCTGATAACATTTCTGCAAACCAATAATGTTATGCAATGCTTGTTCAAAGGAGATTGATCCCAATTATTTTCCATCCTTCCCCCATGCAAACGTCTGTGGTTTTGTAACTTGTGTGTCATGTTGTTTTGTCAAATTGATGATAAGTATTTCTTTATTTGCCTGTGTTTAGTCTGTTTCCATTTGTTGGTATGTTTTCAAGTTGTCTCTAATCTTGTAAATGGGATATTTCAAAAACCCCTTGAAGGCTTCAAATTTGACCCAAACCTTCACTTGGACTTGAAGGATAACTAATGAGATTTTGGTGGTTGAGGTCAGTGTGACTGACTGTCAGTGTCTGTCCCACTTTTGTTAACACAATATATGAAGAACACCTGGAGGGAATTTTGTTATAGGCGGCACAAACAATCACTCATTCATGGAAAAGTCTGGATGGACGTGCATATTAACTAGGACTTGACTGGCTGGCGGAGACATGGAGGAGGAGGACAATTTTACATTTTGCTCGACCAGTCCACCTTCCAGATCCCCTGTCACAACATTACAAATGACGCACCTCTTTTTCATTTAGGACGACCCTGCCTGTGTAGCTGGAGCTCAGGCAAACCAAAGCTCCCCCCAGCTCATACTTGGTGCAGGGCTGGAACCACGGCGGTCTGTTGTCCACGTCTACGATGGTGACCATGATTGTAGTGCTGGCAGTGAATGAGGCTGTGCTTTTTGTTGATGTCAGTGGTGTGTCCTGAGGAAAAGCAAAACCTTGTTGATTCAGTACAATAAAACTGGACTGGAAATAGACTTGGAAGGTTTAGTTTTAGGGTGATTAAACATTTAATTCCAAAAACATTTCATAATAATAAAATGTCGTTAGATTTTGATTTAAATCCTGTGTGGTGGACAGAACCAGTGAGAAGGGTGTGAAAGATGATTAGGGCCACTGTAAAAAAAAAAAAGTCTCAAATGCATTGAGTTGGAAAATCCGTGTTTAGCAGCACTCGCCTGGGCGTATAAAACCAGCTGGACTTTTTTGACTTTGTCGTAATCAAGGAGCCTGTTGACAAGGATGTCCGGGTTGGTGGGTGACTTCAGTTTAAAGTCATTCTGCAGAAATCCAACAGGACAATAAGACTGGTTATATTTGAAAATATAGGCAAACAACATGAGGATTGAATTAATGTGGGACCTACTGAACAGCAGAACAGCACAAACCTAAACTCACCAGTTCAGATGTGAGTGTGTAGTAAAGCAAATCGTTGTCTCCATCAGTGGCAGTGAAGCGACCCACTGTTGTACCCACAGGAGACATCTGTTGCAAAAAGTAAAAAAAAAACAATGCTTCTTTGGCAAAGAGACAATTAGACGAAGGGACTGTGATAATGTGAAAGATTCCCTCCAAACTCTACAACGATTTAGTTCTTTATGAGACACTTACCTCATTGACAATCATTTCTTCGAGGCTCTTCGAGAAGACCGGCGGGTTATCGTTCACATTATTCACAATTACGACAATGGTGATGGGTAGCTGTGAACATAGAGACACATTTAGTCTTTAAACATTTTATTTCGCTGTCGAAACATCAATGACATCATGTATCACAGAATGTTCAAGCTCGTTTTAACTGCAAGTTGAGCCTGTTTAGTTTACACATCCAACAAACGTGTCAAGAACGTGTACGGCGTTTCAAGAACCTGAGAAACTACGGAAGTACCTACAAAATATGAGCACAACGTTTTAAACAATGTGTACAATAAGCCTTTCTTAAGCCCTCTGCGCCTGGACAAAGATTTGAAAAAGATGCTCCTCAAGCGTCAGTAGAACCTTATTAATAAATGTTACCCCCCTGTATGAGCTGTTAAAACATTCAGAAACACATTTACAGGTTCTTCGGTCATAGTACTGTATTTGTAGAACCTCAAACAACCTATGCAACTCTCTTTAACAACTCTGTCTGAAACCTGGACATCCTCTTCAAGTATTTGTACAACCTTATCAAGTTCCTGGTGGAACTGCCTTAAGCAATTTTCACATCCTCTTCAAGCACAATGAACCTCAAGAACGCTCAAACAACTTTTCAGCACTTGGGCAAAGACTTTTTAAGGCCTGTGCAACCCTCTCAGGCAGCCAAAGAACCTCCTCGAGCACCTGGACAACCTTCTTTTTTTTAGTTAGTATTTGTAGAACCTTCTCAAGAACTTCATTACTCAATCAACCACAAGTAAAACATCCTGAACACTCAGGGGAGAATGGTGTTAGTAAGAGCGGTGAACAAGAACCCAATGGTCACTCTGACTGAGCTCCAGAGATCCTGTGTGGACGTGGGACAAAGTTCCAGAAGGACAACCATCACTGCACTGATCTGGGCTTTATGGCAGAGAGCCTAGACGGAAGCCAAGCTCCTCAATAGTCTTGACCTCTTCATCTAATGGAAAAACTGTTGCCGCCTTAAAAAAAACCCCATCCAGAGATGTTTTACAGTTCCAACACATGGAACACAGCCTTCTTTCTTTAACACATGTAGTGTGTGAGTGTTTGTGTTACCGGGGGGCCGATGGCTGGGTTAGAGCAGGTGATGCGGACTGAGTATTCTTCTTTACTCTGCAAACAAAACACATGTCATCCAGGTCAACAACCAGGTCTTAAGGTCTAAACTGAGATGTGGATTTGGATGTGGTTGGTTCAATCGGTCGTGACCTACAGCACCTCATAATCCAACGCCTTTGCAGCTATCAACTGGTTTCCTTCAAGCCTGAAGGTGTTGTCATGGGTTGAAGCGGCATCACTGAACTCAAGGGTCACCCCCGGCTCTGTAGTGATGTTGGTCACGATGGCGCCCGGTGCGTTGTTCTCTGCGATGGTCACTATGCTGTCAGCCGAACACACTGTTGGAGAGAGGAAGAAGATGCTTTCAATAATTAGAAACCTGGTTCAACAAAGCAGATCACGGCTACTAGTTTCACCTACACTGGGACAGAGACAGCTTTATTCTGTTCTGGTGCTTGTTGCTTTAGTATCTGTATTTCCACATGAAGGTATCAGTGTATCTCTCTTTATTGATTCACTTTTATCTTTTTATTTGTTTAGGCTGCTGTTCATCCCCAGACCTTTAGCCTGCTCTGCTCCGCCGCCAGCTTGGAGCATTTCTGACTGATTTTATTAGCAGGTTAGTTTGAGTCGAATCCAAAAACAGTCGCCAATGAATACAGTGAATACTTCTATGCATTTTACATGGAATGTGACTTTACCCAAGGCTGTAATTAATTATTAGTTATTCAGAATTATTAATCTGACGTTTATTTTGCGGATTTACCTATTTATGTCTTATTTTTTTCTGTAAAACTAGGCTTTTAGTGCTCGGACAAATACTACAGTACTTTGCCATCAAACGTGTTGAAGAAAATGCTAAAAAATGACCAACAATTTTTATTCCAACTCTAAGGAATCTCTCTTTTTTCATGAAAGTCCTGCTCAACCCGTTGGGATAATAAGGCCTGTAATTATGTATTAAGGACTTTAAATGATTGACATTTACATGATAGTGTTCTGTGGTTTTGTTGTCCCAAACTGTATATAACAATAATTTTTCATTATTCAATGTGACTTAGATAGATTTCAGTAAACCCACAGATGGACCATGCTCAGAGAAATCACATCGAGTAATCGAGCACATTTGTACATTTGTACTTGGTACTTCCACCTGAGCAAGGAAGTACTTGCATATTTGTTGATTACTGCGTTTGTGTACTTCTGTCACGGCTGGCATTTATTAGCAGTAT
This sequence comes from Channa argus, assembly GCF_033026475.1. NCBI lineage: Eukaryota > Metazoa > Chordata > Actinopteri > Anabantiformes > Channidae > Channa > Channa argus. Next base: position 11,158,447 of record NC_090219.1, on the reverse strand, counting down.
ATAAAATGTAGTAAACATTTTATAACACTATAATATGCAGCTTAAACTGTGAACGTTTATTACGTACAGTTACCACATAGAACTCCTCCTATGGACACATCATTTGTGTTTTATTATAGTATTTGTATTGTCTGTGCATGTTTTTTATGCAGCGTCCTCCACTTAAAGTGTCTTTCTACCTTATTGTTAGACAAGCACAAATTCCCAGACTTCTGTCTGTAGGTGTTCAATCGCTCTCTTTAGCTCAGACTACAGAGGCTGCAGATCCTCCTAAACTCCTTCTGACGACATCATCTGAATGAAAACATAACTCCTCCAGATGATGTCATCTGTAGGAGCTTATCAGCTAGATGTAGATATATTTTAATGCTGCCATGCATGTGCCCCCCTCAGCGGAGACACTAGGAAGCACATTGAAAGTCTGTAAACTCTCCCTTTAAGGTACTTTCACGTCTACATGCCGCCACAATACTTCACCGGAGCTCTTCCTCCTGTTCCGTTCGAGTTTTACAAGACTTAAACCTCAGACGGTGAGTGGTTGGAACTGTCCTCTGTGTACCACACATAGCGTTTCGCAGACTGTTACTGGGCCTAATATTTCCCACAATGTGACAGCATCCGTCAGAGAAAACAAACACGGCGAACCCGCAGGGTTAAGTACTCACTGTCTGCGGCCAAGCCGGACGTCTGAAGCAGCGTCAAAATTAGAAAGCTGAGAGACGTCCTCACGGTGAAATGTGGATTCATCTCGTCCATTTCTATGTCTGTGCTTTCTGAACTGATCTTGGTCCGTCTATGCTCTCAGCTTATCTCCTCCGCTTTATGGCTGCAGTGGACTTTTCCCCGCCATAAAATCATAACATCTGTTTGCTGGAAAGTTGGATACAGACCTTTTCTGGACCAAATGTGTTTTTTGTTTGTTTTCACTCCTGACTTTGCAAAAGTAGAATGAATTAATGAAAGCATGAATTTATCTTTAATCTAAAGCCGTCACACAAGCGTGTGCACCGTGATCCTCTGCTCCAGCCTCCTTATCAGGAGTTCGTGTTTCCTGATTTACATTTATGGTTGACAACAACAACGACGAGACAAGCAACACATAAACACACCACATTAAGATCAGAGGTCTTAAAAATGTCAATCTGCAGCTACACAGCAACTGTAATACATTGTACGCAGAGGTGGTAGAAGTACACAGTACTCAAGTTAAAGTACTAAGCTGTGTATCTACTGTACATTTTACTTCAAGTACAAGAGTAGTCCACTAGTACTCCAGTAGGAAAACAGTGTATTTTCAACAAGGCTGATTATGGTAATTATGGCTAAACATGTACAGTAATCGAAAACAATGAGGGTCAAAGGTCACTGTTGGTAGGGGTGGAGCTAATTTTAACCCATCTATGTGCTGACAGGTGTTTAACCCATATTAGTACATCAATATATAATATTTTCATATTAAAAGCACCAGGTGGAATTATTGCGGCTGATCAGTGTATATGAAGTGTATATTAGAGGCCGGCTTCACTGAGATTGAACTGGCTTCTTTTGGAGGTTGAGAATTTCTCTACCTCTAGCTAAAAAATGCCTCCAGATGACATCACTTGGAGGAACCTTTAGTTCAGACGTCATCTCATATGTCATCGCGTTGCTCTTACTATGGAGTTTGTAATCACGGTCAACCTGCTTCTCTAGAGCTCCTCCAGATGACATCATCTGAATTCCTAATGATCGAAAAACTGCTGCGGGTGAAGTCATCGTGAGGAGTTTTTCAGCTAGAGGCAGAGAAATATTTAAATACGAGGAAGCCAGAGGAAATTTGAAAAGCACTAATGTACATTTACACCCTAATTTTAAGCCATGAGAGCAAGTTGGCTTTTAACATACAAACATCTGTGAATACTGACAAACCACCACTACTTATTCTTATTTGTGGTTACACTTTGCCTTCTGGCAGCATTTATGCCTCAACCAGAGCAGGTGTTTACAGGTAACCTAGTGGTGGAGAGCAACTCAGTTTACCCAATTACTATATTTACATGTATTCGAACATTTTCTTTTATGCCACTTTTATACTACAGTAGAGGAAATATGATCATTTTTGATCAAGTTACTACATTTATTTGAAGTTTAGTTACTATTTACTTTACTGCATGTGTGTATGTGATCAATACTAAATCCCAGATAAAATGTTTTGACTCGTATTCCACTACTCAAAGAACATAGACTCATAGACTTACGGCTTCACAGAAGAGTCGATCCGAGCAGCTTTTTGACGATTTATTAGCATCAGACAAAAATGGGAACTTTTCCATCTTAAACGTCCTTTAACTTCATCCATTAATCAACTTCGTCGTACTATACGGTCAGAACCTGTTTTGTCCCTAAGTCACCAATTTCCACAGTTCTCTATTCTTATTTAGGTGGCTGCTCGCCACCAAAATCACATGATGGTAGTAGTCAAATGTTTCTGGCTTCATGTGTTGTGATTAATTAAATTTATCATGTTTCACATCAGATATGTGGATATATTCCACACGATCAGCTCACATTTCAGTCAGCTACACTGGAGATGGTTAATAATGTGTTTCTAGGCGGCGTCGACATGTCGGCTGCATCCTGGGACCTTTAATCTAGTGCTTGCTGTTATCTGGACTTTTAGTCTCATTTTAGTTGGTTTAATTGGTACTTATTAATGAATAATTGTAGATGTCTGTTGGAAATGCGAAGGCGTCTGAATCCACTGTATGTACAGTAAATGAATTGCTCTACAGTTATAAACACTAAAGACTTTAATTCGAGAACAAAGACATTTGTGTTTCCACTTTAAATACAGTAACAGCTGCATATAAAGAGCTTTATTCGTCGGTGCCACGTGTCCTTCACAGATCGCTCGGCCAGTTGTTGTAGACGGATGGACACATGTACTGTTTGAGCAGCAGGTTCACCCTCTCCATGTCTCCTCCCGTCCCACTGTGGACAGAAACAGCGGGTTAAACACTGCTCGAGATAAACGGTCATCGTGACTCCTGATTAAACTGTAACATGGTGATTTTCTTATGTTTACATTCAACACTTCCTCCAGACATTTTACACTTAGACCTTCCAGGAGATTTTCCAGTGGGAGATTTTTAAGTAAGGAATTGGAACAACTATTGATCAGTGAATCTGTACAATTAATGTGTGCAGGAGTTTGTGCAGCCGTGAGTTGTGCCTGCGGTTCTTCCTCTCAGGTTGTATCCAACCTAATTACTCTGAACACACAGTGCTTGAAAATGGCCTAAACGAACAACATTTGGACATTTCGAAAGAGAAGGCGACATGTCCAACCGTCCCCAGTGGTTAGGCCTATCGGAACACATCAGTGTCTTTTATCACCTCTTCTTGACGCTCTGCATGCGCCGCAGGAAGGCACAGATCGAGCTGTGTTTGGCTTTAGATCGCAGGAACTCGGCATATCTGTTTGAAAACTCGAGGTCTCCCAGCTGCCTCCTGCGGTCCAGTCCTGAAGACAGCAACTGTCTGGAACACAATCACAGTTTGTTTAATGTACTAGTTTATGTGTTTGTGGTTCTGAGATGATGCATTTTGTTGATTGGTGATCTGGTTCTGAGGGAAATGATCGTGTGTGTTTGGAGTCTGGTTTTAAGTTTTAGAGGAGGCAACAAATGTTTGTCTTAAATGATGGTGCAGACATGTAGCATCCGTCCACAACAAACAAGTCTATTTGATTCAATCAGTCAGTGCAAATATAGAGCAGAATGAAGGGCTGTTACAACATGACACGTTCAACAAATGCACTTTTCCCCCACGTTTATGCTTAAATCTTCAATTAATGTGCAATAGTTGCAAAATAGCTGCAAATCCACTTCTAGGACGGTGGAAATAAGTTGTCGTTGTCCTTCGTTTGCAGATGTGTTTAAGTACATTTGATTGAATATTAAGTTCAATCACTTCCTCTCTTCAAGTTCTGCTTTTTGTCTCCACAACTTCTGGGGGACAAGTGAGTCTTCGTGGTGCCGAACAGGTAGCGTACACGGAGTTGATCCGATTCTTCTGCCCGGTGCAACTGCAAACAATGCTATGAGAGTGTTGAGACTGAACCAAGACCACTGGGCAGAAACGCGTTATAACGCTCTGACAGACTGAGTAGATCCAGCTAATAATTCTCCATATTCTCTGTATTATTTTTTATAAAATTACAAAATATAATCACTTTAAGTGACACTTTAAAGCTTCATTTGAATTTTGCAGCTGTGAAGTTTGTGCTTGTGCCTATAAGAGTTTTCCACCAAGATGTAATGTTTTATTCGTGAATTCATTGTTGGAGTGTAAACTTACCTGAGTCTAGTTTCGAGCAGCGCGTCGGCAGAATCCATCCCTGACAGTGACCACGGTGCATTCAGGTGTCTGAACTCAGTCAGGAAACTCCCCACTTCATCCTCATCCCTGAGGACACGCAACACAATCAAAGGAAGTCAGGTTAATTGGGAAAACAGAGTTCGAATACATCAAAAACATTAGACACCAAGCGTCTCTGAGGTTTGTTCAGGTGATTTACCTGACAGGAAGTGATGTGGTGAAGTGGAGGAGGGCAAAAAGTAGGAACATTTGAGTCACACTGATGGACGGCATCGTGAGGATGAAGCAGAATTTCCTGAAGAGTCAAAAGGGATTTTTCAAAGAGCCGAACAAGCAAACACATCATTTAGTACATATGCAGCTGGGTATCTGCTCAAAATCAAGCCTGGAACACAAATTATTTTCCCCATTTGTGTGGATAACTTGGTGTTGTACCTCACTAATCCTCTCGTCGTCTTAATGGGAACATATTCCTGCAGCAATGAGGGAGTTTTTCTCATTCAAAATAATGCAGCGATATTAATACAGCACATTTCAGACGTGGAGGAAAAGTAAAGAACACATCACAAACAATAAGCAAAAAGAGTAAAATAAAATCTAACCAATACTGTCTCTAGTCTGGGTATTAAGACACTCACCTGGACAGATCCTGCTCACAGACCAGATCAGACCTGCAGACTGGTTTCCAGAGACCAGACCACCTGCTTTTGTACCCCCTCGAGTATCAATCCTCAGACGGCCTTGACTCTGATTTTATTGGTTTGATTATTTACCCTGTCAACAGGTCGAGTTGGGAGTCACATTTTCCAGTTTGTTCACTTCCTGAACTATTATTGAAATGATTGGATCCATCTTCCTTAATGAGTTCTAATCACCTGTGAGAGCTGCCTGATGTTTGTTCACACAAATCGATTCGGAGTATTGATCCTCAAACATACATTTATATTGTTTTATAGCTGTAGTTTGTAATTCTGCTGGCTCCAACAGGACTATTGTCAGTGGAGAAATTATCCTGAATGTTCGACAACCACATTCATACTATTTTGTGTAGGACTCTCATTAATACAGCATTTAATAAAATAACCAATTTTATCCACTTATTCGTTCATATTCATGCAGTGGTGGGGAAACAGCTCTTTAAAGCTTTGAAAACAACGATATTTAGCCAGTGCCGCATAGATCCAAACAATAAGGGATTTTAATTTTTGACTTTTACGACTTGAATGATGGATCATCACTGCCCTTGAAAGGACTTTAGGGAATGATGCCTCTGTGACCGGTGTGCACAGGAGCAATGGTTGCAACAAGTAGGACCTCTTTAAAGGAGGCCAAGCTAAAGCTGGAGGATATTTCTGCTAAAAAACTGTGGCACTAACGTTCATTATCCAAGCTGAGACAAGAATTCCACCAACCCCAACATGGTTTATCATCGGCTGCATCGGTGCCATTACAGTTTCACTGTTTGCCAATTTACAATGCGGATTTCTTCAAAGGGAACCGAGTCTGGACAATACTAATACAGATTCAACCTTTCAGGGGCTTAACATTAAGAAGAGAACCGGCACCATGAACACAGAGTTAAATATCTTTTTATTTCCTGATGGTCAAACAGCTACAGCAGAAGGTAAAGACACACACCTCAGGTCACAGCTAGAGGTCGACTGATTAAAATCAAACTGGTTTTCAATGTCACATTAAATTATAATGTTGACAACAGTCACTGTTAGAAGATGATTTAATATGGGGAATAAGTAATGGTTCACACAAAATGCCATTTTCTCAGTGAAAACTCAAAAGCAGGCCATCACAAAACAACCGCTACACATACACTCACATGATTTGGTTACATCTGCAATTTGGTTTGGTTATAATTAACCATTTATATCCAGACAGTTCTGTCATATTAGCTGTATGTGACCTTTGTCTGCTAGTCCACACACACACACTGCAGCCAGTCATCAGCAGTCAATAGGTGGCCTTCATTAACTGAATCTCACAGTCCATGTATAGCGACATCTGCTGGTCTGCTGCCGCTTATCAGGAGAAAACGTCTGGGCAGAATGTAAAGGACGGGGAATGTGGCGTCTCAGCCACTGGTTTGAAATAATTGGTAGGTGAGAGATGCTGAAATGTCATAGCCTGATTCCTGGCTTCTCAATCTCGAAAAATATATAACAGCTCTAACAGATGTGCAGCCAAAGTCTGCTGCCACAAAATGTCTTGTGTCACAAAGACAAAGAGACATTTACTGTTGTTCTACAGCGCGTTATGGTCGATTTACTACTATATTCCTAATTAGTGTTTACGAGCATCCAGACCCAACAGTTTTACAAACATGAGAATGAATTTTTAAATCTCGGTTAGTGCTAAAGCACAAACACATTTTTCTAATAATAGCAACTAAATATAAATGTTTCATCCACCTCAGTCACCTTTGACCAGTCGACCTCTGTTTGCACGAGTTTAAACCCCCAAACAACAAACCAGATGTTTTACACCATAGAAACTCAGACTCTGATTGGACATAAATACAATGTTAGGAGTTAAATCACTTTGAAACATACAGCTGTTTTTGTTTTATTAGATTCAACAGATCAGGTCTAATATGCTTCATCACTGGTTGTCTTTTTACATTCTGACTGCCGCAGGTCTACACTTTCAACATGTGAAGACCTCTAGACTGAGCTACAACTGTCAATCACAGACAGCTACATCATTCAACCCCATTATTTGGTCAGATTAACATTAGAAGAAAGCTGAAAGGTCTGTGTGTTAGAGCACCGCGAGCTGCTACAGGTTCCCCCCTTTAGTTCGAGTCCAGCTCGACGTACAAGGAGAAAATGAACAAACGCCATTCTGTGAGTCCAGTGCTGATACTAAACGGGAAGAGTCCCTGTTATTTTATGCATGTGCACCTAATCCGCTGTGCCGACCCTGAATTTATGGGATAAGCAGAAAGGGAAAAAAAAACATACATATATGTGTATATATGTATAGAGATATATGTTAATATACATGTTGCTCATGTTAAAGACTAAAAATTCAAACCCTAAAGAGACTCTACAGTGTGTCAGCATATTGTTGAATATCAGGACTGGACTTTACAGAATTGCTTCTTTCAACAGTCAGAATTGTCAAAACTCCAAAATCCATCATATGAACCTTCCACTAATACATAAAGTTAAATACAATTACTAAGTGCGATTTGTCTCTGTCTAAGCAAAACCATCTGCATTCTTACCCCAGAACTGACCCATTTATATACAGACTGTGCTGTTTATGAACTTGGATTGAAGAAAATAGGACTTTAAGTGCATCATCAAAACAATAAGGCCAAATCTTTTATCCCAGTGGTTTCAAACCATTTCTGTATGTGACCTCTTAAAACAGGACACATTAACTTGTGTCCCCCCCAACACAGATTGCATAGATCTCATTCAGCTCATAGTTTGTTGAATCCAATAACTACTATAACTTATCCACCACTTAAAAAAGCACAAAAAAAAAGTCTACAGTCATGCTAACTGTTCTTAAACACAATGATAATTTGAGCTACAGGCTTATAATGTCAAGGCTAACATGCTAATGTGCAGTCCGACGATAATTACTGGTGTGTTAGGACGCTACAGTTGGGGCTGATGGGAATGTCCCTCAATATATTCATTTTCCTGGATTCAGTGGCCGTGAGACCTTTCAGCCTGAACAAAAGTGGTTAACACGGTCATTCCTGCAGACAAGTTGCTAAAGTAATAGATAGTAGCTGTTTTTTCTGCTTCCTTGCCACATATTTAATTTGAGACCATTTGCAGGGCAGCAAACCACAGGTTGGCAACCGCATTTTTACTGTGCTTTTGTTCTGGGTCTGTTGTCCCAGTTGGGTCTAGGACCCCCTGAGCTCAACCCCATCCTGCACATTTGTGACAAACTGCTACATGGACTAACACAGACCGAATCCCATAGCATCAGTTGCATCTCGCTAATGCTCTTCGGTCTCAGTTTATGTAAAGTTATCAAAGAATTTACCAAAAAAACCACAACAAAAAACCCAAATCTTAATTTGTGGAAGATTCATATGATTCACATGAGGTTTTGCAATAACAATGTCCTGCAAATATGTGAGTTTGAAACATCATGTCATACTGAGTAAAATTCATTTATGGCTAAAGCTTTGGCTCATTTTGATGACAGAGTATTTCAACACAACACCTTTTTCTTCTGAGGATTTCCTCAGAGTTTCTGCTCTGAGTTTATTTGCATAAGTGGAATTGAAAGATTAAAAAACATTCACCTGTGCGCCATTGCTCTCACTCAGCCATGACCAGCTTGACTGACCGGTTTTCTTTTGACTAAAATAAAAATGTTACATTTCTCACAGTTTTCGTGTTTCTAATTTTAGCGGGAATTAAAAGATGTAAAAATACAATTTCATAGCTACGACTGAGCTCAGGTCTGCTTGAAAAACGTCAGAATACTGGGGACGACTATTGTGGATGTGTTTGTTGAGAACATAGGCAGCAAATATGGACGAGGAGTAAAACTCAACTCTACTACGTTTCACCAATGTGAGCCAAGCGCTGACTCCTTATGATCACATGAACCTGGGAATGACTGCCAGGTGTCTGGTATCCTGAAAAACATTTAGCATCATTCAGAATCCAAAATATTCTATGTTCGAACAACTTAGAACTACTCAAAATGTGGTTCAATAAAAAGGTCCAATCCAATTCAAATGCTGAACAAATACAAGAGTCTCATGAAGTCTGAGTTGACACCACTGCAAAGGCAGACACATCTGAAAATGTCTCATAACACTGATCTCAAATGAGGACAAGCCCAGTTTAGCTCAGCACCAATAGGTGTGTAGGAGTGTGGAAAAAGGCCATAATAAATAAAACCAAAACAGACATGAAGCGACACATAATTTAAGTCAAGTCTAAGTCAAAGTAGTGCGACTTTAGAATCCGAGCTGGGGTCAGTTTCAGCTGTGAGTAACTTGTACCTGGACAAAATTAAAGACAAGACAACGAGAAACACAATCACAAAAAGACAATGAGCTAATAGCTACAAATCACCCAGACATAAGATTGGACTCAAGCAATGCAGCGCATTAAGATTTATCAACAGACCACAAAAACCAAAGCAAAAGGAAAGTCTGAGGTCAAGTCAAGATGGCTGACATCTAACTAACAGCAACGTCTCCAGTCTCTGTCTTTCGTAGCCTCAGAAGTCACAGCCTACAAAAACAAACAGTGGAAAACTCTGTTCACCTAAAAATAATCACAAGCTCAAGACAAGTCCAAGGAAAGACACCTACATTTACATGAGAGAAGAATGAAGCATGACAAATGTGAATCCACATGTCCACAAAACTGAGACAAGTCTATGGAATGAGAGTGGAATCAGGTTCAGCAAAAAAAAAAAAAAGTTTTACAGTCCAATCTACAGGCAGAGACACTATAAGCTGGGCAGGTCTCAGTTTTAAGACTAGAAATCAAAACAAAAACTAAACCAGGTCCCAGACACCTCGTAACCATTCAGCTGTTAACACCAACAGTGTTTGAAGGTGAATCTTTACTCTCAGGGTCTCTAACTTCCTGTCTCAATATACGTTTAAAGCTGTTCTGGCCGTTTCTTTCTGCGAATACCTTTTTAGACCCAGAGAGTAAAGTTCTGTCACAGTAAATCCTGTTATGTCCCCTGATAAAGGATGTGAGGAGCATCACGCGGTAGCGGCGACATCAGCATCCTAGACAGCGGCTGGAAACAGATGACGACTCCAGTGTCTGACAGGGGACATGAATGGGAGCACGGGCCTATATTGCACAGGGGTTGGTGAGATCTTCAAACACTGCTGGCTCTTCGATCCCTCGCGCAAACAGTTTGATCAACTGGCAGTGGACTCTGGGGATTACAGAGAGAGAAGACATTTTAGGATGAATATAAGCAGGCTCAACAGTTGAGAGTGAAAAAAATAACCCAGCTAACAAAAAGTAGGGTTCCTGATGGTCATAATACCTGACGTCGATGGCTGTGTGCGTCAAGATCTCGCCATCGCAGTTCCAGCTGCTGTAGGCGGGAGCGCAGCCACAAGCCGGGTGGTCTCGGCAGATCTGGCTGAAGATCTGCCGTTTGCCATTCTCCTGCAGGTCCAGATCCAGGTCTGAGTCGCTCTGGCAGTATCGTGGCGTGAAGCGGAAACGGCGAACCCGGTGCACCTCAACAAATGTCATGTCAAACTGGTCAAGAGAGGGATTATGGAAAAGATATCGGATATTATGACCAATATGTTTAAGTTTTGAACTGCTGATAAAACACGAAACATCACGTTGGGCACCTGGTAACTACACAATGTATTTTTCTATATATAGACAAAAAAAATAGTTTGTTAGTTAGTTAGTTCAGACAGCAACTGACTAATCAGCAATGCAAATAATCCTAAGATTTACCATCTTGCCCTGTGTCGTACCTGGTCGTCTTTGCTGGTGTGTCGGAGGAGATGTCTGAGAAAGTTGAAGCGGGAACATTTTCGGACCAGGATGAGGTCGGTGGTGCCGTCGGCCAGGTGAGCGGCAGGTGAAAGGCCTTTGGGGCTGCGAGGACATGCACAGCTCATACTGGCAGCATTTATAGCCAGGAACTTCCCTCGAATTGTCCGCCACTCGCTGTCACTCTCTGGGACAAAAACACACAGAAAAGACACATTTGACCTTTTTCCACTCTTGTGCTGCCAAACCTCTGACACGGGTGTTTGGCTTTCACGGACGAAAACGACAGTAAACGATACATAAAACTTCATTCAGCAGCTCGTGAAACGGCTACGATTTAACATATCCATATAAGCCAGTGTGGAAAGGAGCTGTGCTTATTTTTAAGTCATTCGAGTATCTAACATAAGGACAAGGACTGCTTGATGGAAAGTAAGGTAAAGGTATTTCATGAACTTGAAGAAGGCATTATAGTGGTGTGAACACTGGTGGATGAAGGTATAGTGTAAATTATTATTGGGAAACATGCCCCAGACCTACTTGACATACTTTTGCTGAAACCAAAATAGCAGATTTCCTAGCAAAAAGGCAGTTAGGTAACCAGCCCTGGATGAGGATTTGTTGGACTCACCACTTTCTGATACTTCATCCATCTCATATTTCTCAGCTCTCTCTGAAAGAAGCTGCCCGTTGTGCTGACAAACCAGACAGCTGGAAACATACAGACACATCAGAGTTATTTTCAAATCAGCAAAATACAATACCTGGACAGTTAACCATTACTTACTGTTCTACCTGCTATAAACAATCATTAACTAATCTGAAATGGACCAGACTGTTTTAGGTGCAGATCACTGATGAGTTTTGATTGTTTTTGGAGGAGCTCTATGGCACAGGGGACTAAGCTGAACTCTGTTTCGGAATCACAAACATGAGAGAGAGTCAGCTCGATTCCTCGTTCGTTTAGCGTCTGATTGGAACCATCAGCTGTTAAGCCAAATAAAAAAAGAAACAAAAATGTTACCTTAGCTTTGACTTCTAAACTTAACTTTGATCGGAAACAGACCGCTGTCAGCTGTATGTGACGTCAAAGGTTAAAGGTCAACCACGAGCAGGTAAAGTTTTCATAGGGTGTGTGTGTGTGTGTGTGTTTTCAAACACACACACACACACACACACACCTTGTGACATTTGCGCAGCATCTGTCTCACCCAGATAGACATCTAGCGGTGTCCCGTGGTGTTCCTAGGGTGCCCCTGGCTGGCAGGTAGGACACTATGCCTTCATAGTAATGATGGTTCAGAAACATCTTCACACCTGCAGAGTACAGAAGATAAATTTGTTTTTTTAGCAAGACTTAATAAATTCTAATTCTTAATAAAGTTTTAATTGCAGAAGTGTAATTTATTAGTAGGACGACATCAATAACAGATAAAGAAATTAGGCAGAAGACTCTGCAAAGACAGAAACTGGGGTGACAGCAGCTCTATTTGTATGACAGGTGAACCACAGGGTCATTGGCTTGATTCTTGGTCCCTCCTGGACACGTGCTGACGTGTCTTTGGCCAAGACACTGAACCCCACGTTGCCCCCGGTGGGTCAGGTGAGCACCTTGCATGGCAGAAGCAACATTGTAAAACGCTTCAGATAAATATAATGTATAAGTGGCCATTTACCAAACACCTTGTTCTAGTAAATGTTTATCAATGTGTATTACACTAATACTACAAAGTAACATAATTTCATATATATATATATATGGATATATATATATATATATATATGGATATATATATATATATATATATATATATATATATATATATATATATATATATATATATATGGTTATAGCTTTGTTCTTTTATGTATTAATTTCTGATTTTATTCTGAGCATCCCTTCAATTCAGCACCTGTCTGTAGCTGTGGCTTCATCTATGGTTTTTCACTGTGTTAAACTGTGACAAATATACAGCACAGAGATAACTTTGAGTCAAAAAGTCAAATCTCAGATCAAGCAAACTTAAACAAATAGATATATCTTAAGATCCAATAAGATTTTTTTTAATTTCCAAAAAAAACATCATTATCTCTGATCCATAAATGTACTTATATAGAAACACGCCTGAAAACCATGTTTAAATTTAGTTTAGTACCAAAGTAATCCAGAGATACATGACAGCTTAACCATGGGTAGTCTGTAAAAAGGAACTGCTAATACTTTGCATTACTCCAAGGATTTGCCAAAATGGAAGCAAAGATGGTCTAAGCAGTATTCAAGTTGCAGATTACAGCTTATGACATTTTACATCAAAAGGTTTAAATGCCAGGATTTTAACAACAAAAAAATATTGCATCGTCCTCTAACACCTAACATATAGTGTTTTTATTTTTCTTACCTGAGAAGTCATATCTGGCTGGTCCCATCCATCTTTTCCTCTCACTGTCAGTTAGGACATCACCGTAGAAACCGTATCCCAGCAGAGACACAGAGTAGCGCAGGAATGTGTTGTTATGATGAACTGAGCACACATCCATTGGCTGAGAGTCTCCTGAACACACACACACACACAATCAACATACACACCTAGACTCTGAGCCAACATTAATTATTAATAATCAAGAGATTGTCAAAATCTTAGGGTGACTGTACTGGAGGTCAAGCTGATATATATCAAATTTGGCAATGACATCTGAACAACACCGCTCTGAGCAGGACAGCAGGAAAACTGTGTTACAGTTGGTTTCATCAGAATTTGGAACACAGAACACAATCAGACCGGACTCACCTAATTTGAACAACGTACTAATGAGATGTTTTTCTAAAATGGCAAACATAACTTGTACTGTGTTACTTTCCACCACTAGTTATTGATAGATTGCTAGAATAGATTTATTTTAGTGCTTAGTTATGAAGGTCATAGGTCCATGGAAATGGGTTTTCTTTTCACTCTCCTCCTTCTATGACCATCAGTGGTCTTTTCACAAATAAGATGATAAATTCCATCTCTCAAAGATCATCCTTTTATTTACACATGTCCTACATGCAACTCATCTGGTGATGAAACAATTCATTATTAATTTGTAGCAAGAGTGTTTGACTGACCCACTATGATGTGCAGTGCAGAGGTCACAGGGTCGTTCGCTCCGACAGTGGCAAAGCAGATACAGTCAGTTGAACCTGAAACAAAGAGAAGAAGCAGAACAACGATCAGCGGAAATGAGGAGCTGGATGTTAACAGTACAGGAATCAGGAGTCATATCTGGTTAATAATGGGCCTGTCACTTTTTATTCAAACTTTGAACATTCGTTTGAAGCTGGTAAAAACAAAAACTAATATTCGAACTGTAATCCACTACGTGTCTGTATTGACCTCTCAATAAATGTATCTATTAACATTGTATTCGCTACGACAAAATGGCCCATGCAGTATTTTGAGTTCCACATTGTAGATGGCAAAATCATAAAGATAAAGCTGAGTGCCGACTCTGCAAAAAGCAGTTGTCTTACTCAACTACGAGAACACACTTGAGCACTCGGCTGCAATTTTTCCACCCACGTGAGGCCGAGGAGTTAACGTTACCAAACACAAGTGGAGCCGCATCAGCTCAACAGCCTCGGCCGACTGCCATCTTCCGTCAAACGTTAGCAAGTGAAGTGATGTTAAACCCGGCATATTCTACATCGGATGGAACGGGGAGGGGGGGGGGTTATGGGAATTTCATGTCGATTTGAATACTGTTCGAAAGTAACTTTTGTAAATAGTGACAGGCCCAGTTAATAATGTAGAAGATAACTTGTATTTAGAAATGTTGCCTGTTTAAATACAATATTTGGAAGTTGCACATCCTACAACACTGCTTCACAAATCCTCAGAGACATACAGAACACCTGCGGCAATAACAGTAGCCATTAATTAACCAGGTAAGCTGCTTCTCCTCTGCAGAGAATTAATGTCACCCTGATGACTGCGTGTATTTATAGAACATTTAGGGAGAACATCAGAAAACACAAAGAACAACAACAAACAGAACAGATGGAGAAACGAGGACACGGTGAGTAGCTGCATTTTTACCCCGGTAACAGATATTTCTGGTCTCTGACCATCAGCTGTCTATAAAGTCCTATTACCTCACAAATCAACTGTCAGTGAATAAATCACTCAATATTGTAGTTTGTGCCTGATTTCCTGTCAGTCGTATCAGTGTTTCTGACCTGCAGGAATGATCCCAATGCGAAGTGCACAGGGCAACAGTGTTTCATCCGGACAGTTTAGATCTACGCCGCCATCAATCTGAGTTCTCCAGATCAGCCCGTGGACGATTTCGCTGAACATGCCATCTCCTCCGACACACACCACACTGAGCCACAGGCAAGTGTTAACATAAAAAACACATTACAAAAGTGAAACAAAACTAAATCTATGTAAAATGCAATTTACACAAAGATATCAGAAAAGATAAAACAGGCAAATTCGTAATTATTAGTTTATTAGTAACTAGTACTAAATTGTGAAATGCAGACAGTAGCAGACCAAAGTAGTCAGGCCACTAAACATAAATACTGTTCATTTTAATGCACTGTGGGTGAAGTAAGCTCATAGTCTTTCATCTTTGCAACTCTAACCTCATTTGGTCTCCAAACAGAGCTCGGACAGATCTCAGTCTGCTCTCCAGAAAAGAAAATAAATTACTTTCTATCTGTATTCCAGGAAAAAAAAGTTTCCAGGGTTGAAAGAACGCGTACGAACCCGGAACAATCTGAACTAACAAACAGAAAATACATTAACCCACCCATCGAATTTCTTCAGCTCCGCCTCCGTTCTCAAGTGATCCCGTGCATGATTGGCGTACTCTGTCACTGTCACCAGAAACACAGACACATTTTTAAATGAAGAATCCCGACACAAAGGTTCGGAGAGCAGGAAGTGCACGTTGACACATACCGATCACGTCTGTGGAGATGCCGGCTCGGGCAAAAAGAGGAGCGACCTTCTGATCGTAGATGCGTTTTCCCTGTCGCTTCCCACCGTAAGGGTTGATGTAGACCAGCAGGCGCTTGGGTCTGCTGGCTGTACACAACGACAAGAACATTACTGACAGTTTCCTGTAGCAATGCGTGTGTTATCCGGTGTGTATCGCTGTGAATTCCTACCGATGGTGGCGAGCAGCTCTCTGATGCTGCTGACCCAGTGTTGACACAGTGCCACATCTGGACATGTGAATGTGACCTCAGAATTCCGCCAGCGGTGCTGCCGACACCTCTCCACGTAAAACACTGAAACACGAAACAAAACTGCTTTTATTGTGTTTAACATATGTTCACTTGGGTTTTACTTGGGTTTTTTGTGCCTTGACTGTGACATGTTACATCCAGATGTGGTAGCTGTATTTATGTGCATGTCTTTTCGTCGGTTTATTTACTGTATGTAAAGTTCGATTTACTTTGGCTAAATTTCCAGATGTGTCACCACGTAAACCTCCAGATTTGTTTGAGTATTTGCTGTTACTTCCTGCATGTTTTCAGATATTTGTAATGTATTTGTAGGTGCGTACAATAGTCTTCCAGTTTTACACAATTTGCTTTCACGTGTTCTCCTAAAAGTGCTTAGTGTGGTTCCAGGGGTTTTCAGATGTTTACCTGTGAAGGCCTGCCCGCAGTCCTTTCCTTCTCCCTCCTGGATCTTTTTCCAGCTGCCACTGTTTGTTGTTCTGCTGCTCTCCTCCTCGTCTTCCTCTCTGACAGCGATGATCTCTGACACAGACACAACGTGACTCACGCCTGAACACACATACACACCGTTTGTTAGCTTATAGCTCAGCATCTGCCTGTTGGACATCCGATTTTCGGCGCTTGCACTAGCAGCCAGTTATCTTTCAGTTTCAGGTTTGATGACATTGTGGCCAAAATAAAGCCACATAGGCTATTTAAAGTGATGCAGCAATTTTTACATGACATACAAAAGAAATGACCGGAAACCAGTGGTTGCTTGGAAAATAAGAAATGTAAAAAAATCATAAAATAAGATGTGAAATGAGTAGGTTTGGTTTTTAATGTCTAAACTAAGATCTACCTGTGCACTAGTGTAAGCTTGGGCACATGCATGAAATACAAAGTCACATGACTTAACTAGGATTTTAACATGTATACGGGTCAGGAACCGCAGAGAAAAACCCTTTTTGCAAGACCTGCATCCTCTTTTTTTGTAGCTTTGTATTTTACAATTTTTAACATTTGTCTAGTACAAATTACAATCTTGCCCTTTAAAATACTTCTTTGCAATCTAGAGGGAGAGTTTTAAACACCGTGTTTAAGGGGTATGAATAATTTTGCAAAGTGTTTACACATCAATTGTAACATGTAATTTTAAACTCTGTACTGCAAACTCTAAATTCTATTATATTGTTGAATTTTGTTTTTAGACCCCTTTAAAAAGTAAATTATTTTATTTCATCATTTATTGTAATCTGGGTGACACAACCCCTAAACATCTTTGATTGTGCTGCGCTTATCCTGAACACAGAGCCATTTCACTACAGAAACTGAACCTGAGACTGAAGGGAGACTAGAAAAAGTCTCCTTAACAAAGCTGAAACATCATTTCAGCAAAACACACAGCTTTCTGTCTGCTTCAGGTTTACACAGCAAACAGGTGTTTGGGTGATTATGACAACAGAAACACAAACCTATGCGGGTGTTACAGCTGCCTGTGGCCTGTGGCAACACTGAACTAGAATAGGAAGTAATGAGCTTTAACCTGCTTACACAAAACAATCTCATAGGTGCTCGGTCATGGTCCATGTTCTCTTTGAAATTTTGGGACAAGATAAGATTGCAGTTTGTAGAAAGATTCAGTCGAACACAAAGTATATTTTTGATTCCGGATCAGTTTAGTATTAATTCAGTTGAAGCAGCCTGCAGGCACACAGCAGGGCACAGAGAACCCTTAAGCATCCTCTTTGTGATCTGAAAATTTACCTGCTCTACGGCTTTGACTAGTCAAATACTGTTTTTGCATTTTGTGAAACACAACTCACGTGTGTGACCGACACGCCTGCTGGTGAATGGACCGTTTCACCACTAGATGTGCAACTGTGAACTAAATACACAACACATTTTTTTTATTGTCAGTCAGAGATTGAGTTTATTAGGATTAAGTTTTATTGGAATTTGGAAATGTGTTGGCATCTTATAATGTGCTGTCAAAGGTGTATAACCACCGTTGTGTTAAGTAAAATTACCCCCACTAGGGGTGGAGTTTATGCAGCCTATCAGCCAAAAGTGTCTCAAAACCGTCACCTGCGTTTGTGATTAACAACAGTTCGGTGACAAATTAATGGCAGAAGCAGTTTTCAAAACGATGGCAACTGAATGAAAGTCAGGTTATCCAGTAACAGGTTGCACTAACAGACATCAGTCCAACACAACACAACAACCCAACACAATTTAACATGTGCAACACTGATGATGGGTTACAAACAGATCTATTCGTGCCATGTGGAGTTTACAGCTCAACATTAGCAGCTGTGGGTTTCACTGTAGCTGGTACACAAACACGAAGCAGAAGGTCTGTGTGTGAACACATGCACTTTCTTAAAGCATTTGAAGAGGCTGTTACAATACCTCAACTGTCGTGCAAATATAGCAAACTGCAATACTTCAAGGCACTAACGTGATCCATTGTTAATATAAATATGTGGATTTCAGCTTCTTAAAGTACAGTCAAAGATCAGGTTTTCGGCTTGTCCCTTCAGGGGTCGCCACAGCAGAACTTGTTCCACACATTGATTTGGTGCGAGCTTTTATGCCTGCCGCAACCCTCCCATGGGACCCGCACCGAGGTTCCCCTTGGTTGCTGGGCGGGGCCACACCTGGTGGTGTGGGATTCGAACTCACGACCTTCTGCATCCCAACCCAATGCTCACCACAGTACTTGAATCAAAAACGGTTTTGCAACATTTGCTCAAATGAGCCTGACAACTGGTAACTTCATGAATAGCGTCACTGTTCTATAAGAGAAAGAGTCAGAATAGAAAAATACAGGTGATCTCCAACGTGAGTTTTCATGAGATACACACAGCAGTAAATGCAGCCCTGCGGAAAGGACATTGTTGTATTATGATTAATGAATGATTAATGGGTCGGAGTCTCCATCTGCAAAGATTTAATGTTAAAAGAATCTCAATATTTAGGCAACTGCACAGTGACCCGAAAGTTATGCAAAAGGACACAGAGGCGAAGTATCAGGCCACAAAAGACGCAAAAACAACCGCAGAGAGACAAAAATCACACAAAGTGACCACAAAGAGAGGAGCCAGAAAATACTGCAAAACCACTACACAGGTTCCCAAACGCAACGCAGCGATGTGCAGAATAACCACAAAGAGACACCAACAATGTCGCTGCACTGTTTGTAGGGGGGGCAGCTTTTTACATTGTCTCAATGTCTCATCCAAGCTGGGACACAGATGATCAGCAGAAAATGTTTCAGTTGAGCTTATGTCAAGCGAGTTTATGACTAATGTTTCTGTCTAGACACAGTCCAGCTCCTTTGTGGATACAAGTCTTAACCATTTCTGTCCAGAGTCCCACTTTAAAAAAAAGGGAACTACTGTTTGTGAGTCCTAAAGACAATTTAGGTTCGGAAAGTTCCCGCATGAGTTTCAGACTGGACGTCAGGTCTTACGTAACCGGATACGTCTTGTGTCCCTTATTATTACAGTTAGGACCAAATCATATTCTGTTGCGGACATTCATAATAGGTTATCCGCTTAATGTCTCTAAGACTAACACGTCCTCTCTGTGTCCTTTCCGTCCTGTGTTTATCACGCAGAATGTCGCGTTGTTTCAAAGGCCGACGTACACAGATGCAGATACACAGTTAAGAACATACAGACAGACACATTAACCGGGTCTTACTGGGTCTGAACGGGTGGTACATCGGGCTGGAGACCCGTCTCTTCCAGGTGAGCAGGCACCGACTCAGGCTCACATCGTACGCCGCGTTTCTGACGCGGAGCTCGGACAGCAACAGCAGCAGCCTGGCCGGCCTCTCCATCTGCGTTTATCGGTCCTGCTACGTCCTTCAGCCCGCTGAGGAGGCAGCAGCAGCGTAGGGTCGGTTACCTGTGCCCGGGCATCTTCCTCTGAGTTTACCAAGATGCTCCAAACTCCGAAAACGAGCCACAGTCTTTAGGACAGCGCCGGAACCAGTAAAACGTTCCGTGTAGCGGATTCTCAGCTCGAGAGTTTTTTTTTTTTTTCTGACAGATAGCGGTTTTTAACCGGATGTAGGAGGAGCTACGTGGTGCGTTCAGGTGCTGGAAGGAACGTTATCAAAGGAAGGTTATTCAAACGGTTAATCAAACGTTCGTAATTCGTCGACCTTACGCACAATCGCGATTTTCTTTACGTCAGTATTTATCACGGTAGCTTTACTGTTATACTAAGTGTACTTCTAAATCCATTATTTTTGACAGCTCAATAAAAACGTTAACTTAACTAGTTGGGTATGCATTTAATAAAAATAAAATATACAAATATGAAGACGAATTCATGATTTGAAATTGTCATTTAAAATGGCAATTTAAGTTTATGTGTGTTACTTTTCAACATCAATGGACTGAAAGTAAAATAAAACAAGACAGATTATAGAGAATTAAAAAAATAACTGGAATAATCAAGGTGTAGAAACTTCTGGGTGTCATAATGGCCCTTTATAAACAGCTTCTATAAAGACATAAAGACTTTTGCCTTTGCATATGTAAGACACATGCATATAGGCTACATTTTAAATTATCTTCACAAATCATTGGTGTGAAATGTTTCTCTGTTGTTCTCTCTCTTTGTGCTTATACCATAGACTATTTACAAAGATTGTGACAATTACAGCTTTTCCCACAGCATATGAAGGACCGTGAATCTGTAGCGTAGGTCGTTTCGAACGTGATGACGTAAATGATTAGAAGGAAACAAAAACAATTGAGGTTTTTTGCTTATTGTAAAGAAAAATATACGTGAAAAATATTTATAAAAGTGAATGTTGTATATGACTTAGTAAATAAGTGTACTCAATGTGCTTAAGGTATTGGAAATAAAAATACTTTAAGCAGGACAATGTCTCTTGTCACTGTTTTAATTATTACTTATTTTACTTTTATTTATAAATTAATTGGTTCAGAAAATAGTTATACATTTCGCAATTACAAATTATACATTCAAAATATGTCCTACAGCATTTGAATAAATGTACTTATGTGTTACTTTTTCATAATGTTTGTGTGTGCGTACATTTTTCTTTCAGCAAATTTGATTCAGAGACAGAAGGGGGCGCTGTCGCTGCACACACCGTTTGGATATTGTTGAAAAGTCTCGTTTCAGACTAATTCTTCTTTGATTTATTCTTTGAGTTTGAAGTGAGTTTTTAACACACACACAAATTTTAATGATCAGAATCACAAAGTCACTACATGATAATATGACGCTCTTGAATCCAGCTTTCAACATCAAAACAACTGAATATTTTTAAGCCTGTTGCTCATGATTAGCAGATAAAAATAACTGTAGTTTTAATCTGAATGGAAGTGATTTAAATGTCAAAATCTCAGGAGACTCTGTTACTCCACTGTAATTAATGTAATTTTCTGCATCATGCATGAATCTCTGCTGGTTGTATATGATGCTCAGCAGGTTATCTTTTAGCAGGATTTTGCCTTTCCTCCAAACGAGAAACCTCCAGTCACAGACGCTCAGCTGAAATAAGAATCATTATATGTCCAGTAGTTAAACTGCATTTTTTAATTATAATTATAATTTATACCTTGTGACATTAACAAAAATGACAATAAACATTTGTCATTTTGAAAACGTTTTAAAAACTCTAATGCAAAAACAATAATAATTCGTTTCAAGCATTGCATCGAACAACAAACTCGGACCATAGGTTCAGATTTATCTTTAAGCTAATTTTCATCTCTTGTCCCTTCAAAGTTCATAATCAACAAACATGATCAGAATGAAGCTGCACTAGACAAACTGTTTAAATAACTAAAACTTGATTAGAATAGTTGAATAACTACAGCAAATCAGTATTGATGAATAGATTTGGGGCAACAGCACCTCTGCTGTTGTAATAATGCCCCCACACTGGAGAGGAACAGTCTCTTTGGATTTGAAATACACATTTGAACAAGCTCTCTTTGGTTAAATAAAACTTGCGGTGATATATGCTGGCCATACATAGGTTTTGTGAAATGGGTCACATTTTCAGTACAGAGATAAATCCTCCTGTGAAAGACACTGAAGTTAATCACTAAACACTATTAAAATCTTCTAATTTGAAGTCTTCATTGAGTTTGACCCTGTGACCTCCCAGTTTGAGGTCGTCCTCTCTTCCCCTGAGAGAGACCGAGCAGAGACGGATGAGTCCAACAGGAAGCTCCTCTCTGGCCCCTGATGGATGCTGCTGCCTCCGACGTTCAGGCTGCGGTGAGGGAACGAGCTGGCTCCATGGTGAGGAGGAAGAGGAGCAGGGTGTGGGTCAGGGTTATATATAGAAAACAGTCCTCGCTGTGATGCATGATGACACAGGCTCTCCAGCTGTGTCCACTCAGGTGATGTCATCTAAAATGGACGATGGAGGTGGAGAGCAGCTGTCCCTGCACAGCAGCAAAACACCTTCCACCTACTGATCTGATATAAACTTTACCTGTGACTCTGACGCTGCACCAGTCAGGCTGAAGGGCAAAGGTCATCTGTCACAAGACAGAGTGGCAGCAATATACGTCAGATGCTATGGTCCCAAAAACTGGATGTTGTACTGCTCAATCAGATATTCAAATGGAAAACATTCCTGTCTAACGTCATCTGTCAGTCTGTCTATCACCAGAGCAAACAAGAAGGGGCTCAGAGCTGATCCTTGATGCAGACCCACCTCCACCTTGAACTCCTCTGTCAAACCTACAGCACCTCACCCCGGTCTTACAGCTCTCATACATGTCCTGCACCACTCTAACATACTTCTCTGCCGCTCCAGACGTCCTCATACAATACCACAGCTCCTCTCTCTGCAAAAAAACACATTTCCTGTAGGGGTGAATATCGCTGCTCTGCTCCCAGTGCTGTTTTGTGAACCTGGGTCACAGGAAGCTTTGACTGCACCTCCGCCATGTGTCTCACTGTTACACTCTCACATCACACAGTAAAACAGAACAAGAAAGTTGCCGAAAGGAAATTTGTTTTATCTTTGCTTGTTCACTTTTAACCTTTAAGCCTGTCTTTAAATAAAGCAGCTGTGTGTGATGGTGCAGCTTCCCATTGATCACACACAGATCTATAAACTATTTAGCATAGTCTCAGACCACTTTCTCTCTGGATAATTGGAGGCGCAGTAAAGTCAGTCGAGAAGCGGAGACTCTGCAGCAAAGATCTCACTACCACAGCGAACGTTTGGACGACTGCAGAGTTGCTCATGCGACGGTGACTGTGGCTGACGTGAGGCATCCATGTTTGTTGCAGTTCCACATATTTCTGTCTCATTAAACACCAAGTTGGACTAAAGCTTTTGGCGAATCCATTTCCCAGATGCAATTAGACCACAGATGTTGACATAAACGCACTCTACAAGTCTGAACTGATTAACTGGTGAATCTGATTTGACACAAACTTTGCTGATCGTTGCTCCGTTGGTAATTTTTCACGGTGTGAGCTTCTCTTTCCTACAGTCACAGTAACAACCAAACCTTCTCTTGGCTTGTGTTCATACAAAAATTACCCATCGTAGACCACAGCTGCCATTTAACAGTGCAATCTGATCATTTTTATGGAACTCTGAGCTCAAACTTATTAAAAATAATGGCTGCAGAATTTTCTTGTCACTTGCTTTCACTTGTTCTACTTCCTCCCTCAATAGATTCAGATTCCACCAATGAATTACCAGAAATCCACTTTATTGTCTGTTGAAGATTTGACATGCATGTGGTTTTGGGCCTTCGAAGCTGGTTTACTGGGTTGCACTGGAGCTGTTGTTGGAGCAGCAACTACTTAAACCCAGACCTACAAGCCTGCAACTTATTTTTAGTTGGCTTGACTGTCACCATGATGTCATGGTAGAAATGTTACACTTTGACATATGAGGAAAGACGATTGGTAAAATTGGGATTTTAGGTGAAAATATGCCCAGAAGTGAGAAATTCTTCTCATCTGTTGATATAATCATCACAGTTTCATGACCTGTTCTCACTGGCCAATGAAAAAAATAACCGAGGGAACATTCGGCAGATTAATCGATAATAAAAATAACTGTTAGTTGCAGCCGCAGTGCAAAACAACAAACCACAATATAAAGACACTGCTTGTGCTTTGTGTTGGGCCTTTTGATCCCAGTCACTGCTGCAGTGTAAGTTCACCACCAACAGGTAGTAACTGGTCCCCCGAGTCAATCCAGGTTAAATGGTGTTATTTTCTGGTACTTTTGTTTACAGTTAATTTCTGAAATGATCATTAAGCTACAGTGTGTTTTAAATCCTTTGTAATAATTCAAATCAAGTGTTTCCAGCTTTGGACACATGAGTTTGTCACTTGTCTTAACATTAAGATAAAGTCAATTTCTCGGGGTTTTACTGTTATTTGGTGCTTTTTTGTCTTAAATTTTCAATTGCAAATAGTCAAAGGCTGTTGTTGGTGAATTAGAAAGTCAGAGGATCGTTTAGCAGTTTCAGAGTTGTGGGTTTGACTCACGTTAAACACACTGAACCTCAACATCCAAGAGTCAAATTCCTTCAGACTCAAAGCTCAAGTTTCTCTCTTCAAGATTCAGATGTAACATTCAAAGGCTGCAGGAATTAAGGGTCACTGTTTGAGAATTGCTCAGAGGGTTTAAGGTTGTGATTTTCATACTTATCAGTTTCGGTGAGTTCACCAGCCAAAGAGAGAAGATGCTGATAAGTGCTCAGAACTCCAGTGTGGTGGTGTCTGGTTTAAATCTTCTTTAACTATGAGACTGTCACCCTGGAAAACAAGAATCTATTTGTCTATATAGAGACTATGTATGCATGTTACTGTAGCAGGCAGGTGGTATTTAAAGGCAGGAAACCATCATTGGAAAGAGGTCAGGGTGGTCTTCCCACAGCAGACCAATGTTTAAATCCAGTGCCTCAACACAATATCACGCCTTAAAATGAGGTTATGAATTGGACCCAGAAATGAGCAGATCACAGAGGACTTGGAAGGCAAACAGTTTATTAAAGATAAGCGGAGACCAGAGACCTCGTGACCAGAGAGGAAGACGGGGATGGCCAGGAGACGGTAGGAAACTGAGGGGAAAAAAAGAGACAGAGGTGAATGACAAACTATTGCACGGGGAATATATTGGCAGAACCAGAGATCTTACTGCGGGTGGAGGTTTGAAGTACGGCGGAGCCCAGGTAGGGCAGGAGACCAGAACAGGAGGAAGGGATGACACTAAAAGCGGCTGGCAGAAAAGCAACCAGGGAGCAAAAACAGGCAGACTCGAGCAAAGTACCAACATAAACAGGAAACAAGTAGCAAAGGAAAAAGCGCAGGGGAGCGGACTCCAACTCAAACCCTGCCTAAAAAAGGTAAACGCAAAAACGCTTCTTCCAAAAACAAAAGAACCTTAAGTAGGACGGGAATAAACAGTTGTTCAATAACTAAAAAAATAAAAAAATAAAAAAATAAAAAAATCAACAGATGCTGTAATTAAGCAATGAGCAACACAAAGCAGCAAAAGAATAATAAATTCTTCAACATTGCTAGTGAGCAAACAAAGTAGCAACAGAAAGACAGGTTATTTGAAACTTAGCAAAGGAATTTTCAGGAGAAAAAACAAACATAAACTAGAACAAGACCTTATTCTCTTAGGTGCAGATTTTCAGGATCAGAGACAGATCATTCACAGAGGCAGTCTGAGAGACGATCTGGCAGGGAGGCAACAGGTGAGCGGCATGAGGAGAGGAAAACAGAGTGAGGGGAAGTCACCAATCACCAAGGCAACAAGAATAAGACTCACGGCCGTGACACATAATCATAACCCAGTGTTTATACTGCATTGTCCAGCTGCCATGATCATGTTTCTGGAGATGCTCCAGTGGATTGTATGAGAGGTTGGAGACAAACAAATGTTGTGGGCGTTTAGGTTGGAGGACTGGTTGCTATGCATCTATGCAGGTGGAAAACCCCCAGCTTAAAGCCCAAATACACTTTGGTATAGTGTAATGTTACAGGCCTGTACTTTGTCAGTGCTCTTCGTTTATTTGCTGTTTAAACAGCAACAGTCTCCTGGGGCTGTTAGCTGCTCACCTTCACTGATATTAATGAGCTCTCTGTGCTCATTTCCTTTATTTATTAACTGCTAACAACCACAGGAGGTGTGTGTGTGTGTGTGTGTGTGTGTGCGTGCACGCGTCTATAAAAGGTTCAGCCGTTTAATGTCATGTTATTTTTATGCAGACATGGCCGTTTATTTTTTTATATATTTAAGTTTTTGTTTGTTGCTTGAAATCGAAGCAGTTTGTTAATGATGATGACGGCAGCAAGTTTTTAGAATCACCTTCATGAAGGAGAGTTTTCAGACGACAACACTGCAGCTCCACAACGGCTGAGACAAAAGCAGGGACAAAGAAAGAAAAAAAACATTTCTATTACATTTATAGCAGCTTATGTCATGTGGGATACTCTGCATCTCTTTGTGGTCATTTAGTCTTTCTGGAGTTCTTTGCAGTTTTTTGTTGCCATTTTGTGTGTCCTTGTAGATCTTTTGCATGTTTTTATGGTTGTTATGTGTCTCTCTTTATAGTCTGCATGCAAACTGCACAGAAGAACAGGAATTCCAGGGGCATCGTATGTTAAAGTGTGTCCTTATGCCCTATTTGGACTTTTTGCGTCATAGATTTAGTTTTTATGCTGTTCGTAGGCCCCAGTTTGTGTATTTCTGATTCATTGTGACTGTAAGAGTCACTGGCGGAAAACAGAAGACGGACAGGGAGGCGGGTGAATAAGGTCAGAGGTCAAACCCAAAAAAGCACCACTCGGCAGATTCCACAACATGGTTTGTTTGTCTTCTGACGAACTCTGACCTCGTGTGTCCCTCACATCCACCACACACACACACACACACTTTTTGATTTGGTTGTGGTCCACATTAAGTCCACGTTACCACATTGTAACCGTGTGTAAGCGTCTCAGCTGCTGTGAAATGAGTGACAGCAGACACTGACACCCACATGCTCCAGTTTTTCATTTCTCCAGGTCTGTATTTTTTTTCCAGGGCTCTCTCCGATTGGAACGCCTCATCTGTCATCGGAATGACCACTCTCCACCTACGTCAGAACAATAATATCCCTGCCAGGTGTGATGGACAACTGAGGCGAGCCGGAGAGATTAAAGGTGGAGCGGCAGAGATGAACGTTGACATTTCTATCACAAGTCGGTTCAGCAGGACGTCTGAGCTGCTGTCCTCCACCTGCAGGGTTCTTCAAAGCCGAGGCTGTGTGATTGCCGTGCAGCGTCACTCACTGAAACACGATTTATTAGGTCAAAGAGTTTCTCCTCCACTTTAAAATTAATCGATTCCAGCTCAAACTTTGGCAGCTGAGGGAAAACTCAGCAACCACATTTTCTGTCTCAAGAACATCTGAGGCTCGGTTCTACATGGAGATTTACATCAGTGAATTAGACTAAATTAGACTGGGCTTTCACCAAGTTAGACTGGATTAGGACCAAATTGAACTGGTTAAAACCAGATTAGACTGAATTTAGATAAAATTAGACTGGGTTTGGCACTAACACTGTTTGGACCAGGTACAACTGGATTTAGGCCAGACGAGGTTTAGTTTGCACTCGATGAGAGTCAGTTCAAATAATTTAAAACTGGGTTTAGGCCAGTCTGAACTAGGTTTGGACCAGATTAATTTAACCAAACTAGACTGGACTAGGAGCAAATTAGACTGGGTTGAACAGGTTAAAGTGGTCTCATGGTCTCAAACCACAGTAGACTGGGCTAAGGACTGGAATTAGATGCTAGTTCAAGGTTGGGGCAGGAAAGAGTGGAACAGATTATATACAGTTTCGATCAAATTAAACTAAACTGGATTAGGAGCAGTTTGGATTACGTTACACCAAATATATGGTATTTAGAACAAAGTAGACTGAGAGACCGGGAGGTCCTTTAAACACATACAGTAGATAAAGGCTTATAAATGCTTCCTATGCTGCCATATATAGTGTACACACCTCACACACTGACACACACACACACACACACACACACACCTCCAAATACCTACAACTGTCGGTTGAGATGAAGAAACAGATATGAGGGGTGTGATATCAACAAACTCTCTGGAATATTTAATCTTTGAGCAAATCTTATGTGTCCTTAGCCATTAATCATTAGTAATGGGATGTCCACACTTATCAAGGACAAGTTGGACGAAAGCATCTTCAAGGTAAATCCTAAAGGTGTTTTGGAAGATGTCTAGAATTAAAGATCCGTAATATCTGTACATCAGAGTTATGATTACATGTCTCACTACACTGAAGAAATGAACAAATTCTAGTTGACAGGCTACAGACTTTGAGCTGAATATGATTTATTAATAAATATTGGTCCATCCACGGAGGAAAATCCAACCTTCCCTGTCTGTTCACTTGAAGTCACGTGCTTGCACAGAGAGAGCAGAGCAGTCTGCATAACCATGTTGAGATTTGCTGTTACACTGAGTAGAACATGCTCAGAGTTTTTAATCAGCAGACAGACAGAGATTCTGGAAAAATG
This sequence comes from Channa argus, assembly GCF_033026475.1. Classification (NCBI taxonomy): domain Eukaryota; kingdom Metazoa; phylum Chordata; class Actinopteri; order Anabantiformes; family Channidae; genus Channa; species Channa argus. The sequence continues at coordinate 11,129,808 of NC_090219.1, read as the reverse complement.
ACCTAATTGCAGTCAAACCTATTCTAATCTTGTCTAAACCCAGTGCAACTTGATTTAAACAAAGTCTACTTTGGCCTAAATCCTGTTTTCTCTGTTGTAAGACTACTGACAATAATCCGGTGTAAACTCAGTCCAATATGGCTTGAACCTTTTTTTACCTGGTCTAAATTGTGTCTAATCTGTTCTAACCTTCTCTAAACCCAGTCTAACCTGGTCTAAACCCTGCTTAATCTGCCCCAAACACAGTCTAAATGTGTCTAAATTCAATTGAATTGAATCTAAGCTCAGTGTAATCTGGAACAACCCGGTTAACATTGGCTCAAATCCGGTTTAATCGATCACAACACTTGTCTTTACTGGTCTAAACTACTCTAATCTGCTTCAGTCTAATTTTGTCTAAATTCAACTCAAGTTTGGTTGAGGTGACCTACTTACAAACATGTTGAAACAAGTCGCACCTGTTCTGCAATCAGCTTTCAGCTATCTGAAAAAGAAAAAGCCTCTCAAAAAGTGTGCAGGCGTTCACAGGCTGCCGTTACACTTGTGTGTTTTACAACCTGCCGGGACAAACAGCCAGTGCAAGATGGACTCATAAATCCATGAATAACAGGCACATTAATGCCCCCCTCCATAAAAGTGATGTGTTTCGTGCTGCTGACTGGATGACGAGGATCATAAATATCTGCAGCCGCTGTCGGGCTGATGACTTTATCCAAGATACTGAGGATGGACAACAGAACATCTGCACTAACGGTCTCGATTATTAGCCACTGATTTCCAACATACACTCTGTGTTTGTGCAGGCGAGTGGCTGTTTGTTTTCTGCCTTTAAAAATATCTCTGATGACAGATTATTGGCATTTATGTTTAAAAATTACAATTAAAAAGTAAAGAAAAGTGTGTGTCTTTGTAGTTGTTCACAATTTCTTTTTAGTTTCATCCCTTTGCAGTTGTGTTGCACCTTTTTTTTTTTGGATCAGTGTTATGTATCTATTAGTAGTTATTAGTTATTTTTAATGCTCATTTTGGCTGATGAAGAATTTCAATCAGTTGTCATTTGATATGCAGTTTGAGCAGCTGTCAAGATATATAATAGAAATGGGAATAAATATGTATTGAATTATTTTGTGGATTTGGAGAAGAATGAGTTGTTTTAATGTTGTGGATGATTGGCATAAAAAATTTTCCCTTCTTTCTCACTTTTTGTCTCTGGGGAAAAAAGAGGAGGCAGATTAAAACACATGCTGTGAGTTAACAAACTAAATGCAATTGATAAAAGATGCGCAGTGTATTCGAGGCAAAAAGTTACCAAAAGTTTAGGTGCACTTGTAGACATGGTATTGTACTCGTTCATCTTCTTCCGCCATCGTAACTGAAGATCTTCAGCTACAACCGCTGAATAAACATCTGCTGTAACCCTCACACGTGAAATGCTGCGATAAGTCGCTGACACCATGTGGTCTGAAATGTACTGATCAGATATCAGGAGAATCCGCAGCTGATGGGAGGAAACACTGGGCCCTGATCAATAATTCAGAAGTTCTTTGGAGTTTGTACAGGTCTGTTAGCAGAGTCAGACGGATGGACAGACGACACGGTCAGAGTCTGGATTCATCCACTGAACGGGAGCTGCTGTGTTGTCAGTGTGTGATAATGGATGAATCACAGTCCGGTTTATACGACAGAAACTGGGATGATCATTAGAGAACAGGCGTCTGGTTAAAGGCGGATTACTGGGTGGGCCTGCTACAAGCTCACGGCCATTTTGAAACGGTTTACTGGGCACGAGGGCTCATGGTCCCATAAGGTTTACTGCAAAAAAGAAAACACCTGCAAGTCAAACTAGTGAAAAGATAAAGAATCAAATGCAAAATCATCATAAAATGATACAATTTGCAGCTGTGGTGCAGTTGTCAGGGTCAGTGGTTCGATATCCAGTTCGTCTTGTCCACATGTTCCTGGTCATTGTTTTTGTACAAGATGCTGAAACCTCACGGGGATCAATAAGATCTATTTCAAATCCTCAAAATCCGAAAACAGGTGTGTTAACCACAGAAATGTAGCTCAGCTCACTGAGCAGAGACACACAGGGTAATACCCTCCCTCAGCACACTGCCCCCACCCTCCACCACCACTAATCTCACTCTCCTCCTCCTGCCTTCAGGCTGCAATCTTCTCAAAATAAAGTTGTTTTCTCCCACTATATATTTATATATATATATATATGTTATCTCCCTGATGCTGTTGATGTTGCTCTGATAGACCTCGCCTCCGTCGGCAGCATCGTCCTGTCAGCAAAATGTTATCGGGACGACAGTGACCTTGCCAACGGCGACTCTTATACGAAGCACTAATGAGGATGAGGTTGGGAGAAGGAACAGAAAAGCTATTTGGTCTCAGTCTGACAGAGACAGAGAGATGAAATGTGAAGACGCAGTAATGGATCAGATTCACTGAAACACTGCAAAACATGAAAATGAATGTGATGCGAGGGCAAAAACTCAACAATAACAGACATAAAAATCTAATCGTCCGATGGAGTGAGTTCAGTTGAAGATGCTTCACTGCATCCTGGTTTAAAGCTGAGCAACAGGAACAGGGCTTTATTTATACATGTGTTTGTTCAGGCCATGACGATTGTCAGGGCTGCAACAACTGTACCTGAGTTCTCCTGGTTTCTGCTGTTGGTGCAGGTGGTAGAAAGAAAAAAACAAGATGGAACGTGATTAGACGTCAAACCCCTCCTGCTCACCACAACCACCTGAAACAACATGAATACAGAATGACCTCAGTAATGAAGCAAAGCTGATCTGCACACGTTCCTCTAAAGGAACTTATCCACTGATGGATCATTACCAGATCATCATTACTAGCTGCAAATTTCAAGTGATGAACACATGAATAATTATAATCTAACAATGTGAGGAGAGTTGGTTACTTCTTTACATTTATTTAACACATCCAATGCAGAGCTTGAACTTGTCGTACCGTATTTGTACACTGCTAACTTGCTACCTTTATGTAAGTAAATGATCTAAGTCGGAGGACATGTCACAAATTAAACCATTTGTGTGTACTTTTTGAGATTTGAGATTTTTGCATGAATTTTATTTTCCGTGTCTGACGCAAGTGTATTTGAAAGGTCAGAATCCAGATTTCCTTCATCTGGCTAAGTAAAGTCTGACTTTAAACTTACTAACTCTGCCCGACTCTGGTCCTCACTAACTAACTGTTACTAAGCTTCCAAAGAAGACTTTAATGTAACTGGTGTATCAGTCTGCAGGTGTTTGTCCCAGTGGATTTTTTTTTGTTTAGAGGAGCTCAAACTGAAGCCCGAGCTGCAGTTTTCAGTTTTATCAGCTCAGCAGCCAAACAGACGATATTACTTAGAGTCAAACTGTTCAGACATGTTCAGGAGGTCTCCACTCGGAATATTCTGATGAAAAAACACTCATCCTGAGCCTCACTTCACTCTGCAAACCCTGCTGGGAGCTCTGTGGGGTTCTGTTCGGTTTCCTCCTCGCGGCAAAGACAAGACGCCTTTGGAGGAAACTGACACGGAGACGAGCCCAGAGTAAAATGCGGGGTGACGGCTGCGAAGAGAGAAACATGCTTTTCTACTTACAAATGTGTGAATAATGGAAGCAGAGTGCTCGAACCTGCACTGACCCCCTGCTAAACTGCCTCAGCTTGGCCCCTCGATTAATGCTGCGACATTGCAGCAGATGTTAAAGCAGAAACAAGCCGGAGTGAATTCTCGAACAGACAGCGAGTGTAAATTATAAAAACACGGCACACTCTCTCTGATCATCGGCGTCGTGCGAAGAAGAAAATGCAATCTGCATGAGAGACGTTGCAGGCGTCGGAGCTCGGGAGCAACAAAATGCTCGGACAGACGTCCTGGACTCGTGCTCTAGAGGTTTTCCACATGATCAGTTATTAAAAACCTGCATTAGCCCTCTCAGCTTTGTGTTCTTGCCACAACATATTATGTCGTCTTAATGGCTGTTTCAACATCTGGCTGAGGGAGAACAGTTGATAAGCATCACATTCCTGCAGAGAAAGTGAGTCGATGAGAGTGTGTTTGTGATAACTAAACTGACTTTGCTTTTCTATTAAAACACCATCTATCCACAATATGGGAAATGTAGGATCCAGTGGTTTTTGAACGTGAGCACAACCAACTTAAACTCTGGCTACACACAGTATCATAAATCTGCAAACCAGACTCTCATTCTTTCTAAAACGTGTCAGCACAGCTGCTTCAATTCATGTTAAACCAAATCACAAATCAGTGGACGTAGATTAAAACGGATACTGAGGAGCAACACGAGGGTCCTGCTGCTGGGGTTTGCTGTCCTTTAGTACTGAAACTTGAATTTGAGAAAGAGTAAAGAACAATACCACACATTGGACACACCTGGGGATAAAACTCCACAGCTGGACAAAGGCTAAAATTCAATTCAGCTTTATTTGTATAGCACCAATTCACAACAAAGTCATCTCAAGGCACTTTACACAAGAAAGCCAGTCACTAGACAGATATGTAATGAAAACCCAACAAATCCCCCTGGAGCAAGCCTATAGGCGACAGTGGAGAGGAAAACCTCCCTTTAGCGGGAGAAACCTCCAGCAGAACCAGGCTCAGGGTGGACGACCGTCTGCCTCGACCGGTCAGGGTGAGTGGAAATTGGAGAGAGAAAAGAAAAACAGCAAGAACTAAACATCGGGCAGGTTGGTCGGACCAGTAGCTGCACGCTGGAAGACACACAGCTCCAAAGCCGGGGACACCTGCAGAAAGGGACAGAGAGAGGGAGACAGAGGAGGACAAAGACAACTACGGGAGAAAACACACAAAGTTAATGTCATACAGTTCTATTGTATGTGGTGAACAGAAGTGAAGTTTGTAATCTGTGCACTGTGGACGTTTGGCAAATAGAAAACACGGAGGATAAAATGTGATTTTCAGGTTTATCACCTATCTGCCATCTTCTCCTCACACTTGACCACACACACTGTGTGTGTGTGTGCGTGCGTGTGTGTGTGTCTGTGTGTGTGAGTGTGTCGACAGGTTAGATAGTGTCAGACAGCCGGTGTTGGGGGCGGGGACAGAGGCTGACAGGCTGAGATAATGCACCGTCTGGGCTCCTTCTTTAAACACATACTGTACATTGTCCTGACAGAAAACACAGATAAGCGAGGACACAAAACTGCAGAGAGGAAGACAAGGAAAATTCCCTATGTCTCCCCGTGAGACACTCGATAGAGGACCTGACAGTAATTACTGCTTTAACAGGACAGTGACTGTTGAAAATCCTACGGTCAGTTTGTTTTCTGGGAATAATAGTTCTCTCATTTGATATCGCTGCACTTAAATACCATCGTAGTACCTGAAACACAATGATGCCACTGACATTTACAATCATACAACAACGTGGCTCCTGGAGGACACAGGGGTCTCTCTCCACATTGGAAATGAGTGGGTGGGGGGGCCACAGTTGCCACTAATCCTTACACACTGGACTTTTAATGCAAAAGTTGCTTTGCTGCATCCAGTTTAAACACAAGCATCCAGGCATCATTACGTTATTGTAGAAGACAACACGATGAGATGCACCTGTCGAAGCTAAAATGGTGGAAAACAGTGTTGCACATACAGTATGACGGGACATCTGTTCACTCGTGTTCATGAGACGGTTTTGAAATCCCTCCTCCCTGCAGAGCAGAGAGAACAAGAGTTCGGCAGCTCCGTTTGGATGGGAGGCTGAAAAAAGCAGTTCTCTGTCACAGCGACGTGTTGAACGACAGAGTTTAACATGCGGAGTTCGTCTCTTTGATTGTGAAGCGAAGGCATTTGTCAGTCTCTGGAGAGTCCTCAGGCTCCTGCAGAGCTTCTTCCTCCTCTCTAACAGAGAGCTGCTCTTTAAGACTTCAGCGTGCGTCTCCCTCTCCACTTCGTATTCACGCCGTTCCACTTTCGCTTGGTGGGGGAAGCACTCGGCAGCCTTCACTCCAGCACAAGAAGTGAGCAGTTTGTTTCAACAGCAGCCCGCCTGAAGCTTAACGACGTGGTGCTAATGCATGTCAGATTCTGGTTCCCAGCATCAGGCCCAGACCCAGTTTATGTGGCGAGGACATTCAGTTGACAGAATATGAATGAATCTGCTACAGAAACAGAGAGTTGCCTGGAAAATTGTACTGAACCTACTGCCAGTCCAAGCTGACTTTGGATAAATGGAAGATAACGGATGGGGATGGACACGCTAAATTCAGAAGTAGCTCACACCGAATTGCCGAATGTGTCGATAAATGTTGGCGACAAAAAAACTTTGCTTGAGATCAGAGAATGGCTTTGTTTAAAGGTTCATATTGTGCTGTGAGAGCCTGAACGCACCCAGGAACTAGGAGCGTGGCCGTGTGCCTCCAAAACGCATAACCTAACCAGCATCACCCAATAGTCCATGTAGATGTTTGTGTCAAATTTGAAGACGTTCCTTAAGGCTTTGTAACGTTCACATGAAAACGTCTTCATTAAGGTGGTAACAACATTAGATCACATGAACCACCAAACAGATTGACAGTGGCAGTTTAGTTGTGCGGATATTTTATGGGGACAGGGTTGATTCGAAAAAGTAATTCAGGGGAGCTGTTTCCAAGACAGAGCTTTAAACACACTTTTTTTTTGGAAACCTTACTTCCATGAGTGGTGTTGTAATAACAATGTTGGTAACTACAGCAACTTCTGTTTTTGTGTCATGCAATTTTCTAATTTTAGCGAATTACCGTAATATACTGGACTTGGCAAGTCAAATTCGTTAAATCACCTCCTCTATCCACTTAACACAAAACAAGTTCAGACTGCGTGTTACAGGAGCTGCTGTACATGGCACAGAGATATGAAAGACATTTTTAGAGAAACTCTATTATTAGAATATCTAATAGCCTGTGGTTCTAGTGGACTGATGTATGAAGGATACATGTGATTATTGGTGTCCAGCTACATATGGTCCTGGTTGTATTTAGCCATTTAAACTAACCATCTAAGCTAGAGAGGGTTTTTTATCTGTGCCAGCGGGAGAGAAATTGTGTTTTTTTTCTATGGAAATCTGTGGAGCAACTTAAAACACAAACGCATCATCTAGCAGCTAATGCTAATTCCTCCGACGCAGTTCGTTGCTTCCACTTAATTTCACCAGACATTGTCGGGACGCAAAAAGTTTGAAGCAAACTGCTGCGTCATTTTTTTTATTTTTTGTTGTTGAGTTTTGAAAGTGCACTGCATAAGGGACTTTCAAAACTTTGACTGGGATATAAAATTGGAATTTAACGTCCTGAAAGTGAGGCGGAAGAAGTTGCAGCTTTGCTTAAACAGCTGGTGTTTTTGTCATATCTGTGACTGAAGCTTTAGATGTTTCCGAATCCATCGTTCCTGACAGCCCAGAGATCCTTCCAGCAGCTGTTTTACACGCTTTCTACAAAGAACGTACATTATTTATGACCACCTATACTCCACGGCTCCCAAGTTCTCCCCCGGCCAACTGGCATACGACCTAATGAATAATCCAAATTTGCCAATGCCACATCTTTACCTCCAGTAATGCCTGCAGCTGGAGACCAAGTCTGCAGCCGTCTAATAAACAAAGTCGGATCCTGAATGTGGACTGAGACTTGTTTAAGTTTCCTAACAAAGTGAAAGCCTTTTTACTTTGTGTGTGCACAGTTCTGTAACATCACTGGAGCTGCGAGTTGTGTTTTCTTGTTGGACAGCAGAACTTCGACTGGTTCACCATCTGATGACCCGGGTCCTGTTCTGTGTGGGCAGACGCGACTCATCCTGTACGTGAGGAGCTGAGTGTGCTCAGAGCCACAAGAAGTCATTAGTGTGAATAATGATGTGCTGAAGGCGCTCGTGGCCTCTGCCTTATTAGAGCGCTGCTGATGACACCACCAGCAGAGAGAACAGACAGGAGCGAGGGGGGAGGGGGACAGAGGGAGACCGGGATCCAATTAGCACCAACGCCGAGAGCACTGTATGGGCGAGGGGCGGCCTTTTCTCCAGGTAGCAGCAGTGGTGGAGGGTTTCTGTCGTCAAGGTCGGGCGGGCGTTTTTTCTTTAGGTCAGAGAGAGAAAAAAACACTCTTCATGTTGGTCTCTGTTGGAGGTCAGATGTGACATCCTGCTACACGTAACCCTTTTAAAAGCACTCCAGCTGCCGTGACCTTCGGCCCCGGCGGCGATCAACCAGGACAGAGCAGAGAGGCCGCATGCATCTGTTGATTTAATAAAAGTTTCCATTTTGTTTTTAGGTTAACAACACTAAGAGTAATGTGGAGATTTTTGCTTTTAGAAGCATAGTTCTACTAAAAATCACTGATCCTGATTAAAAAATCATGAGCCTGAATTAAAGTGAAATGTAATCTGTGCACCCAGTTAAGATGCAGCATTTTACCTTTGAAGAACATGATCAGACCTGTCAGCTTTGTCACTTTAAAGAAACAGAAAATGATAAAGAGGATGTATATTGTTTGGAAAAACAAAGGATCACTTTAATATGGATGATGCACGTATTTTAAAAGAGCTTTTTGAAAAGCATACGTCTGCTTTGGCTGAATACCAAGAAAAAGTGATTTGATTAATTGGAATTTATTATTCATTTTCATAATATTGTTTTTGGTTAATGCACTGGAGGCTGTTTCTGTTTTGTATTGTAATTCCACATGGGATGGACCAGTGTGATGGTGTGACACGAAAATAAAAAACTACTGCCACAGTAAAAAACACATGCTGTTGTTTAGCTACTTGTAAATTAACATAAAGTCATTATTTATATTTATTCCAATTTTGTGTTTTTACACTGTTTTCCTGTATTACTCTTTTTCTCAGCTGCACCTTTTCTGCACCTGTCTGGAGTATTTTCAATCCAATTACTACTACAATACTACCAGTATCAGAGGCTGAATATTCGGCAGAGCGAGTCTGGAGCTGCTTCATTTTTGATGAGTGTTAAATTTTTTACTCTGTGAGTTCGCAGGAAACAGTATCATCTATAGCAGCTGCAGCGCCGCACTTCCCAGAACAAACTCTTCAATTAATTCAAGGAAACACAGAGAGCGAAGAGCTCGGCTGGGACAAGAGGAGGACGATGGCCCATAAGCACGTACAGCACAAAACCTGCAACTGTGAAAGAGCGTTTGGCGAAGGAAAACGCGCCATCAGCCATCATTTCCAGGCAGGAGAGGAACCATTTCAAATTCCAATATGTGGACGATTTATCCAAATGATGCCGCCTTAGATATTTGCGACAATGTTTTCAGTGGGACCAGCACAGCACAAATGTTGACACAAAAAAATGTGACTTTTTAAAAGGGTCTCAAACAGGTTCTGGACAGTAACAAACTGGAAAAGTTGCCTAATGCCTAAAAAACACACATCTGGTGGAACATCTTGTACAAAACGACGTTAGCCTCCCAGAGAAGCCGTGAAAAACCTTGAGAATTATGTTTCCTCAACATAAAATTCAAAGATTCCATCATATGTGCTTCATAAAATCATGTTCAGAGAATCCAGAGAAATCTATGTCCGCAAGGGACAAGGCCAAGATCTACTGGCCCTCAGACATGGTTCTGCGGAGGAGTGAGACCTTTGGGTGGTCATTAATGCACTCAGCATGGATCATGCATCCAGACAAATGTTCATGCATCCAAGACACATTGTGCGGGTTTTGTAACAGCAAACAAAAATCGAATTTGTCTTTGCACTATTTACAGTGAATAAATCTAAAAAGCCTTTAAAGCATTTGTAAATCTTTGACTTCTCTATAAATAGATGTTTTATTGCAGTTCCTACAGACAAAATGCACTTTCACTTCCCACTTTATTAGGTACATAAAGCTCACATTAAAGCAGTTTCTTACCACAGTCCTGTAATAAATCCTCCTCTGTGAAGTTGATCTGGACTCAGTTTTTGTTGACCTGAGCATCACAGACAGACTGATGCTCAGTTTCATCTGCAGCAGCGGTAATATTGAGATGCTGTCCTGTCTGGTGGAGCCACCATCACTATCCGTGGTGCTGATGCAGAAATCCCAGACATTTATGTTTCAAATTTGACTCTAACATCCACAGTTTAAAGTCAATAATTATGTGGGCATAATTATTATGTGGGATTGGTAAGAATGTATGTTGCCTCTAAAATAATTTCCGAGATATTCACTTTATTTTGGAAATAAATTGTACAGAGGAAGGATGACGGAAAGTTTTCCGTCTGTGTCGGTGAGGCTGCTTCTGTCAGGAGAATTGTTACTTAAAAGTGAACATGAAATACTTTCATCACATGTTGGTTAACTGTCCTGAGACAGAGAAAAAAAAGGACGAGGTGGTGTGGTTCACATGTGAATGTCTCACTTACTAATACGTCTTCTTTTTGAGAAAGACACTTAAGCAAATGTCCCCCAGAATGTTATCAGACAGAGTCAAACTGCCACATCCTCGTCTCACAGGAACATCGATTCCAAAGTTCAGCCGAGGCTCATGTGAAATAAGCCTTCACAGTGGATGGTTACCAGGACGAGGAAACGACAGGTGAAGTCAGGCAGGTGCAGGTACCATGCAGACAAACCCAACAGGTGAAGCAAAGCAGAACGTCCAACAACAAGGAGCTGAAGAGATAAGTGGATTCTGAAGTCCACCAGGAAAGTGGTGTATGTGCACAGAGGAGCTGATGCGAATGGGGAACAGGTGAGCTACCTGAGGGAGGGATGACTGAATAGTTAGGGGCTTCACGCAGGTGTGCAGGTGATCCAGGGGTACTTAAAGAAACGGGGACCTCTGGTGGCTGAACGTGAGGCAGGCAGGAGGCAGAGAAGGAGACCAGCAGAACACTGGCTCCAGTGAGATGCTGCTGTGCGTCTTACACCTTCAGGAGCAACAATATGTAGCTACAACACAAGTTAGCAGAGAGGTGGAAAGTGTTTGGCTGATGTGGTGACAAACAGCGTGAAGACCTCCCGTCTTCACTGTCAAGTTCTCTGAAGCGTTCAAAGGTCAGAAAGCTGCTTCCACCTGTTTCATTGTTGGTTATCTTCAGCTCCTGTGTCTCCTCCTCTTTGACATTTTCATAAACCTCTGTGGAGGACCCCTCACCTCACCTGCTCTTTGTTTCCTTTTTCCCGGTTT